>NC_059332.1:129801897-130413564 GCF_018350155.1 Leopardus geoffroyi
TAAAGAGTCGTTAGGACATTCAGCTTTTGTTTACAAATAGGTAGCTACTAGTCACAAATGAACCTGGCTTGGGGCACCTGGGTGGCTCAGTTGGTTAAACACCTGCTTCTTGATTTCCACTCAGATCATGATCTCAGGGTCATGAGATCGAGCCCCGAGTTGAGCTCCTTGCTGGGCATGGAGACCACTTAAGACTCTCTCTCCCCCTCTCCCTGTGCCCTTCGCCCGATTGCACGCACATGTATGCGCTCGCTCCCTCTCTCAAAAAAAATTTTTTTTTTAAATGAGCCTGCTTTTCTCAAAAGCAGGTGGGAAGGGTCCATATATCTTAAAATAACTCTACTACATGTATTATAAATCCATTTGAGGTCACAAAAGCAGTATTTCACAGGAATTACTACACTGTCCAGTGTGGATCAACCATCTTTTGAGTTAGTATGAACTCTTCAGCAGAAGACTTCTTTATATTCTAATGATCTGTATGTTAATTAGGAGATAGGCTAAGCTATTCTGTTAGAAACCAAAAAGTGCAGTGGTCCAAATAAGACACTTCCACATGTTTATTTCCTTTCCACAGAACAGTCCAGAGGTAGGTGGACTCTCCAGGATGCGTGGGACTCCCCACCCACTCCTTATAGTTAGCTGGACACTCAGATTCTTTCTGTCCTATTGCTTTTCCATCCCCATGGATATTCTCATCTGCGTGATCCAAGCTGGCTCACATGACCATGTTTGAGTTCTAGCCCATGGAAGAAGGAAAGAAAGAAAAGGAAATACACAGTCATTTTAAGGGTAAAAAGCAGAAGTTACAGATACCACTCTGTTCATATCCCATTGCAAGGACTCAGTCGCAAAACCACACCTTGCGGCTGGGGAGGCAGAAGTCTGTAGTTGGGGGACCACAGCCACAGCTCAGGAGGTTCTGTATCTAAAAGAGAGGAGGAAGAATGGATCAGGGGAGTTGGTAGCAGTCTCAGACAGTCTTTAGTCTCCAAACTAACAGAAAGGAGACTTTTATTTTGTAGGTGTAAAATGGATTTGTGTTTCCCCAAACAGGAAAAGAATAAAGCTTTCTTTGTTATTGTATTTCACATTTCGCATCAAGGAGGTCTTGTTTGTAACCTACAACATATCCTTTTTGTCATCATAGGAGACTTAGCCAGAGGCCCACAACTGAAGAATTAGAGCAAAGAAATATCCTAAAACGTGAGTATCTTATCTTATTTGGTGATTTCTCATGTAACCATTAACAAGCTCCCTTCAGAGATGATCCATTTATCAGTAGGAAACCTCCATGTTTAGCCACAAATGATTAGAAGGGCCCGTTTAGATCACATTTCTAGATAATTAAAAAAATGGGGTGCATGGATGGCTCAGTCAGTTAAGCACCCAATTCTTGATTTCCGCTCAGGTCATGATTTCACGGTTTGTGAGATCGAGCCCCATGTGGGACTCCATGCTGATAGCCTGGAGCCTGCCTGGAATTCTCTTTCCCTCTCTCTTTGCCCCTTCCCTACTTGTGCGCGCTCTCTCTCTAGCTCTCTAAAAATAAATAAGTAGAATTAAAAAAATAATTTCTTGAAAGTTGTATTTCATTTTATGGCTTTGAGCCTGATTTCCCCCAGACCAGAGTCATGGTTGTGACAGTTGTTTGTAAGAAAGATGAAATATATCCGTGTATTCTTTTACCCAAATGTTACATAGAAGAAAATGCTCTAGTCTGCTTGCAAATAAATGTCAAAGAAAAAGCCAAAGAATCCCCAAGGAAATAAATCAAACATTCCTATATTATTATTAATAATACAGTTTGTTGCCAGGTTTAACAAATGACTCCATTTAAAACAGAATTATGGTAAAAGAAATTCTTGAGCCCTTTTCATTTTCCTTTGTTATGATAACTCTGTTTCCCTTTTGAGTTATCTATAATTTCTCAGGAGTTAAGGAGTTCTCCATTCATTTTCCTACTTCATTTTCCCTTTCTCTTTTCCCTTCTGTTTTCTTTGACTTTCCTTCTTACTCGCTAGTCCAGTAGAACTTCACTGGAGTTCGTATGTTAAAGCTATAAAACTAATAGAAGCACAGTTTGTCATTATATGCTGTGTCCATGTGGTTACCAACCACAGTGACTTAAGTAATGGATATTTTTAAGTTGAGCCTAGCTGCAGTTTTATATATTATTAACCCAGTTTCAGAAGAGCTTTTTATTGTATGAAATATAAAAACATCAGGGCTGGGCAGAGCTCCGGATAGTACTACAATAGCAATGAGCTGCGGGCATGCTGGAAATCTTTTTCGATCAGGCTTTTAGAGGTAATTCTTCTCTGGATGATCCCCATTCTTCAATCTGAGTTGTTTTCTTTCCCTAAGGAATGAAAGAATTTTTTTTCAGTTTATTTATTCATTCTGAGAGAGAAAGGGGCGGGGAGAGAAGTGAGGGAGACAGAATCCCAAGCAGGCCTCCACACCATCAGCACAAAGTCCAAAGCGGGGCTCAGACTCATGAACTTCAAGATCCTGACCTGAGCTGAGATCGAGTCAGATGCTTAACCGAGTGCGCCACACAGGTACCCCAGGAATAAAAGATTTTAATGATACGTTTATACTATACTTGCCATTACTAAGACAACCCAACAAAGAAGACTGAACAGTGAGAGCAACTGAGTCTATGGGATTCTTTCCTTGGAATGCTTTTTTCTGGCCGTTGGTGAGCAAAACTGGAATAGAACCCAAAGAAGGGCTTAACGTGACCATCAGTATGTAGAAGAGCCAGTACAGAGATGGAAAAAGTCATGGGTAGAAAAGCAAATAAAATTGTGTTTTAATTTTCTGAGGAAGGATGAAAGCAACATTTAATTTTGACAACAACACAAAACCAAAAAAGCTTGTGGCTTTTGATAGTAGGTCCCTGGAAAATATTTCTTGAACTAAATTTTAGGTAAGCTCAAGAGCAGACCGTAAGCTCCTAAAACACAAAGATTATGCCTTATTGGATGCCTGATGCAATACCTGGGGGGGGATAAAAAAAGGAGGAGCGAATTCTGGGTAATTCTTTTCTGCTTCTGCGAGACAAATGGTGCCAAACCACATTGCTGTTTGGTTATTTGAGGAACTATTTCATAGATGTAGAAATTTATCACACATTGATCTTAAGTGCTGTCTTGGCTTCTATACCCCATTTTCCTGGAGGTTCAGGGAAGAGGGAAACGCCAAAGTCAACTTCACATTTGATTCCAGTCCTTTTTTTACTTCCTTCTTAGTTTATCTAACCATGCTTATTCTGGAAACAAAAGACACATTTCCAGTCTGGAGAGGCTGATAACTGGCTTACGATCTCCTGACATAATATTGTATGGCCAAGGGAAGCAGAAAAGAGAACTGGTAGAGGTCATCCAGAGCAATCCACTGAGCGGTCCCAGGGAACTGAATGGCATAGCTTAGAATACTGTGTTCAGCCCCTGTGTGCCTCTGGGTTCTTCCACATAGATGACTCTTTTTTGTGTGTTTATTTCATCTCCAGCTTTTGTTCAAAAGCAGTATGATTGACTATTTGAAAAAAGTCCGTGTGTGAGATGGTGTGGTTGTTTTTTTGTTGTTGTTTTTTTGGGTTTTTTTTTGGAACGTTTGCTTATTTTTGAGACAGAGAGAGACAGAGCATGAACGGGGGAGGGGCAGAGAGAAGGAGACACAGAATCCGAAGCAGGCTCCAGGCTCTGAGCTGTCAGCACACAGCTCGATGCGGGGCTCGAACTCACGGACCGTGAGATCATGACCTGAGCCAAAGTTGGACACTTAACTGACTGAGCCACCCAGGCACTGCCAGTATTTTTGTTTTTTTGTTTGTTTGTTTTTAAGGACACTTATTTTAACTGGGTCATCTTTTCTTGACAGACTAGGGAATTCATTCACAGAGTAAACTAACTCAGCAGCTGTCAAATCCAAGCTCATCATTAGTTTATTACACATGAGTCAGGTGGCAGTCAGTGCAGATCTCACTTTCAGTGGAGACCAAGGGCACATTTTATTCCTTAATTTATCAGTCACCATAACACATCTTATTCCATCTCTTTCCTATTTTACTGCGTCTAGGCTTTTTTAAACAAAAAACAAAAAACAAAACTATAAAGTTAGGTTTAATTGTACATTTTAGAACCAAGTCCTTAATATTATTAAAATAGAAAGCAAGTTCTGGTGCTTGAAAGGTCAACTTTTGCCTATCAGAAAAAGAGATACTCATGGAACACCTTTTACAGGGCAGGCATAGGAGATGCAGATCTGTTTAGCTATGACAATAGCTATATATTCTCTAGAGAAAAAGTATATTAGGCCATTGAGTGCTGTATTTTTTCCCAACATTTTATTATGAAATTTTTTAAATATAGAGAAAAGTTGAAAATTTTTATAGTAAACACCCATACATGTACTATTTATAATCTACTATTAACATTTTGTCACATCTTGCTTTATCACATATCTGTCCTTACATTGATCCATGTTATTTTTTTGATGCATTTCAAAGTAAGTGTATAAATACATTTTCATTTTCATGGTTTCATATAAAACCATGTAAAACCCACAAAAAATATTTGGCTTTAAGTTTATTTGTTTATTTGGAAAGGAGAGAGAGAGTGAGGTGGGGCAGAGAGAGAAGGAGAGAGAGAATCCCAAGTGGACTCCACAGTGTCAGTGCAGAGCCCCATGTGGGGCTTGAACTCACAAACCGTGAGATCCTGAGCTGAGCCAAAGTCAAGAGTCAGATGCTCAACCAACGGAGCCCCCCAGGTGCCGCAAATATTTGGCTTTTATTAAACTTAGTTTATCTGAATCGATGACTCAGGAATATAATATTCCAGTTGCTGATGTTTTGGTGCTTTTCTGTCTTCTCCTTTTAGCTCATCCCTAAAATGCTCTGGGCAACATTTGCTAGCTGGATAGGTTTCCTGTAGTGCCCATGGTTATTAAACCACATGTGTTGTTTGTGTGTTTATGGCAAATGCTTCCTGTGACTGCTCTGAAATATCCACCCCCCTGCTTTGATGGAGTTACTAAAGGCAAGGTTTGTCAATGAGTCACGTCACTTCCTTCATGAATATCGCTCCAGTCTATTTAGAGTGACCAGAAAGGTGTACATCCTACTGTATAATTAGTCCTTTACTAAACAGAGAAACAAAGAAAACGTTAAAAAAGAAAAGTGAGGGGCGTTTGGGTGGCTGAGTCAGTCCCACTCTTGATTTCAGCTCAGGTCATGATCTCACCTCACAGTTGTGAGATCAAGCCCTGTGTCGGCTCTGCACTGGGCCTGGAGCCTGCTTAAGATTCTCTCTCCCCCTCTCCTTCTTCCCCTACCCCTGCTCACCAGTTCTCTCTCTCTCTCTCTCTCTCTCTCTCAAAAAAGAAATAACTAAATTTCATTTCATTTCATTTCGTTTCATTTCATTTCAACTCAGTGAGTTTTTTTAAACTAAGATTTGACCTTGATTCTTTGTAAGAGATTTTACGAGTATTTAAAAAGATTCAGAAGATCAGTCATGTTGACTTCCCTCCACCTCTTACCTTCTTTAACTTCTTTAAAAGCACAATTTCAGGGGCACCTGGGTAGCCCAGCCGGTTAAGCATCTGACTTCAGCTCAGGTCATGATCTCACGGTTTGTGGGTTCGAGCCCCGCGTCGGGCTCTGTGCTGACGGCTCGGAGCCTGGAGCCTGCTTGGGATTCTGTGTCTCCCTCTCTCTGTCTCCCTCCCTCCCCTGCTCACACTCTGTCTCTATCTCAAAAAATAAATTAACGTTAAAAAACTTGAAAAAATAAAAAAGGTAAAAGCATGATTTCAAATATGGAAATATGTAAGGAAGTCAGCTCCTGATGTTAAAAACGAATTCCCACATGGTAGAATTCTGTTTATTTAACTTCCTCAACTGCAGTTGGCCCTTCTTTTTTTAAATAGGTAACTTGCTATCACTCAGATGTACAGTATGCTTAATAATATGAAATTATCCAATATTCCCTCACAAAAATTAAAGCATTTGTTGGCTTTGAGTCATATTAGATATCCACTTTTCTGTCTTTGAAAAGTACCTTTAAAAATATAGCACAATCACTTTATAGGAAGAATTGACTAAAATGCTTTGAAGATTATATTTTTCTTTTCATTAGTAATATCATTAAAGGCTGACCTTGTAAAGCCTTCCTTTGAATCACATGAACCACAAATTTAGCTTTTGTCTGTTATGTATAATTTATAACCTACATGCCTTGCCCAACTCATATAAAGTAAATATTTGACCCTAAGGATATATTTTAAGGATATCAAAGGATATATATTTTGTGAAGCAATTAGAAAAACCCACAGTATTTTCATAGGAGGAAATATGAATTATAACAAAATTTGTTTGACACACAGGCACTTCCTGAAAGTGTACTAACTGCCTGTTTCTTATCTCGCAGGGTGATTTCAGCTTATGTTTACTCTTTGTCTAAATAACCAGACTCAGCATTCCTTTTCTTATGAATTAAAATTAGTATTTTGGAAGAATGTGGAAACTTTTCTCTGTCCAGATATGGGAAGTTAATAGAGAATTTAGCCTGTTCAACTAACAAATACAATCGGTGCAAATATTGAATACTGATGTTTTATTCATTATAAAAACAATCTTAGTAGTAAGAAGTCTATTTGAATTTTTAAAATAAATTTATCTTTTCATAGAACAGACTTTTCTTTTTCAACGTTTTGGTTGAGCCTTTTTGTATTGTGTGATGTTCCTTCAATAGAATTCGTAACGGCATCTTCTAAGAGATCATCTTTTGTAAGCGTTGGTGTCCAAGAAGTAAAATCTATGCTCATGTATCAAACAAACGATGAGCTATTGGAAGCAACAGAGGAAAGTTCATCAAATAAGTAATGATTAAGATCTGAAGGGGTATTTATTTCTTTAAAATCCCTGGTCATTTTTCTCTTAATCCCATCCGTTGGACAGCATTCATTAAATTGGCCGTTAAATTTTACTATTTGGTGAAGCACTAGAGAAAAAAAAAGACTTTGGAAAGTCAAGTCACAAGAAAATAAATCATCTCCATCAACAGTACACCATAATAACCCCATTCAGAACATTCTGGTTTGAAGTCAGACTCCAAAGAAATGACTGCATTCTGCTACTGTGGAAACCAAAGCAGACAAAATCAAGTATTTTGGTTGGATTTGAATGGAAATCAACTCAGACATGCATCAGATGGTTCTAATTTGCTCTTTTGATATGTCTCAGATCTTTATGTGAAGGCCAGATCCAGAAGTAAGTTTTTATCTGCCTTCTGATAAATTGTGCTAAGCCCATGAGATGTTCAGCAATGAAAGGTTTTCACCAGAGTGTGGACACCCTTATAGTTTTTTTCAGAACACAATATGAAGTCAGGAAGCAAAAAGGTTTATAGTCAGTAAGGAAACCGATCCCATAAGGAGAAAAAGTGATATATAAATTAATGATCGATCTTTCTGCAAAATCTTTTGACAACTTTTTATGTCAGAGTGTTTGATCATTATCTAAGTCAAATAGTTGTGGCCTGATCTACTTTTCTGATTATAATATCATTTATAGTAACTAAGTCTTCCTGCGTTTCCTCCCCCACCCTCATTCATAAACAGAAAAGAATGAAGAGGAAGAACAAGAAGCAAAAATGGAACTTAAGCGCAGACTCAGCAGAAAGGTGATGAAAACATGACTGTTAATGATCATGTGTGTTTTGAGATATACTTCATTATTTAAATGCAGATCAGCCCTCTGCCTTTACATTTGATACTGAGGAATAATTACTCCGATTAGTTCACTACCTAATCAAAGACATTAAGATCAATGGAATGCATATAATATGGATTATGTTTATATTTACGATTGCATGATATGCTAATTTGAAAAGTTAACAATCAAAAGTTTTAAATTACATTTACCAATTACGAATATAGCATGTAATCTGTGTGAATACTTGTTTAAATGCGAAGAGGAACAAAAAAGAAAAGAAAACCACACAAATGTCTTTTATTCAGCGATAACCATTATTAACATTTCAATATACAGTTTTTATTTTTTTTATTTTTATTTTTTTTTCAATATACAGTTTTTAAAAATGCTCACGTTTTCTGTGTAGTCTTGGAAATATTACATAAATATTAAATTGAAGATCTGCCACTAGTCCATGTGTGAGCTGGGTCAGGAATTTTTAAGTGAACTTGAGTACCCAACCTGCCTGCTGCTGGGCTACCTAACTTGACAAATGGCTTACCTCCAAAACTCGGACTGTTGTTTCCACCCACTCATAAAAACATAAATCTGACACCAGGGTCATCGCTTTTTCTGTGTTAGAATAACAATAGTCTTCGGAAAAATTAAGCACTATCAGAGTTTATCTTTCATTATATTTCACTATAAATCTTTATACAAATATATAAAGATTTACTTGTAATTCTTCAGATTATACCTTTCACACCTGGATAAGGCAGGATAAGTAAAATATGACATCTGCAGTGAAGTGTGTGACCTGACCCACGTTTATCTGAGATGGCTGGGGAGTCCACAGCAAAAGCACTCTAAGGCATACAGAAGAAACTCCATTCCCATGGAAAAGTTGGAGACTATTTTGAGAGATTTTGGTTTTCATTTTTAGGGAAAAAGATCCTTAATTCATCTCTTTTTTTTTTTTTTTTTTTTTTTTCAAAGATCCTACATGTCAAGTAATGATCAAGCTGACAAAGTTCCTGTAAACTGAATTGCTAGAGATGGCTCTTGTGGCATTCGGTGGCTGTTATGTTACCAGCTACAAATAAGAATAGCCCCTCCTCACTGTCCATGCTCACCCCTGCCATACACAGTTATCTTTTGTCAATCCATTTGGGCCCCACCGGGAGGCAACAGAGCCTGGCCTGACCCCCTGACTCCCGCTTCCCTCCACTCTACAGAGCTCTCTGCCATAGGTACAGAACATTCCATCGCGCTAATAACACAGTCCTAAAGGGCAAGACTGGATGGAGAATTTCTGACCCATGTGGCCTCTGGTCCCTTGCCTTTCGGGCACTCCCCAGAGGCAGTGATTTCTCTACCTCCTTACCCCCACATGCCCTGGAGAGGCAGTAAGAAGCTAGCAATATAGATTGAACAACATGTGAGTATAAGGGAACCATTTAGATCATTCCTCCCTCTGTCCATTGCCTACCAGGGCTTTATGAAGCTAGAAGGAGTCACGGTTGCCATACCCCAGCTCAAGTGAACTCAGAGTGTAGACCCAGGCCCTTATAGGAGTGCTCAAGTGACTTGAATGTTAGAGCATTGACCTGCTTCAGCCTCTGATTTTACTCAAGAGGACACTGAGGCTCAGGAAAGGTTTTTTGGGGTTTTGTTTGTTTGTTTTCCACAAACACATCATTTTTGTGTGTCAAGGTGCTCAGTTTTTTTAAATTGAAGTTGTATGCATACGGAACTTCTCCAAAAGAAGACCACTTAGACAATGAATGGTCTGGCTGTATACACAGTACATCTATGGGTAAAAAAGATACTGGAAATGGACCCCATGGGTAAAAGAGGCCTGGGTCTATGGCATCTCCAGACTGAGAGAGGCCACAGAAGCATGAACCTTAGTAGCAGAGAGTGGATCATGCCTGTCAGCTAGGGCCCAGCAATCTTTAGTGTCTCAGAGCCATCTCTCTTTATTCTTGGGCTTGGGAAAGGACCAAGAGAGGAGAACAAATACACAGGGCTGGGTGGATTAAATATAACTGTAAATTTGAATTTGACTAAGACCATAGGAGGAATCCAAGTTATTAGAAGTGTCTTAAAGGTCTCAGCCTATTTTAAGGAGTTAAGGCCCCCTGAATGTACTCCGTGCCCCTGTGCATTTCTGCACAGCAGCTTTTCCCACCGGGATAATGTCAAATCTGGGCCTGGGTCTCTAGTCCTTCCCAGATGACCACCATAGACACGCCCTTCACCGGACCATTTCTTTGTCATAACTTTGTACATTTCTGAATATAGAGGTTTAATATAATAGGAACAGAGATCTCATTTCGAAAAGTTACAGTGCTTTTGTCTGGATGATTCAGTCTCCAAGCCAGCCATCCTATATCTGGATTGCTATTGTGTCTGCGTGGCTTCGTGTTCCTTGTGTCAGGGATGACAGGTGCCTTTATCGCAATGCCAGGCAAGTTGGGGAAAATAGCATAACGCAGATGGCTGCCAACGCCTGTGACCTATCTAACAATGATGATTTTTATAGTTTCAGAATTAGGGCACACTGCTTTCTGGTTCTCATTAGAAACTCCCAAGATGCTGCTGCCTTTTTTTTCTCTTTTGGATATCTGAAAGTGACCTTGTTTAACCATAACTTTGAAGTTCTCTATAGACAACTTGCCACCATGAGGCTGTAAATGGTCTCCTGAACTTGTCCTTTTTTCCCTATCCCCCTGCAGCTCAGCCTGAGACCTACAGTGGCCGAGCTCCAAGCTCGAAGGATCCTGCGGTTTAATGAGTATGTGGAAGTCACCGAGTCTCCTGACTACGATCGCCGGGCAGACAAGCCCTGGGCCAGGTTAACACCTGCAGACAAGGCAAGAAATCCTCATGGTTTTAGCCGTGATTTTATTTATGATTTTATTGCTTTTCTCAAAGCTTCAATATCCGTGTGGCCTCACCCCGCAAACACACACATATCAGTCGTCCCAGGAGGCTAGATATTACCACATAACTCAAAAGTTTTCTGCCTTTAGTTATTTGAGCCACTTAAGTGATCCATTTAGGAATAGCAATGGAGTTCTTTCAGCTAAGTCTTAGAAAAAATGAGTTCTTAGTTACCGTGTAACCTGCCTGCATTCATACCTGGATTGAGGGCACGGTAGTTCCACAGCCATGATTTTTCCTTACTGTTAGAAAATATAATTTATACAAGTTATACAATTATATACAAGGGATATGTTAATAGTGAAATACAATTTATACAAGGGATATGTTAATAGTGAAAAAGGTATTGATCTATATGAAGGCTGACACACTTTTTCTACAAACAGCCAGAGAGTAAATATTTTAGGCTTTGTGGGCCATATAGTCTTTGTTGCAATAGCTCAGCTCTGTCGTAGTCTGAAAGCAGCCATAGACAACAGGTAAGTGAATGGATGTATATGTGTTCCAATAAAACTTTTTTTACAAGAACAGGTGGTGGGCCAGATTTCCCCTGCAGGCTATGGTTTACCAACTCTTAATCTATATCATAGCTCACAGTCCAGAAAAACTTGAAATGTATAGTGAGTCCCATCATGGAGAAAGACTATTTTATGAGTAATATAGTTCCAAAGCCAAACAATTTTGCTAACCTTTTGTTTTCAAATTCTTCAGTTTAGGGTTTTCCTAATATCCCAAATAATGATTTCTAATTTTTGTCTCTAAGCAAAATTTGGTATCAAATAAACTCATGCCACATACAGTCTTAATGCTAGAGCTCAGTATTTTAATTATATGCCGTGCTGAAGCTTTTTAATAGGTTTCATTCTGTAAAGCACCTGCTGCATTCAAGCACGTATCAGAGATACAGATCAGAAATCATCTGCTCATAAGAAGAAATGAAAATGAGGGAGGAAAATGATCACAAAGGAAGGATGTTTGGAATGAGAATAGAGAGTAGAGGGAGGCTAAGAATAGCACCCAAGGGACCCAACGTTGGTGAAGAGGCAGTCGAACATGAAGAAGAAATGTCTGTGAGGTAGGGAAA
The DNA here is from genome assembly GCF_018350155.1 of Leopardus geoffroyi. Classification (NCBI taxonomy): domain Eukaryota; kingdom Metazoa; phylum Chordata; class Mammalia; order Carnivora; family Felidae; genus Leopardus; species Leopardus geoffroyi. The sequence goes on from NC_059332.1 coordinate 129,813,633, forward strand.
GAGGAGAAGACGTAGCCCAATAGCCTAGGCAGGAGAAGATCAGGTCACAAGTGGTTAGTCATGTGGCTAGAGGGGACGTTTTAGCAGTCTGGTGGGTGGAAGCCTGACTAGTAGAGAAAAGGAAAATAAAATAAAACCTCAAGAGTCTTGGCTGTGAAGGAGAAGCCATAGAAGGAGGTAATCACTTGAGCGGTGATGATTGTGGAGGCTGCAAGCTTTTATATATACGAGAAATACCTGAGCAATCTTTTATGCCACAAAGAAGGGGCCAAAAGAAAAAGAAAGGTTGAATACATAGGAGAAAAGGCCAGTAACTGATATAGTAGGGCATAATCAATGGAGCAGCAGGAGAATGTATGTTTGTAGAAAAGGCAAGGAAGGGACCCTTGCGGCTGGGATGGCGAGCACAGGCTGAGGAACGCCCTAAAGGTAGAGGCTTCTCCAAGGCAGGTAAAATCACTCAGGTTGAGGGAAGCCACCAGGGGATGAAGAAGATTGGTACACAGGTACGTGTCAAGCTCACTGCTAATCAGTGCCTTGTTTCTTGAAGGAAATGTCAAGGTTATGGGTTACAAAGAATTGCCTGTAAACTACTTACTGTGGTTTCTTGCCCTCACCCCCAAGGCTCCCTGTGTAAAGTCCAGCCCTGTACTATTCCCTAGGTTACCAAGAAGAAGAATGCCTGGTCTTGAGAGCCTTGTGTTCTAGTCAGAGGGTATACTCATGGACACAAGTGCTGTGAGTGCAGAGTGCATGGAGTCCTGAGAGAGGGTAAGGGGAAAGGTGGGAAGATTTGGGGGCAAGCCCCTCCCACCCTTGAGGTGAGCCTTGAAGGTATCTCATTAAGCATGGTGTGGACGGCGGGAGCCTGCCATTTGCCTACTGCCTACTCCTCACATCCAGGTCTCCTGCAAGTTGTCATGGGTGTGAAAAACATGTCTCCCCCTGGGAACCCCTCTTGGGCTGATGTGAAACACAGCTAAGACTATTGAGTGTGTTTTATCCTAATCACAGCCCTCAACCAGCAGCCCTTTGCTCTTCCCTTTACTGCCTCACATGTAATTCTGAGTGGTTTCCACTGCTTTATTTGCCTTCCTTCCTGCACTTTCCCCTCTCTGTTCAGCAGCAGTAGACTTCACTTATGACCTCATGTGTTGTCTGACACCTCACAAAGAAACACGAGGCTTGAGGTCAGGTTCAGTCTTTAGGGTGAGTGTTAACAACAGATAACATTTCTTTCTCAACCCTAACCCTGTCTCAGTTCTGGTCGTATACATTCTTCTGGCATTTTGGTTTTTTATTTTATTTAGTTGTGAATTGTATCACATGGTGAAGAATGTGTGAAACAAATGTACCATTTAACTAATAAAAGGAAGAGACCTGTTTTATTAATCCCTGAATATTACTAGTACCTGAAAAGAGCTCTGTGTGCTCCTTCCCAATTGCATTTCTCTCCCTTCCATAAGGAATAACCACCAGGGCACCTGGATGGCTCAATTGGTTGAGCATCTGCCTTCAGCTCAGGTCATAATCTCACAGTTTGTGGGTTCGAGCCCCATGTCGGGCTCTGTGCTGACAGCTCAGAGCCTGGAGCCTGCTTCAGATTCTGTGTCTCCCTCTTTCTCTGCCCTTTATACCCCACCCCGAAAATAAATAAACATTAAAAAATTAAAAAAAAAAAAAAAGGAATAGCCACCACCCTGACTTTTGTCTTAATTATTTCCTTTCTTTCCTTTTTAGGAGTTTTAACCACCTTATTTATACCTCTAAACAATAGCTGTATATTTGTTAGTTTTGCCAGTTTTGGAGGCTAAGTACGTCATACGCTGTACTTCTGGGTGTTGCATCATTCAGTCAACACCAAAGAATCTGGGTTAACGCACTAGGCCATCATTTTTCTTTTTCACTGAAATATAATACTTTGTTATATGTATCAGTCGCAAAGTAATTATCCATTTAGTTGTTGATTACTTAGTTTCTAGATTTTACATTCTCAAGCTATATACTATGAAGATTCGTGTATCATCTTCAGGGACATGGATCCAGGACTTTTTTCTAGCATATATTCCTTACAATGGGATTGCTGGGTCCTAGAATGTAGGAATGTTCGGCTAAATTAGGCAGTGGCAATAGCTTTCCAAAAGAATTGCTCTGGTTTACCCTCCCACCAGCAAAGGTTAAAACTTCCCAGAGTTCTATGTTCTTGCCAACATGTGATGGCCAGTCTTTTTGTTCCTTTTTTGTTGTTTTTTTTTTACTTGACAACCTAGTAGTTATGAAATAATATCTCATTGCACTTATACTTTGCCTCTCATTAATTACTAATGAGGTTGAGCATATTTTCATACCTATTCTGCGTACGGATTCTACTTTTGTGCCTGTCTTTTGTCTATTTTCTTTTGGGTTATCAATTTCTTGTTGACTCATAGGAGTTCTTCCTATATTTCAGTTATCTATATTGCAAATACATATTTATCTTCTCCCGACTTATAACATTGTATTCTCTTTATGGTATGTTTTGACAAAAGAGATTCTTACCTTTAATACAGTGAATTTATCCACTTTTCTTTATGGCTTGTGATTTTGTTTCTTTGAAAAAATTCTTCCCATACCAAAATCCAAAATGTATTCTGCTATACTGTTTTCCAAAACATGTATAGTTTTGCTTTTCACATTTAAGTTCTTCATTTACCTAGAGCTGATGTCTTTAGAAGATAAAAGATATGCCTTTAACTCCGTAGAGTAGATCATCTCTAGTATGTTTTCTATGTTGCTGTTTGCTCTTTGATCTTCTTTCTTCTAAGTTTCTTGCCTTTATTTGGCTGTTCTTTTCTAACTTAAGATGGACTCTAAATCATTAACCTTCTTCTTTCCTTTTTTTCTGATATAGCACCGAAAGCTATATATGGCACTGTATGTCAGTGGTTCCAAACCTTGGTTACACATTACAGTCACCCAGAAGAGCTATAAGAATGCTGATCCCTGGGACCCACCTCCAAAGATCCTGATTTAATTGGCCTGAGGTGTGGCCTTAAATACTGGGATTTTAAAAGTATATGGTCAGTAATTATAAAATGTTCCATATATCCTTGAAAACTGTGTGTGTTCAGTTTGGGGGTATGGCATTTAAAATATGTCTGAAACTAAATCTTGTTGGTCTCATTCAGATTTCTGTATCCTTGGCTTTTTTATCCTTGCTTTTTTTTTTTTTTTGTCTGCCTGGTCTATCCTATACCATGAGAGGAATATGTTATCTCTCCCAATACATATATGGATCTTCCCTTCTCTTTATAATTCTATCAGTTTTACTCCTATATTCCGAGATTGTGTTAATAGATATATATGTTTAGAATAATTACATTTTCCTGATGAAGCCTTTATTATGAGACTCTATTCAAGAAATGCTTTCTGTTGTAAAGACTATTTTATCCAATATTATTTTAACATAAAGGTGAGTTGTTTTAGACCACCTTAGTTCAATGAATTCACACTGTAAACCCATGTGAGGGCTACCTATGGATTCATATATTTAGGATAGATTTCATTCTCCCTCATCCACTAAGCATCAGCATGACACTTTCTGTGCGGTTCTCTGGGATCAGACATTCTAGCATAGCCTTCACTGAGGCTATGCCATAAGGGCCCCTCTCTATGGCAGGAGGATCATGTATTAGACTTTCCACCTTGGGCAGGTTTTGTCTCTGGTCTTCAGTATCTCACTAAGCTATGAAGATGACCGCTTGGAGTCACCACATAGCAAATGCCCTCAAGGTCAAAGCCAATTTCAGTGCTCTGCTTACCCCATTTCTCTGCACTTCATCTTCATTTATTATTTTCCATCGAAGTATTTTTTACTTTCTTACCAGCTAATTAGTACACTTAAGATAAATTTTTTAATGTTATATACAGCATTTTACTTGGTTTTTCAGTAGAAGGGCTAGTCAAGGTATGTCGTTTTGTAAGAATAGTATAGAGGTGCCTGGCTGGCTCAGTCAGAAGAGCATGCAACTCTTTTTTTTTTTAAGTTTTTTATTTATTTTGAGAGAGAGAGAGAATGCACACAGAACAGGCAGCAAGAGGGCAGAAAGAGAGAGAATCCCGAGCAGGCTTTGCCCTGTCAGCGTGGAGCCCAATGCAGGGCTTGAACTCACAAACTGTGAGATCATGACCTGAACTGGAGTCAGACGTTTAACTAACTGAGCCACCCAGGCGCCCGGAGCTTGCTTCTCTTGATCTCAGGGTCATGAGTTCAAGCCCCATGTTGGGTATAGAGAGTACTAAAAAAAATAAATAAACTTTTAAAAAAAAATCTTAAAAAAAATGAAAGAAATTGTGTACACTGTTGTTTAAGTTTTCTTACATTCTCCTCCCCTAGTTGTGGGCTTTTGGTCACTCACCTCTTATTTAGTGACTCTCAGTTGTCCCTGCTGCAGTCACTATTTTTGTGCAGTGAACTTGCCAAAACTTAGTGACTGAAAATCACAACTATGTTATTCCATCTTACACATTTTGTGGGTTGGGGATTTAGTCAGGACTCAGCTAGGCAATTCTTCTGCCTTTCATGAGGTTGACTCTGGTTACTCAGTGTTACTCAAAACTGACAGATACGCTGCTCTGGAGGGTCCCAGATGGCTTCTTTACATGTCTGTTATCTTAGAGAGGATGGCTCAGAAGCTGGGCTCAGTTGAGGCTATCCACCAAAGCACCTACACATGGCCTCTTCTGCATAGTGGCCTCAGACTTGTCACACTTGTTACACGGTAGCTGGCTTTTTCCAGAGCCAGTGGCCCAAGAGAACAAGGTAAAAGCCGTATGGCTTTCTCTAACCCTACTTTAGAAGACACCCAGCCTTATTCCTCCACATTCTATTACTTATAAGTAGGTCATAAGATCAGCCCAGCTTCAGAGCGAGGGGAATTCGCTCTACCTTTCAATGAGGGATTGGCAAGGTCATATTGCAGAAGAACATGTGGGCTGGAGGTGTTATTGCTGCCATCTTTTACAAATGTAATTGCCACATCCACCATTCCCAGCTGGCTTGATATTCAAATGCTGAATTTCACAAAGGCAGGTAGGGAGTGGCCTGGGAAATGAGTAAAGATCACAGCAGGTACAAAGTGTGGAAGCAGCGGAAGTCTAAATGATTAAATTTTCCATACCCTAGAAATAGTCATTTCTAACTCATGTCTGTTGTTGGAAGGCTAAACTCCTTCATCTCTAGTTATAATAAGAGGATTTTTCTTTTTAATTTTGTGTTGAAACAAAAATAGATTTTTGTGCCGGACTTCTAGGCTGCAGGGGAGATCTACTTGGTCAGTTTTTCTTCTGCAGCCTAGTGTCTGTTCAAGAGCACTTTAAAGGCACATGACTGGCATCTCCCCTGCAGAGCAAACTCTGAGCCCCAGAGCTCAGCCAGAACCCCTCCCTCCTCACATATGAGGCTCATTATTTTTCCTGTGACATTGTCTCTCCCATTTCTCCTGACACTTGTGAAGCTCTAAAGGACAGCATTTTTAGAACTGGATTTATATTGTAAAATATTTTTCCTTGACGAAAAATAAGAACCATTTCTTTTAGATAAAAAAATGTTCCATGCTTTTTAAAGATAGAAGATAGAAAAACACAACAATTTAAAATGCCATTAATGTATAGTATATTGTGTATACACAAATGACTCATGTTTGTCAGCAAAAATCAGAATATTCAAAAATATAAAAAGAAGAAACAACAATTATAATGCATATCAGTGCATGGTACTTTTAAGAACTTCTAAAAATATTATTTTCTACCTACCTAACACTGAAAAAAATAGTTATTTATTTTCTCTACATGTTAAAAGAGGAATATAATGAAATGGTAGTTATTGCCCAAAGATGCTATTAATGGTCTTAGTGTGTTTGTCATCTTAGAATGAAAATAATACGTGCTAAACACCATTATTGTAACAAGCATTTCTGGATTTGTGTTGCTTTTTACCTTAAAATAAAACTCTTCATGATATATAATGATAGGTTAAAGATCATGTATTTTATTCAACGAGTATATATTTTATTCTATAAGTAATGTATTTTATACCAGTTAGGTATAATAATCTGTAATTTAACTTTCATGGTAAAAAAGAGTTTTACTTTTTCACTTTTGAACTATAAATCCCATTTAAAGAAAAACAAATATTGGAATCAAGTATTTCCACCTCTGCTCTCAAAATAAACACTGGACTTCCTGCCTCCTAAAGGGGCCATCCTTCTGTCTCTTCTCCTCCTACTATTTCTTGGCCCCACTAAGATACGACTTTGCATTTAAAAAAATCTTTGAAGTTCAAGTGTGTAAAGAGAAGGGATCGGGAGGCAGTCAATAACCAATCAAATCTCATTCTGTGAAAACACTGTGGAGAATGCTGTAGAGAATCTCATAAATCCGGTAGCCTTATTAAATTGCTCAAATTGGGAAAGAGAAGTGGTGGGAGAAATGCCTTATTAATTGTGAATTTGAGCTTAATTCACCTTTAAAATACAACTTTCAGGGCACCTGGGTGGCTCAGTCGGTTAAGTGTCCGACTTCAGCTCAGGTCATGATCTCACAGCTTGTGAGTTCAAGCTCCTGTGTCACGTTCTGTGCTGACAGCTCGGAACCTGAAGTCTGCTTCAGATTCTGTGTCTCCCTCTCTCTGTGTCCCTCCCCTACTCATTTTCTCTCTCTCTCTCTCTCTCAAAAATAAATAAACATTTTAAAAAATTAAAAAAAATAAAATACAATTTTCAATTCAAAATATATGTACTTGAGTACAGCACTAGAAACAGATACACAAACATAAAGATACAGATGATGTCTATCTGTATCTGTGCTGAAGTGGATAAATGAGCCTTAAGATGACAGAATAGGCAGAGCCAGAGAAGGCCATCAACTTGGCCTGAAGATCAAGGTTAACCTGACAGTTGCCATCTCCCTGGGGTAGGCTATGAAGCTCCATGGTACAGAGGAGAGGACAGGCTTTAGAGCTGGGCTTTTAAGGGTTTCATTTCTGACTTGGCCACTTGGGAGATGTTTGACCTTGGCTAAATCATTTAACTTGAGTTTCCTTACTTGTAGAGCCAATTATATCCATCTTGAGAATTAGGTAATATATTCATGAAGTTCTAGCTCATCAATAAATGGTAGCGCTTACCAGTGTTACATTCACGGGCAGGCTTGATAATCTAAGCTTTGTTCCCCATTGGTGATGTTTTCATTATGCTTTGAAACCTCAGTTTACAGTCTAGTTGAAAATTATCCAGTGAAGGGGCATCTAGGTGGCACAGTCAGTTGAGTGTTGGACTCTTGGTCATGATCCCAGGGTTGTGGAACTGAGCCCTGTGTCAGGCTCTGTGCTGAGTATGAAGTCTGCTTGGGATTCTCTCTTTCTGTCTCTGTCTTAAAAAATATAAATGAATGAATGAGTGAATGAATGGATGAATGAAATTATCCAGTGAAAGAGAATTGAAAATTCAGATAGTACATGGTTTGCCCTAGAAGTTACTCAGTAATTACTTATATATTAAAACCCTTGTAATAATTAACTGTCCTAGGGGGTGCATGGGTGGCTCAGTAGGTTAAATGCCTGACTTTTGATTTTGGCTCAGGTCATGATCTCATGGTTTGTGAGATTGAACCCTGCAACGGACTCTGTGCTGACAGTGAGGAGCCTGCTTGGGATTCTCTTTCCTTCTCTCTCTGCCTCACCCTGCTCACATGCTTTCTCTCTCTCAAAATAAATAAATAAACTTAAAAAGAAGAAAGGGACATCTGGGTGGCTCAGTTGGTTAAGCATCTGACTCTTGTTTTCTGCTAAGGTCATGATCCCATGGTTCGTGAGTTTGCACCCCATATAGGGCTCTGCACTGACAGTGCTCTCTCTTTTTCTCTCTCTCTTAAAATAAATAAATAACCTTAAAATAATAAAATAAGAGAATAAAATAGAACTGTCCTAGATAACGGGGACATAAAGATGAACATACTACCCTTCCAGGAATGCACTGTCTAAACAGGTCACAGGAAAGACTGAGATTTTGATTCTCTGCCGAGATATTCTTGGCCTGTTCCTGGTTGTCCTGGCAGCAAAGAAGAGTACACTTACCTCTGCATAGCATCGAGCTTGATGAGTAGTCAAGAAATTCCCTCCTTGTTCCACATCAGATTTCTACCAAAGAAATAAGCAGAAGACATCAAATGATGGGAGCTCTAGTTAATCCTGGCTTCACTGCTCATGCTATTTGAGAAGGCAGCAGGGCCCATATTTTCAAAAGTTACCTGATGCTCCTGGCCAGGATGACCCCGGAGCTGACTGGAAGAGATTAAGCAGACCTTCCATCGCTGGTCATCACTAGTCAATTTTAAAGTTCATTTCAGTCATTTTTGTTTCCTCTTTCCTCTCTATTATTCTCATGGTACCAAAAAATGCTGTGTATTTGCTCTCAGTGCTATCTCCTGGGGTTTGTTTTGTTCCAGTCTTAGAAATACCTGGTTTTGGCTCAGTGACTTACCAGTGTTGGGTCCAGCTCAGCACCATTCAGGCTCCAATCTCACTACAGCAGCCTAGCTCTTTTATCCTCTATCTTTCTACACAATCAGTCCCATTTACATTTATGGGAGAAGTCATTAGGCCTAAACTCTGGCCTCATTTGCATAGAAGGGAGTTAAGATTATTGTACTTGTATTTTCTGAACACAAAGCATCTTTAATCACTCTTTTCCTCTCATAACCTTCTTTAAATAGTAAGAGGAAGCAATTCTTGGAATATAATTGTGTTAGTCCTGCAGTGAATTTTTGAAAGGAGTATTTCTTTGACTGTAGTCATGTCTTGCTGATAACATATTTCCAAATAATCAGTCCCTAGAATTTCACATCATATTCATTGCCTATAACTGACTCATTATTCCTAATTACAAACCAGCCCACACAACATAGAGATCTGAGGCAATTATCTGGATGACTTAGGCTCTGATGCTCATTTCATTGGAAAGACTGAGGGACTTGAAGTAAGAAGGCCTACGTATGAGCCCCATCTTTGCCCTTTAACATCCATTCAATATCTAGCAAGTCACCCTATCTCTCAAGGCCTCCATTTTATCATTTGTAAGATGAGATAGTGTTCGGGTTATCAACATTTAGTGACTTAACCATCTTATTTTGCTCACCACTTCCAAGATGGCTCCCTCACTGTTGCATCTGTGCCTTGTTGCTCCTTGGCCTCTGTAGGCACCCACATGGCACCCCATCCTCCCTGGCCTCTTCCTGTACCTTGGCTTTCTCACAGTATGGTCTCCTGAGAGTGGTCACATTTTTTTTTTCCATGGCAGCTGACTTCCAGGAAGAAGGAGACAAAAGATGCCAAATCAGTCAAGGGCTACATCCCAGACTAGCACAACCTCACCTCCTCTTTGTTCTATTGCTTAAAGTAGTTGCAGGAGTCATCCGGATTCAAGGCTGGAGAGACAGACTCTACCTCTTGATGGGGGAATGACAAAGTCACACTGCAGATGTGCATATGGGATATGCCCAAGAGTCTCAAACTGAATTTCTCAGGAAAAATGCATATGTATATGGTTGTAAGTGAATTGTAAATGTTACTAATGTAAGGGATGTGTAGCATACAATTTACAATTAAAAATAAACCATATGGTACTCTTTTTTGTAGATTCTATATCCCAATTGATTCTAAAAGAATGCTTTCACTGACTTCTGCCAGACTCTTAGATCAGTAGCCAACCTACTATTGAGAATAAGGACGTTGCCTTATTTGTCTTTGAGTCTCGTTCAGTGACATTATCTTGCACATAGTAGACTCTCCAAATAACAGCGAAAGAACTGTTAGTCACAGTCATAAACTAAAATTTAGTTCATCTTTCAAAAGTTTCACAATAATGGCATTTTATTGAATACTTAGTGTGCAAAGCACTTTCACATATGCTCTTTTTTTAAGTATATAATTTTAAGTATATTCTATAAGTATAAACTCCATGAAGACAGAACTTTTTGTTTTCTTTTTTTTTTTTTAATTTTAGAGAGAGCATGAGCAGAGGAGAAGGACGGAGGGAGAGAGAGAGAGGGAGAAAGAGAGAGAGAATCTTAAGCAGCCTCCACGCTCAGTATGGAGCTTGACGTAGGACTTGATCCCACATCCCTGGGATCATGACCTGAGCTGAAATCAGAAGTCAGACACTCAACTGACTGAGCCACCTAGGTGCCCCACACGTATGCTCTTAATTGAGTCTTGTAATACTGTAAGGAATTCCCATTCCCATTCCCCAGAGGGGAAAACAAGTTTTGGAGCAAAATAATTCACTGAGGGCCACTGCTATTGAAGGCATAAGGGCAAGACTACAACCCATGACTTCTGACACCAAGTGTACCACTTTGTACTTCCTCTACTGAAATCTTCAATTTGGAGGAGAAAATGAAAATGAACATGGAGATGGGATTCTCTGCCACTCTCTATATTAAAATACTTCCTTTCAAGGAAGTCTTTCCGATAGATGCCAATTGGCAATTTGTATAGGGTATGTTCACTATTTCAGCTCCTGGTTTAGGTACCAGTATTTACAGTGAGTACAGCAAAGTACCCTCAGTGTTGATTTCTCTTGTGAGACAAGATGTATGGTCTTACCACAGGGGACTCAGGCCCACAAATATCTTTCTGCTTGCTTTATCCCTTTCGGAACTCAGTAGCAAGAATTACTTCCACAGTTCCCAGCCACAGGTTCCCTGTAGAAACTAGAGCAGCTGAGGAATGCATGTAGGGAGATGAGACACTCTATGACTACGGGATTTAAATACAACACTGAAAAGCCTGTTGGAGGAAAGCTTGCATATTGCAGAGACAGTCAGTGATGGGAGAAAGCCAGAGAGAGGCCTCCAGGCTTCCTCCTGTCTCTTCCCTTTCTAAAATTCATCATTTTCCAACCACAAAGTAGATTTTCTTATCTCTCAGTCAAATCACTCTCTGTGGTTTGTAGTGTCATTCTGTGTTTTGGCTGAAGAGTCCATTTATCGTAGAGGTTAGGGTATGGAGATATTTTTATTAATAGTTTTTATTTACAAGAAGGACAAGTCCTTTGTAGAGAAATTAGGAAATAAAGATAAGCAAAAGTTAGGGTGCCTGGGTGGCTCAGTCAGTTAAGTGTCCAACTCTTGATTTTGGCTTAGGTCATGATCTCGCAGTTCATGAGTTTGAGCCTCATGTCGGGCTGCACGCTGACAGTGTGGAGCCTGCCTGGGCTTCTCTCTCTCTCTCTCTCTCTCTCTCTCAAAATAAATAATTAAAGTGAAAAAAAAAAAAGGATAAGCACAAAGTTGAAAGCAGAAACCATCCATGATCTAGTCACTATTGTTAATAGATAACTCACATTAACATTTTTGTGATTATTTCAGCATTTCAACCTGAGAGACATAAGCATCTCTCCAAATCCCAACATTTACGTGACATGGGTTATGTGTTTGTTAAATAGTAATAGTAATCACATTCTAGTACACATTTTCCGAGTGGCTTTAGGTGCTATGCTGAAACTTTTCATTCTACTTGTCTGAACTTTCAAAATTAGAGAATAAATAGCACCTGCCTTCTCAGCAGTTCTATGGCAGCTAGTCAAGGCCATGTCGCTGCACATGGTGTGCAATGCAGAACTTTCATAGGGAAATGATAATTGTTTCTGAGAAAGTCTTATGACTTATGCTATCCTGTGGTCATCGAGGGTGGGGATGTGTGTGACTCACAGACTAGGTCCCAGGATGAGTTTAGCAAAGGCCTTTCTCCTCTCCTCTTTGTCAGTGACACTTGAAGGACATCTGACCCTCCTCTTTGTCAGTGACACTTGAAGGAAATCTGACCTGGGTTTTTTTTGGCTATAGTGTGATACTACATTTATCGTACCTCTACCAGGTAAAGACCTAGTAGAAATTAGGAATCTCTTTTTGCAAGACATTTCTTAAAAGAATGTCTGCTTTGTTGATGCTGTTATGCTAAGAAAATATGTGACCTAAGTACAATTCTGTTTATCTGTTGTTTTTGTTTTTTTTTCTTTTTTCCTATTTAGGCAGCAATAAGGAAGGAACTAAATGAATTTAAAAGCACAGAAATGGAAGTTCATGAAGAGAGTCGACAGTTTACAAGGTAGGTGGGCAAAATGCAATTCAGCATATTTTTTATGTGTATTTTACCACAATTAAAAGTTTTTTTAAGTTTTTTTAATGTTTATTTTTGACAGAGAGAAAGAGACAGAATGTGAGTAGGGGAGGGGCAGAGAATCCAAAGCAGGCTCCGGGCTCTGAGCTGTCAGCACAGAGCCTCACGCCGGGCCCAAACCCATGAGCGGTGGGATCGTGACCTGATCTGAAGTCGAACATTTAACCAACTGAGCCACCCAGGCAGCCCTACAAGTTTTTTTAAATACAGTTGAGCCTAACACCATCTAACGAACATTTCTAAAATTAAGTCTTTTTTTTTTTTTTTTTTTTTTTTCCTACAGAAGTCTGAATCATTCCAAAGGGCTATGTTTGGGTTTCTTTCTTAACTTTATTTTCTGGGACAGGAGAAATGCATTAGAATCATTTATTCTGTCCTTAAAGAGACTTAGTTGAAGTTTTATGCCCAGAACAGATGCTGGAAAGAGCCACTATGGGCACCTTGTGTCTGCTTTGGGATCACAGTAGACATAACCTAGAGAAGATAGAAACTCAATTTTTAGAAGATTTAATTTAGACTAGGAATCCAGTTTTTACTGGTGCTGTGGAAGATTGCAATAATCCTACTCTTGTAACTCCCGGTACCCCCTCGGTTTCAGTTTATTCTTCTGCTGAAACCAGAAGAGACCTGAATGTGATCATATAGTCTGACTACCTGCCCTCCCTCCCCCACACCCCCCCACCACCACTTAACAGGTGTTCTGTTTATTTCTCTGTAATGGATTTATGTGGTCTGTTTTTTTTTTTTATAACACATATATTCGTAAAAATTTGCATGCCATTTAAAAATTGAATTATTGGGGGGCGGCTGGGTGGCTCAGTCGGTTAAGCATCTGACTTCAGCTCAGGTCATGATCTCATGGTTCGTGGGTTCGAGTCCCGCGTCAGGCTCTGTGCTGACAGCTCAGGGCCTGGAGCCTGCTTCTGATTCCGTGTCTCCCTCCCCTCAGCTCCTCCCCTGCTCACACTCTGTCCCTCTCTCAAAATAAATAAAGATTGAAAAAAAATTTTTTTTTAAATTGAATTGTTGGGGCACCTGGGTGGCTCAGTTGGTTAAGTGTCTGACTTTGGCTCAGGTTATGATTTCATGGTTCGTGGGTTCGAGCATCCCCTGGCTGCTTCAGATTCTGTGTCTCCCTCTCTCTCTGCCCCTCTTCCACTCACACTCTGTCTCTCTCCCTCTCTTAAAAATAAATAAAAACATTAAAATAAAATCGAATTGTTAAAAAACATACCAAGACAGATGATTACATGAAGAAGACCACAGTAGGTCTTTCTGGAAAGCAAATACTGGTTCCCTAGGCTAGAACAGCTTCTGCAGGACAGCCATATATTATGGTGCTGCTCTGTCTGCCGTGGCTCCTGTCGGTGGTGCTGTTCCATGCTGAGCATGTCCTACGATAAAGGAAGTCATGGCACAACTTCATAATTTAATAGCAAATCCCTTCCCTAAAGTTGATGGGGACCTCCTTGCTCCAAAGCTATTGCTTCTTGACAATGTCTGGTATGCAGAAGAAATTCTCCCTTTCTCCTAGGGGAGGTTTATTTGTTTTGGTTCCTCCCATATCATGTTTATTTGTAAATGCATTCGGGGCTTTTAGCCATCTGAATGTGTAGGATTTGTCTCTATCTGAGGGCTGCATCCTATCCTGATCTACTCTTGGGCCAGTCACACGCCCGTATCAAGCCAGACCTATTTGTCCCCTCCTTTTCTCCCTTCCACTCTGAGGTCAGGGAAAGTTCATGCTGATATTTGACACCTGTGGCCATACTTCTCCAGTAAAGTTGATCATAATAAGGTGGCTGAATATTTATGGTGACATCTAGTTGGCTGGGACCTCCGGGTAACTGGAAGGACAGCATACACATGTACATGCACTGGAAGGACAGCATGCTTTTGAGTCCTGACCCCTGAGATATAGTGACTACACTCAACCTATTCTTTATCATTCAGGATAGCTTTACTTCTGTGTGTTTTTCCTAGAAATCATAGAACTCCTGATTACCTCATTTTTATTTGATGACATTATATGAAGAATAAGCTACAAAGGAAAATAACCAAATTTTAAAAATGCATTTCTTTGGAAGTTCTGTTTATAAAAAATAAAAATTTATACTGAAGGAGGTCCTTTCTCTTCTATTGGATGCTATGAACAAGTTTTTAAAAAGGAGGCTGCAAAGAGAGTAAAGGTCATTTATTTTTTGCATATGTATTTGTCATGGACCAATATATTCTAATTAAGCATTCAAACAATACAAAAATCCATCCATGAAAAAGGAAAACTCCCTTCGCTCCATCCTTCCCCAGCTTCATTCCCATTCTCGTAGGTAATCACCAGGAAAAGTTTGGTGTAGGTAGATCCATCTGGTCACTTTTCTGTGCATTTGCAAACATGTATGGATATTTATGATTTATGTGTACATACACATATGCCTTTATGTATCCCTTCTGAGTCACACACAAAACAGGATCTAGAAAATCTTTCCATATTAGTGTGTACCTCATTCACTTGAATGACTTTATGGCCTTTTGTAGGTAATATACCATAAATTATTGAACAATTATTCTATTGATGGATGTTATGGAATTTGTAGTGTTTCATTAGGAAAGCAATGCTGCCTTGACTTTCTTTGTAAATATATCCTGACACATAGATGCCAGTATTTCTGTAATAGTCCCGTGAGTAGATTTGCTAGGTCACTGGCGATATATTTTTTACATTTTGGAAGATGCTATTCTGTAACCTGCAGTTTATGAGCATACCTGGTGTATCACCTTCATCAGCACTGGTGGGGCAGGACAGGGGTGGTGGTGAGGGGTCTATAGTCTAAAGAATGAACAATAATATCTTATTTCATTGATTTCTATAAGGTTGGGTATCTTTACATATCTTTATTGACCATTTACATTTTTTATTTACTTTTACTAGTTTTCTTTTGGGTGTCTCTTTCATATGGATTAGTAATTAGATATTACTTAGATATTGTGGATATTGGCTCTTTATTGCATATGTTACTATACTTTCCCCCAATTTATTCTTAACTTTTTAACTTTTTTTAATGGTCTTTTATTTAAATCTTTGCATATTCAAATATGTCTGAATTGTTACTTTTACTTCATTGTTCTGTGTCTTATGGAGAAAGGCCAAGATTTAAATCTATTATCTTCAGTTCTTATATATGCCTTTTTTTTTTTTTTTTTTTTTTAATTTTTTTTTAATGTTTATTTATTTCTGAGACAGAGCATGAGCGGGGGAGGGACAGAAAGAGAAGGAGACACAGAATCCGAAGCAGGCTCCAGGCTCCGAGCTGTCAGCACAGAGCCCGACGCGGGGCTCGAACTCACGAACCACGAGATCATGACCTGAGCTGGAGTCTGTCGCTCAACCGACTGAGCCACCCAGGCGCCCCTGCCTTTTTTTTTTTTTTTTTTTTTTTTTTAAACTTAGATCTTTAATCCATTGGGCATTTATTTGGATATATGATTCAAGAGAGTAACTAACTTTACTTTGTTCTAAATCAGTAGTCAGTTGCCCCATTTATTTCCCCCTTGATGTGAAAGTCTTCTTTTAATATACACATGGATCAGTTCCTGGATTCTTTTTTTTTTTTTTTTTTTTTTTAAGTGGGTTCCGCACCCAATGTGGGACTTGAACTAACAGCCCTGAGATCAAAAGTTGCATACTCGCCTGGCTGAGCCAGCCAGGTGCCCCCAGATTCTTTACTATGCTCTAGTGAGTTATTGTCTATCTTTGCACTGTGTCACACTGTTTAATTAGAATAGATTTGTGATGTGTTTTTATATCTGATGGCATATTTTTTCACCTTCAAAATTCCATTGGCTACTTTGCTGTATTTACTCATCTACAGAAATTTAGAGTGTACTTATTATATACTATAAAAGTCTATCGATATCTTTATTGTTTAAGTAAATATTAATAGATGTAAATAGGGATGAGCTGCATTTTGAGAGAAAATTATAGGCTTTTTTTTTTTTACGGTAACAAAGGTAAGCTTTAAAAGTTTTCCAAAAAATATATTGATTAACGCTCTTTAAAATGTCTATCCAGATAAAGAAAAATTAAATATTCATAGCAGTAAGATAAATATGCCTTGCTTAAGTACTCTAAAACCTGGCAGCAAAGCAAATGTCTACTGCTATTTTTCCATTAATTTGTATTACATCATTAGTTACATTCCAATAGAGAAAAATTTTGGCTCTAAGACTTATAAAAATCTTGCTTATGATTTTCACATTGTTTTCAGTATTTCCTTTAAGAGGACAAAGGTTTGGTAAACACTGCTGAGTTTAATCAAAATAATGCCAAAATATGATAATGTTTTACATTTAGAAAATCGCTTATGTAGAAGATGGTATTACTCTTAGCAGCAGTCACCCTTGGAGGGAGCATACAGGCTGCTGATCATTTCCTAGCCCTTTAAATGCAATCTAGATAGAGAGCAGCTCACTTATTAGCTCTCCTTATTAGTGGCAGACATTATCTCCTTATATCAAGTAAGCCTGCCATTCAAAACCTAAATCTGTTAACTCCCTGTGGATTTAGAGTGGTTAATAAAAGACAGCCCTGCTCCCTCTGCCCGGGCACCTTTTTATCCAGAGATAATCTCCCCCACAGTGATGTATCAGTCAACACTGGAAGGATCCATTCCCATAGAGAGAGCTTCCTTTGCTTCTGTATCTCTGGAGAGATTCACAAAAAGCTGATAACATTGGTTGCCTCTGGGGCGGAGGATTGGTGGGTAGGGGCAGGCATGGGAAAAATTCACTCTTTGAATTTTTGAAATACAAGAATTTATTATCAAAAACAAATACCTAAGGGGCGCCTGGGTGGCTCAGTCGGTTAAGCGGCCGACTTCGGCTCAGGTCACGATCTCGCGGTCCGTGAGTTCGAGCCCCGCGTCGGGCTCTGTGCTGACAACTCAGAGCCTGGAGCCTGTTTCAGATTCTGTGTCTCCCTCTCTCTGACCCTCCCCCGTTCATGCTCTGTCTCTCCCTGTCTCAAAAATAAATAAAAACGTTAAAAAAAAAAAAAAAAAAAAACAAATACCTAAAAGAAAAATGAAAGCTCCATTCCCTAAGTTGTCTGTCTGGAAGCGAGGATACCGTCATGGTAGCTTTCCTTGAATAATGTGCTAGCACTAAATTCGTTGTGACATTCCTGTTATTGGTGTACCCAGAAAACACCTCTGAAACCTCCATCATGGAATATATCCTGTGACATGTTGGATCTGTAGTGGTAAAGAATTGCAGTGATTCACTCTTCCATCTAATTCCCCAAATTTCTCCCCGTGTATTTTGGATGGCTCTCTGGCGTTGCAATGCCTTCTGGAGCCATGTGACAAGGGGGAGGACTAGTGATCCCTGAGTCAATTCATCCTGTGGCCTGAGAGGTACCAAGCTCTCACATTGGCTTCTTAGAACACTTGCTGCTTGTCTGGCCACATGTCTGTTTTCTGCCACCAGCAACTGCCCGCCCAGGTCACTGTTCAAAACCCAGAAGACTGTTTGAAGGGCTGCGTATTATTTAATAGGATTATTGCATTCTGGAAGAAGACCACCATGGCAAAATAAAGCTGCTTCCCTTTCCATAGTAAATGGCATTTCCGAAATTTAAAATGATTCCCTAAATTATAAAGACAAATGGTATGAAAGGTCAAATTTTCGTTGAAACCTAAATTTTAAAATAGTTACAGCTAGCTGAGGGGTAAGATTATGAGTCATTGTAATCTTCTTCTGGGTATTCTCTTTTCCAGAATTTTTTTGTATCCACATGGATTAGATTTATAATCAAGGGAGAATATTACTTTTAAAAAGTAAACTTTGAATTTAGTAAGTAAGAGTATTTTTTGGAGTGTGAAGTGTAAAATCCATGTATGTGATTTTATTAGCTGATAAATTATTTACTTGTTTTATTAAAGCAAAGAATCATTGAATTGACAGTCTTAGCATCAAAGTGAGTCTCAAGATCATTGGCATATTGTTAAGTGGAAAATCAGGATACTGATAAAGCTATGAATAACAATAGTATGTTTTATTTAAAATTCAGATGCATAGAGGGGCGTCTGGGTGGCTTAGGCAGTGAAGTGTCTGCCTCATGATTTCAGCTCAGGTCATGATGTCACGGTTCATGGGATTGAGCCCCACATCAGGCTCTGCGCTGATAGTGCAGAGCCTGCTTGGGATTCTCTCTCTCTCTCACTCTCTCTCTCTCTCCCCTCGCCCCTATCCTGCTTACTCTCTCCCTCAAAATAAATAAACCTAAAAAAAATTTTTTTTAATTCAGATGCATAGAAAAAAAATAGGAAATAACATCCAAAAACTCTTAACTGTTTATTACAGAATGGGGTTATAGGCTTCTTTTTTTTTTTTTTTTTTTTCTCTACTTTTCAAACCTCTTAATGTGGTTAGGTTGAGGTATGTCTGTGGGTGTGGGCATGTATATTTAAAGTGACTATCTCCTTCTATACCATTTTGAGTGATTACTATCCTATGTAGATTTACAGATAAAGTAAACTGATTTTTCAACTTTTAGATACACTTATCAAAATGTGACACGGCAAGAATTACACGTGGGACCCCAATCAAAATTAAATAAGGGGCGGGGCACCTGGATGGCTCAGTTGGTTAAGCCTCAGACTTCAGCTCAGGTCATGATCTCACAGTTTGTGAGTTTGTGAGGTTGAGCCCTGCATCGGACTCTGTGCAGACAGATCGGAACCTGTTGCTGCTTCGGATTCTGTGTCACCCTCTCACTCTGCTCCTCCCCCACTCACACGTGTGCTCGTTATCTCTCTCTCTCTCTCTCTCTCAAAACTAAACATTGAAAATAAAAATCAAATTAAATAAGGGGTCCTCCACTGAGGAATGAGAAAGCTGCTTTTGCAGTGCTGTTCTCTTCCGTGGGTGCTCCATTTACCTGGACAGAACCTAAAAAGAGCTGCAGAAATGCAGCTTTAACCACCAGACTTGGAAGCAATTGGCTCAGTATTTGGAACAATAAAAGCCCATCCAGCATGTGATCTGGCTTCTCAGGTAGAACTAAGAGCTGTGGTTTAGGAGAACCTGCTCACGTTTAAAACATATGTGCCACGACCTTGAAACCCTTTTAAATAAAGGAGAAATGCATTATTCAGGATTTCTGTATATATCAAACACGGAAGTATAGGAAAAGTACACACAAATTACATTTGTGAGTAGTTTTATTATTTTCTATTATCTGAATGAATTTACAGGAAGGTGAGTAAGTTTGTATGTATTAATTTGTGGAGGAATCACCTTT
Source organism: Leopardus geoffroyi (assembly GCF_018350155.1). Classification (NCBI taxonomy): domain Eukaryota; kingdom Metazoa; phylum Chordata; class Mammalia; order Carnivora; family Felidae; genus Leopardus; species Leopardus geoffroyi. Next base: position 129,833,150 of record NC_059332.1, read on the forward strand.
ATGGAAAAGAATGATCTTTACCTGAATCCCATGACTTAAAAATAGCTCCCCCTCTCGGGGCACCTGGGTGGCTCAGTCGGTTGAGTATCAGACTTCGGCTCAGGTCATGATCTCACAGTCCGTTGGGTTCGAGCCCCACGTTGGGCTCTGGGCTGACAGCTCAGAGCCTGGAGCCTGCTTTGGATTCTGTGCCCCTCTCTCTGTGCCCTTCCCCCACTCATGCTCTGTCTCCCTCTCTCTGTCAAAAATAAACATTAAAAAATATTTTTTTAAATAACACCCCCTCTCATTCACTTCCTCTCAACAGTATGAAAATAAGAAAAATGTATTCCAGTTTTAATAAGAAAAACACGGGGGTGCCTGGGTGGCTCAGTAGGTTAAGCATCCGACTTCAGCTCAGGCCACGATCTCGCAGTCCCTGAGTTCGAGCCCCGCGTCAGGCTCTGGGCTGATGGCTCAGAGCCTGGAGCCTGCTTCCGATTCTGTGTCTCCCTCTCTCTCTACCCCTCCCCCGTTCTTGCTCTGTCTCTCTCTGTCTCAAAAATAAATAAAAACGTTAAAAAAAATTTTTTTAAAAGAAAAGAAAAAAGAAAAAAAACGTAGGTAACTTCAATTTTGAGTCGTAGGAGAGCTCAGAAAAAAAAGTGGACCAGGAGTTTCAGTGTACTTCAGGCACAATCACAATAAATCTATTTATTGCTCCATCAGTTGGAAGCCTAAAGCCAAACTGTCATCTTGTCAGAGAGGCAGACTTCTCAGGAGGTAAAGCTGAACTTCTCACATTTCAAAAATGAATGCAAACCATTGAGTTGTAACAAACGTAAGAGCAATTTGCATTTTTAGTACCTCTAACCAGAGAATTTTGGAGCTGAATTGGAAGAAAAGATGCCGCCTTTAAACAGAATATAGGGGGCGCCTGGGTGGCTCAGTCGGTTGAGCGACTGACTTCGGCTCGGGTCATGATCTCACGGCTTGTGAGTTCGAGCCCCGTGTTGGGCTCTGTGCTGACAGCTCAGAGCCTGGAGCCTGCTTCAGATTCTGTGTCTCTCTCTCTCTCTCTCTGCCCCTCCCCGCTCATGTTCTGTCTCTCTCTCTGTCAAAATTAAATAAACATTAAAAATAAATAAATAAATAAAAAGCCAGAATATAAATTTCCTTTTCTGATTGGATAGTGCAAGAAAATATATGAGGTTTTGTTTTTAGTTTTTGTTTTATTTGTTTATTTATTTTTTACCAGATCTGGCAGTCCATATGAAGAGAGGGTACATTCTTTTTTTTTTTTCCAATTTTTCAATGTTTATTTACTTTTGAGAGAGAGACAGAGACAGAGAATGAGTGGGGGAGGGGCAAAGAGAGAGGGAGACACAGAATCCAAAGCAGGCTCCAGGCTCTGAGCTGTCAGCACAGAGCCTGATGCTGGGCTTGAATTTACAGGCTGTGAGACCATAATCTGCACCGAAGTCGGATGCTTAACCGACTGAGCCCCCCCAGGCGCCCCAGAAAGGGTACATTTCTGACCCCTGGCTTTGTTAGCATATTATTGCCTCTTATTGGTTGGTCACCTTCTTCTCTTAGCTGGACCTGGGAGCCATGCTGATGGCCTGTGACCTTGCATGCAGTGCAAACGTGGAGTTCATTCTCTAATGGGACCCATGGGCAAATAGTGCCTGCAGGAAAAAACAAAAAAGCTTTATGGTGTCCTGCTAATTTCTGGAAATTAAAAGCAGAATGCTTTCTAGGAAAATGCTGGGCTTTAGAAGGTTTTACATCTCTTCTGGTCCACTGACTACTCACTTTGTTGTGCATTTCAATTATTAATTCACCTACTTCATCCCACAGGCATTACCAGTGGGAAGACCTAGCCCGTCATGTCATGTTTCCCTATGCTTGTCCTTTGAATCCAGTGAAAATTAGAGCATTGTGGAATGTCTGCTGTACAAAGCCCAGCAAATTAGGAGAGGGCTAAAATAATTGCTCACTTCGATGAGTTTGTCTTTAATTCCTAGAAAAGCTGAACTTTGATGGCTCAAGGTGTAAAGGTCCTGCAGGTGTAGTCTATTTGTCTTATTGTCACGGCCCCCAGGGCACCCGCTTCCCTGGTGTGGTAAGGACAGTGCTTGTGTGTCCTGTGAGGAGGGAGGTTGTACTGCTCATTTCAACCCCAAGGACATCACTGGACTCGCTTTTCTAGTAATTGCAAAAAGTTTGTGCTGAGCCCATTGTCCTTGAGTTCCCTTTGTAGCAAAAGGCAGATGTTTTTGAGAGAACAGTGGCAATCAAAGTGTAGCCTGGGATGGGGAACAGGACTTTTCTCTGGTCAAAATTGATCAGAACTAACGGACAGATGTAGAAATCTAACTGATTGCCTCTTCCATTACATTCCACCCAGAGGGCACCAAGAAGACCCTTTGAGTGAAAGTATGAGTGAAGGCATGTTTTGTTCTCACAGTCTGATGTAGGTTAGTTAATAATAGAGTCTGAAGCCTGGAGCCTCCGCTTACCAGCTCTGTGCCTTGGGCACATGACTTAGCATCTCTGTGTCTGTTTCCACATCTGTACTGAGGGGATACAGAGGTACATACCTCATAGGATTGTTTTGAAGATGAAGCTAGGTAATAATATGTATAGCACTTGGACTTGTGCTGGGCACAAAGTAAACATTAGTACTTTCAGCTGTTATTATCTACCCGTCTTTTATATTTTATATAAAAAGGTTGGTTTAAGAGGTTTTCAATTACTCTTTTGAAATATTTTTGTAGAATTTCTGTGTTTTTCTTCAAGTTATGGTTGACTCTTCCTAGAAAGCATGATGGAATGTCCTACCATATTGGGTATCGTAGATTAATATAAATGTAATTGTAGTTAATTAAGGGGGAGCCTCATGATTGGACTCTTCATTTATAAGAATTGCTTAAAGAAAGTTTATCAAATAATTTTCTAAATGCCAGTATAGATGTATTCAGGTTTTTATGCATTCCATAAGTATTGATTGAACACATAGAGTGAGTCAGACTCTGTTCTGGACCCTGGGAATTTAGAACATGTCAAATAAAGTCCTCACTCTCACATGGTTATGTTCTACTGAGGAAGACAAACCATTACAATAAAAATGATAATTTCATTTTGTGCTAAGTACTATCAAGAAAATGTAAGGGCGTCTGGGTGGCTCAGTCGGTTAAAACATCGGACTCTTGATTTTGGCTCAAGTCATTACCTCACGGTTCGTGACTTGGAACATTCTATAGGATGTGTTAGCATCCTAACAGAGCCTGCTTAGGATTCTCTCTCTCTCTCTCTCTCTCTCTCTCTCTCTCTCTCTCTCCCTCCTCTTTCTGCCCCTCCCCTGCTCTCTCACTGTCTCTCATAAATAAATAAATAAATAAATAAATAAATAAATAAATAACATTTTTAAACAAAAGAGAATCTAACAGGATGCTATTGAAGGAACAAGAGCGGGTGTATAGATAGGATGGCAATGAAAGGGGTGTCTTAGGGAATAAAACCTATTGTGTGATTTAGATGACAAGAGGAAGCTGTCAGCACTGTTGGGGGAGAGAAAAACATTCCACCCCCAAAGGGAACCAGCTGATTTCAAAGGCATAGCTAGTGCAAAGGGCCTGAGTTGGTAAGGATTTTGCATGACCAGAAGGCAAAAACAACACCCAGGTGACTAAAACAGGAAGGTTGTCTCCCTGTAACCAATGTAGATTCACGTACCTCCCAAAGTTATGGCCAAGGCTGGCAGTAGGAATGGAACTCAAAGTGGATACATCCCTACTTTGGTCACAACAAGTTTGCTAACTTTGGAAAGCTTGGTATATCTTATTTTTATTTTGAGTTTTGGAAAGTCGAACGTGCAAAAATAATATAACAAGCCCCATGCATCCATCATGCAGCTTTTCCAGTTATCAACTTATAGCCAATCTTGCTTCAGCTGTTCTTATGGCTTTAATTTTTCACTTTTTTCATGCTTTGATTTTACATGACAACATATTTTAAGTTGTCCAGTGTGCCAGATATCGTATTCCATGATTAAAAGTGATGAAAAGCAAGTCTTTCCTCCATGCCACACAATCTTAGTGGAGGCACACCTACATAAAGATTGTATACGGTGATAAGTAACTGGTATAAACCAAGGGTTATGGGAACACAGAAGAGAAAGGTGATTAATGCTTCCTTGAGAAATGGAGGAAAGGGAGTTTGGAGAACTCACAGAGTGAGATTGCAGGAGTTGGAGATGGGAAGGAAGATAGGACAAAAGGCAGAGCACAGAAGTGGAGAGTATTTGGGGGCTTAAAGTTTTTTTGTTTGGTTGGTTGGTTGGTTTTTGTTTTGTTTTGTTGTTTTTTGAGAGAGAGAGAGAGAGAGCGGGGGAGGGGCAGAGAAAGGAGGGCAGAGGACCTGAAGTGGGCTCTGCACAGACAGCAGCAAACCCAATTCGGGGCTCAAACTCAGGAACCGTGAGATCATGACCTGAGCCGAAGTCAGATGCTCAACCGACTGAACCATCCAGGCGTCCCCGGAAGTTAGGGTATTTTGGAAGTAGTAATAGAGATCTAGCTAGAAACATGGGTTGGGCCACATCCTGAAAGGCCTCAATCACTACTCTAAGAAATTTAAATTTTGGTTCATAGGGGAAGGTGAACAATACAATGATGTTAACAAAGAACTGTAAAGATCAGATTAGTGTTTATGATGATATTGCTAGTGACAATGTGGGGCACAGATTTGATCTCCACATCTCTGAGCCTGGGACAGGAAAATGAATTAGAAGACTCATTTATGAGGACCAGTGAACATTAGATTAGACAAGACAAATGAAATACTAAATAGAATTGCGTAAACTTTCTGTGTGGGACCACAGAAATGGGCTGAAGAGGTAAATCAGATAAAATGTTGTAGAGAAGATGACTTTTGACTCTGATCTTGAATATGAAAACATAGATGGGAAACGAAGGGAGAGGATTGCAATATTAGAGAACATAGCATGTGCACAAAAGCACAGGGCTCCAAAAACACAAGGAGGTTCAGGAACTCACATGGAAGGATGTGAAACCAGCTAACTAGCTAGCTAGCATGCCATTAAAACAGCACTAGCAAAAGATGGGGACACTTTAATGGACTCAAAGACCGTCAGTCGAGGCAAGACTCGGTGACTGATGGGATGTGGAGGGTGAAGAAGAGAAATGAGTTGCAAATCTGAGGGTCTTAGACTAAAAATCTTTTAAAAGGTAGATTGTTTAACAAGATGGAACGTGCCAAGGCAGATTTATAAGAAAAGACCATTTGTATAGTTGTGGATATGTTCAGTGGAACATTTAGATGGAAATGCCTGGCAGGTATTCGGAAATTCAGGGTAAGAAAGTAGATTTAGTGTCTTCAGTGGGAGGTGATGAGATGCTCAAGATAATGAAACAGTGACTATTTGTTGATGGTTTCCTTCTATAACTAAGAACCAGGTGTAATCAAATCCTGTATGAAACATCCCACTCAGCTCAGTACAGCTCACAGCATGATGCTGAAGATTTGCTATGTTTTGTATACTGATTGCTCTGTATCCTCGATGATATATAACCAGAAAATTTTATAGAGGGGCTGTCTTTGCTTTCCAGCCTAACATTTGTAACAGTAACATTTGTAACAGTATTCTGTTATGCCAGTAATTGATAACAGTAATTCAGTTGGGAGATGTCTAGAGCTCCCTTTAATATAAACATTGCTGTACCTTATTCGGTTTACCAACTGCAGAGTGTTTTTCTATACCATAGACTCACAGAGTTTCTGTTTCTTCTGTCAGGTTTCACCGTCCATAAAGAAGTGTGAGACTCTGGAAACATAGACTGGTCATCTTTGGGGGAAGCCTCTCTTCCTGAAAACCTGATATTGCACTGGGATTTGAATGTGTGTGTTTCCATTTAATTGGGGAAGGAAGTGTATGGAAAGTGCTCCCCACCTATACAGCCCAGATAGGGCCAACAAGCAAAGGGACAGGTGCAGTGACTCTGCTGTCCAGCATGTGTATTGATGGTAAGCAACACCATGGTTATACCAGTTATTCTCCATCAGGAGTTTTAATCAAGGAAGATGAGCAGAAGACAATCGCTGGGTCCCTGTTACCAGAAAGCCAAATTGTAGAGTGCGGGTTAAAGAGAAATGGGGACTGGAATTGCTGGGCACTGGAAAGGGGTAGGGGTTGAAAATCAGAAAAGAAGAGAAATATTTCATTATGTTAATGAAGAAAAGAAAAAAAAAATCAAGGCATAAATATTTTTGAAGTAGGCTTTTGGTAGCTGAGAACTTATTAAGGGATTTTGGAATCTAATCACCCAACGTGGATTCCTTAAAGACCGGATCCTAGAAGAATATTCCTGTTTCACCATTATGTTGGTGCAGTATAGTACCATTATTTTATGTTGTGCCAGTGAATCCAATTGCCAGAAATAAGTCTGAGTGTTTTCATGCATCATTTTCTTAAATGCAAGAGACGTTTATTGACTCTTAACAAGCATGCCTGCCCAAATTTTGTTGCATGTTTCAAGTAACATAGCTATATACACACTTTTTATTTTTTTATACTCCTTATCTAATGTACCAGACTTCTACAAGGATAACAGGACTGGGAATAAAGTCAGATGAATGTGACCCTATAAATCTGTAGGAAGCTCTAGAAATAAATCTTTTGGTCTTTCCCTACCTTGATTATCTTCAAAGTCAAAGCAACCATGCTTGATCTAAGGAAGATAATATTGACAATCACAACACCTTTTAAAAAAAAAAAAAATCTGAATCCAAAGTTAAAACTTAAATGCAAGTGTTCTGCCAGCAGTTAGGTGTGAGTGGGCATGGAAAGGACTACTCATTTTCAAGGCTGCATTAAGTTGAATTGCTGCTATTAAAAAAATTAAGTACATGGATCAAAAAAATACTCATCCAAAGGCTTAAAAGAACACAGGGAATTTCCGCTAAGTGGCAAGTAAGGAGGACCTCATTTTATATTTTAAGAGTCTGCAGAATACATCCGTAAATATAGCATTGACTTTCAGTGCAAAAGAATCAGTGAGCTTAAAGTTTGGAAGTCATGGAAGGTTTCTCTGGGAGTCTACACTCAGTATTGAGACACCCTCAATTGCCATCTTGCCGTTTTTCATGGAGTCACAGGCACAGCATGGCTTATGCTCCCAAACACATATGATCAGATGTAAATACCCCTTGCATTCAATTGTTCTTTCATGATTGTTTTGTGCTCCTTGTATTAAAAACACATGAGACATATAATAACAAGACAGGACATGGTAGACTTTATTTTATTCTCAGTGCTCAGGCTAGAATTTTCTGAAATGTTTCTGGTTCATAGTACGGAAGACTGTAATTTGCAATTTCAACCAAAATAGCAAACATTTAATCTGGGGGATAAGTTTGGATCCTGTCGTTCATTTGTATTTTACAGAACCACTTGAAATTGAATGATTTTGCTTACAAATAAAAACTTTTAGCCCCAGTTGGCCTATTACAAAAAGCTGGGACCATTTTATAACCAAGAAAAGAAGTTGCCCTTCTTGCTGCACTCAGCTGTGTGCACTAAAAAACCCAGATTCTTCACTGTTGTCATTTTAGTACTAGTACAAGATGAACTTTTGCTTTTGAAGAAAAAAAAAATTCTGCATGCCCAAGTGTTTTTTCTTTCTGGCTGAAAGGTTTGCCCATGTCACGGTGCTTCGATCCAGCCATGGGCATTAAGTTAGTGCTGATTCTTGCCCAAGTCCTCCCTTTCCTTATAATATTATGAGATGATCACTTTTGTGTCTTGGGAAAATGTCCAAGGAATGTAATGTTATTTTAATTTTCTAATCTTTAAATATTACCTTAATTTCTAGTCACAAGGCCTCTATAAAATGCTAAATATAAGACATTTATCACTGTTTTGGCACTTGAGATACAGGTCATGGCAAGTGTCTATTTGGTTGATAAAAGGAACAATTTTTTCCCCATTCGTGGTGCCTGTGATGCAGTTTTTTAATAATCTACAATGAGATGCACCCAGTTCAAAAATGACACTCCGGTCCTTCAGTATACTGTCTCGCTAGTATGATAGGTCAGATTTATGAACTACTCATACTTTTTCTTCATACCGATTGACACATTTAGAGAAAAGTTTACAAGTTAGAGAGAAATGAAAAAGCCAAAAATACTAGCACCGCTAGTCTAATATTTAAGAACCACCAATTATGTCATGAGAATGATTCTTTAAATAAAAAGCTGTGGAAACAATCGAAGGGTTATGAGCTAACCTGTATTTTGCAGAATAAGGTTCTATATTAATAGCTAATTTGAGGAGACGGAAACACTGCATATTCACCTGGCAGCCCATCCAGAGGTCTCTTGTCTGGAAGACCCAAAAGAATGCAAAGTTGTGGACCACCCTATGCCCAATGCCAGCATTTCTGCTGTCCAACCAATAAGCTGCAATTCTATGAAGAAAATAAATATGTGCACGAATTGGGCTGTTGTAACACAAACCAGGCTGTTCCCTACTTAACGTGAGACGTTAGGCTGACATAGAGGAAATGAGTTTTCCTGAGTCCCCAAGATATGATTAGGGAAGCAAACAAACCCATATCCAGGAAGATCCCAGGCAGGAAAGAACAAGACAGACTGTAAAACACAAAGGGGCCATCTCGGTCTTTTGAAAAATCAAGCAAAAGAGCATTAACATTAAGGTTGTGAGAAGACGCCATGGGCTTTATCAGCTTCTCCATGGTCTGACAAAATTAGTCCTCTGGTGATCAGCGTGAATTTAAAGCAGCCCTGCCTGATAATTCCCTGTGTATGTGAAATGTCTTGCATTTTTTATGTTTGATATGATTTACCTTTATGTTAATTCCTTAAATTATTTAAACTAAATCTATAATATTCAGAGGACCATTTTGGGTATCTGAATAGCTGTTCTAAGTGGAAGAAAAAGCAAACTCATCCATCTTCTCTGATTTACCCAGAAAAGCAGACTTTCTGGTTTCATTTTCATCTCCTTTATTAGCATAATGATTGTAGTCACTTATCTTTCTCTAACGTTAGTAAATATATTTCTGTTAGAAACTTCTGAAATGTAAGTGGAAATCTATTTAAGACAGTAAAGGAATTGAATGCACCCTTGAAAGTCATCAAATATTGAAAATGAGAGATAATTTCTTAAAACCTGTAATTTGGGTTTCACACCCTGCAGTTAATTCAGTGCTGCATTGGTACTTTGAAAACATACAGTAGCTTACACTTAAAAGAGAAAACAGTCTGCATTAACGCTGCGTATCCTGATACGTACCACGTTTTAACACGTAACAGGCGTTGTGTTTATACTCAATAGTCGGACACAGCTTGCAAAAATGATACCGTATTCGCAATAGAAGACAACTTTGCCTACCACATAGTTGTAGGTGCACATTTAAAGAGTGAAAATGCTCTATTCCTCCTTTCTTGCTCAAAAATTTCTTCAGTTTATTATTCTTTAAGTGGTCCCAGCAGCACATTAAACATAGTGAGAAGCCTTCCTCAAAAATAGGTGAGATGGAAGAAATATACGATTATGTCATTTTCATCAATATGGTAGCTGAAGCATTTCTAAATTCCAGCCATATTATTACCCCTAACCTTACTAGTGAAATTATATAATTTGTGACAGGAATTAATTTCTTCACATCATTGGAGTATGTTATGAGCAGTAAGGAGCCACTAGGATGCAATTTATTTGCAGAGTTGTCCCTTGGCCTCTTGAAATGGGTTATGTTCCACTATTGAGTATTTGCTGTCTTCTTATTGGCAGGATGTATCACACTGTTTTGCTTGGCAAAGCAGAATGAACTTCTGGAACTGAAATATGTCCTAGAGGGGAATGCCATGGCAAAAGTCATCATCAAATTAATAGGACCATTTTTCTGAGAGAAAACTTATCTTTGGGTAGTTCAAATTCAGATTTCCAAGAGCTTGGCAGTGACCAAAGGCTGGTGGCGACAAAGGTAGAATACTCCCAAACCATTCTCACTTTCACTTTCCTTTTACTTTCGGTAATAATTAAGCATAAGCTTTATATGAAAATGGGAACCACCATCACATTTCTAGAAACCAATGGAAGCATATCTCATAAGGTCATTTCAAATTAACAAATCCCATATACATTCTGCAAGATTTCTGGCATAAAATAAAATAAAATAAAATAAAATAGAGAATCCTGTGGCAGCTATTCTCACCAAAAACCAACCCTACCGGCGAGGGTCATTTTTAGCAATGCTAGGATTTACCGCACAAAAAATGTCATCCAGCTTGTCACGTTGCTCGTGCAAGGTGTCCCTATGTGCAGAGCACTGTTGATCAGTGTTTCTCAGTGAGGGTGCCTTTGACATTTGGAGCTAGGCAATTCTTTGTTTACAGAAATGTTCCCCACGTTGCAAGACGTTTAGTATCCTAAGCCCCTGCTAACTAAATGCCAGTAGCATGCCCAGTCACTGTAAAACCAAAAGTCAGAAGCCCTCCCCAGTGTTCAAATGCCCTCCTAAGGCCGTACCACCTTCCGTGAATACCCCTGTCTAGTGCGGTTTGAGGACACACAGGGAAACTACCTATTTCAAAATATCATCCTGACTGCCTTGCATTACTTTGGGCCCTGAACAGTTTCCTTCCCTTTTATTTTTCAAGGCTTCTGCTCCAGGGAAGCTTTAGTTTGCCAGTTCTTCAGGGAGGAGGTTGTCTGGCAGCCTTGGCAGTTCGAGCGGGCATAGTCACTTGGCTGGTCCCTCTTCTGTTCAGGAGAAATTTCAGATGAAGCAAAGTCTCTTCTCGGTTTTGGTCTCAGTTTCACTTCAGAACTACACTGTTGATCACAATCTTTGTCAGTGTCATGAGGATTGAATTGTACGGCTTAATACACAACTAACAATCCACATAAACAAAGCCTGTGGTCCATGAAAATCACCAGATTTCACCTGGTAAGGTACATCCCTTGAGTTACAAAGTAGTCACCTCTTTCCCCTCTTAAAAGAGCATTTAATCTACATGCGAATGCTTGAATTCTCCCTGTATAAATATAGTCATGCAGTTCAATTTTACTAAAATTCTGAAGTATGAAGGAAGCGTGGATTAACTGGATGGCATATGTATTGTTCCTACTTCGATGATGGTCATACACAAAACAAGATGAATTTTACCTAGGTGAAACATTATTAAACTATGCGAACGATACATAAACATACTTATTCTCTGTCACTTTTTATCACCAAAACTGAGTAGTAAATATGTCCTGAAATAATATGCATGAATGGTGGCTTATAGAATGGAATAATTTAGCCACTAAAATTTTTTTAAATATTAAAATTTCTAAATAATCTTTTTCGAGACAGAGCAACTCAGAGTCGATAAAGGTGATTATATTGTGAAGATTTAGATGGTGCTTAAGAATTCTTAGCTTGTTAAATACCAGTATTTTTTTTTTTTCTTTTTAAGAATAAATTAAAGGGAGTAAATGAGGCAGAATGCCACTGCACCCTCAGGTCGATTTCATGGTATATATTAAAATGCCAATAATATTTGTGCCACTTGCCAATTTAGGGGACTTTTCCCTTACTGGATGCTTTTATTATAGTTTGACTGTATCATTACATTGCTTCGAGAGCCTTCACAAAGAGATGTCACCATTGCAGTGCTAACTAGCATTTGAAAACAATCCGAATAAATCTAGGGTCAAACCACTTTCATTACTTAAAATATAGGCACTAATTTTTATTTTTATTTTTTTAAATATTTCTTCTGTGGCTTAGAAATGTGCCAGTGTGTTCCAAACATTCTGCACCAGTTTCACCAGATGTAGTACCTAGCAAAAACCTAACCTGTCATTTTTTTCTGTGTTAATAGTGACCTTCAAATAAAGCACTATATGCATTCTTTTGTTATTTCAAGCTTTGGTTTAAGTGGTTAAGAGTGGTAAGCTGTGATCATTATCAGACTGACTGAATGATTCCTGATTTCCAGTGAGTGATCTAATTCTACATATGACACAGGTACAATATCTGTGAGTGTAAATAACTGGAACTATACACTGATTAACATGACAGTTTCTCTTTTTGTTGTTGTTGTTCTTGATCTGTACTGTATTATAGTATGTGGGTAGAAATACCTCCAAGTATACACAGATATGTATATGTATTCCACTATTGCAACCTGAAAGACAGACTATGTATTATCTTTTTTTATTCCTTACTGGTGTTTGTGTTATTTAAAAAGCAAACTTATGCTCTACTTAGTTGTATAATATTATAGGATACTTTGCTGTGCACAATTCCAAGTGCCTTAGAACATTGTTTAGCTTTCTTAAGTATATATAAATGCATATATGTATAAAATTGGGAAAAGTTACCTCAATAAAATCATTGGGAAATCCCCAACTTTAGTTTCTTCCAATTCTATTGTATTGAGATAGTGCTCGGTATTTTTTAATTAAAAGCTCACTGAGTTCTCCCCTGTAAAGCAAGAATAAGATAGTTCTTCTAATTGTTTATTATTCCAACTGCACCTAATTCAAAGATTGCTGTATGTAAGGTCTTGTGATTTGTACTTTTTATTTAAAATATCTGTCTAAGAATTACTGCGTGAAACAGCAACTTACAGTATATTTTTAAAACTTGCTTTTTTTTTTTATATCTGAGGATATTTGATGTTGATGTTTTTATTGACATTATACTGTGTAAAAATAAAAGCTAGTCCCTTTAGAGTTTATAATACAGAAAATAAACAAACTTCCTCATTATGCTTACTATTTAATGTATTATAAGCAAAGAGAGGTTGGCAGCATATTTTGGCCAAAAAAGGAATTGGAATATATTCATCACTTTTTCAACAGTGGTTACAAATTGTAACTTAGCCTCCCTCAACTCTGGGATAAGGGCAAAGGTATGAGAGGAAAGTTGACAAGCAATTTGTGTATCATTATCCTAGATAGAAGATATATAAGAGAAGACTGGGACTAAAAAGGTTGTTTAAATTTTTTTTTTAATGTTTATTTTTGAGAGAGACAGCCATGAGTGAGGAAGGGGCACAGAGAGAGGGAGACACAGAATCCAAAGCAGGCTCCAGGCTCTGAGCTGTCAGCACAGAGCCCGATGTGGGGCTCAAACTCACAGTGAGATCATGACCCGAGCTGAAGTCAGATGCTCAACTGACTGAGCCACCCAGGCGCCCTGGGACTAAAAATTTGTAAAGTAGGTTTGAAAAACTGTCCCTAAGTATGCTATTAAAACTTAGCTATACATCCCCAAGGTAAGTATAATAGTTCAACAAGTACTTCCCATTTTTGCTCACACTAAACTAGGGTCTACATTGAAGCATTAATTTCTAAAACCCAGTAGAAGTAAGAAATAGATTTTTTTTTTTTTCATTTTACATAACACTGTGATGGCATCAGATTTATTGTGACTGTCTCTTTGCTGGACTCCAACTCAGACATCTGTATGGAGTGGCTGTCACTATGCTGCTGTCCACATGGAAGCCAAGTCCTTGCTCATTTTATGGCTTTTGAACTCTGCCCTTTAACAGGTGGTCACTAAGAGTAGAACACATGAAACTCTAGAGAAAGGCTAAGAACCTAAAATTTGAGTGAAGGCTTTTTTGCTCTTTTGCCAAAAACAGGTACCATTTCTAGGGTTTTAAGGAGAAAAGCTGTAGATAACTTTTCACAGTTAGAAAAATATCCTAAGGTGGAGAGAACTTGCATTTCAATGCTTGTTAACTCAAGGATTTGTTCCTGGATGGACTTTTGACCTCAGCTGGCCCAGGTCACTCTGGAATAGGAAGCACTCAACATTTGGAAGAATTTGCCCCTAATTATCAAGTAGGCATACTCAGCAGCTCAACCTTAAGTTATAAGTCATCTTCTCCATTGTCAATTTAAATCTGTTACCTCTTTACGTTCAGCCCCTTGATTACCTCTGAAATCTTGGTCTTTGCCTGAGTCTTCCCCAACCAATCCGTTCTTAATCCTGCTACCACATTATTCTTCCTAAAGGATAGGCCTCATATAATTCCTTCTTAGAACTTTCCAGTGAGTCCCCTCTGCCTACTGAATACCTCCCAGGTGCTTCAAGCTAGCCCTCAACATCTTCTGTGGTTTCACCATAGACCACAGTTCCAGATTATTCTTTTATTCCTCACTCGGGCCTAAGTGAGTGAAACTCGTTGTTTTCCAAATAAATACATCATGCATTCTTCCAACATCACAACTTTGCTTAATTGCCATTCCCTCAAGCTAGAATGGTCTCCTGTTTATTAACATCCACCCATCCTTCTAGGAAGGGCTCAAATGTCTTCTCCAGCTATTGCATTGTAGTTTCTTTAAAGTGTTCAACACCAGGGGCTCCTGGGTGGCTCAGTCTGTTAAGCATCTGACTTCTGGCTCTGGTGATGATCTCACGGTTCATGGGTTTGATCCCTGTGTTGGGCTCTGTGCTGACAGCTCGGAGCCTGGAGCCTGCTTTGGATTCTGTGTCTCCCTCTCTCTCTGCCTCTCATACTCTGTCTGTTTCTCTCTCTCAAAAATAAAGGGATGGAAGACTAAAGAGCTTAACAATGGCTAAATTTTGAAGGTCCTTCTAACCTTTCTAAAAGAGTTTGAAATTTATTCTTAAGACGAAGAATTTTAAGCTCAGGGGCAACATCCTCAGATTTGCCCTGATTACACTGGCGATAATGACAAGACTGGACTGGAGGAAGCAATGTTGGAAGCATGAAGACCATTACTATTGCCATAATCTGACCGGAAGATTATGGTGGCCTCAACCAAGGTTTTAACTAAGGGAATGAAGAGACAGACATAAATTCAAAGGACAGCTGAAGGGCAAAAGTGATTGTTGCCTGTGGTAAATGAGGGATATGGAAAAGTAAAGACTCTACCTATGTTTTCCGCTTGGGCAACTTGGTGGATGGTGGTGATGCCATGTGCTGAAATAGAAGGCAGCAAAGGTAAAGTTGTGTGAGTGGGGAGTGTGGGGACAGAGAGCCAGGCCAGGAGAGTGGAGGAGGTATGGAGAGGTGAGGCATTTAATTTTGGACGTGAAATTCAGTTTGGATTGTCTGCCTGTTGAGACATCCACACGTGGGTAGATGTAAGTATTCAAGTGGATATATGAGTCTAAAGGTCAGGAAGAAGGTCTGGCCTACAGAGAGGAAGTTGAGAATATTAGCACATGTAACAGAAACTCTGGAAATGAATACACCTCCCTAAAGATAATGTAGCTGAAGACTAAATAAATTAGCACAATGAAATTCAATGAACTATTTTTTCTTCACCAGACTTTGTTTCCAAGACCATAAAATCATTTCATTTACACATCATCTGAGTGCTTTGGAGAATATATGTATTTTTAATTTTAACTGGGTTTTACTGGTTAGCTTAATTTTAAGTAAAATGGAGTAGTGTTTTATGTAGAGGGTTAAGTTGTAAAGCAAATTATACTTGAAAATATATTTCCTCAAATACAATGAACATACATATATTTCAATAGGTTCACACAGACTATTTTTACTTCAACAGTGAAATACATGGCTGGTTCTGTAATTCAGCCACAGATGAGGAAGTTAGTTTACATTTAAGTACTATCTTGTGTTAAAAAAAAAAAAAAAAAAAAAAAGAAAGAAAAAGAAAAAACAAGCAAACCTTACCGGAAAAAAACAAACAAACCTTACCTTTAAGCATAAGAATTACACTCAGCACAATGAGATGCTCATACCATAAGCACAGGGAATATAGTAATCGAGGAAATAGTGGTCAGTGTCTCACCCACATTCCCAGTATGAGTTCATTGATGGAAGGCAGGGAGAATCACTCAGTAGTAATGACGGTAATCTTATTTCTTTCTCATTTGCTGAAAACATACAGTTAAATTCATAAGTTGAACTCATGGATGATGTAATTACCCCATATTTTTTCAAAGTTTGTCACCTGTCTCAATAGTGTCGTTGGCACTTAAAGGAGACTAATGATTTGTGAGCTTCTAATAGCCCAAAGCTAGAATGAGCATAACTGAATCATACCAAAGAAAACTCAAAATTCATGTTATAATTAGAAAGGCACAGTAAAAAAAAAAAAAAATGGATTAGTATTTCCAAAGTGTATTCACCAATGAAATGTATATACTTTCAACTCAAGGAACAGGAGTCAGTAAACATAAAGCCAAGAAATATTATGAGTTTGTGCTGTTAAAAAGGATTTTTAAAAATATACAATTACTGGGGACTACAAGCTAGCAAAAAAATCTAAGTATGTAATATAAAGGACCTGAAAGGTACTGGGATTTGAGAGAAATCAAAAGGATTAGGACCGAAGGAAGCTGACAAGTTGGGTTAAAAGGCAACCTGGGAGATTCCCATGATGTGAATCCGATTTGAAGCAAAGCACATGTTCCCGGACAAATCCCAGGTGCTGGGGGCCCTGATTTCAGGACACGGCCATCCTGAGGCTATCATGAAGTTAGGTGAGTAACTTACACTAACCTGGAAGAGGACAATGCTAACCTTCGCTGAGTGCTGAACACAGGCCAGGCACAGGCCCCAGAAAACGTTTTCTCATTTAATCCAACAACGATTCCTATAAGGTAAGTATTAATAATATTATCCTTCCCGTTTTACATTCAGGTGAGAAAACAGAAGCCCACTCGCCACCCCAAGTTACACAATAAAAGTGAAACAAACCAGAGTCTAATTTCAGCGAGTATACCAAGCATACTATAGCTGTCATTTAATTTGTGCTTCACTGGAAAATGATGCATTTCCAGAGCAGCACACACTTCCATTTCTGGTTTTGTGAGGACTTTGCGCCTATCCTTGCCTTTGAGCTATTTCGCAACTTTGTAAGTTGTAGAAAGCTGACAGTAATGTGGAATAATTCTTGGCTCCAGACACATACATAAATTCTGCCCAGTGGAAGTTCAACTGTCTTCCCTAGGTCACTGGGAAAGAAGCCAGTTTTGTCTCCATTTGCACATTCTTCTCAGTATTCCTGCTCTTTAAACGTTTTTCTGAATTATCCTCTGAACTAATTGTAACATCTTCTGTTTCCCTCATTAAAAATGTGTTAAATAAAATCTTTACATGTGCTCACTTTATGCATATATTTTTTTAATATTTATTTATTTTTGAGAGAGAGACAAGAGTATGAGAGGGTCAAAAAGAGAGAGAGACACAGAATGTGAAGCAGGCTCCAGGCTCTGAGCTGTCAGCACAGAGCCCGACGCAGGACTTTAACCCATGAACCGTGAGATCATGACCTGAGCCGAAGTCGGATGCTCAACCGACTGAGCCACAAAGGTGCCCTCACTTTATGCATATGTATGAGAGTCATGGGTTTACCATTAAAAAATTATTCTTTAACAATGTTTATTGGACAAGATTATACTAGTATTTAACCTCATTTTGGTTGTTTTTTTTTTTTTAATTTTTTTTTTCAACGTTTATTTATTTTTGGGAGAGAGACACAGCATGAACGGGGGAGGGGCAGAGAGAGAGGGAGACACAGAATCGGAAACAGGCTCCAGGCTCTGAGCCATCAGCCCAGAGCCTGACGCGGGGCTCGAACTCACGGTCCGCGAGATCGTGACCTGGCTGAAGTCGGACGCTTAACCGACTGCGCCACCCAGGCGCCCCTTGGTTTTTTTTTTTAAGATTCTGTTTTTTAATGTTTGTTTATTATTTTAATGTTTATTATTTATTTTTGAGAGAGAAAGCACAAGCAGGGCAGGGTCAGAGAGAGAGGGAGACACAGAATCGAAGCAGGCTCCAGGGTCTGAGCTGTCCGCACAGAGCCCAGCATGGGGCTTAAACTCACAAATTGTGAAATCATGACCTGAGCCGAAGTCGGATGCCCAACTGACTGAACCACCCAGACGCCCCTATGTATTTATTTTTGACAGAGAAAGAGAGAATCCCAAGCAGGCTTTGGCTGTCAGCACGGAGCCCAACACGGGGCTCGATCCTACGACCTGTGAGATCATGACCTGAGCCAAAATCAAGAGTCAGACTGTTTGATTGAGCCACCCAAGCGCCCCTTAGAGATTTTATTTTTAAATAATCTCTATATCCACCGTGGGACTCCAACTCACAACCCAGAGATCAAGAGTCACATGTTCTATCTGCTGAGCCAGCCAGGTGCCCCACTTTGGTTTTTAACTATCTTTACTTTTTTTAGATACCAAACGTAATACTTCAAATCTTCACTGTAAACATATAAACAATAAAATACATAAAACAATGTAAACTATTGTGTCTTTTTCCATTGTTTATGGTTATAAACAATGAAAAAATATGTCAAATAGACCTCTAACGTTCCTGTAATCCCAGCTCCTGATGGAAAATCGCTATGGCGAGTTTGGTACATAGTCAACCAGACAGTTCTCAATGCTCGCACTATGATATTTCTGTGTAAAATGTTTTCTATTTATAATTTTTAACAACAATAAATGCCATTTGCATAGTGTTCTACAACCTGCTTTTTATTTCATGGCGTTCTGCACCCGCTTTTTTTCTGACTGAATAAGTGTCCACATCCTCTTTCTTAGAACAGCTTCATAAAAGATTATGGTTATTAATTTTTTTCAATTCATCCCTAACTAGTGGAATTTTAGTTGCGTTATTATTGTCTAATAAAAACAGTGCTACTGTGGACATTCTGGTACATCATCTTGATGCTCTTTCCCTTTTTATATATTAACTATCTCCATTAGCTCTATTAATATTGTCAAGCACGTAATTTATAACTCCTAAAGTTACTGCATCACTGTCTAGTTAGTTTGCTGTATTCAAGCAAGTTTTCTCCACTTTTTGTGTGCATTGGTTTCCCGGTGCTGGGGGTCTTTGGGCAATACTGACGGAGAACCACTGCTAAGTGTGATATAAATGGTGTTAAGACGGTAAAAACGGTTCAATGGGAAAGTTCATTTCTCATAGAAAATACAAAATTTTTCAAAGCCTAGACTAAACCAGAAATTAGAATTAAGTTAATTAAAATTCTGTTGGGGTGCCTGGGTGGCTCAGTCGGTTAAGCGTCCAACTTTAGCTCAGGTCATGATCTCATGGTTCGTGAGTTCGAGCCCCATGTCAGGCTCCGTGCTGACAGCTCAGAGCCTGGAGCCTGCTTTGGTTTCTGTGTCTCCCATTCTCTCTGCCCCTCTCCTACTTGTGCTCCCAATCTCTTTCGAAAATAAACATTTAAAAAAATTTTTTTTAAATAAAATTCTGTTTAATTATTTTGAAATGGATGCCATTTAGTAGAGCATACTAATAAGAGACTAGGTGGTTATTTATTAGTGATAGGAAATTTTTTTCTGTGTTAAGACAAGCCAAGGTTTTGTATATATATACTACTTTAATGAATGCATTGTTCTAGATACTGTATTAAACAAATATTAAATGAGCTCACACATATATAGTATAGCTCTAATGCAAGCAAGCTCACCATATGTGTCGACTTTTTGAAATGGTTATATTGTAATGGTTAAGGGTGCAATTCTCCGGCTACACCTGAATTCACAGTCTGGCTTCATCATGTAGGGTTCTGTGCTCTTGGGCCAAAGTCCACTTAACTTTATGTTCCTCAATCTTTAATCTGTATATAACAAGAGAATAATGATAGTATATCTCTTAAATCTTTCCTTAAGAATTTAAAGAGTAAATATATGTAAAGTGCTTTAAACAGTGCAATTCTTATTGAGTCCTTACTATGCTATATGCCCTGGGGGAAGTAAATTAGGTAAGACAAAAATCCTTGCCCTCAAGTGGGTTTCTGCAACTTGAGTCTAAAGACATTTGAGAATGGTACGGGTTTATAATTTGGCGTAACTGAGTAGTCACAGGGTACAGTGAAAACATTTAGGGTGGGCCCTAGTTTTGAAGAGTATAAGTTTCCTAGGGGTAGAAATGGCTAAGCTAACACCTGAACAGGAAGGCGAGAGAAAGAAATTTTCAGATGGGCACAAGAAAGTCCATCTGTTTTAGGTACATTTGGGAACTGCAAACAGTTTGACAGGGCTGAGTCATAGAGTGATATGTGGGGAATAGGAGACACAACAGTAAATTGATGGGTAGAGGCCAGATGATAGAAATTCTGAGCTGCTATGCAAGAGTTTGGACTTTATCCTGAGGCCAGGGCATAGACATAGACATGGAAAGGTTTTGAACAGGAAAATGACATGATCAGATTAGAGTACTAAAAATGATAAATTTGATAAGAGGGGTAATGAGGTGATATCTTTGGCTATTTAAAAAGTAGAATGGACAGAATTTGCTGGCTGCCTGCTTTATGGTGGTAATGTAGCACATGGTTAAGGGTGTGGCCTTCTTGACCAGATGGGCTACGCATCTAACTTTTCCATTTATTGTGTGACCTTAGGCAAATCACTTCAGTTCTCTGAACTTCAGGCTTTATAAGATAAGATTGGCTAAGTGTCATCTAACTACAGATTTATCAAGGGAATTAAATGACATAATGAATACAAAGTGAGCGGCACAGTGTGTCTAGTGTATTACTACATCAGTAAATGTATACAATAACAGAATATTACTCAAAAATTTAAAAACCAGCCAGTTATGGTTAAGTGGTCAGGTCTAGTCAGACTCGGGTTTAAATCCCCACTCTGCCATTTACTACCTGTAGGACATTTCCTGTGCCTCAGTTTTAGTATTTGTAAGATGACGAAAATGATAGTGCCTCTCAAAGTGTTTGGTAAGGAAGATATGAGACAGTTGAGGCAAAGTGCCAGCATATTAATTCATTTAAACAGATTATTTATTGAGTATATGTGCCAGGCACTATTCTAGGCCCCGAGAAGAGACAGGCACAGTAATAAATAAAACAGCTGAAAACAGCACATGGAGCTTAACTATATCAAACATCTGGCACATACAAGTGTTAGGTATTCTATCTGTTACAAAGCATTATTCAAAGACAAGTTCTGTGGTCCTAATCTAAATTATTTCTATAATTTATATTGTAATAAAAGAGTAATATTCCATAAACATTTGTAATAGTAATAGGAAGACAGAGAGACACAATCCAAGATAACTCAGACATTGTAAAGACGCCAGGTATTGGAAAGGGGAAACACATATTTGAGGAAAGATTTGCTGATAAGACGATGACTGCATTAACACTTTCTTTTTCCCAGGAAAAGCTGGAAGCGTGCGCGGGCACCTGCCTGAAATCTTCCTAAGAAGGTGTGATTATAGCCTATTTGCTTAAACCACGTTAAAACATTTGAGGAACGACTTGGAAGAAAATAAACATTAGTTTCCTTCTTATAAGATAAGGTATGCAAACACCAGAGATTCCAGACATATTTATTTAGTTCAAATGCCTCTACTTACAACAGAATCTCGGGGGTTTGTGCACCGGATGTTTGAACAAAGACCTGATTAAGCATGGTGAAGCCTAGAATAGCGAGGCCCTGATCCTCCGTTGCTAAGGCAACCAACTCCGCGCTGGCCCAGAGGAGGTGGAACCTGAAACCTCGGTGACCCGGCGGGTGGCCACCTTCCTTTTGTGTGTGTGTGTGTGTGTGTGTGTGTGTGTGTGTGTGTGACCTGGGAGGGTAGCCACCTTCCTTCTGTGTGTGTGTGTGTGTGTGCGCGTGTGTGTTATGGGTGAGAATAGGCCAGGAATACAACGGTCAATGGGGATGCTAGATACGTTGCCTGCCTCTATTCTCGGTAGAGGGCGCTACAAAAGCAAGTTCCTCTAGAAACAGCAACCCCTCTTTCGCGCCTCACCGCCACAAAAGCGCCCAACACTCCCTTTCCCAGCTTACTTAATTTGGGCCGGAAAAGCCCCGCCCCCAGGGGAGAAAATAGCTCCACCTCCCAATAGCTTCTCGCGATCGTTGCGACGGAGCTAGCTATGGGTAACTTCCGGCCGCGACCGCTTCAGCTCTTCGGGGATTGGCCCGTTTCCACCGTCTGCGCTTAACTTCCTGTATGGGTTCCGGGGTTGCACGTGTGGAGAGGCCTAAAGACGCAGCGGGGATTTGGGCTTTGCTGGCGTTTTGGTAATAGTCATTTTCCCGGGGCTGGCAGCGTGCCGTCGTCACTCTTCTCTGGAGTGAGCGCCGCGCAGCTGCAACATGGTGAGCAAGCCTCGTTGTCTCGGGGACGGGGCGCTCTGGTTTTCCAGACGCCAGGCGGCTTCCTCTGGTGCCAGTGGCTACTGCGGCCAGGGTTTGGGACGGCTGGCCCAAAGGTGTGGGGAGGCGGCTTGGCGGCCCTGTGCCCGGTATGGGTCACCCTCACCACCCTGGGCATCCTTTGCAGTTTAGAGTGCTTCTCCCACGGCCAGGCCTCCCCGGGAAGTGGAAAGAAGAGAATGGCTTCCCATTTATTCCAAGGGGCCTAAAAAAGCCTGTGAACGCAAAACACACAAACGTATCACCCTGTGCTTTCTGCAGTCGGGAGGGGGAGTTGGCTGGTTTCTCCAGACGTTGGAATGCCAGTTGTCTGCTCATCGGGTGTTCTCGGCATAGGCAACTTGTGGGAGAGTCTAAGTTTGGGCCCGAAGCAAGGTGGCTTACTCAACTGGGATGATGCTTTCTCAGTTTAGGAAGTCAGAGTTAGGTAGGGTAATAAGAGTGTAGAAATGATGAATCTTACTGTAGTTGTGTAGTCCTGGTTTCACTTAATAGTTGGTACGCGCCGTGCATAAATTGCTGGAAATGGTCTTCCCCAGATTTTCTGTGGCAGGCTCCTCGTCATTCTGGTTCCACCTGTCGGGGACCTTCTCTGAGCACCCAGTCTAAAGTAACTGTTAGTCATTTGTAAGTTACTGTGTTTTATTTTCTTTACTTGAAATCTTTTTTTACTTATGGTTTGCTTGATAAGAGTAGGGACTGTGACCGTCTCATTGCTGTATCCCCAGAACCCATAACAAGGTTTGGCACAAAGTGCCATCAAATGTTTATCGAAGGAAGGTAAGTACAGATTTTCTCCAACATTGTTGATGTTGCTTACCACAGAAATGTGAGTTTTAAAAATCTGTTGACCCTTTATGTAACTTCCTGAAGGTGCCTATGTGGACTATGGTCTTTTTTATTCTTTTTCAACGGCTTATTCTGATTCCGTTGCTTTGAAGCCTCACAGGAAGAAGAAGCCTTTTATAGAGAAGAAGAAAGCTGTATCTTTTCACCTGGTCCACCGGAGCCAGCGAGATCCTTTAGCCGCAGATGAGACTGCACCCCAGAGGGTTCTATTGCCCACACAGAAAGTAGGTCCTGTTATATAGCCAATAAGTTTGCAGGCAGACTGTCAGATTTTAAATAAATTGTTAACCGCTGCTATTCTCAGACAACTGTGATCTTCTGGGAAACAAAATCTGTGACTTAATTTTCAGTAAATGTGCTGATTTTTACGTCTTGGGTATTTGATTGAGAGGATAAAGCATCTTTATTTGAGATGTTTAAATGAGCAAATGTTATAAAGTAACAGTGGATATTTACTAAACTAGCTACGGTGCTGCATGATTATTTAGGGCACATCTTTGCTTTCCTGTCATTTCAAAACCACGGACTCCCTTTTGGAGTGATGATAACCTCATCACTTTCCTCATGAATTAGCTTTAAAAAATGCCAGGAAACCTTTAAAAAGTTGACTTGATGATTGTCAGAGTGTCAGTGTTGGTAAATTTGATAGGAAGTCTTGGAGAACATTAACTGTATCTAGCTTTTTAGTAAAGCCTGCTTGTGTTGTATGTTGGGAAGGGTTTTTTTTGCATATAAATACTAGAAATTGTACTTACTTTTCAGGACCCTCTGGTCTTTTAACCCTCCAAGTACGTGATAAAATTCTGTGTGTGTGTGTTTCTTGGCCTGAATTTACAAAAAAAAAATTTTTAAGTTTTTAAATTAAAAAATTTTTAATGTTTTATTTATTTATTTATTTTTTCAACGTTTATTTATTTTTGGGACAGAGAGAGACAGAGCATGAACGGGGGAGGGGCAGAGAGAGAGGGAGACACAGAATTGGAAGCAGGCTCCAGGCCCTGAGCCATCAGCCCAGAGCCCGACGCGGGGCTTGAACTCACGGACCGCAAGATCGTGACCCGGCTGAAGTCGGACGCTCAACCGACTGCGCCACCCAGGCGCCCCAAAAAATTTTTAATGTTTTAAATTAAAAAGTTTTTAACGTTTTTTATTTATCTTTGAGAAAGAGAGAGACAGAGTGCCAGTGTGGGAGGGGCAGAGAGAGAGGGAGACACAGAATCCAAAGCAGGCTCCAGGCTCTGAGCTGTCAGCACAGAGCCCAACACTGGGCTGGAACTCATGAACTGCGAGATCATGACCTCAGCCAAAGTCAGACGCTTAACTGACTGAGCCACCCTGGTGCCTGGCTGAATTTTTTTAATTGAACTGTAGTTAGACATACAATGTTACATTACTTTCAGGTGTACAGCATAGTGATTTGACAAGTCTGTACGTTAAGCTGTGCTCATCACAAGCATAGTTACCATCTGTCACTGAACAATGCTATTATAGTACCATTGGCCATATTCCCTATGCCGTATCTTTTATTTCCACGACTTAACTCATTCTATAACTGGAAGACTGTATCTCCTGTTCCCCTTCACCCATTTGCCCATCCCCCCACACTCCCCTTTAGCAGTCATCAGTTTTGTTCTCTGTATTTATGGATCTGCTTCTGCTTGGTTTTTTTTTTTTTTCTTTTTTTAGATTCCACACATAAGTAAAATCATATATGTTTGTCTTTCTCTGACTTACTTTGTTTAGCATAATACTCTTTAGGTCTGTCCGTGTTGCAGTGGCAAGAACTCACTGTTTTTGTTTTTATGGCAGAGTGATACTCCATTGTGTGTGTATGTGTGTATATATATACACACTACATCTTTATCCGTTCCTCTGTCAGTGGACACTTGGGTTGTTTCCATATCTTGGTTGTTGTAAATAATGCTGCAGTCAACATGGGAGTCCATATATTTCTTTCAAATTAGTGTTTTCATTTTCTTTGAGTAAATCGTAGTGGAATTACTGGATTATATGATATTCCAATTAATTTTTTGAGGAACTCCATTCTCTTTTCCGCAGTGACTTCACCAGTTTATATTCCCACCAACAGTGCACGAGTGTTCCTTTTTCTCCACATTCTCGCCAGCACTTGTTCTTTTTTTTCTACCTTGGCTTGAATTGTTGCACAGAAATGTCTAGTAGAAGCAGTAATTGTTTTCATTCCATTTAACTTTTATATAGCACTTGGGTTTAGAATCTCTGTTTTTCCTGAGTTTTCAAGAATTCTTTGTCTCATTCTTATCAGCCACATCTTTCGTGTGCCATCTGCCTCCTATTCTGAAAGCTGTGTTCACCGGAAGGTTCCTGTGGCTTGTGCTTGGAAGAGGTGCTGATTCCATTTTGTTTATTATCCTAGATAAATGATGAAGAACGGCGAGCAGAACAGAGGAAGTACGGTGTGTTCTTTGATGATGACTATGACTATCTGCAGCACCTGAAGGAACCATCTGGGCCCTCAGAGCTGGTTCTCACAAGTGCCTTCAGTGCACCCAGCAGAAGAGACGAAAAAGGAGGAAGTTTAGACATTTCAGTAAGACTTTTTATCAATATGTGTGGGAGCGAGTGAAGAAACCACCATTTATAAATCAAGATAACTAGGGCAAGAAATGGTGTCAATCTGAACACAAAAATAAGCCACGCTCTCACTTGAAATCATGTATGTGTGTGCGCATAGGAGACAGTAGGCTTCCTGTTCTCTGGTGACAGCGGTTGGAAGTTGCAGCCTTTGACGGGGTTAGAACCTTTCATTAGTAGATGTAGTCATGTTAGAAAGCACCTTTCAATAGAGGAAAAGCAGCTGACGTTCTATGCGTTAACTAGTGTCACAAACTGTCTTCTAAGGTAGAACATAATTTTTGTGGAATGTTCAGATCTTTAACAGTTGTAAAAAGCTGTAGGCTGACCAGAAGAGAGTAGAGGCAATAGATATCATAATGAAGTTTCTGATACTCTTCTCAACAAAAATGCGGTGTACTTTAATTTTTTCTTTAAAGTATAAGCTAGAGCACATATTTCTGTGAAATTAGTATTACTAAGTTCTGTTTCCTTGTTTATGTTCAGGATACTCGTGTCATATGACTTTATCTTTTTATTTAGTATTAGTATACAGTAAATTTTCCTGTGAAACTTTTATATCACCTGACACTTAAAAAAAGCTATTGATTTATTGGGTTTGTTGACAAAAAGAAGAGTTAAAAAGGGCACGAATTTCTCCTGCTTCTCATTCTTCAATCCTGTCATGGTCTAGGTATTGTTTTCCTCAGTGAAGTGCGATCATAGCTCCTTCGGTCTATAGCTTGTTGCTTAAGGAGAGTCAAAGGGGTTGCATTTCAGGGTATCATCCCAAAGGAAGGTAATAACTGCAGCTGCTCTCGTTCACTCCCTAGGTTGTAGCTCTCTTGTAAGGCTCCATAGTCCACTCCACAGCCCTGTCCCACTCGGCTGTGTCCCACAGCCCACTCTCACATCTCTGTCCTAATAGAACCAACTTCTGTACTGCTTCTTTCCCAAGGTGATCTTACTATCAGGAGTAGGGTAGGTATCTTACTGGCTCACCTCCTTCCATGACCCAGTGAGGGAGGGAAGAGGGTCTGGTAGTGCTTCAGCTTTATCTTTTTTTTTTTTTTTAATGTTTCTTTATTTTGGGAGACAGAGTGAGAGGGAGACACAGAATCCAAAGCAGGCTCCAGGCTCTGAGCTGTCAGCACAGAACCCAATGAAGGGCTCAGATCCATGAACTATGAGATCATGACCAGAGCTAAAGTTGGATGCTTAACTGACCGAGCTACCCAGGTGCCCCTTGCTTCAACTTTATTTTAGGGAGAAAAGTCTTAATAAAGTTCCTACATTTTTCTGGCTGAATTGTATTGGCTTTTAAAAGATTAGCTTTTTAAGAGGCACCTGGATGGCTCTGTTGGGCTTTGGCTCAGGTCATGATCTCGCGGTTCACGCGTCTCAGCCCCACGTCGGGCTCTGTGTTGACAGCTGCAGAGCCCAGAGCCTGCTTCTGATCCTGTGTCTCTCTGCCCCTCCCCCACTCATGCTCTGTCTCTGTCTCTCAAAAATGAATAAATTGTTAAAAAGTTAAAAAAGATTAGCTTTTGAAAGATTAAGTTTTAATCCTCAGTTAATTTTGGGTAAAAGTAATCACTGTCTAATTGGCTTTGTAAGAGAATAATGCTCTTAAATGGACGCTTCAGTGATATTTACAAGGGTGAGTGAATTCTATTTAAAAACAAAAATACCATCTGTTTTCTGTAGCATGATGCAAAAATATGGATGAGTCCTTTGTGCTTTTTTGATTTTAAAGTATTTTGTAACAAACTGCCAAAGTTGAGTAAACCAGAAATATTGAATAAACCCTAGAAACAGGAAATGAAGCAGTACAGAAGTAGTCCTGTGTGAGCAGCTCGATTGTCACATGAAGGAAAGGAGGTCCTGCTGTGGTGGAAAGCAGCTGGGCAAACTCAGCAGAGTTCACAACTACTGCAACCAATAAAAACATACACATTTTTTTAAATGTTTACTTTTATTTATTTTGAGAGAGAGTGAGCACGAGCAGGGAGGGGTAGAGAGAGACAGTCCTAAGCAGGCTCTGTGCCATATCAGTGCAGAGCCCGACAAGAGGCTCAATATCACAAACTGAGATCATCACCTGAGCCGAAATCAAGAGTCATGCGCTTAACCGACTGAGCCAGCTAGGTGCCTCCACCTTTCTTTATTAAGAACGTAATCCCTAAACTCTGTGATTGTGATTCTTTGACTGTTTTTCAAAATTCGAAAAATACCTCCAAAGGTGAATTCACTAAACACAAGCTGATCCTCCCTTTTATCTTTTTAAGGTTTATTCATTTTTCAGAGGCAAAGTGTGAGTGGGGGAGGGGCACAAAGAGAAGGAGACAAAGAATCTGAAACAGGATCCAGGCTCTGAGCTGTCAACACAGATCCCAACATGGGGCTCAAACTCATAGACTAGCAAGATCATGACCTGAGCTGAAGTTGGAGGCTTAATGGACTGAGCCACCCAGGTGCCCCTGATCCTTTTTTTTAATCCCACCTTCCAAGAATAATCAGAATATCTTACAAACAAAACAAAACTACATACATATTTTATAATTTTTAAAAAGTAATTTATCAAAAGTCATTAAATTGTGCACTTTAAGTGGCTGAATTGTATCATATGTTAATCCTATCTCAGTAAAGCTGTTTTTTCTTTAAAAAAAGAACTCTGTAGCAGAAACCAGATCTTTTCCTATACTTTATGCCACCAAGAAGTGCCTTTTGGAAGCTAAGTTTGCTTGGTGTGCACTACTCCATAGCTTTTACTCATGCTCCCTCAGGGGTTTCCAGTTTCACATGCTCCATGAGCCAGCGAGAACCAACATCTCAGCTATCTGCCTGCTACTAGACTGAGGATATGGTGGGTGATGAGGTACATGAGACAGATAACATGTGACCCTCACATTGGTAACTATTTGATTGAAAAAAGATCAAACAGAGCATAAGGACCAGTCAGTTATATGTGCCAGCGTAAGTGGAGGTATTTGTGTGGTATGAAGAATGAAAGAGATTTCACCCAAAGGAAAGTTCTGGGAAAGTGATCAAGAAGGCCTTCATGGAGGAGGGTGAAACTGAGCTGGACACTAAAGGGTGGGTCGTATTGAAGAGAGGAAGGAAACATTCCAGTTAGAAGGAGCATAGGTAGTAGTTGGATCAGTGTGTGACATGTGTGCTCCATAAATTACTTTGGATTATCCCATGATGTGAGGAACTGGACCTGAGTTACATGGTGGTCATCTTACCAGAGGTACTGAGTAACAGTAATTTGGATACGTAGAATAGGCCTGGATTTTACAGACCCTGAAAATCAGGAGTGAAAAATCAAAACCCATTACAAGTTTGAGAAGGTCACCTTATAAAATATTACAGGAGTGTTAATCTGGAAGTGATGTGAAGGTTGGATTAGGTTTGGACTAGCTAAACAGTGGTGGTAGTAATCTACATCTTGGTTAGCCATGAGCAAGATGGTGCCTGAAAGACTGATGTGAAATCACTTTATTCAAGAGAGTTCAAAGGGTTCTAGGGATGGAGAGATGATTTATGACCATCCCAGGATTTAAGATACCCAGTTCAGGGAAATGCTCTGCTATTAACCAGAAATTGGCATGTTATCTTGGTTTAAGAGGGAAAAGATTAAATTTTGAGACGCGGACAGTGGCATTGCAAAATCTGGATTTGAATCCCAGAACTTCACTTGAGCACTTTGAGGCGGGCATGGCATTTGATCTTTCTTAGCTTTTGTTGACTAAAACATGCTGATATCTCATGAGCATTAAATGGAATAATACTGGAGAACACTTTGAAGTATTGCTTTGAAGCTGCTTGTTGCTTCAGCTGATGGAATATACATGTTTAAGATATTTAACTGGAGCATAAGTGAGAGAGAATGCAGGATATAGTTGTATTTTCCTGGGACTGCCATAGCAAATTACCACACATTACCACTGGGTGGCTTAAAACAACGGAAATGTAATCTGTCACAGCTCTGGAAGTCAGAAGTCCAAAAGTAACCTTTCGACAGCATTGCTTGCATTGTGGGGGCTCAGGGCAAGAACACTGTCCCACACCTAGCTCCTCGCTCTTGGTGGTTACCAGCAATCCTTGGTGTTCCTTGGCTTTCGTAGACCCATTGCTCCAGTCCACTTGAATCTTCACATGGCATTCTGCCCTGTGGCTTCGTGTCATCACATGGCCTTCTTACAGGGACACACCAGTCTTTTTTTTTTTTTTTTTTTTTTTTTTTTTTTTAATTTTTTTTTTCAACGTTTATTTATTTTTGGGACAGAGAGAGACAGAGCATGAACGGGGGAGGGGCAGAGAGAGAGGGAGACACAGAATCGGAAACAGGCTCCAGGCTCTGAGCCATCAGCCCAGAGCCTGACGCGGGGCTCGAACTCACGGACCGCGAGATCGTGACCTGGCTGAAGTCGGACGCTTAACCGACTGCGCCACCCAGGCGCCCCAAGGGACACACCAGTCTTGATGAATTAGGGCCCACCATAATCTACTGTCACTTCATCTTAACTAATTACATCTGCAAGGATCCTATTTCCAAATGAGGTCACATTCTGAGCTATTGGGTGGACAAGAATTTGGGGTGGGGGGAGGACACTTCAACCCAGTTCAGAAGTATTTCTGAATCTAACCATTGTGTAATTTCTCTTTCAAGACCACGGGAATTCAGTTGCCTTCATCAGTATTTGCATCAGAGTTTGAGGAAGATGTTGGATTGTTGAATAAAGCCGCTCCTGTTTCAGGTGTGCTTGATTTCTTGAACTTCTCAAGTGATTTGATCTGTGTTTTACAAACAAAGCATAGTAATGATAGTTTTTCTGTCTCTGATAAAGTGATGAAACAATTTGAGATGTGTGTAAATTCAGATTAGCAGTCATCAGGAAAGGATGAGTGAACAGGATACTTTTCTTTCATTGCCATCAAATTCTTAGTCTTTGAAGTTCCTTTTTGGAGAGGAAAGTCAGAAAACTGTTTTTGGAGATCCAGTAGGGGAATTTTAACCTGGACCTAGCCTCTTGCAGTGGAAATGATGACATTCGGTTAGCCTTAACATGTATATAGACTTGGGGGCGCTTGGGTGGCTTAGTTGGGTGAGCATTCGACTCTTGATTTCGACTAAGGTCATGATCCCAGGGTTGTGGGATTGAGCATGGAACCTGCCTGAGATTCATTCTCCCTCCCTCTCCCCCCTGCTCATGCACTCTCCCTCTCTCTCAAAAACAACAAAACAACCCCCCCAAACATACTTATGATAGACTAAATCTGCTTTCAGAATTTCTCCCAAGAGTGTATTTTATGGAAGTCCATTTTACCATCTGTTGCAGATACACTGAAAAGTTGTTTTATTTATTTTTACTATCAACATTGTATTTTAGAACAAACAGAAGTGATGTTTGGTATTTTCTGTTGAATTGTCTTAATTGAGTAATATTTGCCTTGTAGCATTCATTCATTCGTTCATTCCACAGATTTTTGAGTTACCACTATATGATGGGCTCTGGGCTTAAACCAGAATAAAGCATAATATCTGACTTCAGGGAATTTATTATGAGTTGGGAAAGATGGATAATAAAGAAGAAATTACAGTTAATCGTGCAAGTGAATAAATGGTTTAGGTAATAGTGGGCAAGTTGTCCTGGAGAAAATGGTGTCTGTTATTTCTTAAGTAGAAGTTAGGCAGGTGGATGAGGAGGGGGGTGGGAAGGAGAGGATATTCTAAACAGGAAGCTGCATGTGCAAAATTGAGAGAACATGAATACAGGAAACCATATTTTAGCATGCCTAGAATGAGGCAAGAATTAGTATGAAATGAGGCTGGAGAGTCCAGCAGGGGCCATGTTATGAGGGGGGGTTGGAATGGAAGCCATGTCAGTTTACAAGTTTGAACTTGAGGTTTTTCATAGACTCTATTTTTACACACAGAAGACCATAGCTGAAGAAACAGGATTTATTAAACTCTCCTAGGCTAGAAGTTTAACAGGCCACACATACTTAGAGTTACTTTTTTTTAAGCTTATTTATCTTGAGAGAGAGAACAAGCACACACGTGCCAGGGAGGGACAGAAAGAGAGAGAGAGAGAGAATCCCAAGAAGGCTCCATACTGTCAGTGCATAGCCCAATGTGGGACTCCAACCCACAAACTGTGAGATCACCACCTGAGCTGAAATCCAGTTAGACATTTAACCCACTAGCCACCCAGATGTCCCAATTTGAGTTACTTCTTACAGGTGAATTTAAAACCTGATTCTAACTGCAGGTGTATGCTGTGAATTTTATAAGTAGACGAAGTTTAATATAGTCTGTAATGCAAGAGGTTTTATGATTTGAGTACTGAAACCAGAGGTATTGTTTCCCTATCTCCTCCCATTCAACCCTCTCTATGTCTGTTCCACACTAGACTGAACTTAAAGTTTTTTTAATTTTTCTTTTTTAAAAATTTTTTTCAATGTTCATTTATTTTTGAGAGACAGAAGCATGAGTGGGGGAGGGGCAGAGAGAGAGGGAGACACAGAATCTGAAGCAGGCTTCAGGCTCTGAGCTGCTGGCGCAGAGCCTGACGCGGGGCTCGAACACACGAACTGGGAAATCATGACCTGAGCTAAAGTTGGATGCTTAACCAACTGAGCCACCCAGGTGCCCCTGAGCTTAAAGTTTTTAATCATTTTTTTAATCCTCAATACATTGATAGGTAGAATGTGGCATAGAATAGGTACTCAGATTATGTTACAGAAAGGAATGCTGTTTTCTTGGGAATTAGTGCTCAGTTTTTGTTTTCCTTCTAGGACCTCGACTGGATTTTGATCCTGACATCGTTGCGGCTCTTGATGATGATTTTGACTTTGATAATCCAGACAATCTGCTTGAAGATGATTTTATTCTTCAGGCCAATAAGCCAACAGAGGAAGATGGAATGGATATACAGTACGTGTTGTTTCTTTCAAATTGGGAATGACCTGACTGTTGGTTCTTCTGTAGGGTGGTATCTATAGAATGTTAAAACTGCAAGAGACCTTTGAGAACATTTAATGTGAGGCTTTTGTATTTTAGAGCAGAAAATGTGAGACTTGAGGTCTTTACAAATTGACCATAGGTGGGGCTAAAGTCCAAGTTGCCTGATTGCTGGTTCATTACTTTTCCAGCCATACCAGACAGGTCAGGCAGCACAGCTGTTCCTGCCTTAAACAGGAATCCTCCCTGAAATACCCTCAAATTTTACTTGTGTAAAGTCATTTGGTTCTGTTGTTTCTCAAGTTGTTTTGACAGTTAATTTATGACTCTGACTTTAGGAAATCTGAGGCTGAAGATGACAGTGAGTGGGAAGATGTGGATGATGAGAAGGAAAGAGGTAGAGATGACGATAACTATGGCTCTGCGGGCTCATCAGATGAGGCCATGTCTGTCCCTGGAAAACCTCCTGGGGCTGTAGAAAATCATTTGTTCTGGGAAGAGGAAACTAAAAGTCGCTTTACTGAGTATTCTATAACATCCTCAGTCATGAGAAGAAATGAACAGCTGACTCTTCATGATGAGAGATTTGAGAAGGTAAGGTTCCCAGATAAGGAACCTTTTGATACTGGTTCCTGGTAAATTTCTTATGACATCGGAACTCAAAGCCAAAACTTTCAACATTAGAAATCGCCTGTCTTATTAAAACAGATCACAAAACCATCCTAGTTTTAATTCTGGAAAGAATGCATATAGATCTGAGACAGCTGATAGAACTTCCTGACTTTCCTTAGAGAGGTTTGTTATTTTGATAATGAGAGTCTGACTCCAATCCCCAAGATTATGCTGTTTTCCTCAAGCATTGGCCTGAGCATAAACAAAATTCCATTACTTTTCTGTTTTTTTGTGTATGTTTGTTCACTGATATAGCCCCAAGTCTAATGTGGTATCTGGCATATGGTAGGAATTCAGACTGTTCAGCAAATGATGAATGGGTGGATGGTTGGTTTCCTTTAGAGTGAATCTTAAAGGTTCTAACTTTGCTACCTTTTCACTAAGTACCAGTAGGTGAATTGTTACTACAAATAACCTCACTCTTCAGGATTCACATCATCCCATTTACTCTTAACAGAGTTTGAATAATACAGTAAACATCTAAACAAGAATGAAATTTGTAACTAAGCCCCCTTAAAGTCTGCATAATCACTGAATTTGAAAGCATCTGTAGAATCTGAAGTAAAGATTTCTACCTAGCATTGTTCTCTAAGCTGGACAGAGTGATCATCTTTCACTTTCATTAAATGGCAGCCTATTTTCCATCTAAGTGTAAGTCTTAAAGTACTGGGTAGAATGTCTTCCACATAACATTGTAATGGTGCTTGTGATCTCATGGTAGTGCTTAAGTAATTGTGTAGAAAGGAAATTAATGTAAAAACCAGGGCGCTTAGCTGACTGAGTTGGTGGAGCCTGCGACTCATGATCTCAGGGTTGCGAGTTCAGGTCCCACCTTGGGTGTAGAGATTACCTGTAAAAAAACTTTAAAAAAAAAAGTAACATTTTAAATGCTGTAGTTTTAAAACATTTTTTTTCATGGTATCTTTTCTCTTTATATACAAGTTTTATGAGCAGTATGACGATGATGAAATTGGAGCTCTGGATAATGCTGAATTGGAAGGTTCCATTCAAGTAGACAGCAATCGCTTAGAGGAAGTCTTGAATGACTACTATAAAGAGAAGGCAGAGAAGTACGTGCCTCTTCCTTGTTCACTTACTTTTTTTTCACTTTCATTTTTCTGCATGTTTTCTTACGGTCTTAATGGATTTCCATCCATCATTAAAATAGTGTTTATTGTCTCAAATGGAGGGTAGACTCAGCTCAAGACAAAGTAGTATTTTCTAGCTCTTAGTTCCAAAAAGTTTTTAAAAACCATAGCAGAGATAAAAGATGAAAACCAAAGTATAATTGTTTTGCAAGGGTCAGATCCTTGAGAGAGATGGTCTTTAGATTTCTGAAAACATTATTTTCAAATTGAGGAAATCTATTGGATTCAATAAAGCTGAATTTCTCTAGAGAGTGAGTAGGTAAGGATTCTTTCTGTCTTTATTTCTATTTTTTATAGAAGGAAGGGTGATGATTAGATATTGGGTACCAGAGGACCAGAGTTCTAAGTCCATAGTTGAGAGGATACAAGAATGAAAGGAGCATCTTGGTTACGGGGAACACTGCCCATGTCAAAAGAACATTCTGAGAGCTTTACTTGATAGGATTATTTTATTGAGAGAAACAAAGTGTTAATGAACGAGGAGACTTCATACCTGAAGTTGGTATGGAGCTCGGAGGCATGACAAGCAGGGTGACTTTTCTTTTTTTCATTTTCAAATAAAGTTTTTAGTTCAACATCTGAATCTAGAAAATCACCCAGTCAGAATCTATATTGAGAAAATGGTATGTTTCCTTCAGTGTTGACTCACATTTTGATATTGAGGTTCAGAAGCTGACTGTAACTTTGGGTGGGAACATACTGAGAACCACTTTCTTTATGGCTCTGACCTGAGAGTCAACAATTGAAGGGCTTGAGGGTTAGAGTGGGGAGGTGCAAGATCACATTCCACTTGGAGAATAAGGTGGTGCTTTTAGCCTCCTTGGCTGAAGAATTCTGACTTCTGATTATGTATGCTCTTCTTCTCATCTTTCTGAAGTGCCAGGCATTCTGAGAAGTTGATTTTTATGGCTCATAGAAAAATAAGAATTTGTCTCTCCAGCCATATTAGTATAACTTTATGGCCAAATATTTGGCAAATCAACATCCATATTGAGGGGCGCCTGGGTGGCGCAGTCGGTTAAGCGTCCGACTTCAGCCAGGTCACGATCTCGCCGTCTGTGAGTTCGAGCCCCGCGTCGGGCTCTGGGCTAATGGCTCAGAGCCTGGAGCCTGTTTCCGATTCTGTGTCTCCCTCTCTCTCTGCCCCTCCCCCGTTCATGCTCTGTCTCTCTCTGTTCCAAAAATAAATAAACGTTGAAAAAAAAAAAATTAAAAAAAAAAAAAACATCCATATTGAGGTGATTTTTCTGCGAGAAACTAATGAAGTGTTTACGTCTGCTGGAAGGGTCTCCTTTTCCGTGATCCCTATCACTTGCAGATCCTATGGTGGAACAAGGGCTACATATATTGAGTGAATTGTTTGATCACTTTGGAGAGACAGATTGGGTAATAACTTTTCGAGGCTTTAAGAAGACCATGTTTTAGGAAAGCTGCCATCTTGTTTATTGTAACCTTGCAGAGATCTCTTTTCTCTCAGCGGAATGAACGTTGGGGCTGGGGAGAGCTGGGATTTTTTTCAAATGCTATTGTTTCTGGGGCGCCTGGGTGGCTCAGTCGGTTGGACGTCCAACTTCGGCTCAGGTCATGATCTCACAGTTTGTGTGTTCGAGCCCCACGTAGAGCTCTCTGTTGACAGCTCAGAGCCTGGAGCCTGCTTCAGAGCCTATCTCCCCCTCTCTCTGCCCCTTCCCCACTCTCACTCTGTCTTTCAAAATAAAGGTACACACACACACACACAAATTTGAAATACTGTTGTTTCCATAGCTCGTCAAACATCCATACCAGTTTTAGTAACATACAGTATAATAATGGGTGGTGTTTTGTTTTTCCCTCTTTTGCTGCCTTTTTCAAAAACTCAATCAAAAGTTGTGTAAAACTGAATACTCTGGAACCCTTTGAGGATCAGGACCTGCTAATGAATGAACTGGATGGGTCTGAGGAGGAAGAGATTGTTACTGTAGTTCTTGAAGAAGCTAAAGAGAAGTGGGATTGTGAATCTATATGTAGTAAGTATTTTGGTGTCCTTTTTACTGATAAAGGTATGGTAGTGATTTTAAAGTATTAAATACATCAGTATTTTGAAGAAGTATGTTTTCTGTGAAAATGATTTAGAAAAAGTAATATTCCTGTTACTAAGTTGCAAAAAATTTCAAAACATCTGTAATAAGAGAGACTCTGCCATTTTGGCCCCCATGCTATAATAACAGAGACTTCATTAAAGTATGAAAAGATCAAAGTTGGGAAGATGGTAGGAACTCAGTAATGTTTTCTGAATTGAAAGTGTTCGTATCGATACGTGTTTATTTGGTTTTTTTTAAAGGTACATACTCCAATTTATATAACCATCCGCAAATTATCAAGTATCAACCAAAGGTAAGTCTTGGTGTCCTAAGCTACTTGAAGTATGCAATGCAGAAAACAGTGGACGAATCATTTTTTCACGGTAGCTGTATCCTTTTGTGGCTGGAAACACTATTGGGAAGAGCAACACATGATATGTCATTAGTGAGCTGTGTGTGTGTGTGAGCTCTTTTTTAATAGGAATGGGAAATGACCTTAGTATGATTTTTGTTTTTATTTCAGCCCAAACAAATCCAAATATCTTCTAAAACAGGAATACCTCTCAATGTCTTACCTAAGAAAGGACTCACAGCAAAGCAAGTTGAAAGAATGCAGATGATTAATGGCAGTGATCTGCCAAAGGTGTCAACCCAACCTCGATCTAAAAACGAAAGCAAAGAAGATAAAAGAACGAGAAAGCAGGCTATAAAAGAGGAACGCAAGGTGAAGTACTTTTCTCAAATGGAAGATTTACAAAGAGCTTATGGGGGCAGTGGTCATAGAGATTTTCTTTTGTAAAATTAGTCTCGTTTGTTTGAAGATTTGAATAACACTAATGTATTCTTATACAGGAACGGAGAGTGGAGAAGAAAGCTAACAAATTAGCCTTCAAACTGGAGAAAAGAAGGCAGGAAAAGGAATTGTTGAACTTGAAGAATAATGTTGAGGGTCTCAAGCTATGACAGTAGAACATTTAGGAAAAGGTGCCTTCCCCATTGGGGCTCTTTGTTATGTTCAGTAATGTACAAGGATCTTCAAAGAGACAAAACTATGTAATCTGCCATTTTTACTAGCAAGTATTTATACTACCAAGTTTTCTGTGCCATCTGTCTTGTAAATATTGTAACATATAAAAAATATTATAAACGTAGAATATGCTCTGAAATAAATGATGTCACAAATGTGAAATGTTTGGATGAGTTGAAGGAAAACATCTTCATAATGTAAATGGAATTGGTGTATTCTTCATTTATTTGTATGATTGTCCCAGCTGTCTTTTGCAGATGTTCTCAAATATTTCTTTGAAACCTCTCCACTCCTTTTCAGGATTTAAGTGGTTTAATTTGCTGTATGTAGAAAAGTGACCCCAATAAACCCCATTTTGAAATGCTAAGTGGTAAGAGTTTTCCTGAGAAGATTCCACTGGTAAGAAACTAAGTTTCCCCTGCTGTATGCAAAGGCCTATTTCAAAAGGATGGTAAAACTGAATATTAAGGTTGTTGAGACTCAATTACTGGATGACTGACTTTTGGAATTTAGGAACAGTGAAGACAGGAAGTAGAAGAAGAAATAATGAAGAAAACTTCCTTGGCTTCAGTAAGTACCTGGCTCAAAATCAGAAATATTTATTTCAGTTTAAACCAGAAAGTTTGTCTTTCAAACATTATTTAATGCTTGGAATCGTTCATATTTGATTAAAAGACATAGTTGAAAACTTTCCTTGTTTTTTTGGTGAGGTTTTTGTTTTGTTTTGTTTTGTTTTTGGTTTCCCCTGTAAAACCTCTTCACGGCTCAAGCAATGACACCATCACAATTGTTAATTATTTGGTAAACTGTGACTTCCTTGCAACAGATGAGTTGTTAGTGACCCTTGTTCCTGTGTCCATGACTAATGTGTTATCTGGACTGTTCTGGGAAAAAAAAAAAATCCGTGGACACTGTTGGTCTGAGTTGGGAACAGAATGGCTGAGACAGAAGCGTTTTTAGCCGGTGAGCTGCATTTGGTAACTAAATTATTAGAAAGGCTTTTCTATAATTCATTTGATTACAACGTTTCCAAACTTGGTGGGTGTTATTTTGTTCTGTTTGTTTTAAATTGTAAATCTGGGTACTCAAGGATTTTTAAGAGCTGTGAAAACCAGTAGCATTAGGTACTCAACCAGCACTGATACTCAGCAGAAGAGCTTGTCTTTATAGAAATAGACTGACTGGGGAGTGTATGTTTAAGTGTCAGTCTGCAGAAGCACAAGGTCAAGTGATGGTTTATGTTAATAACTCTGTGAATGTATTAAATCCTGACAAGATTGACCATTTATTTTGGTAGCTATCTCAGTTGAAGGTATTAAAACCAGCAAACCATCAAGAATCTTAGACTTGGAATATTATTTTGACTTGATATTATTCAGATTCCTAAGGAGCCTCTTTTTTTACACCATATATATATATATACACCATATATATATATATATATATATATATATATATACACCATATATATATATATATATATATTTTTTTTTTAAGTTTGAGAGGGATAGAGAACAAGAGCAGGGGAGGGGCAGAGAGAGAGGGAGACAGAGAATGCATCCCAGCAGACTCTCCGCTGCCAGTGAAGAGCCTGATGCGGGGCTTGAACTCAACTGTGAGATCATGACCTGAGTCGAAACCAAGAGTCAGATACTTAACCCACTGAGCCACCCAGGTGCCCCACCTTAGGAGCTTCTCATATCACTTCACTTGATTCAACACATTTAAATCAGCACATGTTATATTTTGCAGTCAAGGAAAGGTGACTACAAGCCATGAATCTTGCTGACGTATTATTGTGACTTAGGCTGGTTATCCTCCAAATTTAAAGATCATCTTTCTATTCTAGAGAGCAAAATTTACATATTTTGGGTTATTGTGTAAAATTTTGGAGTATTTATGATTTGAGTTATTTATAAACAATGGTTGGGAACTTAACAGAAGGTCCTTGTGAATGTTGAGTCCAGAGCGATAAGGGGGCTTTTGCCTTCAGAGACCGCATTATCTGTGGAGGCAGGGTGTGCAGCAGAATCTGACCACACGAAGTCACTGATAAGTACCACTTGAAATGGGGATCTTGGTACTTGCTGTTCCCCTTGAAGGGCTTACCTCAAATAAAGCTTACTTAAGGTTGGTTTTCAGTTGTCACCTCCAACTATAAGCTTTCACCTGACCGTATTTAAAAATAGCAACATTCCTCCCCTGCATTTTTTATGCTCCTTCCCTGCTTTATGGTCTCCCTAGCATGTGTTGGCATCTTGTTTTTCATTCTCCTCTCACTATGGTAGGGAATTTTTGCTGCTTTATCTGCATGGTCTAAAACAACTTGTGGCATTTGATAAATGTTCACTAAGGAGTATATAAATGAATGGATAGGGAAGACATTCCACCACTGCTTAAACTTGGAAGGAATGCTAGGACCTAAGCCTGCAGGTTAGGTAGGAGAAAAAAGGCCTGAGGCATCCCAGGTAGAGGGCAAAGTCATGAAGAATTTGCCTGCTGTACTGGAAGCCCCTATTTTGTATGAGCTTACTTTTTACTTGTTATAAAGTCACTTTCAGATACTTCAAAACTGTTGTTTTACAAGTTTAAGTATCAAGAGCTATTACCACTTGTGTATATTGTTGTGTGGCCCATTGTATCCATACCTCCATTGTGATGTCATCAAATCATCTCAGGTAAAGGACAGACAGCTCCAACCAGCTTGTAACTTTACTATTATCAGTACATTTATGTCGCTTTTTCTTGCGCATTGATCAGTATGTTTTATCCACCTTGGTTGTTACAATGAAGAATCAGGATAAGGTAAAAATTCTAATGGCCTTACTTTCTTTTTCTTTTCTTTTTTTTTTTTTTAAGAAATAGAACATAGCTATCTGTGGTTCCATCCTCAATTTCATTCCACTCTTTCCCCGCAGGAACTCTTAAGTACTGTCTATATTAATCATCACCTGTATGGTATTCCTAAATACAATATCTTGTGTAGTGTAGTTTTGAAACACTAATCTGGCTTTATGAAGGTAGTATTTACTACCAGTTGATGAAGGCATGCTTGAGCTGAATGGTCTCTGAGCCTGAGTTCCACATCTAGAATTTACAAGAGCCCCAGGTGGAGATGTCATTGAGCCAGATGATGAGTGAATCCTAGGGAACACAAGTCCTCTCAGTTGAACATCTTGGATCTCCTGCATAAATATGCTTAGTGGCTGAATGCTCATTTTATATTTTCTGCTTCTAAGGTCACCATGATCTGAAGATCAATGCAGAACCTTCCTGTGGAGTGAAATGGGTGTCCTCAGCTCATGTAGATGTCAGAATGGGAAGGGAGAACAAGCACTCCAATGGGACATGGTCAAATAAGCCAAGTATAGAACAGAATGGGAGCCAGATACACTAGGACATACTGTCCTCCCATTAAAAGGCAATGAATATCTTGCTCACAGCAGCCTTCAACCTGGCAATTTTTCATTACACACCTTCAGATACGGACTGGTTGCCTTCTAGTTCTTCCAGCTGTTATCTTGGGAGTTACTTTCCCTCTTGTGTTGAATTGCCTATTTGCTGTATGTTTTACTCACATTGTGGAGCACATCCTCCAGTAATTCTTGAGACAGGGTATGTGGGAAGTCAACTTCTTGAAACCCTGCATGTTGAAAAATACACTCAACTCTCATATTTGATAAATAGCTCGGCTGGGTATGAAATTATAGGTTGTAGATTATTTTCCCTCTGAAGTTTAGAGGATTTTTTCCCCCCATTTTATAAATCTATATGGGAATCTGAAGCCATTCTGATTCCTAATATTTTGTATGTTGTTATTTTCATCTCCGTAGAATTCTGTCTCTAGCATTCTGAAATTTCACGATGTTACAGATCTATTTTCATCTATTGTGTGGTGTCTTTTCAATGGAGGCTCATGTCCTTTCACTTCTGGAAATCGTTCAAGTTTTTTATTTTCTTCCCTGTGTTTTCTCCTTTTTTTCTCTTGAATTGTTATTTGGAGTAGGACCTGCTGGACCAGAGGTACTCAAATTGCTTATGTTTCTCTCCCATCTCTGTGCCGTTTTACTCTACTTTCTGAAAGATTTCCCTAAGTGTATCTTCCAAACTTTGTTGAGTTTTTCATTTTTCCTAGAAGACTTTTAATTTCTAAGAGTTTTAGTTTTTATTTAAATTGCTTTTTTATTTGTTTTGGGCTTACATGCTAGAGTTTTTCTTCAGATCTTCGGAAATTCCTGTCTGTTGGCTCATTAAGACTAGAGAAAGGGGGCGCCTGAGTGGCGCAGTCGGTTAAGCGTCTGACTTCAGCCAGGTCACGATCTCGCGGTCCGTGAGTTCGAGCCCCGCGTCAGGCTCTGGGCTGATGGCTCAGAGCCTGGAGCCTGTTTCCGATTCTGTGTCTCCCTCTCTCTCTGCCCCTCCCCCGTTCATGCTCTGTCTCTCTCTGTCCCAAAAATAAATAAACATTAAAAAAAAAAAGTTAAAAAAAAAAAAAAAGACTAGAGAAAGGAGACACTGGAAATTCTGAATGGATAAGTGACATTTGATAATTTTGAGCTTTATTGTAGTCTGAGTGAGCTCTTTGGGTATCTTTCCAGTGTTGGTATCTTTAAGTATTTTGTCATGGAATGGTTATATTCTCAGGGAAGTTTTCATTCTGCCTTGAGAGTAAGTCTGGTAGGCAGAGTTCTGAGTCAAGTAGAGGACGGGGATTTGGAGTATTCTCTGCTTTCAGCATCACTATTCATGAAAGTAATCACTAGGTTAATCACCATATATGCACGCATATGTCATCAACCTTGATTAATTGAGTCTCTATTTGCAAATTTGCCTACTTGCTAAAATTTGAAAACCTAAAAACAATATTGTGGTGCTTTCATGGTCATTTGCAGACCTGCACATAGCAGTTAAAAAGTTGAGTCACAGGGCACCTGGGTGGCTCAGTCTAAGGTTAAGTGCCCAGCTTTTGCTCAGGTCATGATCTTGTGGTTTGTGGGTTCAAGCCCTGCTTCTGGCTCTCTACTGTCCATGCAGAGCCTGCTTCGGATCCTCTGTCACCCACCCAGCCTCTCTCTTTCTCTCTTTCTCTGCCCCTCCTCTGCCAGTGCTCTCTCAAATACAAATATTTAAAAGAAAAAAAGGTGAGTCACCCGATGTGCATGTTCTCAGCAAAATTAGAACAAAGTGATGCCCTGCCTTGTTTCAGCTCTCATCCTGTAAACAAGTGTCCTTTTCACAGTCTGTGCCACATTTTTCATATTTTTGCAATTTTTCTTGGTGATTTTGCTGTACAAAATGACCCCCAAACACAGTGTTGAAATGTACTCTAGTGTTTCTGAGTACAGGAAGTCTGTGATGTGCCTTATGGAGAAACTATGTCTGTTAGATAAGCTTCATCCAGGCATGAGTTATAGCATTGCTGGCTATGAGTGTTCATGGTTACTGAATCAACAATATATATTTATACAGGGTGTCTTTAAATAGGTTGATAGGTTGATAAAAATAGGATGACCAGAGGCTCACAGGACCTTGACACTGTATTTCCCCTAGAAGTAGTAAGTCTGTATTTGCCCATTCAGTGCTCACAGAGACTTTATAGAATGTAACTACCACAAATAATCAGGCAACATGAGGCGCTGCTGAAGACATAGGTAGGCAGACCTCCTCTTTCAATCCTTTTGGGAGAGTAGACAGGCTACAGTTGGAGAGGGCAGTCACCCAGCAGGTATGGGGGGGGGGGGGGGCGTCTAGGAATCCACTCTTTTCAGAACTCTTTCATCTTGGCCCTCCATATTTTAGCAGGCTCTACCTCATGTATCTCGTCCTAATTCCACAGATACTTGCTGCTCTGGGGATTCCTACAACTTTGAAGGGTTCTGCAGTGTTGGTTGGGAAGTGGATGTTGATGTAGTTTTAAGTCTTCTGGGTCACTTATGTCTATCAGTTTTCCAGAGTCCAATTTTTTTATTGTCTTCCTTCCTCCATGACCTGTGGCTCTCTTTGTCTCTTTTCCTTTACTGCAGTTTTTTGGGGACTTGGGGGGAAAGCAAAAACTGATTTGGGTGTTCTCTCTGCCATCCTGTCTTAATTCCTCTTTTTTCTTTCAGAACTCATGTTCCTGAGATAAGTTAATAAGTTGTTACCCCCTTCACCATAGGGCCATGGAAGATGTTGATATTGGTAGTAATTGTATGTTCTGGACTGCAAAGGACAATGTAAGAGTTTTTTGATTCGCTGACAACTGAATGAGAAAATGTCTTTTCTTTTTTCTACCATGCCTTTGTAAGGAAGTGTGGATTGGTAGGTGTCTGTACAGAGTATTCTTAACTTCCAGCTCAGAAATAGTAGGTCTCGTCAGAAGTAAAATTTTTTCCAATTTCATTACAGCCATAATCCTCTCCAGGCTTCTCATAAAATTTTTGAACCGAGATCTTTGTGATGCTTATTTTTCATTGTTAACATGCTAAACAAAACTGTTGATGGCTTCCAGATCACTTTATTTTCCTTGTTTAAAAAATTGTCTTAAGATTTTAAACCAATGTATAAAAATAATAGCCAATGTATAAAAACAGTGGCCACTTTAATAGTCTACTAAGTAATACTCCTCTTAGGGTAAAGACAAATAGCTAAGTTGGTACTTACTGTTTTAGAATATTTCCTATCAAAGGGTTCTTTTTAAAAATGTCAGTGTTTTAATTTTTAAAACAATAATGAGTATTCTTTGTAGAAAAATTGAAAATGCAGGAAACTAAATGTGCACCTTTATTATCACTTAGGTGTGTGTGTCACATATGTGTGTGTGTGTGTGTGTATGTATATCTATACATGTAATGATCTATTTCCAGTCTTTATTTGTAAATATATGAATAAAAATGTATCATTAACATTTCCATGTTATTCTCCCACAGATCGTTTTTAATCACTATATTCTCATTCACTGATTGGCAACCTATTTTTTAGTATAATTTTTGACTTTGTAGGCCATACGGTCTCTGTTAACAACTACTCTACTGTTGTAGTGTGAA
Source organism: Leopardus geoffroyi (assembly GCF_018350155.1). Lineage (NCBI taxonomy): Eukaryota > Metazoa > Chordata > Mammalia > Carnivora > Felidae > Leopardus > Leopardus geoffroyi. The sequence goes on from NC_059332.1 coordinate 129,877,692, forward strand.
AGCAGCAATAGATATTATATAAACAAGCAAATGGGTGTGATTCTTTACTAATAAAGCTTTATGTACAAAAACATACAGTGCCAGATTTGGCCTACTGGCCACAATTTGCTGACCCCTAGATGTTTTTTTAAACTTTTTATTTTGATAAAATTAGTGCACAAGAATTGCAAAATAGTAGAGATCCCATTCACCTTTACCCAGTTTCCCCAGTTTAAGGTCCAGTTTAACTATAGTACAATATCAAAACCAGGAAACATGCATTGGTGCAATGTGCATTTATAGTTCCAGACCATTTTGTTACATGTATAATAACCACAACCACATTATAGCTACAGAACTATTGCATTACCCAAAGGTCTCCCTCATTGTATCCTGTATAGTCTCAACCACCTCCATGCCTTCCTTGTTGGCAATCCTATTTTCCATCTCTATAATTTTGTCATTTTGAGATTGTTACACAAATGAAATCATACAGTATGTGACCTTTTGAGATCGGCTTTTCTCAGCATTGAGATCCATCTAGGTGTTGCATATATCAATAGTGTTCTGTTGCTGAACAGTATTCCAGGGTTTGGATGTTAACAGTATAACCATTCACCTGTTGCAAGGCCTTTTGGTTGTTTTAAATTATTTTAAGGTTCTAGTGATCATATATTCTATGTGATTCAGCATTCTGGAACAAGTACTATAGACCTCATTGATCTCCATGTTTGGTTTAAGTGACTTAGGCACGTGTTCCCTTCCTTATAGTCAAGCTTCAGAATGCAGTATTCCAGGTGTTCTGTTGAATATTGTATCTCATTATTTTAAACTCACTGAACTAATTAAAACTCATGGATTTAAATCAGAGGCTATTTATCCTTCAGGGACTTCCATTTGTTTTGCAGGTTAGTACTGACATATCTGCACTTATGGTGATGGTTGGATCCATAGTCTTAATACTTGTAGAGACAGAGACTCAAGTTTTGAGTCTCAGTGTTATTGCTTACTACCTGTGGTCTCGAGAAGTCCCCCAACTTTCCATCTCTGTTTTCTTATCTGTTAAAAAAAAAGGTGGTACCAACTCTGTCTTGCAGGGCTGCTGTGAGAAGTAAAGGAGATTACGTAGGAAAAGCGTTTGGGAAACCGGAAAACACTACACAAACGTCACAGTAATAATCATAAAAATCATTCTTCATTAGCAGTTTAGAAAAAGCAGTTTTATAATTAAGATGAGTACCTTTTATTCACTAGTAAGTGTGTGGAAGGGTGGAATATTCTTGCTGAAAAAAAAAAACAATTTTAAGACCCAGTTTTACAGAGTTAGAAGGCCAAAAGAACAGAGAGGAAGAGTAATATTTCTGTATGCTGTAATGGATGACCTGTGTTGCAAATACAATACCATCTGGCAGATGTGAGAAGAAATCATTTAAATCAACAATGTCTGTAATGAGCTACCATCTGATTCCTGTTAATCAGTCCTTCCTTTTTCAAACCTTTTCTTGGTTTCCATGACCCTGTTCTCTCCTGTTTCTCCTTCTGGCTTATCATCCTCATCTTCTTGGCCCTTAAATACGGAGTTCCCTAGGGATCATCCCTGTACTTCTCTTTCCATGACCTCTTCCCTGGCAATATCATGCCTTTACATCACTCTCCAAACAAAGCCTACATCTGTGTCTCTAGCCCTGACCTCCCTCATTTCCATCCTGCTGGCTGGATGACTCTCTCAAACTCAGTATTTCCAAAGCTGAGGTCATTTTTCTTACTAAGATGGCCCTTCTTTTCAAATTCTGTTTCTGTCCACAGCCCGACCATGTTCTGTGTCCTTCAGCACTGTTCTCTCTTTGCCACTTCCCCACTCCCTCCACAGCTAGTCATGTTGTCAGTTCTTTGAGCCTGGTGTCTCCCATTTCCTCTTTTCTTTCCAGTTCCAGCCTACACCTTTAGCTTTTTAACTGAAATCCCATCTTCCCTCCCACTACCGTCCATTCGGCCCTCCTCACCTTTGTCACATGAACCTTCCACAGCTCTGTTCAGATTCTTCTTCATGTCAGTGATTGTTCCCCTTGTTTGTAGGATAAAGCCCAGATTGTTAATCTAATATAAAGTCCTCTCCATGATCAGCTTTTCTAATCTTTATGTATTCAACTCCAGGTGAACTTTAAGTAATATGAAGCAAAATCTTCTCAGAATTCCATGTTTTCCTTTTCTTTTGACACTTATCTAACTTTAATGTAATTGATGCCCACATTCTTTTCTGTGCCGGACGTATGTATGGTTTCTCTCAATATTTCTACAGAGTTGCATGTAGCAGATATTTGTTGAATGACTGGTCTTGTGGTAGAAACTCAATTCTTGTTTGGCCCATACATTCAACAAGTATTTACTAAGCACCTTACTATGGGTCAGGTACTTTGAGACATGGGACGTATGTGGGTGCAATCTCGTGCCTTTTTTTTTTTAAATGTATTTGACTTTATTCTTCATTTAACTTTTAAAACACTATAGTTGAATATCAATAACAATAGCAAGTAGTGAGCATATGGTGACTATAGTCCTTCACTCATTCACAACTGTATAGAAAATGCCAGCAGTAAGTGTTCTTCACTGACCTCAGTAAGAGGTCTGACACCAACACCACCCCTAGGATGATGCTTATCCTCACATGCTTCTCCACTGTAATGGTCCCATCTTTCTTGATTTAGATAGAACTCCTCAGTTCTTTCTACTCGGTCCTTTTCATCAGTATTTTATACTCTCTCTCAGGTAGGAGTTTTTCCTGCAAAACTCTTTGAGAGAGAGAAAGCCATTCTCAGGAAAGTTGACCTTAAATTTGATTATTAGGTGATCCTTTACATATGACCTATGATAAATTGCCATGCCTTCATTTAGCACACACACAGACGTTGCACTCTAGTAGGAATCTTAGAGATGTTACTGTTAGGTAATTTATCACTTTTAAAAAATATTTATTTATTTTGAGAGAGACCGTGCGCACAAGTGAGGGGATGGGCAGAGAGGAGAGAGGGAGAGGATCCCAAGCAGGCTCTGTGCTGTCAGCATGGAACCCAGTGCAGGGCTTAATCCCACAAACCCGTGAGATCATTGACCTGAGCCAAAATCCACAGTCAGACGTTCAACTAGCTGAGCCACCCAGGTGCCCCAGTTAATTTATGACTTTATACTAAAGTATTAACTTTGTACTTCTGTCTAAAGCAAGGCTATCAGGTGCTTAGTTTAGGAGTATATTAAATGTACTCTGGTTGCCTGAAGGATATGGAATTTACCTGTTTAGTGAAGTGAGAAGTCTCTGTTAGAAGAGGAAAATGGGTGAGTTCATGAAATATCTTCCTAAGAGAAGTTGGTGGGGAGGGAAAAGAGTGAGGAGATCAAGCTATTGAGGTCCCCTCCAGTTAGTCATTTCTTCTTGGGCAGGCAGTTCCACGAAACTAACATAATGTGCTTTTGGATCTTATACAGATGGCAATCAGGAGTTACTTCCCTGTGAAGTCTGTGGAAGACGCTTTGCAGCAGATGTTCTGGTAAACATAAAGACATTTTGTAGATGTGTTTCGTTGGAGTTAAATGAACTGTCAAGTCAGTGAGGAGGCTGTAGCGGCAAAGATTAAAGACAGATGTGGAGAGAAAGCGAGGGAAGAGGGTAGGATAACCTATGGCTGGCAGGCCCGGAGGACACTGAGGCGGATAGATGCCACCCCATTCAGAAGGGAGTGTAATTAAACATGGTACTCTTAGAAAAAGGATGCCAGATGAAAGTGTTTTGGCACAGCTCATTGTCTCTTGAGAGCTTTTGGCTCTTTTGCCTTTTCTATAAGCATCAAAAATTCAAATTTTAAGGCCAAAGCACCAGGGAAATTAGCTAGTCAAGAGGAATGAACATTGAATTTGGAGCATCTGGAAACTTGGCTTTTAGCCTCAAATTTGTCACTAATTCTGACAAGTCCTTTAACCTCCCTCTGTTTCCTGCTTTGCCACGTATGAAGACAGAACCTTTCAATTTTCAGGGGTTTTATGTAATTTGAACAAAATGGATGTAAGGCCTGTTCCAAGATTTAATTGTTAATCAGATTCAAGCTAACTGCTTGTCAAGTCCCCTGATTGATGCCTATAAAGTGGAATAAAAGCTTAATTTATTTAAAAATTGGGGAATCAAACAGGTATTAGACCTCGGTATTCTAAAGAGATGCCCAAGAAAAATGATTAAAAACAAACAAACAACTTACGGTGATAATACAACTATGAGATTATACATTTTAGACATAAAATGCTCCTTAGACATAAGGAGACATAAGCAGACTTAAAGGTTTTGGACCATATACCTGACTACATTTGGGGCAAAAGACTATATAATAAGGTTGTAAGTTTTGTTTCTCTGGGGAATTTTAAAAATGAAATACCTGTTCTGATTAACTATAGTTAGCGCTTCCTGAATTTAGAAACAGGAGTTCACAGCGCCTGTTGTGGCCCAGGAATCCACTGGTGTGCTGCTTTTTGCCAAGCCAGGCTTGCACCCCATAAGGATGAGTTGCAGAACTAGGAGGTACCATTCCACTTGAAATGGAATCACTGAATGTCAAATGTGTCTTTGCGTCTTCTTGGTTTTTACTTTCTAGGCCTATCTCCAGGCTACAAAGAGCATTTGATCGAATGATGTGATACCTTTCTTTCCTTTAATTTAAAATGGAGGGGACGCCTGGATGCCTTAGTCAGTTGAGTGTCTGACTCTTGATTTCAGCTCAGGTCATGATCTCATGGTTTGTGGCTTCAAGCCCCCACATCCAGGCTCCGCAATGCGGAGCCTGCTTTGGAGTCTCTCTTCCTCTCTATCTCTCTCAGAATAAATAAACTTTAAAAAGATAATAATAAAATGGAGGGCACCTGGCGGGCTCAATCAGTAGAGCATGTGACTCCTGATCTTGGGGTCATGAGTTTGAGCCCTACATGGGATGTAGAGATTACTTAAATAAAACTTAAAAAAATAAAATGGTATAGCTTGTTTGTAACCAAGTATAGGGATTTTTTATAGAGTCCGTATTTTGTTGGGTCTGGACAAAGGAACTGTGTGTTAACCATTATGAGTTCCATATCCACCAAGGAAGAGGCCATTTAGTGCAAAGTTGTTGGCATAATTCTATAGCAGTGATGCCCTAGCAGATTTTGTAAGGGTGGTACACAGGCAAAGCTCTGTTTGTTGGTGCCGTTTTTTATGTACTAGAAATGTTGACTACTTAAAGGATTACTTGGCTGGAGTAAAGAATGTTTTCCCTGCCGATTATCTGTTAAATGTTAAATATTGTAACACTTTAAAACTTAATATTAAAAGTTTAGATTTGCTCTGAAATAGATGACTTCATGGATGTGAAATGTTTGGATAAATTAAAGGAAAATATCTTCATAATGTAAATGGAATTAGTGTATTCTTCACTTATTTGTATGGTTGTCCCAGTTGTCTTTTGCAGATGTTCTCAAATATTTCTTTGAAACCTCTCCACTCCTTGAGGAAGTTAAGTAGTTTAACGTGCTCTATGTAGAAAAGTGGCCCCGTTGAATTCAATTTTGAAATTGCTGAGTAGTAAGAAGAGTTTTCTTGAGAAGGTTCCATCGGTAGGAGCTAAGTTTCCCCCTGCTGTATGCAAAGGGCTATCTCAAAAGAACGGTAAAATGGAATATTAGGATTGCTGGGACTCAGATTCCCTGTTATGTTACTGGATGCCTTGCTCGTGGAATTTGGAAACCGTGGAGGCAGGAAACAGGAGACAGGAAAATTTCCTTGGCTTCAGTGAGTACCTAGCTCAATATCAAAAATATTTATTTCGATTTAAACTAGAATGTTTGCCTTCTCAACATTATTTAATGCCTGGAATCATTCACGCAGCCTAAGTGGTAGAGTTCAGTGTATAAAACCAAATTCGAAATAAGTCTCTGTAGCTGTGGAGGCCTTTTCTTGACCTTGCCCTCACGCAATATCTAGTGATGTGTAACATGGGTGGAGAGAGCCAGATGGATTTGCTCTGCTGTGATTTGAGAGTTAGAGAATGAACTTGGCTCCGAAGGTGAACCCCGTCATTCTAGTGGGGGCTGCCTGAGTACAAACCTTGTGACTATACATGTTAAAAATTTTAATCCCCACTGTTTCTTTTCTAGGAAAGACATGGACCAATATGTAGGAAACTCTTCAACAAAAAGCGTAAACCTTTCAATTCCCTGAAACAAAGATTACAGGGCACTGACATTCTCATTGTGAGAACAGCTCCTCAGTCCAAGGTACTATCAGTATCGTGCTTGTTCTTCTTGATTACATCCTTAAGTACATTAAAGCCCCTTTTTGGCTCTCTGGTTTCATTTTTGCTTGATAGTGCAGTGTAATGTCATGTAAGTATAATCCACCTTTACTGTTTTCTTTTTAATCAGGCTCACTTAGATTTCGAAATGTATTTCAGATACTTTCCAGATGTGGCAAAAAAGAATCTCGTTTATGTTTTCATTAGTGTAGCATTAAATCTCGCAATTAACTTGGAAGAAAGTCCCTTTTCATCTTACAGTTAAGTCTTTCTGTAAAGTGTTGTCGTTTGTTTTTCTGATTGTTATTTTGTGTTTTCCCACACTGTTGTGACTTGCAAATTTTATTACTGTATTTTTCCAAATCTCTTTTTGTACTCTTGAACACAGATTTTCTTTTCCCTCCAAATTTCACAGTCCTATGTCCTGTAAATTTAAATCCCAGCTTAAAATAAAGTTGCAAGGGACAGATGTACAGTCGAGGTTAGTATATATTGGTTTTCTTTTTTATAGCATCAACCTGTGAGGAGATCTAACTGGAGACAACAGCATGAAGATTTCATTAATGCAATCCGTTCAGCCAAGCAGTCTACACTAGCCGTTAAAGAAGGCCGACCTCTCCCACCTCCACCTCCTCCATCCATCAACCCAGGTGTGGGGCCAGTTTGGTTTGCTTTGGGCATTTTATTCTTAACCAATTGTGCTTGATTCGGGGCCAGATCATCATGCCTTGCTTCCTCCTCTGCATTCTAAAATTAATAATAACAAATTATAAAAGTATTTTTATCATACAATATATCTTATCCTAATTTTATTTTAATTCCGTATAAAGATTCTGTGTTTCTTTCTAACTCTGTTTCAACATAAGACCACTACATAACTCCAGGAGACACCGTTCACATCATGGTCTATGAGAATGGGGCTGTGCAGGATACTTCTCCAATACAGTGTCAGATACCCAAGCTCTGGGTTTGTTTGTTTGTTTGTTTGTTTGTTTGTTTTTGGTGGGGAGGGCAGGGGGATAGGGTTTTGTTGTGAGATAAAAATCCCATAATATGAAATTCACTGTCTTAACCATTTTAAGTTGTGCAATTTAGTGGCCTAAAGGCTTTTTACCCTAAACTTTTCATTTTGAAAATTTTCAAATTTACTGAAAAGAGGAAGGTATAGTACAGTAATCACTCATACACCATACCTTCCATTGAAATTTGACAGTTGTTTACATTGTCATATTTTCTGTCTTATTTTTGGGGGGACAGAACTATTTAACACTAAGTTTCAGACATCATAACACTTTACTTTTAACTGTATCAGTATGCGTTTCTGAAGTATGCGTGCATTTTCTTGCATAATATAGGGATTCATATTTTCCCAGTTATCTTAAGAATGTCTTTTAAAGCTCACTCCTTGCTCCCTAATCACAATCCAAGAATCATGCATTTTTTGTTGTTGTCTCTTCTTTAATCTTGCACAATACCCTTACTAAGCCAGTAGGCTTTTAGGATATCTTTTAGGACATCTTTTAGGATATCTCTTGTTCTAGATTTGTCTGGTTTTTTTTTACTCAGGCTAATGTTTAACTTGTTCCTCTATCCTCTATTTTTCTGTAAATTGGAAATTAGGGCTAGAGACTCTATTAGATTAATATTAATATTAATCCCTATCAGATATAAGATTTTCAAGTATTTTCTCCCATTCTGTAGACTTTCTTTTCACTTTTTTTTTTGTCTTTACACTTTCTTGATGGTATCCTTTGATACACAAATTTTTTTTAATTTTGATAAAAGTGCAGTTTATTTTTCTTTTGTTTCCTAGCTTTTGATTGTCAGATCCAAAAAATCATTGCAAAATCCATGTCATGAAGCCTTCCCCATGTGCTTTCTTCTAAGAGTTTTATATTTTCAGCTTTTACAGTTTTGTATTTGAGCCAGGTGGAGTTAATTCTGTATGTGGCATAAGGTAAGATCCCAGCTTCATTGGAAGTTGCATATCTAGTTTTACATGTGGGTATCTAGTTTTCTCAGCACTGTTTGTTGAAAAGACTATCCTTTCCCTATTGAGTGATCTTGGCACCCTTATAAAAAGTCATTTGACCATATATGTGAAGGTTTATTTCTGAGCTACTCTAGTCTGTTTTTCTATATGTCTGTCTTTATGCCAGTAACACCTGTTTTGATTACTCTAGTAAGTTTGTAGTAAGTGTTGAAAGTCCTCCACGATTGTTTTGGTTATTTGGGGACCTCTGAGATTGTATATGAATTTTTAGGATGGATTTTTTTTTTGTTGTTTCTGAAAATGCCACTGGGATTTTTATAGGGATTGCATTAAATCTATACATTGCTTTGAGTAGTGTTATCGTCTTAACAAAATTGTTTTCCAGTCCATGAACATGCAATGTCTTTTCATTTATTTATTTTCTTTTTAATTTCTATCATCAACATTTCATTAACTAGGTATAGGAACATACAAGTCTTTCACCCCTTTGGTTTGATTTATTCCTATTTTATTATTTTTGATGTTATAGTAAATGGAATTGTTAAGTTTATTTTCAGATTGTTCATTGCTAGTATATAGAAATACGACTGATTTGAGGGTATTAATTTTGTATCCTACAACTCAGTTGAATTTTGTTAGCTCTAACAGTTTTTTTGTTTTGTTTTGTTTTGTTTTTTTTTGGTGTGGAATTTTCAGGGTTTTCTACATTTAAAATTATGTCATTTGTGAACTGATGTAATTTTACTTCTTCCTCTCCAGTTTGTCTCTTTTATTTCTTTTTCATGTCTAAATCCTCTGGTTAGAACTTCCAATACTATATTGTACAGCAGTGGTGAAAGCAGATATCCTTGTCTTGTTTTCCATTGAGTAAATGTTATCTGAGAGTTATAACTGGCTATTTAAAACATAAATAATAACATATTGTAAGGATTATGCATGTGGAAGTGGTGAAATGTATGAAAACAATACAATAAGGTTAAGTAAGGAAAATGGACATACATTGTTGAAAGTTTTCTGTGTATTAGACATGAATAAGTTTAGTACCCATTATACATGAATAGGTGTAGTATTGTTTGAAGGTAGAATATTATATCTTAAAGATGTCTATTATAAACCCTAGAGTAAACACACAAAAATATTGACATATCAGTAATAAGACAATAGGTGGAGTGGAGATAAAATGGAAGAAAATTCAATCTAAGAGAAGATAGGAAAAGGGCGGGGGGGACAACAAAGAAAAGATGGGATAAAGACAAATAGCAAGATGGTAAACTTAAACCCAACCATATGGATAGTTGCGTATAAATGACCTAAACCCTTCAGATAAAAAGCAGATTGTCAGACTGAATAATAAAGCAAGGTCCAATTATATACTTTCCACAAGAAACACACTTTAAATAGAAAGATGTAAATAAATGTGCCAGGCAGGTGAGCAAACAAGGAGGTGACCCAGGTAGCCTACAGAGACCACACTCTCAGGACAGCTGCTCCTATGTTAGCAGGCTGCTGCCGCCTCAAGGGGACATACACCAGGGTGGCCATATCTAATTTCTCAAAGGATGTCAGAAATGCAGATTTCCTGATTTATAAATACCAGAAACTCAAATGTTTTAGAAACTTCAGGTTTGAACCTCTGAGGTTGGAAGTCAGTCAGCGGTTTTCCTTGGAGGGGTGGGGATGAGCAGGAGTGGACATGAGGAACATTGCTGAGAATGTTCTGTGTCTTGATCCGGGCTGGATTACATGGGTGTGTGCAGCTTGAAAACATTTCGTGGAGACATACATTTATGATCTGTGCCTTCCCTCTTGGATAAAAAGATAAAAGGAGAAATAAACACCAGCAATGTCAAAACAACTATAGACTGGCATGTTAAAAGCATGGGGAAAGATATACATGCAAATAATAATCATAAAACCTGAGTGCTAATATTAACATCAGGCAAAGCAAATGTCAAGTGTTATTAACAAGAGTAACGATTAAACATACATATTCATCAAGAAGGCCTATCAGTCCTAAATGTTTATGTACCTAGTAACAGAGTTCAGAGAACAGAAAACAAAAACTGACAAAACTCTAGACAGATTCACAGTTATATTTAGAGATTTTAGTGTTCCTTTCTTAGTAGCTAATGAAATAAGCAACAGGAAAATTAGTAAGGACGTAGGACATTTTCTAATGTGAACAACAGTATCAACCAGTTTGACCTAATTGGTATCTAAAGCTATAATGTGACGTGTAGCAACAGCAGAATATAATTCTTTTTAAGTACACATGGAGCATTTGTCCAGGATGTGTAGGGCCACAAAGTAAGTTTCAGTAAATGTAAAAGGATTGAGATATCATGCAGATTGTTACTTGACAAAGCAGAATTAAATTGAAATTTATGATGAAAATATATCTAGAAAATTTCCTAATATTTGGAAATTATCAGCTTTTCTTAATGCACGGATTTAAGAAGAAATCGTAAGAGAAATGGGAAAATATTTTGAACTGAATGGTAATGAAAACATCAAAATTTGTGGGATTCAGCTACAACAGTGCAAGGAGGAGGTTTATAGCTTAAAAAAAAAAGCTTATAATTAGAAAAGAAAAAAAAGTTTAAACCAATTGCTTTGTATGTTTTCTCTTTAAAAAGTTTCAAGAACAAATTACACCTCAGTTAAGTAGAGGGAAGAAAATAGTAAATGTAGTTCACCATATTAACAAAATATTTGTAAAAGCATATGATTATCCCACTAGGTACAGGAAAAGCCTGTGACAAAATGCAACCCCTGTACATGTTTATATAAGAAAATTCTTAGAAAGGTAGAAATAGAAGGGAAACACCTCAATAAAAGGACATTTTTGAACAATCTGCAGTTAACATTACATTTGATGAAAAACTGAACACTTTCCCACTGAGATGAGAAAAAGCAAGGATGTCTTTTCTGACCACTTCTGTTCAATACTGTACTAAAGATATAGTACCCACCGAAATAAGGAAATAAATTATTGGAGAGGAAGAGGTAAAACTGTCTTTCTTCATAGACAACATAACCATGAATGAGTAAATATAGAAAATCTTAGGAAACTGTAAGAAAGCTACTGGAGTTAAAAGTTCATTTAACACACTTTTCAGGATATAAAGTCAATATACATAAATAATTTATATTTTTATATACTAGGCATAAACAATTAAAAAATGAAATTAAAAATATGTTTACAATCGGGGCGCCTGGGTGGCTCAGTCGGTTAAGCATCCGACTTCAGCTCAGGTCATGATCTCCCTGGGTTTGCGGGTTCGAGCCCTGCGTCAAGCTCTGTGCTGACAGTTCAGAGCCTGGAGCCTCCTTCAGATTCTGTGTCTCCTCCTCTCTCTGCCCCTCCCATGCTCATGCTCTCTCTCTCTCAGTAATAAATAAATGTTAAAAAAAAAATACGTTTACAATTATGAAAAAGCATTAGTACTTAGGGGTATGTTTTTTTTTAAAGGTTTTTTTTAAATTATTTTTTTTAATGTTTATTTATTTTTGGGACAGAGAGAGACAGAGCATGAATGGGGGAGGGTCAGAGAGAGAGGGAGACACAGAATCTGAAGCAGGCTCCAGGCTCTGAGCTGTCAGCACAGAGCCCGACGTGGGGCTCGAACTCACAGACCGTGAGATCATGACCTGAGCCGAAGTCGGACGCTTAACCGACTGAGCCACCCAGGTGCCCCTACTTAGGGGTATGTTTAACAAAATATGTGTAAGACTTGAAAAATGAAAACCATGAAACACTGTTCAGAGAAATTTTAAAAAGACCAAAATAAATGGAGAGATTTACCATTTTCATGATTTGAAAGACTCAGTATTATGTTACCATGTCAGTTCTTCCCAAATTGATCTATGGACTCAGTGTAATTCCAGTAAAAACCTCTGCAAGTTTTCTTTGCCACATAGGAATTCACCAGTTGACTTTAAAATTATATGGAAATTCAAAGGATCTGGAATAGCCAAGATAGTTTGGAAAAAAGGGAAAAAATTGGAGGACTTACACTACCTGATGTTAAGACTTATTATGATGTTAGAGTTATTCAGTAATTTGATATTGGTGTATCAATTGAACAGAAAAGAGTATCTGGTTGTAGATCCACGTATGGGCGATTGATTTTTGACATAAATATCCATTTGGAGAAAATGAGTCATGATCCTTATACAAAAATTAATCGACAAAAATTAACTGACAAAAATTAATTCACAATGGAACATTGACCTTATAAGTGCTACAACAGTAAGATTTCTAGAAAAACCAAAAATCTTTGCTCTAAGAGTCAACCAAGATTTCTTAAGCAGGATATAAAATGTACAGATTTTTAAAAAGGAAATTGATAAATTGGGCTTCACCAAAATTAAAAATTTTAGTCTTGAGAGACACCATTAAGAGAGTGCAAAGGCAAGCCACAGGCTGAGAGATAATACTCATAATACATACTGACAAAGGACTCATATCAAGAATATAGAAAGAACGCTTGAAATTCAAGAAGACAACCCAGTAAGAAAAAAGGTGAGAGATGTATTTGAACAGATACATCACAGAATAATGGCCAATAAGAACATAAAAAGATACTTAACATCATTTCTGTCAAGGAAATATGAATTACAACTACGGTGAGATACTACCACATACCCACTTGATGGCTAAAATTAAGGACTGACAATACAAATGATAGCAAGGATGTGGAACAGCTGGAAGTCTCCCACTGCTGAAGGGAGTGTAAAATAGGACAGCTACTCTGCACTGGTATTTTCTTAAGTTAAACATGCGCTTATTTATAGAGCAATTCTATACCTAGGTATTTTTGCAAAAAACTGGAAACGTGTCCTTAGAAAAGACTTATATATTAATGTTCATAGTAGCTCTATATAGCATAAACTGGGGGAAAACCCCCCTGCAAACGTCCATCAGCAAGTGAGTAGATACAAAAATTGTGTAATTATTTACAAAACAGAATACAACTCCACAGTAAGAAGAAAGTGCTACTATATAAGCAGCAACATGGGTATTCTCTTATGTGAAACTATACAACAGATAAAACTTGAGTGGCAGGAAGGGTGCCTGGTGGCTCAGTTGGTTGCATGTCGCACTTTTGATTTCAGCTCAGGTCATGATCCCAGGGTTGTGGGATCAAGCCCCACGTTGGGCTCCACACTGAGCATGGAGTCTGCTTAAGATTCAGTCTCTCTCTCTCGCTCTGTCCCTCACCCCCCTCATGTGCTCATGCTGTCTCTCTCTCAAAAACAAAACAAAAAAACCCAAAACTTTAGTGATAGAAAATGGAGTTTTGATTGATTGAGACTGGGTTTGGGGGAATATTGACTGAAAAGGGGCATGAGGGGAACAGTTCTGTGTTTTAAATGAAGTGGTTACACAAATGTGTACATTTGTTAAAACTCACTGGACGGTATGCTTAAAATAGGTGTATTTTACTTCATGTAAATTAGTTCACATTAGTGATCCGACATTTGTATACATTACAAAATGCTCACCACGTTGAGTGTAATTAACATCTGTCACCATACAAATTTACTACAATATCATTGACTATATTCTCTACACTATACTTTTTATCCCCATGACTGATTTACTTCTTACTTATTTTTAAGTTTTGAGGGGAAGATGGAACTATTTGGTACTGAAGTGCACAGGAATGTGGAGTAAAGGATTATGTTGGCTGTAATAATTTTCCAGTGTGAAAAGAGCTTACCTTGACTATTCTTAACACAGGAGATTATTTCAGTTGCTGAATGAATGAAATTTTAGAGCTCTATGTGAAAAATAAAGTATATTTTACTTGGGCCACTATAATAGTGTTGAGATCGATCATTGTGGGTGTTGTTGGTCTTTTACCCATTGACAGAGCACGTCCTAATTTTCTGTACTTGTGTTAGTTTTCCTTGATAAATTTAATCTGCCTTTTTTCTTCCTTCCTTCCTTCCTTCCTTCCTTCCTTCCTTCCTTCCTTCCTTCCTTCCTTCCTTCCTTTCCTTCCTTTCCTTCCTTTCCTTCCTTTCCTTCCTTCCTAACCAGAGGAAGCAGAAAAGGAGTAGGATAGGATGCTTTCGGTAATGCTTTTTGTATTGCGTCTGGTGTTTGTTTTGTTTTCTAATGTGAGGAAACTTACAGATTCCTTTTATAAAATTAAAAAACATATTTTTTTGGTGAGGTGACTTTTTTTCTTTATCCTTTGTTTAGGATTATTATTTAAGATTCATCCTTTATTGAAAGGGTGATTTACTTATATTGTAACTGGAAGTTTTTACCTTTTAATCCCTTTTACCTATTTTGCCCATCCCCGCACCTCCCTCCCCTGCTGGCAACCACCACTTTGTTTTTTGTATTTATAAGTCTGTTTCTGTTTTTTGTTCGTTCATTTGTTTTTTAGATTACACGTATAAGTGAAATCATACGCTATTTATCTTTCTGTTTTATTACCCTCTAGGTCCATCCATGTTAAATTAGTGTTTTCATTTCTTTGGGTAAATATCCAGAAATGGAATTACTGGATTATATGGTCTCTCTCTCTCTCCCTCTCCCCCTCCCTCCCTCTCTCCCTCTCCCTCCCTCCCTCGCTCTCCCTCTCTCACTCTTTCCCTCTCCCCCTCCCTCTTTCCCTCTCTATCTCTTTCTCTCCATATATATATATATATATATATATATATATATATATATATGTTCATTTATTTTTTTTGAGAGTGGAGACTGAGAATCCCAAGTAGGCTCCATGCTCTGTGCTGAGCCCAAGGCGGGGCTTGATTTCACAACCATAAAATCATGACCCAAACTCAAGAGTTAGCTTGAGCCATCCACGCGCCCCTGGTATTTATATTTTTAATTTTTTGAGGAATTTCCATGTTCTTTTACACAGTGGCTGCATCAGTTTCTATTCCCACCAATAGTGCTTGGGGGTTACCTTTCTCTGCATCCTCACCAACACTTGTTTTTTCCTGTCTTTTTTTATTCTAGCCCTTCTGACAAGTGTAAAGTAATATTTTATTTTGGTTTTGATTTGCATTTCCCTGATTAGTGATGTTGAGCATCTTTTCATGTGCCTGTTAGCCTTCTGTATGTCTTCTTTGGAAAAATGACTATTCAGGTCTTGAGTTCATTTTTTAATCAGATTTTTTTGGTGTTGAGTTCTGGGAGTTCTTTATATATTTTGGATACTAACCCCTTATCAGATATATCATTTTCAGATATCTTCTCCCAATCAGTAGGTTGTCTTTTTGTCTTGTTCATGGTTTCTTTCATTGTGCAAAATTTTTTAGTTTGATATAGTCCCAGTTTATTTTTGTTTTTGTTGCCCTTGTCTAAGGAGACAGATCCAAAAATATATTACTAACTCCTATGTCCAAGAGTTTATTGCCTGTGTTTGTCTTTTAGAACTTTTATGGTTTCAGGTCTTACATTTAGGTTTTTAATTCATTTTGAGTTTATTTTTGTATATGGTGTAAAAAAAAAAATGGCCTATTCTCATTCTTTTGTGTGCATCCAGTTTTCCCAACACCACTTGTTGAAGAGATTGTCTTTTCCCTACTGTATATTCTTGCCTTCTTCTCTCTATTCTGTTCCATATGGCTGTTTTTGTGACAGGACTATACTGTTTTGATTATTAGAGCTTTGTAATAGAGTTTGAAATCTGGGATTGTGATATCTCTAGCTTTGTTCTTCTTTCTCAAGATTTCTTTGGCTATTCAGGGTCTTTGGTGGTTCCATAAAAATTTTGTTATTTGTTCTAGATCTGTGAAAATGCTAGATTTGTGAAAAATGCTAGTGATAATTTGGTAGGAACTGTATTGCATCTGTAGATTGCTTTGGATATTATAGACATTTTAACAATATTAAATTTTTCAGTCCATGAGCATGGTGTATCTTTCCATTTATTTGTGTTGTCTTCAGTTTCTTTAATCAGTATTTTATAGTTATCAGAGTACAGGTCTTTCACCTTCTTAGTTAAATATATTCCTATTTATTTTATTCTTTTTGATGAAGTTGTAAGTGGTATTGTTTTCTTAATTTCTCTTTCTGTTACTTCATTTAAAGTGCATAGAAATGCAACAGATTCCTGCATATTAATTTTGTATCTTGTAACTTTATTGAATTAATTTACTAGTTCTAACAGTCTTTAGGGTTTTCTATGTATATAGTATGTCATCTGCAAATAGTGACGGTTTTATTTCTTCCTTACCAAGTTATATGTCTCTTATTTCTTTTTCTTGTCTGTTTTCTGTGGCTAGGACTTCTTGTAGTATGTTGAACAAAACTTGTGAGAGTGGACATCTTTGTCTTGTTCCTGATCTAAGGGGAAAAGCTCTCAACCTTTCACCATTGAGTATGATGCTAGCTCTTTGTTTGCCATATATGGCATTTATTATGTTGAGGTATGTTCCCTCTGTACCCATTTTGTTGAGAGTTTTTATTATAAATGGATGTTGAATTTTGTCAAATGCTTTTTCTTCCTCTATTGAAAGGATTATATGAAGGATTTTATCCTTCATTTTTTTAAACATGTTGTATCACATTGATTAATTTGCAGATATTGAACCATCCTTGCATCCCAGGGAATAAATCCCACTTGATTGTGGTATATGATCTTTTAAACATTTTTTATTTTTATTTAGTTATTTTTATTCATGTAGTTAACATACAATGTTATATTAGTTTCAGGTGTGCAGCATATTGATTCAACAATTCAGTACATTACTCAGTGCTCACCATGGTAAATGTAGTCACCATCTGTCATCATACAAAATTATTGGTGTTACTGACTATATTCCCTATGCTGTATTTTTCCTCTCTGTGACTTACTTATTTTAATGTGAATTAATTTGAATTTGGTTTGCTAATATTTTGTTGAGGGTTTTTGCTTTAAATTTCATTAGAGATATTGGCATATATATATATATATATATATATATATATTTTTTTTTTTTTTTTTTTTTTTTTTTTTTTTTTTTTTGTAGTAGCTTTGGTTTTGGTATCAGGTTGCTGGCCTCATAGAAGGAATTTGGAGGCATGTCTTTCTCCTCAGTATTTTGGAATGGTTTGAGAAAGGTAGATATTAACTCTTCTTCAAATGTTTGGTAGAATTCACCTGCAAATTCATTTGATCCTGGACTTTTGTTTGTTCAGAGTTTTTGGATTGCTGATTCAATTTCTTTTTTTTTTTTTTTAATTTTTTTTTAATGTTTGTTTTTGAGAGAGAGACAGAGAGCAAGCAAGTAGATGAAAGGCAGAGAGAGAGGGAGACACAGAATCTGAAGCAGGCTCCAGGCTCTTAGCTGTCAGCACAGAGCCCGATGCGGGGCTTGAACTCACAAACTGCAAGATCATGACCTGAGTGGAAGTCAGATGTTCAACTGACTGAGCCACCCACGCACCCTTGCTGATTCCGTTTCATTACTGGTAAATGATCTGTTCAGATTTTCTACATCTTCATGATTCAGTCTTGGAAGATTTCATGCTTCTAGAAATTTATCCATTTCTTCTAAGTTGTTCGGTTTGTTGGTATATAATTTTCAATAGTAGTTCCTTATAATTCTTTGTATCTTTATATTGTTGGTTGTACCTTCTCCTCTTTCATTTCTAATTTTATTTGAGTTCTCCTTTTTCCTTGATGAGTCTGACTAAAAGTTTGTTCATTTTGTTTATCTCTTCAAAGAATCATCTTTTATTTTCATTGATCTTCTCTATTGCTTTTTTAGTCCTAATTTCATTTATTTCTGCTCTGATTTTTATTATTTCCTTCTATTAACTTGGGCTTTGTTTGTTCTTTCTGTAGTTCCTTTAGGTGTAAGTTTAGATAGCTTGATATTTTTCTTGCTTCTTGAGGTAAGCTATATTGCTGTAAACTTCCTTCTTAGAGCTGCTTTTGCTGCCTCTCAAAGATATTGAAACATTGTGTTTTCAAATTCATTTGTTTCAGGGTGTGTTTTGATTTCCTTTTTGATTTCTTTGTTGATCCATTGGTTGTTTAGTAGTAGCATGTTGTTGTAGATGTAACTGATTTAACTACTTTTGTGTTTTAACTTTCATACTAGCTTTATAAGTGATTGACCTTTACTATATGTTTGCTTTTACCAGTGAAACTGTTTTTTTCATAATTTTCTTACTTTCTTACTTATGGCCTTTTATTTTACACTTAAGTCCTTTTAACATTTCTTGTAAGGCCAATTTAGTGGTGATGAACTCTAACTTTCGTTTGGGAAACTCTTTATCCGTCCTTTAATTCTGAATGATAACCTTGCCAGGTAGAGTATTCTTGGTTATAGGTTTTTTTTCCTTTCAGCCCTTTGAATATAGATCATGCCACCCCTTTTTAGCTTTCAAAGTTTCTGCAGAATAACTTTAATGACTAAATGACTTTAGTTTTAGCAGAAACTAAAAAATCAGCAGATAGCCTTATGTGGAGGATTCCCTTGTATGTAACTAGTTGCTTTCCTGTTGCTGCTGTTAAGAATCTTCCTTTATCTGTGATTGTTGACATTTTAATTATTACGTGTCTTGGTAGACTTCTTTGGGTTCATCTTATTTGGGACTCTGTGTGATTCCTGGACCTGGATGTCAGTTTTCATCCCAAGATTAGGGAAGTTTCTTCAATATTATTGAAGAAATTATTCAAAATTATTTATTTCTTCAGTAAATTTTCTGCCCTTTTTTCTTGCTTTCCTCCTTCTGGGCCCCCCATGATACGAATGTTAAAATGCTTGATGTTGTCCCAGAAGTCCCTTAACCTATCCTCATTTTTTTTTTTCTTTTGAGAGAGAGAGAGAGAGAAATAGAGAGAGAGAGGCAGAGAGAAAGGGAGAGAGAGAACCTTATAGGCTTCACAACCAGTATGGGGCCTGACATGGGGCTCGATCTCATGACTGTGAGATCATGACCTGAGCCAAAATCAAGAGTCAGATGCTTAACTGACTGAACCACCCAGGTGTCCCAACCTACCCTCATTTTTAAAAATTATTTTTTATTTTTGCTGTTCAGTTTGGGTGATTTCCACTACCATGTCTTCCAGATTGTTGATCCATTCTTCTGCATCCTCTAATCTATGTTGATTCCCTCTAGTGCATTTTTCATTTCGTTATTCTCTTCTCTGATTGGTTCTTACATTTTCTTTGTCTTTGTTGAAGTTATCATTGACTTCATCCACTCTTCTCTCAAGTCCAGTGAGCATCCTTGTTAACATCACTTTGAACTTTTTATCAGGGAGATTGCTCATCTCCATTTTGTTTAGTTGTGTGTGTTTTTGAGATTTTGTCTGTTTTTTTTGTTTGTTTGGCATATATTCTCTGTCTTTTTTTTTCTTATTCTCTGTGTTTGTTTCTATGTATTTGGTAGGTCACTTATGTTTCCTGGTCTTGAAGGAAGGTAGATGTCTTGTGTAGAAGGCCTATAGGACCCAGTAGTGCAATCCGCCCTGGTCACCAGAACCAGGAGCTCCAGGAGTGTGCTCTCTGTGGGCTGCTTGTGCCCTCTCGTTGTGACTGGGCCGTAACTGCTGTGAGTGCACTGCTGGGCGGGGCTGGCCCTTGGCATAGCTGGCTGAGCAGCTTGGCTGCAGCTGCTGTGGGCGTGCTGGTGGGTGGGATTAGCTCCCAGCACAGCTGGCTAAGAGGCCTGGCCACAACTGTTGTGGGCGTGCTGGTGTGCCAGAAAATAATCTTAATAATTGCTTCACTTTTGCTGGGTGCTAATGAAAATATAGCTTAAAATAATGTGAAAGTAGAAAGATCTATGGCTGTGATTTTGATAATACTTTGGCAACAAGCCTTATATAACAAAAAAAATCTTTTATGTGCAGTATTTCCTGTTAATAGCAGAAGCTACAGGGTTGATGGCTACTCTATAGTTCTTTAGTCAAATAAACGAAACTATGTCAGCTGTCCTGCTGTGTGGATTTCTCTAATTTCCACATTGGATTTAAAATGTGGGGATTATTGTTTCCTTAAAATAAATAATTCTCTTTGTAAGGTCTCATCACATGTACAATTTATTTTTCTGCCCTCATGTTCTTATGCTAAAACATAGCTTTATAATTAAATTCTTCCCTGTGCCCTTAGTATAATTTTATGCACCAAACAAAACGATTATCTAAAATAGCACATTTTTCATTACTATTCCATTAGACTATGTGAGGATTTTATATTAGCCCATATATTCTCAATCTTAAATACTAGAAAACATATACAGTTATAACTGGGGTTATATATAATGCGGCCTAGTATGCATGAGTTTGCAGATCATTTCCTTGTTTTCTCAGCATGATTCCTGATTTCACGACTCAGTTTTTGTGACATGCGTATATTTATTGTAATTCTTCCCAACTGAAGTAAATGTGCTAATCATTCAACTTTCCAGGATGCTGTGATACTTTATAGGAACAATGATAGAGAATATTTGCAGTTGAGATTTTCAGTGAGGCCTGGGACATTTAGTGCCCATTTCACAGGCTTCATAGACATGGACACTCAACACAATGCTTACATTTTAAAAATGATGCTTGCTGAATGTTTTTGAGATCTGGCCACCTTTCCCATAGTCGTCCTAAGAACCCATCTGTAGTCAGACTTTAAAGATCATTACTTTGGAAATAAATAGCACATAGTGACTTTTATGACACCATTATTTTTTTTAAATTTTTAAAAATGTTTATTTATTTTTGAGACAGAGAGAGACAGAGCATGAACGGGGGAGGGTCAGAGAGAGAGGGAGACACAGAATCCGAAGCAGGCTCCAGGCTCTGAGCTGTCAGCCCAGCGCAGGGCTCGAACTCACAAACCGCGAGATCGTGACCTGAGCCAAAGTCGGACGCTTAACCTACTAAGCCACCCAGGCGCCCCACGACACCATTATTGATAGAGGAAGAGGGGACTCAGATTGAGATGACGGTGGACCATGTAAACCAGTCATGCTGTGTTCAGATTATTGTTGCAAAACCATTTTTTTTCCATTCTCAGAGTATTTGAAGTTTTCTTCCTCTGCCCCTTTATTATTATTATTATTTTAATGTTTGTTTATTTTTGAGAGAGAGAGAGAGAGAGACAGAGCACAAGTGGGGGAGCGGCAGAGAGAGAGACACAGAATCTGCAGCAGGCTCCAGGCTCTGAGCTGTTAGCACAGAGCCTGATGTGGGTCTCGAACTCAGGAGCCGTGAGATCATGACCTGAGTAGAAGTTGGGTGCTTAATCAGCTGAGCCACCCAAGCCACCCCTTCCTCTGCCCCTTTAAGTCTTGGCTTCCTGTCCCTCCTCTGGGCCCCTGGAGGACCCAGTGCTTCCTTAGAAGCTTACATCATGAGTGGCACTTGTCTACTTCTTTGCCTAGCCTTCTAGTTTTCTCTGAGATTTTTGTTGGCAGGGAAATACACCTCAGCTTTGTTGTGTCCCTGATGGCATACAGCGCCACACAGAAGGGTGGCAGTGAATCAATGAACGAACAGGTGGGAGTGAAGAAGCCATCCAGTCACTGCCACGATCACTGTCTTTGCACAAACTGAGTAGGGTTTGTGGTAGCAGCATTTCTGACCAAAGCCTTGACTCTCAGCTGGTAAAACTCAAGAAACCACCAAAGCAAGAGAAGAGTTCTAGGTTTGCTTTCTCCATCACCACCATGAATTCTGCACAATAATGGCACTTTCAATTTTACTTTTATAAGCAGTTTCATTCCTGTTTGGTAGTTGGAAACGCAAGATTGCTGGGCCTGTTTCCTTATAGTAATAGGATGTTCCACCTGCCCACTGTACTGAGCCCTAGTGTGACTTATCTGAGTTAACTTTCACAACAGCCTGATGAAATAGGTGCTGTGTAGGGACTGGGGAAATCGAAGCTTAAGGGATATTGAGTAACTTGCTGATGTTCGCGCATGTAGCAGGTGAAGAGCTCAGGTTCAAAACCAGTCAGGCAGGCTGCAGGGCCTTCACCATTTCCCAATGCTGCCCTATTTTATTTTGTTCAAGGGAAAAACCTTTACCACTGTGGGAAAACTTTGTTTCTGCAGAGTCGTTGTGCCCCCAACTATAAACCAGTGCCGGGCACGTAATAGGTGTTCAATACAGATTGAATTGATGATTACATACTGCCTTCTAGGATGTGAAATAAAAGGTTAGGCTAAGTGCTCATCTGTTATATTCCAATTTCTTATATATGCCAATTATTACATTTTACTAGTATTCATTCTAGGAAATGATTTGTTCAAACAAAACTCTCCCAAATTGTTTTAGAAGATGCCTTCAAAAAGACTCTTAATCTTGAAGACATCACTGCTTCAAACAGTCATGCACCCGTGTAGATGTGGATGTGGGTGACTATATACTAATCCAAATTTCCGTACCAAGTGTAAGGTCGGTGCTGTCTCAGATCTTTCCTGGCAGGGGGGAAGGGGAATGTTACTCTCTTCTAGTGCTCCTATCCACTTTGTCATCCCTTACCGGTGCCTAAAACAAAACAAAAAGAAAATCTCACGTTCCCGCGCACTTCAGAGGGGTGGGCTCCAAAATGGCTTTGCCGTGAGCGTCTCCTCATTCTACAAAGGCCGTGGTTCTGGCACATCCCATTTCGCTCACTGGTTAGTCATTACAAACAAGGGCCAAACGGAGAGCAGTGGGCAGCAGCACAGAGTGTTCTGGTGCCCACAGAGCTGCCCGGGAGGTTCTGACCCTGAAGCTTTCCTACCACTCCTCCTGCTTTCCCCTTTCTCCTTTTTGAACCCCACCTTTTTCTTTTTCCTTTACCTCCTTCCTGAACTTATTATTTGCCTCCTTATTTAGGAGTTGAGTAAAAAAAAAAAAAAAAAAAAAATCAACCACTGCAGAAGTAGTGTGTTTTTCTGCCAGCGACACTGACTTCAAATCCCATCCCCCAAACCCACAAATTTGAAACACCTTCCTCCTTCTATAAAGAGCAAGAGGAGCCCCATAACCTCTCTGGTGACCTTCCGTCCCACCCAGTACCACAGCCTGGGCTTTTCATCTTCTGTGTCCTTCACCGTCATCAATACCAACCGTCTGTGATCCTAGGACTGTTTTCTTTACATAAGGATTCACTGAATATCTCATTTAATTGAGAAGTGCCTAAATATAATGAGTCTATTGTCTAAGAAAATACCACATATGGGGCACCTGGGTGGCTCAGTCGGTTGAACGTCCGACTTCGGCCCAGGTCATGATCTCGCGGGCCGTGAGTTCGAGCCCTGCATCAGGCTCTGTGCTGACCGCTCAGAGCCTGGAGCCTGTTTCAGATTCTGTGCCTCCCTCTCTCTGACCCTCCCCCGTTCATGCTCTGTCTCTCTCTGTCTCAAAAATAAATAAACGTTAAAAAAATTTTTTTTAAATAAAAAAAAAGAAAATACCACATAAACATTTTAAAGAGACACATTTAATTGAAATAAATGTATACAGGAGAAAGATGTCTCCCCATGCTCTGTCCTTTATTTCCGCCCTTGTACACCTTTCCCTCGGGCATAACGCTGTCTCAAACCATAGTCTGAGAGAGGTCGTATCTCATTTATTTCATTTCATATAGCCCATTCCAGAGTTGTTTTTGAAACATTGATTGCCTTTTGTTGTTATCTTTGCATTTAGATTATATTCAGTGCCCATACTGTATGAGGAGGTTTAATGAAACCGCAGCCAGTCGGCATATTAATTTCTGCAAGGATCAGTCTTCTCGCCGAGTCTTTGATCCAGCCCAGACAGCAGCCAAAATGGCATCCAGGGTGCAGGTAACTATCTCTCCCCAGGTGTTGGCTCTGTGCCCTTGCGTGTTCGGGGTGAGCAGGTAGGGTTTGCTAGGGAACCTAAATTACCCATCCCCAGAAGTTTAAGGATCAAGGTCGCTACTCACTGTCATTCATCCTCATGGAAGTTGGCTTCTTTTGAGGCATGCTTTCTAGCTAGCAGCACCTTTGGATATTATAGAAAAAAATATTTCTACAGTGTTTGAAGCTTCTCAGGATGAAGCCTTGAATATATAAGTAGTGTTTCTGTAGTGTTACGGTAAAACCCTGTGCATGTATGCAACAGTAACTATCAGCCTTAGTCATCCAGAAAAGCACTGCGAACCTGAAGCGGGGCTGGCCGAGTGGGCAAGCTGTCGTAAGGAAGACCTGTTCTGTAGGTCGTCTGTGTTGTTCTCTGATAGAGGAGGGGTCTGCAGCCTTTTCTTTAAAGCCATAGAATCAGCAAGGTAAAGTAAATGAATGGAAACAGGCTGTTACAAATAGGTACGGGTAAGTAAATGGACGGGCTGATCCGGAAGACAACAGACTAATGAAAACAGAACTGAGGTCCGGCAAACAGCTTCACACGCATCAGCGGCCCCAGGGATATAACTTACGATATACTATGGAGACTGTTAGTCTCATAACATGACTCCGATGCCAAGGAAAGATTAAACTGGCCTGAATACTTGAGGGTATGAAACATTGAGAAAGATTTCCACAACATCCAGTATGTAATAGGGGGTGGGAGCTTGTCCAACAGTAGCATATCCCGCGGACTCTGGACTCTGAGCTCTGTCTCCATATACACTGGACAGTTACTGAGCGTCTACTCTGTCCCAGACACTGTGCTAGGTGCTGATTGATCAGCATTTGTAATTCAACAGAGGTGGAGGAGGGCTTGGAAACGAGGCAGTCGGAAGCTGTGGGATTTGACCTGTGCAGGAGCGCTATGGAGGAAGAGGCCAGTGTGATCCATGGGAGCCTTCAAAGAAGAGCAACATTTCTCCTTGAATATCAGATGGGTTCAGCAGCCTGGAGTGGGGGTTGGGGAGGATCTTACACACAAAATGTCCAGTTTGTGGCCTGAGGAGTGCCTGTGTGCAAGGGGGAAGGGGCAGGTGAGGGGGCATCAGATCTAGAAGGGCTTCCACTCGAGTCAGTTCAGAGAGGAGGAGAAGAGGAAGTGGCGAGATGCCCTCAAATCTGAGGACCTCACACAGGAACTGGAAAGTCCCCCCTGAACCCAGGAAGTCGTCCTCTCCACTTTCTCAACTTGTCCCTTCTTCCTGGCATGCTTCTGCTAGCTCCCCTCTCTGCAGATCGCCTTTTTTAGCTCTCCTGTCTGGTTGTGACCTGCCTCCTGTGTCATTCTGTGGGCAGTGTCGACGGGTTGAATAGTGCAGACTGGAGTGACACAATTGGTGTTTTAGAAGGATCACCTTTGCCACTAGTGGTCAAATGGATTGGCCACAGTTAGGAGTCCCAGCAACAGATAAAGAATGCGGGCCCAGAGAAAGAGGGCTAACGGGTTGTATGCGGAGGAAGAATTTGAGAATGGGGGGTCTGAGACGCCGATTGGATATGGGCTAAAAGAGGATCGGGGTTGACAAGGATTTTAGCTTCGGAGCCTGAGAAGGTAGTATACTATACATCTAGATAAAGAAACACAGGAAGCAGGAGACAGATGTGTTGGTGGAGCAGGCAGGGTGGTTATGATAAATATAGTTGTAGAGATTCAATCTTTATACCTGCAATAGCATGGGAGCAGTGCGGCGTGGAAGGAACCCAGATTCTGCAATCACTAGTTAGGGTTTGACTTTCAATTCTTTAATTTATTATCCGTAGGTAAACTTAGACAAATTCTTTGAGACTCACTTTAATCTGTACCTTGCCACATTGTTGCGAGGATTATAGACAACATAAGCAAAGTGGCTTGCACACAGGTCTCCTCTGCCTTTCCTCTTTCCACGCTGCCCCACCCTCCTCCTCCTCTCTAGCCATCCTCTCTTGTCAGTGGGACAGGCACCACAATCGGGGGGGTATATGATGCTTTGGGCTTGAATTCAACTGAGTTGGAAAAGTTTTCTTTCTTAAAATTTCTTTTTTTTTTTTTAAATTTTTTAAAAAGTTTATTCATTTATTTCTGAGAGTGTGAGAGACAGTGAGCGCTAGTGGGGGAGGGGCAGAGAGAGAGAGAGCAAGAGAATCCCAAGCAGGCTGTCAGCACAGAGTCCGACGTGGGGCTTGAACCCACGAACAGTGAGATCATGACCTGAGCCGGGACCAAGAGTCGGATGGATACTCAACCGACTGAGCCCCCCGGGCGCCCCGGAAACGTTTTCTAAGTAAAACTCTACCTATACCTTCTAAAGCAGGGAAGGGCGCATTACATTTCTTCGAAATGTTCTAACCAGTTCACGAAGTTCGTCACATTAGTGGGGCCAAAGGGAGCCCAGGGAAGCAGCAAACGGAAGTGCTTTTTATTCCTGAAGAAGGCCAGCTGGCCGTCCTGAGTGTAACCAGTGACTTGGCCCTGTTCCTCTCCTTGTTTTCCAGAACTAAGTGGTGATTGGGAGCGCAGAAGAAAAATTAGCTGCTTTCTGAGGAAACTCCCCGTAGAGTGTATCTGAACAGCAGCCCTTGTTTGTCTTCTGCCAGCTTCGCCACTCAGGGGCCGGGCTAATAGTGGGGCCCATTCAGAGTGGAGCAAGACGGGAGGGGTCGTCTTACTGCTGAAGGGCTGTTAACAGCACAGCTGAAATGTGTTTCTATTTTAAACATAATCAACTTTAAAAATGTGTTATAGCCTTCACCAAAAGAGACCAGTACGGGCCTCTGGAAATAGCTGTCTTTGTCTGCGTGGGGATGAGCTGCCTGCTGTAGCCCCGCAGCTATCCTCGCCCACGTGAGAACTCTCACTTGGAGTAGCAGGTTATCTTTATACAGTAGTTGCCATGGAGATGTTGGGACCGGTAGCTAGGTAGGAAGCCCCCGAAGGACCTTCGGGTCCTTATTCTGTATTAATGTAACTGTTCAGCTACCGCTGCGCGGCAGGGAGGGGCGTGGTGTGGAGATGATGGAATTCTGTGTTTAAAACATGTGTTGCCTGCCAACGTCTGTTTTTCTTCTCCGTTCGTGGATTTAAAAACAAAATCATCCTCAAGTAAAATGAACAACTAAAATGTTCCATAACTGTCCTTATTGACATTAAGTGATTTCTTATGTCTCCATACAATGAATTTTACAGGATTAACATATCACCACTCCCCTCAGGGGTTGATTATGGAGTGCAAGTGCCAAAACCCAGACGTGACTCTGAGAACCAGCAGGAAGGACAGGCGAACGAGGGTACAGGGTGTGCGTGTGTCCCCTCCCCGTGGGTGCAGCATGTCCTGGAGCTGACCCCCATCTGCTACTGGTTAAGTGGCAACAGCTTTACCTCCTGAGTGCTACCTGAGGTTACAGACTTGTTCCCCGTCTCTCTTGCTCTTCCTGTAGGCTAGGGCTCAGATGAGTCCAAAAAAAGAGCCAACTGTAACCAGTGCCGTGAGAGTGTTGCTGCAGAACAGGGCCCTGGGATCCCCGACTGTGGTCCCAGCTAGGCCAGGTGAGTCGGAGCGAGCGAGTCGGCTATCGGATGAGGGACCAGAGGGGAACCACTGTTGGCTTTGGGATTTGTTGGCGGTTGAAGAAAGCTGTGACATACAGTGTTGCTTTTGGGTGTAAAGATATGTGGTTTTGTTTGAGGTTAACACTTATTTGCCAAGAAGGAGCGTTTCCGAATTTATCGGGATTTGATAACTCTGTTGATATACAGAGTCAGATACGATTACAACAGGACGGTCTAGAGCCATCCTTCTCTGGTCTTGTGAAATTGAAAAGAGGTTAAGAATGGGATATAGCAGTGTGTCAGGTATGATGTGGAAAATAAGAGAAGAAAATGGAAGAGCCAAGACATGGCAACAACCTAAGTGTCTGCTGCTGGGTGAAGAGTTAAAGACGTTGCATATAGACATGATGGAATGTTATGTAGCCATAGAAAAGAAGGAAATTCTGCCTTCTGTGACAACACGGACAGACATTAAGATCATTATCCTAAGTGAGATAGTTCAGAGAAAGATAAATACCGTGTGATCACACTGACATATGGAATCTAAAAGAAGTTGAACTCATAAAAACAGAAGTAGAATGGTGGTTGTCCTAGGTGAAGGTGGGGTTGGGGAAATGATGGTCAAAGGGTACAGACTCCCAGTTGTAAGTGCCGGGGATCTAATGTACGGCATGGGGACTTTTGTTAAAAATATTGTGTTATATACTTGAAACTTGCTAAGAGAGTAGATCTTAAATATCCTCACCACACACACCCACCAAAAGTAACTATGTGAGGTGATGGATGTGTAAAAATTTTTTGTGGTAGTTATTTTGCAAGATATATGTGTATCCAACCATCCTGTTGTGCACCTTAAACCTTCACAATGTTCTAATCAATTATATCTCAATAAAGCTGGGAAAGAAAAAAAAAAAGGGAAATTTTCCTTGCTAGAACTAAACAATTTCTTCCAAGTAGCAGAAAGGCATAACCACCATTAAAGCACTTCCTATGTGCTAGAACCATTTCATTTTATCCTCCTAATAATCTCCCGAATGTTTTAATCTGTGGAAAGGGAAAGAGGCTCGGAGAGGAGAAGTTATTTGTTCAAGGCACACGACCGGTAAACCTACATGTGTTTCCCCTCTGCACTGAGCTGCCTTAATAAATGTGGCATTCTTCTTGTGATCAACATTATGCTATGAAGGCAATGTGAATTCACTCATGACCATATTGTTGCCTCTGATCAGAAGTCATATTTTGAAGAAGTTCTCAGAATCAGACCAGGAACTGCCAGTCTCAAAGCTTATAAAGTCACCACACCAGAAAGCTTTTGTAGTTTTGAAATTCCTCATGAGTTGTTTATCATGGGCTAAAAATGGAATGGGACATTTGAAAAAGATTCCCTACAGGCCTGTAAGCCCAATCCATTCATTTTTTTCCTGATCTGTGAAAATTTAACAATGGGGTTCTAGTTTTCACTTAGAGAAAAATAAATTCAAATTGTATGTGTGTTTATTTGGTAAAACTTGCTATTTTTTTAAGCTATAGATTAGTGTCCTTCAGGAGAGACAAATTCTTTCTATTATAGTTTCTTTCCTTATTTTTTCCAAAGATTATATTGCCTCCCTTCCAGTGAAAAGCCCTCTTTTAAGTTTGAGCTTGAACCTTACTTGCCAGGAGGGAATATTTCTAAATTCATCATGATTAGAGAACTCTGACAATGTGCAAAGTCCGGTCTGAGTACAGCAGTGGAGATAGGGCCTTCATTCCTTGGTCTAGTAAATTTGCAAAACGATTGGGAATGGTTCGAGAAGACAGTGTGTCAGGATGAAACAGTGTTGAAAATAAAGGAAGAGTTTTTTTTGGCTTGGGCTAAGTAATTTCTTCAAAGTAGCAGCAAGGCGTAAGTGAAAAAGTCCTAAACTACAACTCAGAAGTCTCATGTCACGGTATGTGACACATCCCATAATGTGTCTTGGGATGTGATATGTCCCAGCACTTGACATTAGGCAGAATGTTATAGACACCATTCTAATATATCAGAAAATAGATTAATAGTCAGTAGGTCTAAGCAAAATAGTATTATGTTTGCTCTTGACGAGTTATGGTGGTTTATGACCACTGTGATGTTGCTAAGTAAAAGGCACATTTTTTAACATGGCTCACTCTGGGTTCTATACCACCACCACCTCTGTGTTGTTCTTTAAAAAAAAAATTTTTTTTTAATGTTTGTTTATTTTTGAGAGAGAGTATGAGTGGGGGAAGGGCAGAGAGAGAGGGAGACACAGAATCCAAAGCAGGCTCCAGGCTCCCAGCTGTCATCACAGGGCCCGACGCGGGGCTCGAACTCACAAACTGAGATCGTGAGCTGAGCTGAAGTCGGACACTTAACTGACGGAGTCCCCCAGGCGCCCCCGTGTTGTTCTAGGCGGTAACAGGCCTGCACACTCCCGACCCAGGGCTCTTGTTGCTCCTTTGGCTGAAGACCAAAACAGTCCCCCACTGACCTGCACTGCTCACTCCCTTCAGGTCTTTATTGGGTGTCGTCTTCAGAGTGACCCCCCCCCCCCAACCTCTGTGTTTAAACTTAAACCCTCCATAATTCCCTTTGTAGTCTTTTTAAAAACTTTTTTAGTGTCTATTTATTTTGAAAGAGAGCATGCATGCTCTAGCAGGGGAGGGGCAGAGAGAGAGAGAAGAGAGAGAGTGAATCCTAAGCAGGCTCCGTGCTGCCAGCGCAGAGCCTGACATGGGGCTCGAACTCACAAACCATGAGATCGTGACCTAGGCCAAAACCAAGAGTCAGATGCTTAACCTATTGAGCCACCCATGTGCTCTCCCCCTTTGTAGTTTTTTAATATAGAATTTATTACCATTTAATATTCTGTATATATTTTTCTCCCACCACCAAAAAGGAATTTAAGTTTCAAGAAGGCTAGGATCTGTCTCCTTTGTCTATTTTTAATTCTACTGCTGTATCTCTACCTGTTGGAACTGTTTAGAGCACATATGAGATATTTGAGAAACACTTTTTTGAATGAAATATATGGGAGAAAAGTAGATATCTTGATTCTGTAATTTCCCACTTAAATTATTGGCATGTGAATTAGAATTGTCATGTTAATTAGCTTTAAGAGGTAGTTTTTGTTTTGGTGTGCCTGGGTGGCTCAGTCGGTTGAGCGTCTGACTTCGGCTCAGGTTATGATCTCACAGTTTGTGAGTTCGAGCCCCGCATCAGGCTCTGTGCTGACCACTTGCTTAGAGCCTGGAGCCTGCTTCAGAT
This sequence comes from Leopardus geoffroyi, assembly GCF_018350155.1. Lineage (NCBI taxonomy): Eukaryota > Metazoa > Chordata > Mammalia > Carnivora > Felidae > Leopardus > Leopardus geoffroyi. The sequence continues at coordinate 129,908,577 of NC_059332.1, forward strand.
TCTGTGTCTCCTTCTCTCTCTGCCCCTTCCCTGCTCATGCTCTGTCTCTTTCTGTTTCTCAAAGATAAATAAATGTTTAAAAAAAAAAAAAAAGAGGTAGTTTTTGTTTTATTTCAGGTTTAAGATGCTTTTAAATTTTAATTTCTTGGAGTGTCTGGGTGGCTTAGTCAGTTAAGCCTCTGACTCCTCATTTCAGCTTAGGTCGTGATCTCGCAGCTTGTGAGATCGAGCCCCGTGTTGGGCTCTGTGCTGATGGCCTGGACACTGCTTGGGATTCTCGCTGTCCCTCTCTTTCTCCCCTACCCCATGTGCACAGGCACTCTCTCTCAAAATAAGCATTTAAAAAAAAAATTGAATTCCTTGTCTTTTCCTGTAGTGTCACCTGCTTACATTTAAGTATAAAGTCTCCGGTTGGTATGCCTTTAAATTAGTTAACATTCATTTGGAGTCATTCTGGGGAGAAAGCATGCTGAACATATAAGAAGTATATTCATCTCAGGGGAGATGAATTCTTAAAAATGTTTAAGGCTTAGAGAAAAACATTGCCTTTCACTAATATAAAGAGGCTCTGATATGAATCAGATCTGCATCTTACTGTCCGTTGTTTCTGTTCAGCTCGGTCTCAGTGTATTTGAGAATAGGAGAATCTTTTAAAAAATTGTGGTTGCTGGGCTTTGCTATTTCTAGATTGATAATCAGTAGTTTAGGCCACTTGGTGTCACTCGCCTTCCACATAAATCCTATTATTGTCTTTCATCTAGCTGGCGGTTAACTCTCTAAAACTCTGGCTTTCATTCTTAACCTCTCTTGAGTAAAATAAACATGTAGTACCTTCCAGGTACAGCATTTTGTTCTAAATTCAGTCAGGGGAGATACGTGTGCAAAAGTCACAATCTTATGAGAAGATAAGCGTGTGCGGGAAGATCTCTGATTCAAGAAAGCATGTGATGTATGAAGTTGACACAGCAGCTGCCGTGGATGTTCAGAGTATTCATTCATTGAACATATTATTATGCATGGTTATTTCTTATGCCCATAGATTCTTAAAAGTCTAAGAGAAGAGGCAGTTAAAAATTATGTCAAGTATTTAACAATTAGAAGTAAAAGTCCTAAGGGAATACAAGAAAATCATCTTTGCTCAGGAGGCTTTATGGAGGACGTGTCAGCCTGAGAGAGAGGAAGCTTCATGGGGGCAGAGGCATTCGGGATGAGCTTTCAGGGTGAGCTAGATTTTGACCAGTGGAGAAAAATTGAAGATGGAACAAACAAAGATAAGAAAAGGAAAATGCAGAAGACATACTTCGGAAACAAATGGCCCAAAGCATAGCAACGAGTTGGGGTGTGAGCAGAAAATCAAGTTAGAACGGAAGGCTGGCCCTGGAGCAAGGAGGGTCATAAATGCTCAGTGAGGCACCCAGACTGGATGTGATAAACGCAGACGCTGATGTTGCCTCCTCCGTCACTGGTGGCTGCATAAGTTAGGCAATCACGATGGCCTGGGATTTCTCATTTCGAGCTATTTTGTTTGTCTGCAGAAAATTCTTTTGAGGGAGCATTTTTTAAAAAGTATCACGTAGGAAATTAATGCTTAGTGTAGAAAATACTGGAAAATGGAGAAAAAGAAGAAAATAAAAGACACTCATCATTCCATATCCTGACATGACCACTGTTAACACCGATACCGTTTTCCATTTTCCTCTACTTACAATTTCTTTTTTTTTCCCTTTTATCAAAGTTTGGGATCATAGCCCCCCTACTCGCCCTCACTTTTTTTCACTAACACATTTTGAAGATTTCCCTATGGCAAAAAGAGTTTTGTCTTCGAGCACTGTATCACAGATTACTTATTTAGCTCTTTTCCTGGTAGTGAGCAGCTAGGTTGTATCCACTTTTTTGCTGTGCTAAGTAATTCCCTTCTTCATGGATGATGGCCCAGACTGACGCCGAGCAGTCTTCTGAGCACGTCATGTATCAGCTCGTTCACACCTCACAGTAATACAGCGCACACGTAATTGTCCTGTTCCTGGTTTACAGGTGAGGGAAGCACAGAAAGCCTAAGGAACTGGCTCAAGCCACTTCATCGAAGGGGGTAGAGCCGACCAGACCTTTGTCTGCTTTGGGAAAACTGGGTCAAAAATGAAAACATTAAGGAGATAGGCATTGATAATATTGTAATCATTACCTGTAATACTTATGTATGGAAATTGTTGTGGAAAAAGATACATAGATCTTTTACTCACACGAAGATTCTGATGTTCGGTTGCAAAGTGAGTTTATAGCCTAGTTAGCAAATAATACAACTGGTGGCTATTTGCTCGAGGGTTTGGATGTGAAAGGGACTGAGTTTCTGAGAAGGTACTGCTGAGCCAAGCTTCTCCAGGACTTTCATACAGAGAAACTAAGATCACTGTGTCAATACAGTTCTGGGCGCTAGACCTATATTGTGTCCTGTATTCACTGAATCGTATTGCGCGACTTTGTTGGGGTGGGCTCTGCTTTTATTTTTGGATCCAGTGGATTTGATGAAGGTAAGCATCTTCCCTGCACTGGCATCCCCTCCTTACTAATTTAATTATGTAGCAGATGTAACGAGTATCAAAGGGTCAGTTGCCGCGTCTTTGGAAGACCTAAAACTTGTAGGACTTTCAGTAAAAGGAACACTGAAAACTCTTTCTACTCCCATGTCTTTTGATTAGTTTGATTCACAATGTCCTTGGGTTGTTTGGTAACTCCCCCTTCATAAAACACGGAGTGGAAAGGAGGCCTCTAGGACAGAAGGGGATTGTTCCATTTTACAAAACAAAACAAAAAAAAAGATTTATCTGAGACTCCTGTCCCATACCATGCAGTACAAAACAGACCATGGTATGGCAGGCTTGTATCTACAAACTCCTCCACCCTGATACCTAATAATGCTGCTGGGCACAAAGGAAAAGAATCCTGTTTGTGGAATGAGTCCATCGCTATGAAAATAAGCCCTGGGAGGAAAGGCATCTCATGCTTCCATAAGGCTTATCAAACCCTTTCTGGAATGAGAGCAGGCAAAGAACTGTGAAGACATGATATACTCAGGGAACATTTCGAAAGCCAGGACAACAGTGGGGAGAGTGAGATTGTATAAGTGGTGGCCCGCCTGAGGTGCTGGTCCCAGAGGGCCCAACCGCGAGAAAGGGAAGCGCCAGGGGCAGAGATAGAGAAGGTGCCTGGGACTGTCCCTGTTTCCCTTATTATTTGGCCCAAGATAGAGACTGATTATTTGTCTATAGCTACAAAACAAAACAGAACAAAACAAAAAGGAAGGAGAGACTTCTGAATCCGATGTGAGGATTTCATAATCATTCCTTTTTTTTTTTTCTTGCTAATGTTTGCTTTTACATAATAACAAATCTGTTTATGTCTGCAAAGGATTAGCAGTGGACCCTGCTTCTGGAGCAAAACTCAGACAAGGATTTACTAAATCTTCTAAAAAAGATTAACTCCTAGAGGCCAGGTAAGGGAAAAAAAAAAAAAAAATTAACTCTAATCCAGGTGTTGCTAATCATTTAATGTGTAAGATCCTGTTACTGAGCCTTTAAGAGAATGAATCCATAGCAGGCAAACCAAAGAGAAATTTGGGTAAACCCTCCCTTGGATTAACAAAATATATGCTCTTGAAACATACTCTTTGGTTAAACATATAGTTTGAAAATGATATTCAGCTTCTGACTGGTAAACCACAGGAAAGGGGAATGAGCCCTCATTTTGACCTGGAAGGCTACAGCCCTGTCCCTTCTTCCACACGCATTTCCCCCAAAAAGGCCATTTCCCTGAGATTGATACTGAATCGGACTGCTATGGAGACTTTTTTTTTTTTTTTTGATATTGTGATTTTTGTTGTTAAAACTGTAATGAGGCCTATATTATTTAACATTCTCAATGTGGAAACAATGAAGTTCTAAAGTAAATGCCTTTTTTTTATTTTCAGACGGTCTCCCCTTATCAGCCTGCGTGGCTGTGTACCCAGGAATGCCACCTAAGGGGGGGGAAAGGCAGACAGCTGTTCCATAAGCCCACGATTCTTCTTGAGACGTCATGTAGAACAAGTAAAAACCAGATTCAGATTTTCTTCTTCTTTACTCCCTTTAAAATTTTCAAAACAGTATCATTAAACAACATATCAGCCTGCGTGACAGTGGTTGAAGTTTTGGTGGTTTTTTCGGACATTTAACAGGTTTTTAAAGAAATGTTACTTTGGTGTTAGAACTTTTTGGTGAAACAGTCTTTGGAGTTCTACTTACTGGCATTATTTACTTACTAGGAGAATCGGTTTTTTTATCCAGCTTCAGTCTATATAATGTGAAATCCCATTTTTGATATTTTCTTCTGATAAACTTTAATTGGTAAATATCCTAAGTTTCCATCTGTATACGACGAAGAATTGTCCCACACCAGTGCACACAATTTCAGGGGAAACGCTGCAGTGGAGGAACAAGATACAAGAACCTTCCCGTCCTGTGGGAAGGATGCTCTTAAGAGGCCTCAGGCTGTTTCTCATGGCCAGGTCAGAAGTCACCTGCTCAGTTTGCCTCCGGTTTCTATGGCTCTGTGGGGAGGTGGTGTCTCAACTCTTCCTTCTCCTTGCCGTCCTCTGGGTGAATACACTCTTTTTGTAAAGTCTTTTGTACTCCTGCTTTTTCATGTAAGAATTTTTATTTAAAAAAAATTGTTTTAATGTTTTATTCATCTTTTGGAGACAGAGCGAGACAGAATGCAAGTAGGGGAGAGGCATAGAGAGAGAGACAAAATCTGAAGCAGGCTCCAGGCTCTGAGCTGTGAGCACAGCTGACACGAACCGTGAGATCATGACCTGAGCTGAAGTCAGACGCTGAACTGACCAAGCCGCCCAGGTGCCCCAAGGATTATTTTTAATTAAAGCTTTCATTTATTTTGAGTGGGGGAGGGGCAGAGGAGGGAGAGAGAGAATCCCAAGCAGGTTCCTCGCTGACAGCCTGGAGCCCTGTGCAGGACTCAGACTCACGAACTGTGAAATCATGACCTGAGCCAAAACCAAAGTTGGACACTTAACCCACAAAACCACCCAGGCACTCCTATTTTTTTCTTGAACTCAGGGAATTTAAATTGGGAATTAGCCCATTTTTCCTAGATTTATTTTTATTTTTTAAATGCTTATTTTTGAGAGAGAGCATGAGCAGGGGAAGGGCAGAGAGAAGGACACAGAATCCAAAGCAGGCACCAGGCTCTGAGCTGTCAGCACAGAACCCAACTTGGGGTTTGAAACCACGAACTGTGACATCATGACCTGAGCCGAGGCCAGACACTTAGCTGATTGAGCCACCCAGGCACCCCTCCTGTCTAAATTTAAATAGGAGAATCCCAAGCTACTCCCACTCGTAGTGTAGCAAGTACAAGACCTGAACTCTTTTGATCTGTATTTTGGGACCAAACGCTATGTTCTGTGCTCAGGTGTATCAGGTATGTGTTCTGGATTGGACTGAAGACTACGAAGCCATGTAAAAGTATTTGTGGAAGGTTCCCTAAGTGGATCTTGGGAGATTTTGCTAAGGTGAACCAGTACTCTCCTCATGCTCTGGCAGATTGCCTTCTCTCAGGTAAGAGTGGATATAGGAATGGAGATAGGCCTCCCACTGGAGTCCTACTGAAGAAACTTTACCCCTTTTTCTCATTTCCTACCCACAGCTTAAACTGTACTTTAAGGATCCACCATGTTGGTTCCCCATACTGCAGCCAAGCCCTGGGTCACTTGGTGCCCTCTGTGTTCATCAGCATCACCATTAAGGGCTACGGGCCAGGGTCTCTCACACTGGCTAACAGGCTTCTTTGATGGACAAAGGTTCTCACGGCTTCCTTTTCTCGGCCCACCCCCCAACCCCACCCTAATCAGAGACAAAGCAAAAAAATAGGCTTTTCAGATTCAAGGGGTCCTAATACTTTCTGAAGAAATCCCAACAAGGAATAGGCAAATTTCTAATCTGTACTAGAAATTAATGGTAAGGACCATTGTAAAACTGGAACATGATCATCCAGGATAGACTACACTTCAGTAGCTAGTACTCTGACATCCGCATCAGAAATAAATTACATAATATTATGGCAGAATTCAAAATGTTTTATCAGTAATTTTTAGAAATAAAGTCACAGTGGTGGGAACTTAACTGAAGCATTTAAGCTTCCACCTTAAATCCTAATTTACTCCAAAAAAGGTAGTTTCTAACAGATGCTGAATAGAAGTCACAATAGTAGTTTCTGTGGGGGGAGTAATGGCCAGGAGGGGGCATGAGGGAGCCAGCTAGGGAGCTGGAAATGTTTTATATCCCAATCTGGACGGTTACGCGCATGTAGTTTGTAAAAAATCAGTCAAGTCAAGTCTGCAGGATTTGTAGAGTTTATTATATGTAAGATATATCTTCATATAGAAAGCCTCTAAACACAAAAGACAAAGGAGCTTTAAAAAAAAAAGTTAGGTTTTATATTCTTAAACTCATTAGATACCAAATTCAAGACATAGATTATAGTTACATTGCAAATGTTATCCTTTTGAAAAAAACTAATATTGACTTAAATGATGAATTTAAATGCATTTATTGGTGATTAAAAATACTTAAGCAGAGTAGTATTTTAAGCCAGACAGAGCAAAGAAAATTCTTGTTTAATATATATATATATATTTTAAAATTCCAGTAATATTTTCTTAAATTCCTGTTAAAAATATAATCAATATTAAAGTCAGCAAAATGCTTTCTTTTGACTGACGCCTGGATTATTTTACCACTTAACCTGGTTACACAGTGATTTTTTTTTTTTTCTGTCAGATGTAACTGACAACCAGTTTAGTCTTTTAAGATACATGAAGTGATAACTCACATTGTAGCATCTTGTGGAAAATATTCAAACTACATTTAAAATGCTTTTTTAAAATGGAGACGTCTATTATTCCACAAGAAATTGTTTCTGTAAAACTACAGGTTGGCTATGGCAAAAGTAACTAAACTACATCCAACCCTGAAGGTAGAAAAATCCCTGAAAAGAAATACACAGCCTAGTTATAATATGCAATATAAAGGTTATTTTGTATTTTAAAAATTCTCCCATTTTGGAGAAAGCCAAACCTTCCCATAGTTCCCTTTACTAGGCAGTGCCACATAAAATTAGTTAACATTATGATCATGGCTTACGATTAAATTCAATTTGACAAACACCTATATATAGCAGCCCTCGTTTGGATGTCGGTTCTGACAATATTTGCAGTTCCATTAAAGAATACTTGCTTATCAAATTTGGTACAAAGCATGAACACTCAGGACAATTGGCACGATACATGCAGTTCGAGAACTCTCTTATCTCAAGCCAGTCATCACTGAATTAGCCGTATTTCCAGTCCCGCTTTCCAAATCTCTCCTTGTAGCATAACTGATGCTTACATGCTCCTTAAAACACATCTTCCAGAATAAGAAAAGGACGCTTTAAAAACCAGTCATCTGAATGCATGATGGAAATGAGGCAGGATAGCAGAGCCGGTGCCAGCTGGGAAAACATGGGGGATGGGGGGGAGGGGGAGCTGGCCCAGGCTCATAGTGCTCATGGCTAGTGAGGGATCTTGTTGCTGCTGCCCCAGACAGCTTAACCTGTGGGGCAGAGACTCCCCAGGCCCCAGGGTGAGAGTGCCGTTCCCAAAGGCGTTTTGGGTAGCAGGAGGGGGCAGCTGCCAGAAGCCCAACAGGGGGGAAATGTCCAAAGAGGCAGGTATCGTTAGGTTCACAGCATCTGCAGGTAGCTCCTTGGGCAGGCTCACTTTACCAGCGCTTCCCTTAGCCGGATCGAAACCTGGGTTGAGCTTGTGAGGTGACTGAGGCTCTTGCAGAGGCAAGTCCTCAAGCAAATTGATATTGCAAAATCCTTTAGTATCTGCTTTGAGGGGCAGGCTTGCAAGTGGGGAGTATGAGGTAGAACTGGTGTTGTACTTGTGATTCTGGAGGGGCGCGGGAGGGGAGCTGGGAGAGGTTACGGGGTGGAGGGGGGCCAGGGGCTCCGGCAGCGCCTGTACAGGCTGGGAGGCTGGATCCGAGGGGTTGTGGGCGTGGCCGTGTACCTCAGCGGGCAGGCCGCTGGCGAGCCCGTTCTGCGCGTGCGCGGGAGCCCCCAGAGGGAAGGGAGACAGCGGGGCGGCCTTCAGCTGAAACTGGGGAGAGATGGAGTGGAAGGTGCTCAGAAGGTCTCCAGACTGCAGACTCTCTTTCATCAGCTCCTGCGAGTGTGTCTTCTTGGTATGTCGCGTGAGGTGGTCTTTGCGCCCAAATCTCTGGGCACAAAACTGGCACAGGAAGTCCTTGCAGCCTGTGTGGACCACCAGGTGGCGCCGCACGTCCTTCCGGGTGTAGAAGCATCTCTCACAGTGGTCGCACTGGTGCTTCTTCTCCTTGGTGCCGCTGGGGGGCTTTTCTTCCGCGTGGGCTTTGAGGTGGTCCAGCAGCACCTCGGTGCTCCCTAGCTCCAGGGCGCAGACCCCGCAGGTGAGGTCGCCACTGCTGGCCGCGTGGAGGGCCAGGTGCCTCTTGTAGCCCAGCATGGTGTTGTACTTCTTCCCACACTCCTCACACCCAAAGGCCATTTTGTTGGGGTCATGCGTTTGGAGGTGGTTTTTTAGGTGGTCTTTCCGGTTGAACGTCTTCTCGCAGTGAGCACACTGGTGAGATTTCTGGGGCGAATGGGTAGCCATGTGCCTAGGAACAGAAGGAAAAAAAATTGAGTCCATTCTGAAATTTCAACAGTCAAAGGTGTAGGAAAAATATTAAAATGTTAATAGTTTTCTCTAGGTGCAGGCGTAAGAAATTATTTTCGTTAAAAAAAAATAACTTTTCCATGACTTTCCAGATTCTACAAATATATAACTCTGTGATAAAAAAAAAAAAAATAGGCACCACTAAAGGCATCATACAATTTTCATACCTGTAAAAAAATATTCTTTGAGAACCTATTTTCCTCATATAGGCAAAGATTTCTAAGCAAATACGAATATTTAAAAATATGTCATTTTCAGGAAGGGGTTCAATGGATGTTCTATACTCTCCGGAAATTACCCAATTTTCAAAAGTGACCCAATTAACCTTCTACACAGAACCCCATGCGCCCCCTCACACCCTCTTCCCAGATTTTAGGTTTTTATCCTATGTACAATTCCTGCTTGGTTTTCATTAATTGAGGCAAAAAGTTCAGGCCGTAGAAATAACACAAAAAGTCTATCCTTGACTCAGAGAGTGTTCAGTTGGATCCAAAACCCAGAACGCCACCCCACCACCTGTGCTGTGAGCCTGAGCCTCATGCTCAAGTCTCGGCGCCCCATTTAAGATTTTCTATCAGCTGTCATCTCAGAGGTGTGCAGCCCCTGTCTCCAGAGGCTCGAACGACAACATTCGTGAAGCAGCCTAGGTTGTACTTCAAGCCACAAGCTGCAATTAAGGATGCTGTTCTGGAAGTACAACTAACATACAGACCTGGCGTTTCACAGGATACACTCAGTTATTAAAATGAACCTTTTTAAAGTTTTAAGGATGACAAACAGGATTTCCTCACCGAGGTTGTTTTGTTTTTTAAAACCAACAGAGTTTAGGGGTAGATTCTCGTGATGTATATACTGTATGTTAGCCAACTTGACAATAAATTATAGTTAAAAAACAATAATAAAAATTAAACCAACAGAGTTTAGATTTTAGGAGCTCAGTGGAACTACAACAAATGGAATTGTGATGGTTTTCCAAAATGGATTTGTGCTTTACAAATATAATACAGGTATTTTGATGTTTCAGACCGACTAAGAGGACTATGGCTTGTCCCTGAAGCTCAAAGGAAAACTTTTTTTTTTTTTTTTAACATTTTTTTATTTTGAGAGAGAGCGTGAGCAGAGAGAGAGAGAGAGCGTGAGCAGAGAGAGAGAATCCCAAGCAAGCTCCACACAGGCTTGAACTCAGAAACCATGAGAGCATGAGCTGAGCTGAAATCAAGAGTCGGATGCTCCACCGACTGAGCCACCCAGGCGCGCCCCTCAAAGGAAAACGTTGAACTGTTGTAGAAGCTTAGTCCTTCTAGAAAAAGCCCTTTTGAATTTTGCCAATGAAATTACCAGTGACCTTCACGAAGCAGGCTGAGGGTGTCTCAGTGGGATCTTGAAGAACTGGAGACGGGCTGCACGCCTCTGAGATGCAATTGAACTTGTGGCTTTGGGTACAAAAGAATTTCTAACAACTCATTCTGTAAAAAAAGAATTTCTTTAAAGACCATATGTTGAAGTCAAAAGTATACTCATCATACCTTTCACCCAACCTTCTAACCTACATTGTCCACTCCTGATCCTTTTCTAGAATTGTAAGGGGTCTATAGTAGCCGCTGTTGGGAAGCCAGTTCAAAAACATAAAGGTGATTTGAGTCTAGTTGTCATTTTCTTAAAAATAAAGCAAAACCTTAGGTCACCTCCCTTTCTCCTTTAAAAACAAAAAGCCAACTAAGTGCAGGGGATAGAAGGAAAAGGAAGTTCCTTCCGCCCCTTCCCTCCAGGACACCAGAGCTCAGCATACACAGGGATACTTATAATGGCACAGACACTTGTGGAGAGACAGGAGCCAGTGCGACAGGCACCTGGGACATGCAGAAGGTGTGTCCCCAAGTTCTGCATGTATTGAAACAGACTGCAGAAAGGGTTTTGCAAGCCAAGTTATACAAGGCTTATACCCCACTCTTACACAAGATATCCACAGATACATCATCAGCAGATGTGAGGGGGAGCTGTTTGCAAACTTGGCATTTAAACAGTTTTCAATGTGGTCTAGTACTAGTGAACAGGACCCCCTGAGCTCTGCCCTGGCTCTTCTTTCTTGCCTCTCTCCCTTTTATTCTTTGTGGAGGACTTTGATCGGATTAGATTTATCACCCATGGGTAGGTCAGTGCCAAGTTAACGACTGGACTGTCCTACTCCTGACTACCTGTGAGAAAGGCACAGGTTGACAAAACCCTACTTGAGCAACAATCCCACTTTTCACATTTTACCAGCTGCCATTCCTCTGAATTTTTTGACTCTTTCCTTTGCCTGGTATCCAGCCCTTCCCCTTTTAATTGATCCCTTACTCACTCATGCAATAGTCCCAATCTAGAACACGATCATCTTATAGCTGAAATTACTTCAACAAGTGGTTTCCTTCCCTCAACTTCTCGTCTTGCCTCACAGTCCATGACACCATCAGTTTCAGTCTGCTACAGGCAGCACCAAGTGTAACTGCTTACAGTAAGACTTCCCACCAGGAATTCTGACCGGCCTTGCCGAATCCTCTTTCCTTCTTGCCTTTTGCTGTTTCCACCTGCTTCCCCCGTTTGCTGTACTGGGGCCCACGTTCTCTTTTCTACTTAAGCAAGTTCTTTTCTCCAACCTCTGCTTCTAAAACAGAGCTTATGTTGAAGCTGTGGGAAATGGGATGGAATGCTACCCCCACCGTAAAAACGAAAACCACAAAACGTAAAGCGTCCCCTCATCTTGCCACTCTTTACTCTCCTTCAGGCCAGAGAGGTGTGAGGTGCGGGGGGCCATGCAGGGCGGGCGGTTCTTGCATAAAGCCCGTTGCTTCCCGTTTTGGCCGCACTTTGCCCCCTTCGCCCAGCAAGCTGTTTCCCTTGCTTGAAACGACCACCTCCCAAATATTGCTTAAGGCAACTTCCTCAGCGCGGTTTACCACAGTAATCCCACCTAATTCCTGTCATTCCAATAATCTGTTAGCTCCAGTCTTTTTCAAATATTTACCTCCTGTATGTGTTTTGATCTTTATTCATAGCCTAATATCATCACTGTGGGTTTTAACTGCAGCAAATGCTGCTTTCAGTGTTTGGGTAAGAACAATCACTGTGCACACATAAGAAACTTGTTGCAAAAGAGGAGGGCTTTGCAACAAAATTGATGCACACAACAGGCACTCGGTACTTATATATTTCTGGCAACTAAAGACTGGCCTGTGTACAGAACCCATTTGGGTTTTAAAATACCTAAGTGCTTATAGGCTTATTTTAAACCCGATTCTATTACATTATGACAGTGGTATACTGAGGGGCCAGGAGCATAATGTAGATCTTTTTAAAACTTCCAGGTGCCTCTCTTCAAGGGCACTCCAAGATGTAATAATAATGTGGTCCATGTTAATGCCACTCAGATGGACATCCTCTCTTGCCAAATTTCGACTCTCGCTCGTGCATTTATAGGTGAGTAGTCTGAAAGTTGAAGCTCTAATGTTCATTTCATGGAGATGAAAGGCAAATAAGTTTCCCTTAACCAGGTGTCAAAAGATGCACACAACAGCGCGGATTCTGCGTGTGGACCACATCCATAGCACACGTGGCCTTTGTTCTCAACAGTTCTCAAGACTACTGTGCAATTTAGCAACTTTGTGTGTGTGTGTGTGTGTGTGTGTGTGTATTTTATCTTTTCTAGGATGTGAAAATCCTTTAGAGGGAGAAGCTTCAATTTCTATATTCATTTCCCTTGCAGAAGTGAGGACCTAATAGGCATTCAAAAAATAATTCAGACTAAATATACTTTTTTTTTTTTTAATAACGGTTTTTATCCTTTGGTATATCATGGATGCCTTTGAAAATCTGATTAAATGCACATACTCAACACCTGTATTCCCAACAGAATTCCACTTGGGAGGTTGGACAAACTCCTTGCAAGTTGAGGAACTGCTCCGAAAGCTGGCACTTGGGAGATGTTCCCTCCCCTCCATCCTTACTGTCAGGACGCGAACACACGCTCCGTATTTCATACTGGACTATTACTTCACACCTCCCCCTCAGTCTACTTGCCTCTTCTCTCGCCTCCGAATTACTACCAGAGTCATCTAACACCCTGATCAAAACCACCTTTTCCACTGCTCAGACTCATTACGATAAACAGACCCTTCAGGACAGAGACTAAGGCCAGTTACGAGCTACTTTCCTTTTTTGCCTCCACTTTGAGCCTCACCTGTTCCTCCTCCACCACTACCCTTTAGACTTGTGCGCTTTAAGGCCAAGGCTTCGGGCTTCCCCAGAACCTCATCTCTGTCCGCCTCCTGGTCCAGCGTATGGCTGTGTCTTTCTGAGAAGCCCTACCGACGCTCCTCATCGAGCAGCGGAGAACAGCTTCCTCCACCTGCACACCTCTGTCCAAGCACCTGCACTGCATTTTAATTGTGTTTGCATGACTATCTCCCCAGCACGGGTCTTTTCATCTTTGTGTTTTTATGCCTGGCATATTGTAGGACCACAGGAAATACTTGCTGAATGAACGAACTGACACTACATGCAAAACTGTCACAGAAAACCGCATTAAACCCTGCAGTGTGCAAGGCTAATGTGCATCCACATTCTGCATTCATTTTCCCTTGCGGTCTCTGGTCAGAGGGCTAGCAAAGCCACTTAAAGGTATGTGTCAAAGTACATACCTTTTCTAGAGCCTCTCACCTCATTAATTTATATCTGGAAATGAAGGCTTTGCCACAGTCTGGCTGCAAGCACTTGTAAGGTCGCTCCCTGGAGTGGGAATAATTGTGGATAGTGAACTTCTCCAGGGTGAGGAACGTCTTGCCACATAATTGGCAGGGATAGGTGGCCATGGGCTTTACTTCTCACACCTTCCTTTTCAGATGCGCTGACCAAATGTTGTGCCATTTAAGCACAAATGGAAGGATGGTGCTGAGCACATGAGCAGAGCCACGGCAGCCTGAACTCCAGACCAGGGGAGAGGCAGCGTCGTGGTCCTGGGCCTGGTTCTACCCAGACATGGGCCTCTCAGTTACCATGAGCTTTGCTTCCTGCTTTCCCACATCCCAATTTATAGATGCAGTCTCAGGCTGGGAGAATGTCGGAGGCACAGATGAGGTTCCAGAAGCATCACCAGAGCTGGGGCATCTTCTGGATCGCCAGACTGTCTGTGGAGAGAACAACAGTGTTCTTGTATCAGCTTGTATTGGACAAGAGTGCTCTTCCTCTCCTCCCAGCTCAGCATCGACTACCCAGAATCCACATATTACTTTCAATGGCTCCAATGCAGCACCCGAGTCTCTGTCCTCCCTCATGTGCTTTGGGAGGTCCTTCTGCACATAAATCCTCCCAAGTGGCGAGGAGGCAAGCACACAGTGTTCTGATGGTAGGTGAAGCACACTTTCCTTTTGACAGAGACAGCTCTTTCCATCGACTAAGGTGTGTGTTACCTACTTCAGATCATGACTTCAGGTCAGTGTGAGGCTCAGCCAACCAATTCAAAGGAAAAAAAAACCAAAAATCTCCCCCATGTGTTAGAGTGTTTTATCGGTACAGAAATAAAAGTCATCTCTGCTTATTCAAACCTTGGGCTGTCTTCACCCATGGTTAGCATAACATACGTTGTTTATCACACCTGTTTAAACTTCCAGGGAAGGAGATGAAATAATTTGTATACATCCAAGTTAATTTGTTTATAAGGTTACCATGCTGAAGATCTCAACAGCGTGATGTAAACAAAATGTGAATAAAACCAGTTTAGTTCACTCATGTGCCTTTGAGGGGAGACAGAATATTCCCACGGAAACAAAAATGATGGCTCAGGCTGCAGTCAGAGGTGTAGGCAGCATCCTCTTGTAAACTCTTCTACTGATCTCTTCCCCTTTTGTTTCTGGGGACATTTCCTCATTCCCCAGCCCCACTCTGGAGGGCCAACTAGTCGTTAGTAAGGCCACTTCTAGAAGGTGGGCCTGCTGCCTCAACCTGTCTCAAACCAACCTTCCAACCCAGGCAAAGTCACCCAAACCCACGCTCTTCTTCTTCTACCAATGCGCCACCATTTGAGGAGCCTTAAGAGTCTCCGGCAGTCATGAACAATGAAGAAAAAACCCTGGCTACCTAGAATCCTGTGCTTTTCTAGAGAGAGTAATTCTCAGGCAAGTGGATGCTAACCTTTCAGTTGCCATACTTAAAAAAAAAAAAAAAAGGTACCATATGTTTACATTCAACACACTGGAGTAGCTTGTATGCAGGTCAGTCTTTTCTGAGCTTTGCCAAGTAAGCAGGGCCCCCGCAGCAAAGTGACCAATCACAGCAGGTCCTCAAGGGCCCGTTTCCTGCATGCATTCATTTACTGCCCAGTCTTCAGAGATGCTCCTTGTTGTTAAAAGTTTTTACTTACCTTTTCACGGTTACTTTCAGGTAAGAAGGCTGGAGTCTAGCTAGGTCAAATTTATTACAACAACAGTCTAAGCATCTTTAAACCTACCAGCTCACAGCACACATACACAGAAAGAGAGATACCCCTTTTCCAGCGGACAAAACCTAGAGCAGACTTCTTGTGTCCCTCATCAGCTAGCTCGGATGTTTGCAGACACTGCTCAGAGCTCGGCAGGAGCCAGCACCAGGCAGAGAGCCCTCCCCCTGTGCCCCGCCTGCTCGGAACCCTCAGAGCTGACACGCAGGCTTTGAGCCGAAGCTTCAGCGCTGATCCAACACTGGGGACGCGGGCGCTCTCAGCCAGCATCTTGGCACCAAAACTTCCTTCTGATGGCAGCACGCACACGCCTTGCTCCTCTGTCACCAAGTGTGACTTGAACTGAGCCCCTCTTCCCCAACTCCTTGTTCCCGCACAGTACTGCAGCTCATGCCTGAGGCCCTACTCTGAGGCATCCCCAACGAGCGTGGCCACAGACAAAATGATTCCTTCCAGGAATGCCATCCTGCGTGGCCGAGTTTTTGCTGCCAGGTCTCATGACGTGTCCCACTTCTCATCCAGCCAAAGTCTGGCTGCAATACTGGCCCAGCTATAAGAGGCATAGAATTTATCACCACCATTAAATGTCCTCATTCATTTGAAATTTCTGTGTTCCAAGGCTATCAAAAAAGATTAAAATGTAAACATAATATGAAGTTTGAAATTCATCTTTTCCTTGTTCTCATGATGGCTGAACTCAAAATAGCGCCAGTCCCTCAGGAGGAGAGCCGGTGTGGTGGAGGGATTTGCTCTCTCTCTCTCCCCCACCAATCCCCTGCATGTACACTAAATTCATTCTCCACATTCTTGCTGAGAGATGACCAGTACGTCCAAGAGAACTTTCTGTGATGACGGAAGTGTCTCATATATGTCGGCTACTGAACACTCAAAACGTGACTCTGAGAAACCGAAATTTTTGTTTAAATGTAAATAGCCCCGTGTAGCTAGTGGCTGCTGTATGAGACGGCACAACTCAGTTCCACACTTGAGAGCGAGAAAGGCAAGGTTCTGCTTTCCTTCAGACACAACCGTGCTGATTCACCCTCAGGTGTTTCCCTGAAGTGTGGGAGCGATTCGTGTAGATCCAGCCACTTGTTCTATGAATACAGTGGAAAGATTCCCCAGTTCAAATTCTAGCTTGTCCACTTGTCAACTACATCTTGAGTCTGTTTCCTTATTTGTGATACCACCTGATGCATATAATGGGCTGCTGGGGACAACCAACTGGAACAACAGGGATCTGAAATATGCAGTAATCTAAAAACATACCACACAAGTATAAGTTGTTTATGAAACACTGGGATTAAGAGCAGAAGCCATCAGCTGCACAAGTGGCACAGGGTTCTAGCCACTCAGCTACGGCCATGATAGAAAAACTCACGTTCTCTCCCTCTGTGTGACCCACCATCCGCTATTCACAGTGGGAGGAACCAGTAGTCTGGACAACACAACATGCTCACACACGCAGAAAGACCTATGACCTTGGCAAGTCAACATCGGCATTCTTTGTTCCTCAACAGATACCAACTTTGACTGATGGCTTACCAACAGACCAAGAATATGAAGGAAAAGTAGTATTTATTCCATTTAGACTTAACAAAAAGTGCCTGCCCTTTAGCACTAAATAAAATTTTCCCAGATCAACTTTCCAGCCACTTCCCTAGATTCCAAAGTCCAACAGTCATGGACATCATTACCTACATTTCCCTTGGGCCTTTGAAGACAGTGGGTATATAATCAGGGATTTACAGACACAGCAGATTTTATTTAAATGTGACACACATTTCCTCACTTTGTTCCACGTGGAACTTTCAAACAATAACAAACATCACTTAAACATTTTTATACACATTTAAGTCATTTCATGAGTGTCTCTTCACAATCCCTGATGTGTTTTTAGGTCCATGTGTTAAATACGCCTAGCCCAACACTAACTGGCCTTCAAATGTCGAACTGAATTAATTATACTATAATTAACATTCTTTAAGTCTTTTTGAACGATGAATTCAAATTCACAAATGGTTTTAACGTTTCTTTCACCATAACTGTGTATTTCATTAATGTGGACCTCCAAATATAAATATTTACACTGTGTTCATGATACTATCACAAACTCCTATAAAAATAGTCTTTCTCAACAGACTATAAATTCGCTGTGGCTGAGGATCAAAGCCTAGCTATTTTTAAAAAAATAAACCGTGTGGATAATACAGCGTCCCCCATCACCATGTACTTGACCAGTACGGGCTGGCTGCCGCTGATTCCAATCTTTGGTTGAAACCTGATGCGCTTTCTGGCCACATCCTTGAAACAGACTCGTGATTAACTTTCTATTATCTGGCAAACCACCAACAATCCTAACAGAACTGACAAAGGGATGGTCCTGATGATAATCAGTCTATATTCTGTGACCTGAAATACAGATGGCATTTGAGTCTTAAATACGGTAATATTTCAACACCTGTCACCCTGGAAAGATAGTAAGTCTTCCCCCAAAACATCTCAGGACATAATTTTCAATCCCCTTGATTCTAAAAATACTGCGTGAGTGATACAGATCTGCCACTATGCCAAAGAAGGCTTGTGCCATCTGCTTCATTCTGTTCATGCTGATTATTTTGGGGAGGAGTGAGGATCAGATTGGAATAAGAACATATATATATGGCAACAGCTAGGAAAGACTGTGTTCCCTGAGAGCGAGTGGTATACTACAGTAGAGGTCAGAGCACAAGTGTAGTTCTAGGATGTCCCCAGTGCTGCGTAACACAAGCATCTAATAAGGGACGACAAATGTTCTACAACATTCTCAAAATAAACTATGACTTCTGGCTTCTATTTCCATTGTCCCCAGTGACACAATGCAAGACCCATTTCTGAGAGGAAACTGAATTTCCATTTTTAATCTTCTAAGATGGGTACTCCAAGCTCTTTTTTTGACTCCATTCATCATCACTCCTTGTGGATAAGAAGGTTCTGCTCCAAACATTTCCCTGTGTCTCATACACCTCTAACTTGGGATTGTTTTTATACAAATGAGTTAAAACCAGTTTTAGAAGGGCTTCTATAAAAGTTCTCTTTTCTTTTTATATACGCAAAACATGAAAACAGCCCATCGTGGAGCAGGGTAAGTGGAACTTCATTGCTTGTTTGAGCTCTAAGAGCCCTCTGTAGAGAGTGCGCTTCTCTTAGTATCAGTTCTTTGAAGGACTTTGGTAGTGAGTTTCTAACCTCAATGAACAAAACTGTCCATAAACATCAACAAGATAAAGAAGATTCTCAGAACCTCTGGGTAGTCGTTAATTGCTTATTACGCACATGCACTGTAGAATTTGTTAGGTACCGTATCTGAGCAATCACGACAGAAGACTTGGGGCTCAGTATATGTCTAATCAGCAAAACAGGTGCTCACGGGGCAGGACTAACTTGGTTGAGGATGACAGATGTGAGGCCTTGATAAGTACCTCACCACACGGCTGTGGCTGGGTTTTCACTCTTAACCTAGAGCAGGGGGTTATAAGTGGCTCTGAATTCTCTGAAATTCTGTATAAAATTAGGAGGCATGTACGCTGGAGTTCTTATGGGGGGAGGGGCCATGGCTTTCTTCAGATATTCTAAGGGGTCCTAGATTCAAACAGGTTAAAGGTCACTGACTTAGATGAAAACAGAGGAAATCCCTCTTGGTGCTATCAATTCAGTTTATTCATAAAGTCATTGATATTTCCTAATCTGTGGGCCATATATTTTGTGCCTCAATCACTGCATGTTATCAGGTTAACGTAAAACAAAAAACAAAAACAAAACAAACCCAAAAAGGTCCTATAATAATGTTCTTCTGAAATTCAAGCAGTAAACAACTTGTATAAATTTCATTTCAAATATGGCCTCAGGGGCACCTGGCTGGCTCAGTCAGTAAAGCACGTGACTCTGGATCTTGGGGCTGTGAGTTTGTGCCCCATGTTGGGCAAAGAGATTACTTAAGAAATAAAAAAAAATTAAAAAACAAATAGGTGAAAAAAAACAAATATGGCTACAGATGATAAATTCAACTATCATGTAAGACAGGGCTACATTTTGAATACAGGGCAGACTACCCTCAAAATTATAGGGGTTCATTTGTCAGCATCTCTAAAAATCTTTTATATAAAAAATATGTGTATTTATCTTCATTAATGTTGTAATATATTATCACTAAAATCCGCTAACACCTGAGCTGCCAGCACATGGAATGAACTCGTAAGGAGGATCCACAGGCTTGTCACCCCCTCGTGTGTGCACCTCTCTCCCACAGTGGCCCAATGGCTACCGGGACTGCAGGTCGATTCACATGCTATTTCATTAGCGTGCCCTGTTCTGTCACGCTTCTGTGTTTTCCACACGATGCCCCTTCCTAGAATGGTCCTCCCACCCCCTGCCCACCTGGCACCTGGCAAACTCTTCCTTCTCCCTGTCACTCCCAGGCAGAGGAATGAGCTCCTTTCCTGCATAGGGAGATGGTGGACCTGAGAGGAACGGATTTGAAAGTCCAGCTGAAACCCTACAGACTTGGGCTCAGGAAGTTGCGGTGGAGAGAAAAGCAGATCACTGAAAACCATGGCTAACTGAGAGCAAAATCTGTTTGGTGAGAACCTACCTCCACAAAAAGTTCTTCTGTGTACTTCCAGAATTACATATTCAACAGCCTATTAGATATTAGACATCTCCACCTTAACACATTGGAAACCATTTGTTCTCATCTGGTGGGAAGCACCCACTGACTGACCTTGCCCCTCTGTTCTGTTCTGGGAGCACCACCGGCCACCTGCTGAACAATCAAGTTTGCTGCCTACTGACTTTTAAACTGCTACCTTGAGAGACTTAGCTTTGTTAACTCAATGACTCAGCTCTTATTTTCTTAGAAACAAGGCCTAAAATAAACAAGAAAGCCAAAGTGACTTATTTAATATTCAGAGAGAAAAAAAAAACGAGAAAGCTCTCTGGTCAACTATACCACAGCTTTAGAACATCAAATCTATGCACTAGACTTAGAAAATGTCAATAAGGGGCTCCTGGGTGGCTCAGTGGGTTAAGTGTCAGACTTTGGCTCAGGTCATGATCTCACGGTTCGTGGGTTCGAGCCCCCGTTAGGGTTCTGTGCTGACAGCTCACAGCCCGGAGCCTGCTTCAGATTCTGTGTGTGTGTGTGTGTGTGTGTGTGTGTGTGTGTGTGTGTCTGCCCCTCCCCTGCTCGCTCTCTCTCTCTCAAAAATAATAAACATTAACAAAAAAAGAAGAAAATGTCAATAAGGACAGGGTACTAACTTTCTATTTACAGATAGCTGGGAAAAATCCAGTGGAAGATGGCAAACTGAATAAAAGTATGTAGTTCTAGTCTCTCCTGAAACGCTACTAAAACAGTATTAGTGAGATTTTTTCAAATACAGCCTAAGATAACAGGAAAGGAGAAAACTACCACAAAATATGGGAAGCTGGAAAGCAGGTAAACCAGCAGTAACTGGCTTGGCAGTCATAAGAAAGCTCAGTGCTAAGCCAGTCATGAAAAGCTGTGAAGCAACTTGATTGACCCTGCAGAACCCATTAAGAGTCTCAGAAATGTGGGCACTAGGGAACTCTGGAGGTGGGGATGAGAGTGGGTGTACAAACACAAAGAGTGGGAACGTCTGTGGGGAAGCATGCAGCGCTCTGACCCCCTCCCGGTAGAGGGCATGGGGGTGGGGCACTCTGAGGAAACAGGGAATGAAGGGAAGTTTGTATATTTGCCCTATTTGGCGACCAGGCCCATCCCCTCCAAGGTAGGAGACTGAAGGAGTCTTCTCTGGGAAAGCTGACCGGCCCAAGAGAAAAGAGCTAATTACAAGGACAAATGGCAGGCCCAGGGTTTACCTGCATTAACCTACAACAAGCCCTAGTGAAGTACACAAAGCTTCCATCAGCTTTTTAATGGCTCCACTCATAAATCAGCAGGCAGCTGAGGATCACCAGAAACCAGAAGAAAGCATCTAATAAGAAAAACTGACAGAATAAATAGAAAAAAGCAGCTGGGATGAAGACGATGACTCTATGGGGAAAAGAAAACTTAAAAAACAACTATAAATACCTGAGAGAGGGAGAGAGATCCCTAAAAGAAGAAATACATATACACAGATACAAACACATTTTTCTAAGAAAACAAAAGAAAAGGCAGTAGCAAGAGCCAGACAGGGGCAGGGATTTGAGTCAAACTTGCTAGGGGAGCATCTGAGAATCTGCAGAAACTCTGATATCTTTATGTTTGCCAGTGTGGCTTATCTTGAGGGTACCTGCTATTTTTACATGTTTGCTCCTCCTAATGCTCACTAGTGATTAACACCATGAAGCAACCTTTTATAAGCCAGCTAATATAACCCAGAGACTAATTAACAGTAAAACCATTCATAGGCTAAATAGTTGAAATATGCACTGTTAAACTTAGAAACAGTAAAGAGGAGGTAATTTTTAAGTTAATGAAACAGCTGATTATCTTCATTATATGATAAATACCTACTAAACACTGCACCTTGTTAAACATTTGTACTAGAAGTGGACCTATAATAAAGCTATAAAAAGAGATGACAGGTGTAAAATTGGAATGGAGTAAAATCCTTCATTATTTATAGATGACTGTCTACATAGATTCCAAAGAATCCATACACAGAATAGAATTAGAAAGCTTGGCAAGATACTCAGTTATAAAAAATCAAAATACAAAAGGAACTATTTCTAAATGCCAGCAAACAAAAGTAAAATTAAAAATACCATATACATTTGCCACAAAACAAAGATCTAGGAATAAATCTAATCACAAATGTAGCATATATTTATGGAGCAATTATAAAGCTATACTGAAAGACATTACAGAAGAGCTAAATAAATGGAGAAATATACCATGTTCATGAATAGGGAAATATAGATAGAATTATTGTAACATCAGTTCTTTCCATATTATTAACTCGAAGAAGTGCTAATAAAAATTCAACAGGATTCTTTGTTAGAACTCTTACCATTTTAAATTTTATATGGAAAAAGAAAAGTCCAAGAACAGCCAAGAACTTCCCAGTCCTACTGGATCATACTCATCAACATATAAACAGACCACAGTATCTCCCAAAGAAGAAAAAGGTAGGAGATAACAAATACAACAAATGGAAGTTGTTTTTTTTTTTTTTTTTTTTTAAAGCTACCATAATTAAGGCAGGATGACCTACTAAGGCACAGAATTAGACAAGCGGAACAATAGAGTAGAATGAATAGCCAAGAAACAGACCCACCCTTGTATGGAAACAATATATTACAGGGCTGGGACTGCAATCACTGGGGAGAGAATAGACTACTTAATAATTGGTTATCCATAGGAAAAATAAGGAAATTGGATTCCTATCATACATCATATATAAAAAGTCTTGACAGGTTATAAGCTTAATGTTTAAACAAAACTTTAAAACTGCAATCAGGAATGAAAAATAAGGGGTGCCTGGGTGTCTCAGTCAGTTAAGCATCCAACTTCAGCTCAGGTCATGATCTCGGAGTTCCTTAGTTTGAGCCCCCCATAGGGCTCTGTGCTAAAAAAACAGCTCAGAGCCTAAAGCTGCTTAAGATTCTGTGTCTCTCTCCCTCTCTCTCTGCCCCTCCCCCACTCACACTCACAACGGGAAGGGCAGAAGTATAGGAATCTAAGTTTCAAGAAGACCAAGAGGAGCCAAACCACAAGAAGCAAGGACAACCCAGGGCTGATACCAGGGGGCTGAGCAACAGGAACCCATTATAAGCAGTAGACTTGTCATCAGATCATACTTTGTGACAATAATAATGGCAGAGATATGGAAGATCTATTGGAGAGTGGTGAGACCAGGAGTAGTAAGGCCATTTTAGCTTCTGCCGCATCTCAGAAGAGATAACAGTCACCTGGAAAGAAGAGAGGGTAGGTTGAAATGACAGTAAACAGACTGGTTAGATTAGGATTTAGGTGAGGTCATCAGAGGAAAGAGGTGACTGTGGAGGTGGTGAAGGAAAGGAAGGAGGAGTCCCAGAAGAAAAGCCCAGCAAAACATATGCGTCAGGAATTTAGTTTTGGACACGTTATCCTTAGTAATAGACATGCTAATCTTTTCTGTATCACTCCAATTTTAGTATATGTGCTGCTGAAGTGAACACTGGTTTCAAACATCTTGAATCTCCTGGTGCCTAATGGGCATTCAGGCTCGTGAGGAGACCTAGGACATGAAGGAGGAGCTGAGGCACTTTTCTAGACCAAATTAACAGCAAATGACACCCTTTGGCTACTGGCTTCTGTAAGGACCCCAATAGCTCAAGTCTTTGGTTGCCCAGTGTACTAAAAGAAAGTAGGTTCTTCACAGGTGGGAACCTTTCCTTGTTATATTGTGTTTGGCAGATTGAAAATCTATCTAACCTATTTAACAGTCAAGGCTAACCCTTCTGAGTCTACATGGAATGGGGTAAAGAAGGTGGGAAGAGAAGGTGTAGAAGTAAGTAGAAAATGCCACTCGAACTCTGTCTCAGCTGGACTAGGAGGAAGCCCCAAGCAGCAATGGAAAAGGCAGAAGCCTAGGAACATGAGCCTCAAAGAGCCACAGAAGATGAAGAGAAGCCACACTACCATGGGGAAAAGGACCGAAGACCAGGGAGCCAGGATCCATCACTGCAGAGGCCCCTCTCTGAAGCTGGGGCAGGGCAAGTAAAGGGGCGGGGGGGGGGGGGGGGAAGGGCAGGGGGAAAGGGGGCTTGCACAGCTCGGGATTCCCCAGACAGGGCCAAAGCACTTCCCCAGAATGGGTCACTGTGCATGGTACTTAAATCTTCCACTCCCTTCCTCTCCCCACCACATACATGATATTTTTAAATTCAAACATTTAGGAAGAAACATCAAATGTCCACAAACAAGCAGAACAGGCATGTGTATACAGAGAGACAGTGTGAGGTCCAGGGATGGTTCTCAAGCATAGACGGAACAGACCTGATTTCACAAAGACTACTAACGAACTCCAGGTAGCATGGTAGGGATGAGAAGCGGACAGCAGTCCTGAAATCCAGACGAGAGCTTCTGGGATTAGGAGAAGATTTTCTAGTCATTAAAGTCAGCGGTGGGGACTATTCTTTTTTGACAGCTGAAAATAGATCCCCCTCCTCCCTCCCAACACACCCTTTGCGCCAGGCCGCTAGGCCTTTTTAGGGTATGCTTCTGCAGCTGACAGCCAGTGATCTCTTTTCCTGGGTCTCTAAGAGGAGGGCGCAGAGGAACCAAAACTTACCTAATTAGCAGCAGGGCCTATTGTCCTAATACGGTTACCATTCTAGGGAAAAGAAAAGCCTGGTCCCTTCCCAGGAAGTGTGTAAGGGTAAAGGCTTACACTGAGAAAAGAAAGAAGAAAAGCATACTAGTCACACTGATGATGGGAAGCCAGATCCATGAGTTAAAAATCTCTTGAGGGCAACATAAAAGCTACAGGAGGTCTGGAAAAGATGCTCATGACTTAGGTGGACTATTTGATCCTGAAACAGCACTATCTCTAAATAAACAGAAAAAGGCCTGCAAACAGGTACCTACGTGTCAGCAAAGTATCTCTGGGTGGCAGACTTAGACATGGCTTCAGTTCATTCTTTCTGAAAGTCTGTACTTGCTAAATTTTGATACTGGCCAGTCAGGCGAACCTAGGAGCACATGAGGAGGGCGAGGTGGCCTTTAGACAGAGGGAAGAACACTAAGCAGAGGCCTGCAGCAGCACAGGGGCAGCCTGGCCCGAAGTCCGGCAGGAAGGCAGGTGTGAGGATAAAGGGAGGAGGCAGTGCCCTGAGCAGCAGGCAGAGGAACAACAGGGGCTGTCCTAGAGGGAGCTGGGGGCTGGTGAAAGTGAGGATGTTTCCATCAGCAGATTCCTTCACACAGGAAAAGCCTCACAAGTACTCACTTATTCCTCTCCACCAGGGGCAACTCCCTTACCCTGGGGGAACAGCAGAGTTAAAAGTACTATTCGGAAATTCTACCTGGCTCTTTTTACACACAAAGAGCCTGGGACCAAATGTGATTACCCAAATGGACACGAATGTAAAGCACCCTGCTTACAATGCAGTTGACAAATGACAGCATACAGTCTCTTTCCCCCTAAGCTTTTTCAACAAATGAGCATCCAGAACTCACTTTACTATGACCTGTCTTCATACTTAAGGGAAAAAGGTAAAATCGCCACACCTCTTCCGGAGCTCACTCCTCCTTCTTCTAGAAGGGTGTCTGCCCACCTGTGAGGACATATACCCTATCTTTATCAGACAGAATGACCCCACAATGCCAGAGTGAGAATTTTCTCTTTGCCTTTCCATATCACATCCAAAAGATCCAAACAATGCAGAGCAAACTGTTCATCCAGAAATAACTTAATTTGAAATGTAAAAAAATGTATCACTGGCCCTTTAAAATGATTCCAGTTGTTGACTTTTTTCTTTTTAAGATGATACACATTTCATCGGGTTTCCATTTTAAAAGGCGCGGGCTCTGGACAGACAAGACAACTTGTCCCAGTTCTTGCACTGGCCTCTCTGAAAGGGAGAAAGGAATGTCGGGGGAAATGGGGGCGAAAGCTTCAGAAGAGAGGAACACTGGCAAGCAGGGCCGCCTCTCCTTTTCACCTTAAGTCTTTTCTCTCCCCCCATTCACAGCTTTAGGTCCTTTGTTTGTTTAACAAACCATTACAATCATACCCAGTTCAATGGGGAGGAATGTGAACTCTCTAAGTAGCTGTCCTCGTAATCCACATGTGTGGTCCAGCCCACAGCCCATCCCAGGGGCTTCAGTGTGCGGTTCTGTGCTCCCGGCCCCTGGAGGCCAGGCACCTTGCTCACAATGAGCCCAATTTCCCCGGCCACATGCTTGCTGCTCCTTCCCAGTAGCCTGTAGCGATGTCCCAAGTTGTTCCTCCTTTCCCCCTTGCCTAGCGACTGTACTGGCCGTCCTGTCCGGGCTTGTCCAGTTCAGCCTGAGACAGGCACTGCCTGGTGTGGCAGCCACCCCCTACCTTCTTCAGCCCACAGACTCACCACCGACACAGAGCCCACACATTCCAGGGTCTTCCTGGTCATCACGCCCAACTTCCAACCCAGCCCTCCGACGTCAATCACACGGTATACAGAAGACACAACGGCAAGAGTCCCCCTCCCCGCCCTTGCTGGAACTGTTAGTGCCTTGCTCAGTTCCTAGTAGATACATTGGCCACGTTGGGATGAATTTCAATGTCTTGGCCAATAAGTCAAAATAGCATTCAGTCAGATTATATTTCAAAGGGAACCGAAATACTACCTAGCAGAACGATATTCTAGGTCAAACTCCTAAAGCCCTCTGTCAGCCCTGCTAGATAGAAGGGCACCTTTATACCCATCCAATAGATGAAGAAACTGAGGTTTAGAGACTTACACTGTTTGTCCATAGGCCCTGACAAGATACTGCAAGTAATGTTCTGTACTAAGCAGAGTGCCTAGCACAGAGTGAGTGTCCCAGAAGTGTTAGCTTCCCTTAATACCATCATTGACAATAATGACGAGGATGACCAGAGGCCAAACCCAGATGGTTTGAGCTAAGCTGAGTGTTCTTCCTACTCATACCTCGCCATCCTTCCTAGTTACACTGTCTGCGTGAGCAGCGGACTTCAGCATTTTACTACAGTGTTTCCAAGTAAAGCCTTGGAATCTATGACTGGATCCCCTGGTGCCACTGGTATGTGACCAGCAACGTCCTCAAGCTAATCAGTTAACATGTTCCACAAAGAGGACTTTTCTCAGGTACACAAGTTAGGGCAAGGTACCTTTAAAACTTTTGAGCTGACAAGGCGCCCCGCAGAAAACTCCACAGATTTGTATGTATTACCACAGTCCGTGGACGGGGGACAGTAGAGGATATGAAAAGTTGCTGACTGCATCATCTGATTCCCTGAATTGTACAGCATACTAATGCTCCTCAAAAAACAAAAGGTTAGAAGAATTCTGTTCTGAGGTATTTGGCAGTTTGAGGCAGAAATGTATTTATTCCCTACCAGAAAGTTTAAAAACAAAAAATGTTTCTTTGTTTTTGAAAGAAAGAGAGAGACAGAGAGAGACAGAGAGAGAGAGAGAGAGAGAAAGAGACAGAATCCCAAGCAGGCTCCGCGCTGTCAGCACAGAGCCTCACGTTGTGCTCAATCCCACGAACCGTGAGATCATGACCTGAGTCGAAATCAAGAAACAAATGCTTAACCAACCCAGACATCTCTATACTAGAAGCTTTTTGAAGTACCTTGAATCTCCTTGACTGATTTTACTATGTGTTTCCAAGTAATTGTTAATAAACATGCCCAGGCAGAAATAATTTGAAGAAGCTTTCATTGTTTGCATACCTACTCGGTGACAGGAAACACCAGCTTCCAGGTGGTCATGGAGTCCCCTCGGAAGTTTGTCTGACGACTCAAACCTGTAAGAAGAGATCTTGCACACCTTCAGTGAATGAAGCTAGGAAAACATTTCCCCCCATCATGTTGCAGCTTGAGCCTGACTTCAAGAGCACATACACACAATTGATGACTGACAGAGATTTCTGACTGCCCTTTCACGCATTTTCACTGACAGATCAATTTTAAGTGTTAAAGTCCTGTAGTAGGATACCTCAACAGACACACAACCATTAATTTTTAAATGTCTCAGATCGACCATCTGGCCAAAGTCTTAAATATTTAGTTCATCTGACATGTTTTAAAGGTATGATGAAGTTCATAATGCTGTAACTTAAAGGATTTTCAATCTTATATTACCTTGACCAAGATCTTTAAGTATTTATATTACAATTGGGTTAGAAAAACCCTGGAGTTTTCCCCTACTTTCTGCAAGTAGGGAAAATAACAAAACATGAAATTGTTTACATCAAATATTCAAAAGAGCACAGAGAGGAAATGGTATTTTTTTTTAAGCAACAGTATTAGAATACTATAAAACAGGTATGCAAATCTATGCAATAACAGAACCGGAAACAAATTGTGAACTGAAAAAAGCAATAACCAGCAGGCATTCATTTTCAACAAAAGCTTCAAATAAACATATAGATTCATCAGATGGTGAAAAGGCCGAGGTCTCCAAATTGAATACACAATTCAGTGGTTACCAAACCTGGCTACGCATTAGAATTGCCAGAGACATCTTTTAAAAATACAGATTCCGAGGCCACAGCACAAAGCAGCACAGAATGCTGTAACATCACTTTGGCACTGGGCATTCACGTTTTCACCAAGTTCTCCAGAGCCAAGTCCATGGCCAGCTTTGTACCACTGATCTCTGGTGAGCATTCGGAAACCAGTATCTCTATTCACCAATTAATTACAAAACTTTGCTTCTTCCAATTTAGGACTATTCCAACCAGTCAATTCTCATAGGGGGAAAGCTTTTTAGGATTTTCTTAACCAGCACAAAGGTAAGCTTACTATGAAACAAAGCCAATTATATCCTACCTATGTGATTTATTCACTTGGTCGCCTGTTCTCTTAATTTGATTAAAAAAAAAAAAAGCTATGTCTGTTTATTTTGTAGGAGAGCATTCCTTTTAAGTTAAAAATGGAAAAATGAAGATCATTTTTAGACAACCAAATTTGAAAAATAACCCATCACAATTCAGGAAAAAACCAGAGGTGAGTAGGATCTTTGAATCATCCAGAGAATTTGTTTTAAATGTATTCCTCACTTTGCATGTATAAACACTTCAACACATCATCTCATGGCCCATCTCTCTTCTCAAAATACCCACCATTTATCATGGTGATTTAATTGGGTGGTCTACAAAGGCCTGTATTAATTTTTTTTTTTTTTTAAAGAGCTTTAAAAAAACACTGAGCAAGAGAGTAAAATTCTTCTGGAGGATTCTTCCTTTGCTTCTACTCATCTCACCAACGGACAATACCAATTTACAAATTCAGAGAGGCGAGGGCTCTCTTCTTCCCAAGGAAGGGCGCACATGACACGAGGTACGCAAACCAGGCAGTGGAGTGGCTTAGCTTCATTGTCGAAATATTCAAATGATCACTAAAAGAAAGCGATTCCTTTCTGAATCCAACAATACTCCTTGGCCTCCGAGGGCTCACACAGGAGCTTATTCTTAAGCTGTTCAATGTAAGCAGCACTAGTGAAAGAGGAGAACTCTGGCGGGGAGGAGGCCAAGTTCCTCTGCCTCTCCCACCTGCCATCTCAGCACCAGCCAAACGCTTAAATAGTTAACAATGCAACAGAGAACCCGAAAGCATGCGTGGCCCTGGGGAAAAATCGTGCGCGGTGTGTGACAGTTTAATAAAGCAGAGAAGAGACAGGAAAAATAACACATCTAAGTTTGACAGGATGCTCCTTGCAGACTGCTTTTCAGGTCAGAACTTAGATTTCAAATCTGACAAAAGGGCTTTAATCATTCATATATGTATATATGTATAGATGTATAGATGTATATATATATATATGTATATACATATATATACACATGTATATATAATCTTTTAATATATAATATGTAAATATATATTTAAAGTATATGGTAAAAACACTCCTAAATATACATGTTTCTGGGCTCCAAAGTAACAAGGAAAGTCACAGTTTTCTAGGAATGAAATCGGCACACAGTAAACAGATCATTGTTTTAAATAAAAGGGAAAATGTTTTTTTGGAAAATGATCTGTTTACATCTGCTTACTCAGATGTTTCGATGACAAAAAGTAAAATTTCCTGAATACAGAACACATGATTTGTAGAATAACTTTTTGCTGGCACAGTAGGTCTTTCTAGGTGTTTGCCTCTGAGAGCATTTAAGAACATGCCCTTTTCTCTATGAATGTCCTGGTTTAGCTGCCTGCTGAGCCTGCACTGAAACCCCCATGAAACAAAGGGATTCTCCTCCATTTTCAGCTCATTCACTTCCGGCTACTCCTGATTTTTCATAAGTCAATTCTTCAAACTGACTCTTTTATTTCTAATGATTTGAGTGGGAAAGAATTGGGAAAGCCCCAAACACTGGGAATTGTCTTAGTTTTCAGTGAAAGCCTCCTCTAGATTGAAGATTGCAAGGTTTGTTTTTGAAAAGCTTTTCAAAAAAGCTGTGTCCGTGTGTGTTTTTCTAAACACACTGTAATTCCAGACAGAAAGGAGCCCACCCAATATGGGAGATTACAGACAACTAACTTGTATTTCACCAAGCAAACAATGAGATTATACCTCTGAAGCAAAGACCCTAAACGGGATATTCATGTTCATCTCAAAACAATGAAGTCAGTTTAAAGATGACATAGGGGGGCGATGTCTGAATACATTTGTGGGCCTGACACCTGCCCCTCTACCTTCTTGCACCATTTCTGGGGGACCACATTCATACCCCAAGGTGTCAACTACTCCTTGGAGGCAAAGGTCTCCCAAATCTGTCTTCAATCTTGAGCTTTCTTTCCAAGTCCAGATGAATCCATCTACCACCTCTCAGCCTGGCTATCTCACAGCCCTGAGGGTCACCTGCCCTAAAGCAGGGGCTCCTCCTCTAGTATCACAGATTTCAGCTACTGGCACCACCACATAATAATAGCTAACATTTACTGGATGCTCAGAAGGTCATGGCCATTTTAGTCATGCTCACAACCATATGAGTATGCAGTATTAGCCCCATTTTACTTATGGGGAAACTGAGGCTTAAAAGTTGTACTAATTTGCTCATGCTCACATGACCAGCAGGCAGTGGAGCTGAGACCTGCATCCAGAGTGTGTGGTGTGAGTCCACATTATCAACCGGTCAGTCTCTTTATTGTGTTACTTCCTGGTCTCTCTGAAGTCAGAAACTCTGGAGTCATACTAGATTTTTCTCACTGACTAAGCTATACAGATTCTGCAAGCTTACTGTCTCTCAAATCTGTTTCCTTCTCTTAATTTCCATAGTTACCACTGTTTGGGCGATGTTTTGCCTTCATTACAGCCTCCAAATCAGCACGGCAGGACAACTCTGGAATTTTCGCTTTGTTTGTCCTCCCAACAGCTTTTCTTTCTAGCTCATTTAAAACAGGTGGCAGGCTCTGTAATTCCTTGTATTTTAGCCCAGATGACGGCACAGGCAGTTTGTCTTTGTTAACACCTAAACCCAATGAGGAGATTCTGCCTGACTCCTGAGACTGGAGAAGCAGAGGGCACATACAAGGGTGAGAAAAAGACCCTCTCCCTCCACCCCCCACCCCGGGGCCTGTAAAAGAGAAGGAGATCTGTCAGCACCAGCCAGGCATCCCTTGCACAGCTCTGTTCCCCAGGGCGGTGAGCAGAGCCCTCAAGAGTGTGGGATGTGCTCTGGGAGACCAGACCCGTGGCACGGTTTCCAGCCTCTACTCAGTCCTGAGGCAGATACACAAAAGGTCAGAGGCCAGTCCCTTACCTACCAGGTGCCATGGTAATCTCTGGGTTCTAGAACACACCCCATGGGGGAAGGAGAGACACCTAAAAATGACTGAGATGAAATTTCCCTGTAGGTTAGCAGAATGGGGGCTGGAGTCTGAATTAGTTACAGGGAATAAAAAAAAAAAAAAAAAGGAAGACTTCCTGCATACTTGAAGTTGTGCAGGGAGATTCAGACTCGCCGGGTGCCTGCATAAGGCGCTAAGAACCTTAGACTCATACGTATCTGCGCTATCGACTAGCCTCAATTGCTAAAACTGGAGCCAGAATGTTTTTTTAAAAAAAGGCCACCCCCTGTTGCAGACAGGAGTGTGGTCTCTGCAAAGGCACTGGTGACCTGGGGGCAGTCCTGTGCTTTAGAATCCTGGGGCGGATAGAGAAAGAAGGAAGGAAGGAAACTGTGCAGATGTTGAGAGTTTACTCACAAGATTAACTCCTCTGATTCCTATGCAAATACCTAGAAAGGGAGAGGCAGAGAAAGTTGTCTTTAAGGCCTTTATCTTAAACTCTGAATTGCTTAAAAACCAAAGGAAGTAACAATGTCAACCAGGAAGAGGAAAGAGACAGCCCAGTGCTGTTGGTCTCGAAGCACAGGACATCCCTGCTTCCCAAGCCTGGCCATGCCTCCCACCCAGGTCAGCAAGTGGGACAGGAGAAGGATGGCTGATTTCCATAGGATGGAAATGAGACTGTGTGGCAAACTGAGGAGTTTTCGGGAGAGGAGATTCCCCCCCGGGGGAAAGGCTATAAGTTCTTAATGTAACAAATTTGCTGATTCAAACATGTTGGGGTACTGTGACACCAAGTGAAACGTCTAAGAGGGGTTCAGACTCTGAAACCAGTTACACATTCTCAAAGCACATTCCATCCATTTAAGTTCTGTGGCTGAATATCTGAGACCTTCAGAAGAGGTTTCCGAAAGCCCTGATGAAAACTGGAGAGGGATTCTAGATAAGCCAAGATATACCATCCATCCTGCAGAGATCAGAGTTTTTAGAACAAAGAGCCCTGGCTGGAAGAACTTCAGATGAACAAGAATCAGCAACCAGGGAGCCCCATATTCCTGCCACCCAGATGCCCACTAAGTCTGCCGAGAACGTGGGGCACAGACAGTGGGGAAGACGGAACTGGGAGAGGGGGAGTTGCCTAGGGAGCAAGTGCTCTGTCATAGATGCAGAGTGTGCCAAGACAATGCCCCCTCCTGGCTTTGGTTATAAGGAAGGGGAATATTTCATATTAAATTGTACCTAAGAAGAGAACTCACAGGAAACATGGAAGCTAGGTATGTTGAGCCAGCAGGCAGAGGGTTGGAAAAGCAAAGCAACTACAGCATGGGGCCACTCTGGCCTCTGCTGACAATTGCTTCCCTTCTCACACCAGATAGGTGAGGCCCAGAAGGGAAGAGAGTAACAAGCAGTTCATGAACATTCACATGGCCTATCCCCAACCCCCATCACCCAGTGTGGGCAACCACAACCACATGCAGAAGACTGCTTTCCAAACTGTGGTGCCTAAAAACCTGGTAGGAGGAAGGTGGGGAGATATGCTGGAGAATGGAGGATTAGCCCATTTTATGGGCCCAAACTCAACTTTCATGTGGCTCCCTTAAACTCGCTACCAGTCTGGTGAGTAAAGAGCTTGAGCAGCTAGGTCAGTGCAAAGGGACATTTCTGCGTGCTAGAGATCTAGGTCCGTTCGGGCTCCTGTCTCTGTTTTTGGAGTGGCCCCCTTCATTCTAATCACAATGCTGCTGCTAGAGTGATTCTTCTAGCACGCAAATACACGACATGACTTGGCTATTTGGAATTCTTCAAAGGTCCCATTAGTTTCCATCAGTTAAAACCAAGAGTCCTGACTAATCAGAATCACTGAGAGTTTTTAATCAGGAAAGCAGTATGCTCGGGCTTATGTTCTCCAAAGAGACCTCAGACAGATGTACAGATTATGCTCCTGGATTTGACCATCATATACACTAAAATCAATATAATAGTAATTCCCTTGGGGGAAAAGAAACCCAAAACCCAAAAAATGTGCACAGAAAGAATAAACGCAATAACAGCACACTGAAGTTGCTCTATAAAGCCGTTCACAGGGACTTCTAAGTCTTCCGTGAATCAGAACTAACAACACCGTCACAGCACTCTGAGTTGAACATACAGGGCAAATGAGAACCATTTTAGGGAAACAACATAAAATGATGATCATCTTAATGTGGTTCTAATTTACATGTTGATTGTGTGTGTGTGTGTGTGTGTGTGTGTCTGTTTTATGAATCACTCTTAATTCCTGTGTTCAAACAAAAAGGAAAAAATTACCTTGGTAAATGCCACATAATGGACCAATTAAATTATTCCCCCAATAAAGTACACTTTGTTAAAGTATAAACATGCATAACTCCTAGAGCTATTTTAAACATACTGATAAACTGTGCTTTATTTACTATTTTTATATTTAATACTATCCTATATTATGACCACCCCCCAACTCCCTTCATCTCTGAACTGCCTTAATTTTAACCTTTTGTTTGTCCAAGGAGTCAGAAAACAAAGAAATTTTAATAATTCTTAGATAACTTTTCTTACCTAAAAGTGGTACAATAATGTATTTTAACCACTCCTCCCTTATTCTACTGTGTCAGCAGCATACTCTACTTAACACGAGGATGTGTTCCTACAGTTAAAAAAAAAAAAAAAAGAGTCAATTAAATGATGGTATTCATCTAGATACAACCTAGAAAAATGGTGTGGTATAACGCAAAGACCAGGTGATGACTGGCTCTGCTACCTGCCAGGTATGGAATCTTACACAAGTTCCCTAACTTCCCTTTTTGGCGACATCTATGTACTTTCCAGAGCTGTTACAAGATCACACATTATGTATGTACCTACAGAAGCACAGAGACTCATACAGAGTCTAAAGTGTATGTGCAAAAGAGATGGGTGGCCTGTTGTAAGTTTCAAGAAGGACTTTACACACTGGGTAAATTCACAATTAGGAAACATTAGTAACTTGTTTCAGAATGCAATATATGTGACAGAATAAAAATTATTGATTCACTTCCATAACCTTTCCTTCATTTGGACCATCATGACATGACTTCATTTCCTAACACGTGCTTGTAAAATAAATTTCTATTATTTCCTGCACGCTACAAAGTTTTGTGTAGATTTTGTGTACTTTTGAAAGATTCCTGAATTCTTAAGCAGTGTGATATTATTGCTGTGCTTTAAATGGTAACATCATGTTTAACTAGAGAAAACCATTATAATTGGCATGAATTGGTTGTACAGGTACTATAAAGTCACTTAAGGATATACAGAAGTGATTCTGGCATTTTTGGATTTTGCTAAATTGTTCTTTTTGAATGTGTTGGTGGGGAAGTGGACTGGTTTCAGTAAGAATCATTTGGAGAACAGGAATTTAAACACACACACACACACACACACACACACACACACACACCTTACATTCTCTTCACTCTGGCCTTCCACCTCAGGCAGCTGTGGATAACCTTCTAGAAGTTAGCCCCAAGAGCAAAATAAATTGGGAAGTGACTTATCTAGTGAGGGGTTTAGGGAAAAAAAAAGTGTAAGATGTAACGTAAGAAAACTTACAAAGAACACTGGAATAAAAAAAAATATGGCATATTACAGTCAAGGACATTTTGCAAAAAAAAAAAAAAAAAGAACACACACAAAAAAAGTGTGGACAGAGGCCAAGAATTATGGTTAAACAACACTGTTAGCACCGAAGCTACAAAACAGTGGGTGGGTAGCGTTAGGGGGGGAAGGCAATGGGCTCACACGGAAAATTAATACATGTTACAGGGAAAAACCATCAAAATGTTGGATATGAAATTTAAGGCTGCAATTAGAGGTTGCTATTTTGAAATAGGTGGTTAGAACAAATTATAATCTCCATATGTATGATGGGGAATGATAAGAAATAAAAACGCCTGATAAATACTGAGGATCCTGCCAACCATAAGTTCTCTCAAATAAACACTGGATTTAGAAGCACACTTATTTCATAACTTAGGGAATCTGGACAGAATAGATGCAAATGGAGAATCACCTCATATTATGGTTTTAAGAGCATGATTTAGAAACTGAATTGTAATAAAGGCAACAGATTAAGTATGATTCTACATGAAGGCTAACACACCAAATTCTCCCCCCCATATGTATTTGTCCGTTTTTAAGATAATTTTAAAACATCTTTTGAAAATGTGAGAGAGGGAGATCACAAATTTCTAGTGAGCAAGTCATGATAAATAAAAAGCAATTGTATAATATCCCTTATTTCTAAATTAATATGAGTATCAATGATAGTTCTTGGCATATTCTCCTGATTTTTTTCTAAACAGTGAAAAACAGGTTTTCATATCCCTCAACCTTATTTTTCCCTCAAAGCCTCAAGTTCCTCAAGTGCAAATTCTCTGAGAGCAAGCATTTTCGGGAACATAACCCCCTCTACTGTGGAAAAAGCAGAAGGCTTTGGTGTGTGCTCTACCATAGGAAAGAACGAGAATACAGACTCACGACTGACCATGGGAGAGCAGACTGGGCAGAAGTCCGAGGGCTTAGCAGAGACATACTTACCTTTTTAAGTCTGAGGTACAGAGAAGTTTTAGATGTGACATGAAACAGAGGCCACATCAGACGTGAGAGCAAGCCTAGAACGGGGGTGGGGGGAGAGAGGAGAAATCAAAAGGTTAGGGAAAAAAAAAAAGCATGGAGAAAAACCACACTGGTACTAAGTAAGTAGACATTTATATACAGAATATTAGTCCAGGTATGCCAAGATCAAACATTTCTCTTCGTCAACACGCCACAGTGCCATATTCCAGCTTTCCAGAGACACGTGTGCCTTTAAGTTTTACAGGAGTCTTACTTTTAGAGAGGCAGTGCAGTGATGTGGTTAGGAGCATGGGCTCTGGTGTCAGAATGCCTAGATTCAATCCTTGTGCCACCGGAGCCACTTAGAAACCTCACGCAATTTGTTTAGTCTCTCCCTGCCTCGTCCTCCTCGCCTGTAAAATGGAGACTATAACTGTACCTACGGCACAAGAGCCTTTTGAGGATTAAATGAATTAATTTGAGTAGTGCTTAACAGTACTGCCTGGTAAGCAAGGAGCAAGCATGTATTTGCAACTGTATTCCAGAGGCCTCAGTTCAAGTGAAAATACCTCACAGCCTCAGGCAGAAATTAGACAATAATCAGAACCTTTTAAAAAGTATCACACGTGAACCCTATCCTTTAGGAAAAGGAAACCAGCCCCTGAGCAGGACTTAAGGTGAAGTAGGGAGGAGAGGAGAATATTCTAAGGAGCAAGGAAAGATCATTAAAAGGCCCAAAACAAGCACAGGCAAACAAAAACCAAAAACACCAAAAACCAAACCAAACCAAACCAAAACAAAACAAACAAAAAAAACCCGAAAACAAAACAAACAAAACTCCTTTCCTTGATTCCATTTTTACCCCCTGAAGACAAGGCTGCTATGAGAAGAGAGGCCTGAAAGGCGGAATTTGTTGACAGTAAGCATACCCAATGAAGGTAATTTTAAATCTGTATTTCAGAACAGTCTTTCCTGTAATTCAATCTAATGAAGAAGGAGGATGTTTCCCTTTCAATGACTAGATAAGCCTGTATTAGGGCTGCTTTATTTGGTCAGTCTCGATGGACGGGAAGCCATCTAAGAGGGAAGTATCTGGTGTCTTTCTACAAGGAAGTTTGCTTATGGAGATAAACACACACGCGCAAATACAAACACCTAATATGTGTTGATCCCCAAACCTATTTTGGAGGTTTGACTCACATTATTTGAAATTATTCTTCTCAGACATTATAGCATTCTTCAGGCCTGAGAAAAGGCGCTTTTATGGAGGATCATGTAGTTGGGAGTTACCTGATTCTATAGACCTAGCTAGAACACAATTCTTACTGAAATTATTTCCTTGGCCTGTAAGTAGTTCTATCAATGTGGACAAAGATATGCCTCACTGCTAAAATGAAAAAGTGTGGTTTGATTTCCTAGGTTTCCTTCCACCCTCTACCCCTCCCTACTTTGGTATGATGTCACATGAAATTACTTCCAGAAACAGAGGGTAGAGCAGCCAAGTTATAAAACCTAAGTGCTATGCTTACTGCTTTCTTATCTACAAGTTAATACTTATGGGGGCGAGAGTCTATCGATGATCAAGGCCATGGTAATTTTCCTATTTGGTAAGAAATCTGAAATCTCAGCAGAATCACAAACTGCTGAGTCCACCACATTCGTATGACCCATACAAATACCCATTCCTCTACAAGATTCCTACCGCAACTTGCACATTTGCAAACCTGTTTAAACTTCACCCTTACCTTTAATCAAAAACAGACAACCAAATAGATTTCTTTAAAAAATAATCTTGGTGGTAAAAACAAAAATATCATGGGGAGTAAAATATTAGCCAGTTACCGTACTTCTGTGATGACTTACCACCCCCCATCCCCATTTACTAAATTTTTCCATTACGATTTTAAGATGTTGTTTCCCAAAGAATGTTGACAACTATTTCCCACTTAAAGCTGTGGTTTAAAAAGAAATAGGTTTTAACTTGCGAAGAGCTCAGAATTGGGCTTGTTCTAGGGTCCCTGTGAAATCATAGCAGTTAGCCCTTTAGACTCAAAATTTCCCTTACACTTTTCACTGACAAATGAAGGTGTTGGCTTCCTTTGATAAGGGGTTCATAACATACAGCAGTGGTAAATCTGGTTAAATAAACTGTCAAAGGATGGTTTGTTTTGCATTATTTAACATTACATCATAGAATTAAATCATGTAAAATGGAAGCTTTATCCATCTCCATCACTAAACGTGGTCAAGTGGAAGTCTACGAAACTCGAAATTAAAAGCTTTTTCATTATACTGAAAATACGTAAACCCTGTGTTGAGATTTAATTTTAGGAAAGAATATTAGACAACAGAGCTTAGACTTAAAAAGGACAATGCCATCCACTTTTTTAATGCTTCCTGTTCAGAGGCTGATGGACTGCTCAACAAACTTGCCAAATCAAAAAAGTGTTTAATGAAATTCTCCATAGAGCACAGATTTTAAAAAGCCATAGCACCAATCAGGTAACAATAGATCAATCAAGTTTTCCTAAAATGTAGTATTTGCAGTTGAAGCCTGGATAAGTAATTACATTCAAACTAACGTACAGGGAGCTATCAATCCCCATTCATGCAGCTCGCATTCACTGAGCCAAGAGCTTTGCTGGGCTTGGAGATATAAAAATGAATCCGACACAGCTGCTTTACTTCCAGCTAAAAGAATACACCTAAACAAAGAGCTACAGGGCAATGTGTTAAGTGCGAGAATAGAGGTGTGCACAAAGGGCTCAGGGCCAAAGGAAGACGCCATAAATTCTTCCTGGGAAATCAAGCAAGCGAGGGGAGATGTAAAAGAAGGTATGGTGATGTTTCCTTGTGATAAACTCAAGATTTTTTCCTTGCTGTGTTCTCAAAAGTTAGGTAGTAATTTTAGGATTTATGAAATGCGTTAATTGCAAGTGCTAATAGTGGTCTATTAGTTTCATTTATGCTTCGCATAGACTTTCAGTTACAATATTCAAATAGAAGTTTTTAAAAATAAATGTATTTCCACACAACGCACACTATCCAGAGCAGCAGGAATGGGCAGCATGAGTGAAATTTAGATACAAAGTTCAAAGATGTTCTGGAACATAAATGAATGACATTCTTTATACTCAGTAATATTACATTAATGCTGATTTCAAGTGTCAGTTTTTTTCTTCTTCTTCTGAATGCAAAAATAAAAGAATTACTCGATTATATCATGGGTAATATTTGTCTTTCTCTACTTCTGTGTTTAAAATAGAAGGAGGGTGTTGAATCAACTTCTACTTAACATCATTTATTATGCATACCATATTCCTACTTATAACACAGTTGTGACAGAACCTCCATTGTTCATTACACACTAGCCCCAAACTCGAGTAATTCTAATGTAAGCATGAGAAACCACCGTCTCCTTTGGGGTGAATTTCCAAATTCCTCTGTGTTAAATTGAGGTCTAATTTTCCCTGCGCCTGGTTTTCACAAGAAGGTCCATCCCACCCCATGTGCTCCTTTTCAGCTGTCAATAAACAGAGGCAGTGAATTCCCCCACAGCTTCACAAAGCTAGTTAGGCAGAGCCATTCATTCCTTCAGGAAAACAGGGCATTGATTTCAGCGAGTTCCCAGGGAGCAGCTGCAACAAAGAGATCAAAGGCCCACCTCTCTTTCCCTCCACTGCTTCCATCAGGCCAGGCCCAGACAAACAGCGACAGGTTTCCTTGAGACAAGGAGAGGGCCCGGCAGACCACCTCATGGTTCAATTCAAATTCATCCGTTTCCTACATTCCAGTGACAGTCCAGAATGCTAACCATGACAAACCAGCACAATCGCCCGGCATAATATACTGCTCGCTAGTTCATCCAAGGTCAGAGGGAGAAAACAAGCACCGAGGGAAGTCCTCCACTTCTAGGGCCTGCTGAGCCTCAATGGCCCCCTGACATTCCATAAATAAACTTCGCCTGCTCACTCTCCCTTTCTTTTTCCATCCTGCAACCCCACAAGCAATGGTCTCACTTAATCTGCAATTTCTTTCGTGTCACCGTACCCAAACTATTGGGACATTTTATTCTCAACCTAATAGTTCTAATGATGATAGGAACATCGCTTTGTGGGCAGCCCTTCTCGGTTCACACCTAGTAAACTACCACCATAGGGTGAATTTACAGCTGTAATTACTAGGGCTTCCTTCAAGGCCTCATTTCCAGTGAAGGCCACACAACCTAAAGAGTCAGTTTGCGTAAATTCTGTTTGCGAAACAAAAAACGTGAACAGAGACAGAAGGGTTAGCTTTTGATGTGAACGGAGTAATCACCCAAACCGCTAATCCAAACCCCTATGTGACAGTCTGTGTGTGAATGAGCCCTGTGCAGCTCTGTGGGAGTGAGAGGACTGGGGGTGGGGGGTGGCGGGGGTAAGAGGGGCTAGAGGAAGATGGGTTCTCCTGATTGGTTACCTCTGTTGAACAGATTTGATTAAAAGGTTTCTAAAGTCCCCACTGGATTCTGAGCCGCTTCTTTGACACAACCTTCACGAAAGCCTGTAACAAAATGCATTTGTTTTGTTGCGCCCCCTTCCATTTCTGTCACTAATCCCGAGGAAACATGGGAGTGGATGGGTTAAATTTGAAAATTCCTAAACCAAAAAGAAAATAAACAATATTGGAATGAAAGGTATGGAGAACTCATTCCTTGACACAGAACACAACCTTCCCACGTGCCCATCTTATGAGCTTCAGTGTGACCGGGGGGGATCCGTTCACTGATTATTCATTTGACTGCCAAAGATGCCATTTTGTACATGGTACTGAACAGCCCTCCAAGAGAAGACTTTCACTTTCTCTCAAGCTGGGACAGAAATGAGCTTAGAAAATACAGAAGTCTAAATGGCGCAGGAAAGGTAGCTTCCTAGTAGGCACAGTGTGACAGCTATATTAGGAACCTCAAAGCTGACTCTGGCACTGATCTACTTTGGGCCTCTCTGTCTTTCTACTCTTCCAAAATGGAGACAGAAATATCCGTCAAGAATTCCATTACGAGGTATTGTGAAATAACCATTCCTCAAAAACAAAGTATCTCATTGAAGAACGTAGTCTTTTGAGTAGAACTTCCTTATGTAATCACTCTAAGTTCAATAGAGCTGCTCTGGAAACTAAGTTCCTATAAATCAAATTATTTTTTAAAAGCACTCAGAAAATTTACTACTTAATGAAAGTCTATAGCAAATGACAAAATACACTCATCAATTCATTTGTATACCCTTTCAAAAGCATTGAAAGCACCTACAAACATCAATTTGCTCTTCATCACAACCACCTGAGATAGGTGGCTTTATTAGTTTCTATTTTTCAGGGAGGAAAACAGGCTTAAGAAAGGTAATAAATTGACTTGCCAAAGTCACAGAGCTGGTAAGGAGAAGAGTCACTGTGAAGTATCCAGTTTCTCAATCCCACGCAGTTTCCACTGCATGTAGCTACCATATGTGCATACAACTGCTCACTGAACTTCTCTCACAATAACTATATTAAATAATCACAATCTACTCCTAAGCCCAAAGCACTGGCCCACTCATTCAAGGACGCAGTGCTTGAGTATGGATTATGGTGTCAGATCCATATTTAAATTTTAGTGTCACCTTTTAGTAATTGTGTAAATTAAGCACTTAGTATTTGCACACTCAGTTTCCTCATCTGTAAGACATAAATAATATCTTCTGATAGGGTTTGTGAAGGATCAAATAACTAGTATATAGCCCCTAAAGCAGTGTTAGCATATAATAAATGCTTAATAACGGTACCTATTATCAATGGTGCTGAAAATCAAACCAATGTAAAACTTGTTAAAAGAGAAAAACATGTTTCCTTTTCAATAAAAAAGACATAAAATTTAACTTACAGCTTCTGGATTACATAGCTCTCTTTAGCACTAAAAATTTACCACTTGCATCTAATATTTTAAGGTGGCCAACTAATAAACCCAGATCAAACTGTCATAAAAGATAAGCTACTACACAAAATAGAAGCACTAATTGAATCGTGTTTTAAAAAGCTGATTGAAGAAATCCCTGGCTGTTATAAAGCAGCAATGTGGGTTTTTTGTACAATCAGCTTTACTTCTTGTCATTTAACTATTTTAAGCAAGAATGTATTGGTGCTAGGCAGAAATGCAGACAGTTGCCACATGAAGAGAAAAATACATAATAGGAATATTTGTTACACAGAGCTAGTGCTTTACAGTTTTCAAAGAATACGTATATTATTTCATTTGACCCTCACACTGCTCTGCTCACTAGAAGAAAACAGATGGACTTTTTAAGCACAGGCAAAGACTGCCAGTGATAAACGGTAAACTTTTTTTTTTTTTTTTTAAACTCTTGGTCTCATTTTTCATAACACCTTATCGATAGTTGGTAGTATGTAGATGTTACAGTACAGAGTGTACAGAATACTGTGGAAAGACAGAGGCCACTAAGACTGGTAGAGCCAGAAAAGGCTGTGGAGAGAAGGTGACATTTATCCAACATTTTACCTAGTACAAAATCACATCTACAATGTTAGTGATTGTCCCTGAGCTTGATGAAATTTTCTCTGAACTCTGAATATGCCTTTCAGTACCTTAGTTCTCATGCACTGCTTTTGTTTATTTGCAAACTTAAATGCATTTCCCTTAAAAAAAATTTTTTTTTAATATATTAAAAGAGGCAGGGAGTTGAGGCCACTGCTG
The DNA here is from genome assembly GCF_018350155.1 of Leopardus geoffroyi. Lineage (NCBI taxonomy): Eukaryota > Metazoa > Chordata > Mammalia > Carnivora > Felidae > Leopardus > Leopardus geoffroyi. Next base: position 129,951,626 of record NC_059332.1, read on the forward strand.
TTTGACTAAACACCACATAAGGCTCTAATTCTACAGTTCTGTGATTTTTAAAATTACTGGTCGTTCTTATATTACCTACTATATAATACATCAGTTTAAATGTGCATGTTAATGTATAGCCTATTAACATTGAGAAATATATATGCTTTTTTAATTCACTACCATTTATCTCAGAAATTAATAGTTGGGAAGAGCTTTTAAGAATATCTAAGGGAGGGACACCTGGCTCAGTTGATATACATGTGACTTTGAGCCCCACCCAGGGATTACTTACAAAAAAAAAAAAAAAAAATTAGAGTATATCTAAGGGAACATGCCTCATTAAAGAAACTCAGCCCCCAGCAGGGCAAGTCTAATGGTTATTGCTTCCCTATGAAGGGCCAAGAGTTGCCTTTTTATAACCACCTGTATTGTCTCCTCCAACATGAAACAAACATGTTTAATAAAAGACATCCACAAATTTAAGACAATTCTGACAATCCCTTACCTTCAGCCATTACTTTGAGACTGTTCTTTTCTAACATGGGCACGTAGTGCTATAAATTTCCCTCTAAGCACTGCTATAGTTGCATCCTAGTTATTTGGAAATATGTTTTCATTCCCATTCAGTTGAAAATACTTTCCAATTTCCCTTTTCATTTTTTGTCACATGGGTTATTTGGCAAAAGTCACCAGCCCAACCATTTGGGCCGGGTGCATTTTCTTTTCTGGAAAGTTGTGGGGTTTTTTGTTTTTTGTTTTTTCCCATTTCATCTGTTATCAAATTTGTAGGCAGAGACTGATTGTAGTATTCCCTTATTCATCCTATAATATGAGATCAGTAGTCATGAACCCTCTTTCATTACTGACACTGGTAATCTAGGTCTTCTTTTTTCCTTTGGCTAATCTGGTTATAGTTTTATTTTTTTGATCTTGTTGAGAGAACCATTTTTTTGTTTTGATTTTCTCTCGTTTTCCTATTTTTCAACTCTATTGACTTCCCTAATTTTTATTTCTTTTCTTCTACTTGCTTTCAGTTTAATTTGCTCTTCTTTCTCTAGTTTCATAAAGTGGAAATTTAGGTTATTGATTTTAGATATTATTTCTAATACATGCATTTAATACTATAAATTTCCCTCTAAGCACTGTTTTAGCTTCCTCCCCCACCCCCAATTTTTATAAGCTGTATTTTCTTTTAGTTTAAAATATTTTTAAGGTTTCATGAGGCTTCTCTGACCTATGGATTATTTAGAAGTGTGCTATTTATTGGAGAAGTGTTTTATTGGAGAATTTTCCAGCTATTGTTCTGTTATTAACTTGCAGTTTAATTCTGTTGTAGTCTGAGAACATACTTTGTATAATTTCTATTCTTTTAAATTTAAGGTATTTTGTATGGCCTAGAATGTGCTCCTGGGTTGTTTGGAAGTGTGTTGTTACATTCGAAAATATTTTTCCAGATACCTTTCTGTACTAATTCCTTTATGGGCAGGAGATATTCTTTGTATGATTAGAATTTAAAAAAAAATTAATTTACTCATTTTCTTACCTAGAATACGGTCCATCTTAATAAATGTTCTGGGTGTACTTAAACGTGGTGGGTAGAGTACTCTATAAATGTCAATTAGGTCAAGTTGGTTGACAGTGCTGTTCAAGTCTTCTCTATCCTTACTGATTTTCTATCTAGTTGATCTATCATCTATTGAGAAGGGTATTGAAATCTGACTGTAATTGTGGATTTATCTATTTCTCTTTATGTATAGTAAAACTTTATTATTAGGTGTATAAACACTTAAGATTATGTCCTCAGTTTAGCACTTTATCATTATGAAAATCATCTTTATACCTGGCAGTATTTTTTGCTCTCATTTCTACTTAGAGGTTTTAAGTCAAGGCTTGAAAAAAGATTAGTATTAAGTATTGTTTTGTATCCTTTACATTATAACCTAATTGTGTCTTTAGCTATATGAAGTACATTGTTTTGCAGACAGCATATACTTAATTCATTTTCTTTAAAAAAAAAAAATCTAAGCTGACATTCACTGTCTTTTAACTAGAGTGTTTAAACCATTTATACTTAATATGATTATTGATATAGGTAGGCTGAAATGTTCATCTTGCTGTTTGTTTTGTATTTGTCCTATCTGTTCTCCATTTCCCCTTTCCTTTGCTTTTCTGTCTTCTTTTGGACTATTTTTTTCTGATTTAATTTTATCTCCTTTAGCTTATAACTCTTTTGAGGTTTTAGTGGTTGATTTAGGGTTTACAGTCATATCCTTAACACAATGTACCTTCAAGGGATATTATACCTCTTCACATAGAGTATAAAAGGTTTGTATTACATTTCAATTTTTCCAATTCTGACCTTTGTGCAATTGTTGTCAATACATTTTACATGTTATAAACCTCAACTACATTGTTACTATTTTTGGTTAAAACAATCTTTTTAAAAAATATTTAAGTTGAAAAAAATTTATATATTTACTCATTTCTGATGTTCTTTGTTTCGATATAGTATTACTTTCCTTCTTCCTTATGGTTTCCTGTAACATTTCTTATAGTGTGGGTATAGTAGCAGTGAATTCTTTCAGCTTTTACAGGACTAAAACAGTCTTTTACTACCTTTCTTTCATTACTTAAATTATGTTGTTCCACTGTCTTCTGGCTTGCATTGCTTTTGGTGAAAAGTCTACTGTCGTTCTTTGTTCCTCTAAATGTACAGTGTCCTGTTCTCTCCTTTGAAATATTTATTATTGGTTTTAAAGTATTTGATTGTGGTGTACTCTGATGTAATTTTCTTCCTTTTTTTTGGTAACTGCTGGTATTCACCGAACCTCTAAGATTTGTGGGCTTATCGTTTCCATAAAATTTAGCAAACTTTCAGCCATTATTGCTTTAAATATTTTTTCTATTACCTTCCTCCTTTGGAGACTCCACTTATACATATATTTGACTGACTGAAGTTGTCCCAAAGCTCACTGATGTAGTGTTTTCAGTGTGTTTTATTTTGTATAATTTCTAATGCTTTTTATCTTCAAGTTCACAAAGTCTTTCTTCAGTGTCTGGTCTGCTATTACTCCTATCCAGTGTATATTCCATTTCAGATGTTTATGTTGCCTCTAGAAGTTCAACTTGTATTTTTGTTTTTATAGATTTTGTATCTCTCCTTAAACCAGTGCTGTCCTCTACAATCTTGAGCATATGTATAAAATAACTATTTTAATATCTTTGTTTAGTAAAGCTGTTTACTAAATCTTTAAAAATCTGTTTAAGTTTAATATCTTTATTAAAATCTATCATCTCTGAGTCTATTTGTATTGACTTATTTTTCTCTTCACCAATGAATTTTCCTGTTTCTTGACATATCTAGTAAATTTTGATTGAATACTAGATACTGCACACTTTACCTTTTTAGGTGCCAGATATTTTGTATTTCTTTAAATATTCTTGAGCTTTGTTCTGGGATGAAGTTAAACTACTAAAAACAATTTGACCTTTAAGAATGGAGAGTCTGCAAATTGTGGCCCACAGGCCAAATCTGGCCCACAGCCTATTTCTGTAAATGAAGTTTTACTAGAATTTGGCCATCCTCATTCACTTATGTATCGTCTATGGCTGCTTTAACATTACAATGGCAGAGCTTAGCAGCTGCAACAGAGATCATATGGCCTGTAAAGCCTAAAATATTTTCTATCTTTTCCTTTACCAAAAAAGTTTATGATTCCACTTTAATGCTTTACTTTCAGGATTTTTTTTTAAAGAAAGGATCAAAGCAACCTTTACTCTAGAGCTAATTTTCCCTTACTACTGAGGCAATACCCTTCTGAGTACTCCACTTTATGCCACTTATACTACAAAGGGTTTTCTACTCTGCTGGAACACATTCTTCCCTACGCTGTGAACTACATTTGCCCTCCTAGTGGTTCTTTTCTCAGCCTTGGGTATTTCTCTTACATGCATGCACTAATCAGCACTCAGCTAAAGACTCCAGTGTTCCGTGTTCTCTTTGTGCAACTCTCTTTTCTGGCACTCTGTCCTACAAATTCTAGCGGCACCTGCCTCCCTGAATTCCCAACTCTATTACTTCGATTCATGGCGACCACTGAGCTGTGTTTGGTTTCCTCTTCTTACACTGTGGCCGTGGGCACATCATTTGTTTTCCTTCTCTCAGCGTTCATGATAGTATATGGCTAGTTGCCCAATGTGTGAAAAACTATTTTAAATTTTTATGGGCTTTTATTGGTTCCATTTTGTTTTTTGGTTGTTTAAGGCTGGAAAATGAATCAAGTTCCTGTTACTACCTCATGGCTGGAAGTCATGAAAGTCCCCTCAGTTTGAAGTTCCAATTGCTTACATTTGTATTAGTGCTTTATATTTACAAATAAGTACTGAAAACTCTGCATTACCTCATTTCATCCTCTCCACATCACTAAGATATAGGTATTACCAAAAAGCTCAGAAACTACAAAAAGTGACTTGTCTGGGGTCACATTACAGAGCAGCCCATGTCTCTTAGTCATTTTCTCTTCCACAGAAATAGAGAAGTTTTCAAAATTTGGGCTATAAATAATAAGAGGCTGCCTTCTCTATAAAGTACATTGTAAAATAATTACTAGTATCTCAAATTATAATGCTGAAAAATATAGAATTAAAGGATTGTTACTGAATGTTGCTAATGACCAGGTCTATCACCTCAATTAATCCTCATAATCCTCATAGCTATTATTATTTCAGTTTTATAAAAGACAACTTGTGACTAAGAAAGGTTAACTTGCTCACAATCATGTACTTACTGACATTACAGCTAGAATTCAAGCCAGGTTACACTCATTCTAAAATTTGTGCTCTCCATGCTGTCTGCTCTCTAATTTATAGCTCTTAAAAAAAAGGGAGCTTTTGGAACTAAATTATGATAGAACATTCCAAGTCCTCAGTAACAAAATGGTATTAGGAGCCATTTATTGAAAGTATCAAGATCTATTCATTTTTACCAAAGAGCTTTTAATCAAACAACCATTGAAAAAATGAAGTATGTTCTTAGAAGAAATTTTAAACCTAGTTTTTCTCCCTGTAATACTTAGAAACATATAGATGATTGCGATTTTGGATGCTTTTTAATCATGTTTCATCTAACTGAAGTTCTCAAATCAAGCATTTAAAATTCCCTTACTGAGTTATCTGGGAAAGCCTACAACTGAACAAAACTCAGTTGAGCTTGAGCTTCTGCAACAGAATTTTCTTACCTCTAAATACTGAAAATATATTCAGCTTTCTTAAGATCTTACTACTTATTTTCTGGTAACAAAGCTATATATACTTACTATAGGAAATTCTGAAAATACACATTTTTTATTTGCATTATTCTCAGTATGTCAGTTTCTTGCTAGCCATAAGAAATGAACCTATTATCTTAAGCTTCCAATTATTGCCACTAAATGTATACTTATCATCTCTACTTTATGTAATTGCATTAATTCTAAAAGTTTCATAATTCACTTTCAGAACTATATAGGTCTATCATCATATTGCCTACAGATTTTAGCGTTATCTCCTCTTCTAATAACTATACTTGTTACTTGTCTGTCTCACTGACTGGCTAGAACTTCTACTACCCATGTTAGCAGACATCATGTCACTACTCTTGATTTTGATGGAAATGTTTGTGACCTTTGCTATTAATAAATGTGTTAAGATTCAAAACAAATATTTTATATCCAAAATAAGAAAGTACTATTCCTAAGGGATGACCAGAAATGGGTGTTTAATGTTGTCAAATGTCCCACAAAACTCTAAGTTCACATTTAAAAAAATTATTAATATGGTGTAGTTTTTCCAGAAGATTCCCAAATACTGAATCATTTTTGTACTCAGGGCAAGTCCAATTGGTTAGAGTAGACAGTTCATTTTAAAATCTTATTTGTAGACTTTACATTTATTCTCCTGACAATATTTTAAAAGTTTTGTGTTGGCCATTACATTTTAACGACGGTTATATAAATCAATATATCTATTTTACCTTTCTGAGCTGTGGAAGTTATGTAGCATGGAAGTAACTATTACATGAACATTAGGAAGAATCAATCTGACAGGCAAACCAAGTCAAAATAACCTTTAGCATCTTAATCACTAAAAGTTTTAAAGCTAATTTATATAGAACTTTATATTATGTTCACTTAAATTTTTCTTATTTTCCTCTCTATTTCTCTGATATATATACACGCATTTTGGTAACCTAGTATATGGGCAATTTTTGTAAGTCTTCCAAAGGTATTATAGTGTATGGCTGTACTTATCTTTCGTCTAATGGTTTGTTAACAGTTAAGGGGATCCATGACAAGATATGAATTATTTATTTATTGCCACTTCCAGCAGAAAAAATCAAAATCCCATGGAAAAATTCCAGTTGGCCTGGCTTGGATCACATGCCCATCCTAGGACTAGAAAAGCAGAAGGACAAGATACAAAAACTGCCTCAATGCGAGTCACTTACCCATCTTTGTGAGTCAGGAGGCAACAACAGAAGGGCATATTAGACAAAGTCAGTAACTACTACATAATCCCTTTCCCCTGTTCCACTTGTGGAGTTCATCTTTGAATGAAGGGAAGACAAATAAAATATATATTAGATGGTGATTAAAAACTAAAGTACTTAAGAGATAAAAGACCATTAAGAGAGTAAAGGGAGGGAGAAATAACGGCAATTCAAAATAGGCTGGGGCACCTAAATAGTTTAGTTGGTTAAGCGTCCAACTCTTGATTTCAGCTCAGGTCATGATCTCATGGTTTGTGAAATCGAGCCCCATGTCAGGCTCTGTGCTGACTGCAAGAAGCCTGCTTGGGATTCTCTCTCTCCTTCTCTCTCCCTGCCCCCATCCCAAATAAATAAATAAACTTAAAAAACGTTGGGGCGCCTGGGTGGCGCAGTCGGTTAAGCGTCCGACTTCAGCCAGGTCACGATCTCGCGGTCTGTGAGTTCGAGCCCCGCGTCGGGCTCTGGGCTGATGGCTCAGAGCCTGGAGCCTGTTTCCGATTCTGTGTCTCCCTCTCTCTCTGCCCCTCCCCCGTTCATGCTCTGTCTCTCTCTGTCCCAAAAATAAATAAACGTTGAAAAAAAAAAATTAAAAAAAAAAAAACTTAAAAAATGTTTAACAAAACAAAAACAAAACAGGCTGGTCAGGGAAGGCGTAGGTGAGGAGATGACAATTTAGCAAATACCTGAAGGAGGTAAAGAAGCAAGTCTTATGGCTTCTTGTGGCAACAATAACTGCAAAACCCTAACTTGGAAGAAGAATACTGATATGGGTAAAGCAGTGAGTGAGGGGGAGCAGTAGGTTAGGTCAGAGGTAATGGGGGCCCATATCATGTAGAAGATGATAAACCTCTATAAAGAGAGGCACTGAGGCATTGGAGCAGAAAAGTAACGTGACCAGACTTAGAGTTTTAAATCATTTACCTGGCTGCTCTTTGGAAAATGGATTATAGGAGAAAAAGTATGAAAGCAGAAAGACCATGGAGTGCCTGGCTGAGCAGGTTAAGCATCGGCTCTTGATTTTGGCTCGGGTCATGATCTCATAGTTGTGAGACTGAGCCCCGCATAGGGCTCCTCACTGAGTGTGGAGCCTGCTTGAGATTCTCTCTCCCTCTCTCCACTTGCCCTTCCCCCCTTGAGCTCTCTCTCCAAAAAAAAAAAAAAAAAAAAAAAAAAAAAAAAAGGCAGGGAGAACAGTAAGGAGCCTATTTTAATAAAAAAATGATGAATGATGATGGTTTGGACCAGTATGAGAGTGGAAGAAATGGTGAGAAGCAGTCATCTTCTGGATATATCTAAGGTAGAGCTAACAGTATTTCCTGACAGCTAGATAAACGGAAGGTGAGATAAAGAAGAAATGACAATGGTGTCAAAGAGTGTGGTGTGAGAAAATAGAGTAACAGAGTTAATATTTATGAGTGATAGAGCTGCCATTTGCAGAGATGAAAAAGACTAAGGAAGAGGAAAGTTTAGTTGAGAGTGGAGAGGAACCTAACTGTAGACATATTAGGTTTGGTATGCCTGTTAGACATTCAGCAATTGGGTATTTAAATTTGGAGTTCAGGAGAGAGGTTCACAATGGAGATATAAATTTGGTAGATATCAGCATATATGTGTAGTTAAAGCCATGAAACTGAACCAGTTTAGCTAGGAGTAAGTGTAGGCAGAGAAACAGTGTAGGAACTGTCCTGGGTCACCCAGTGTTTGGAAGTCAGGGCAATGAAGAGATATCTGCAAGGAAGACTGATACGAGTGGTCATGGTAACTGGAAGGCAGCTGGGAAAGTGTGGAGACTCAGAACGCTAGGGAGGTGCATGACTGACAGGGTCAACGATACTGGTAGGCCAGGTAAAATGAGGGCTGAGAACTGTGAGATTTACAACATGGAGGTCACTGGTGACATTTAAGACAGTTTTGGTAGAATGATGAGAATCAGTCCAGACTGAAATGGGATCAAGACAGAATGGACAGAAAGACTGAAAAATTGTGTAGAAGAAAATGGAAATAAAATGGATTGGTAACTAGGGAGAATGGGAAGTAAATAATTTTTTTTAAGTAAAAGAGGCAGGAAATCCATAACTCAGGGGGATGAAGGGACAACTGCTACAGCAATATCCTCGAGTAGGTGAAAGGAAATAGAATATAAGAACATAAGTAGAAGAGTAAGCTTTAGATTGGATTTGGGCAGTTCACCCAGAGAGGAAGAAGAGAATGCAGAATGTATGGTGCGGGTAGTAGTAGGGGTATACGTGACGATGGGCACTTATGGAAGATCTCTTTTGAGTATTTCTATTTTATCAGTGATAAAGAAAACAGAGTCATCAGGTGAAAGGGAAAACAGAAGAAGAGGAACTGCAAGTTTATAGAGAAATAGGTTTTAAATGTCTTCCTAGGAATTAATTGTCCAAATTGCCTGAAAACATTAGGGGACCACTGAGGTTAATAATCAAAATAGTTAAAATAAGACTAGTGAGCATGGCTGATCACTTTTCTCCAGCTATGACTAGCTGCAAAGCTAAAGGCATGGAAGAGACAAAGTCTTTGGGGTTTAGATAGCAAAGTATCTAAAAAGTAAAGCAAGAAGGAGGGATAAGAGAAGGGGATAAAGTAAAGCAAAGAAGGAAGGATAAGAGAAGGGGATAAACAGGTAATTTTAATGACAGGGTAGAGGCTATTTACACTGAATAAGCAAATATCTAGATGGAATTAAAAATTTGGGAGCAGGGACTGGTGGAGAATGGGATTCTTGAACTCAAGATCATGGAGGGAAACAGTTATTGCTAATGACTAAGTTTGCAATATCACCATGGGAGGGGAGGACAGGACCAAAGTAGTCTGGGAGACAAGATCACTGAAAGAGAGAAAGTTAAGGAACTGAGAAATCAAGGTATTGGAAGGACCCCAAAGTGGCCATAAAATCACCAAGAATTAGGACACAAGAGTCTTGGAGAGGAGGACAGTGAGCCAGGAGCTAAATCCTCAAGGAATAAGAAAGAGTAATGTGGGAATTAGGTGACTACAACAAGGAAAAATACATATTGTTACTTTCAAGATTTTTAGAAATTATGTTTTATAACTATATTTATAATTATTTACAGTTAATTGTATGTCAACTGTTTTAAGATACTTCAACAGTCTTTTTATGTTCTATTTCTTCTGTTCTAGCTCAAATGTCCTTATTCTCTTCCGCTATCATTGTGAAAAATGTACAATAGATCCTGTCATTGTTATCAATTTCCTAAATTTTAAAGCACTATTTCCTCAAAAATGTTTCATGGAGCCCCAATCCTACAGTATATACGGAGTTATATTGGGAAATATGTTTGAAAAACAACACAGACCATAGGCTCTTTTAGATAATCAGTTCTTGGAAGTAAGTCTAATTTTTACTAAGGTTTTTTCCCCCTGAATGTACATGACTATAGGTCCCTTTCCCACATAACATCCAAAGGAATCAGTATACTAAGGCATATACTTTGGGGAAAACTGTATTAAGAGGTGTGTGTCTTCCTAGTGGCCTGAAAATAGGTGAAACAAAACTTGTTAGAACAAGATTCAAACTAACTTAGACACCGTCTGAGAATGCAAATCCCCAGTATGTTACCTTGTAACAATATCATCCTCCATTGCTAACATTATGAAAAACGAAATCATCTTCACACAATGTTTCTCAAAGAGGTCTTTAAAATTAGTTTAACATATTTCAGTTCTTCATCAAAATGACAACATGCATAAATCAAAACTATTGATTGCACATTATGGTTCATAACCTTATTTTTCCATACTGGCAACACAGTCTCTTTTCTAAGAAATTGGCCAAGTAAAACCCATTTAATGTCAAATGTTTTCTGTGACACAGAGAATAATTTCTTTTCCAGGTTAAAAATGTTTATTCAAATTTTCCTATTTCAAATGTTTGCATTTCATGGAATTAAAAAAACCCAAAAACCTACCATTATAACAGGAGCTCTCAATTTTTTTTTCCAATACACAACAAAGAAAAAGTTATAGAACAGCAAGAGAGCTACTTCAAACGATAAAATAGGAAAAAAGTCATATTCTCAGATTCCCAGTCTAGAATCCTGCCCTCATTTAATCGAATTGCCAGATTTTCACAGGTAAATGAAGCAGAATTTATTTTTCCTCACTAGTCAAACCACTTACACTTGTGGCTTTCTCCCAGGGTGCTGTGCCCTCTTATCATCCGCCACAAAGATGTTCTGGGTGCAGGCTGTGATGTCTAATGGGAGAGATGTACATACAACCTCAACTCCACAGATGGCACTTTACTCCTTCTAATCATAACCCTGATAGGAAGTCACTCCAAAGACACAGAAGGCCCTAGCCCAAGATGTGTAATGCAAACTTCTACAAAATAACTATCACCTAATGGTATCAGAAAAAGTGAAACAGCCCTTAAAATAATATAAGAACCAAATGATAAAGTTTTGCTCCAGGTTCTCTAGAAAAGTACTCTTATAATCAGAAAATACAGAATGTTGAGGGTGGAGAATAAATAAATTAAAATGTCAACTTACAAAGCCAATGATGACTTATCAACGAGGCAGAAACCTAAAAACAAAAAAATAAATAAAAGTCATTTATTAGTTTTATGTAACAGTTGTACATGCATTTTTAATTTTACTGTGGTAACTACAGATTCCCACGTGAATTTTAAGAGAGATGTGAGTCCCTTTACTGTTTCCCCCAATGATAACATTTCACAAAGCTAAAGTAGAATATCACAATCACTACATATTTGTATTAATACAATCCACTGATCTTTTGAGATTTCCCCAGATTCATTATACTTATTTGTGTATGTATTTAGTTCTACAGAACTTTATTACCTTAGGCTCATGCATATATCACAAGATACCGAACAGTTCCATCACCACAAGGATCCCTCATGTCCTTTTATAAGCACACCCCACCTCCTTTTTCACAACCCCCTTCTGTCCCCAACCTCTTATATATCCTTTTGCTTCTCCCTTGGGAGAGAGAAAGAATGTTCGTAAGGGCACACATGCAAGCAGGGGAGGGGAAGAGAGAGGAGGAGAGAGAATCCCAAGCAGGCTTCACATCCAGTGCAGAGCTCAAAGGGGGGCTCAATCTCATGACCAATGAGATCATGACCTGCGCTGACATCAAGAGTCTGATGCCTAACCAACTAAGCCACCCAGGCACCCCAAACCTCTTACACATCTATTTTTTAACATTAAAAATAAACATCCATTTGTGAGTGATAAGTATTTTACTCATTGTGCATAAAAGACTACTACCCAGTTATATGTCAAATCATAAATAAAGAACTCAATTTTTCTACATGAAAGAATAAGATTTAAAGCAACAAATTCTCTGGAGAGAAAATTTTGTTTGCTTGTTGTTACCATGACATAAACTACTCGCTTCAAAAATCAAAAGGTGAAAGGTAAGAGTGTTGTCTGAACTCAGATTCCATATTTTCAACAATATATTTTAAAAGGCTTTATTCTTTAAGAGCAGTTCTAGGTTCACAGCAAAATTGAGGGGAAGATGTTTTCAGTTTCACACTCCACTTGTTCAACTGCTGCCATATAGGAAAGCAATGCACTTTCATATATTAGCCTTATAGTCTGTAACCTTGCTATTACTCATTTATTAGTCCCGGGTTTTTTTGTTATTTTTTTTCTTTTTGGATTTTCTATACAGATGATTGTACCATATGTGAAAAAAGATAGTTTTTTTCTTCCCAATCTGTATACCTTTTATTCCTTGTCTTATTCCATTAGTTAGGAATTCCAGTATTATACTGAAAAGGAATGATAAGAGACCATCTTGCCTGTTTTTGATCTTAATGGGAAAGCTTTTACTTTCTCACCATTAAGTATGATGTTAGCTGCAGGCTTTTGCAGATATTCTTTATCAAGTCGAGGAAGTTCCCCACTATTCCTAATTTACTGGAAGTGTGTGTGTGTGTGTTGATCATAATGGGTATTGGATCTTGTCAAATGCTTTTTCTGCATCTACTGATAAATCATCTGCTTTTTCTTCTTTAGCTTGTTCATGTGATGGATTACATTAATTGATTTTCTCAAATGTTGAAACAATTTTGCATACTTGGGATAATCCCCTTTTAGTCATGGTATATGACTTTTTAAGGATTGTTGGTTTGGGGCACTTGGGTTTAATGTCCGACTCTTGATTTTGGCTCAGGTCATGATCCTAGGGTTGTGGGATCGAGCCCTGCTTTGAGCTCCACACTGGGCATGGAGTCTACTGCAGACTTCTCTCTTTCTCTCTCTGTCTCTCCTTCTGCCCCTTTCCCCTGCTCATGCCCTTTCTCTAAAATTAAAAAAAAAAAAAAAAAAAAGGATTGTTGGATTTGATTTGCTAAGGATTTCTGAATCTATGTTCACGAGAGTTACTGATCTGTAGTTTTTGTGTAATGTCTTTGTCTGGTTTTGATATTAGAGTAATGCTGGCCTCACAAAATAAATTAGTAAATATTCCCTCTGCTTCTATCCTCTGAATGTGATTGTAGAGAACGGCATAATTTCTCCCTTAAATGTTTGGCAGAACTCACCAGTAAATCCATCTTGGCATGGTGCTGTTTTGAAATGCAATTATTTTATTTCTTTAATAGTATAGGTGTGGGCATTGAGTTCAAAGTATTCCTTTATTATTAAATGTCCAAAGGATGTGAAGTGATACCTCTTTTTTGTGATATTAAGAATTTGTATCCTCCTCCTCCTTTTCTCAGCCTCACTAAAGGCTTATCAATTTTATAGATCTTTCAAAGAACTAGATTTTGGTTTCATTACTTTTCTCTGATATATATCTTCTTTTCAGTTTCACGGATTTCTGCTTTTTAAAGTTAAAAAAAATTTTTTTTTATTTATTTGTGAGAGAGAGAGAGAGCACAAGTGGGAGAGGGGCAGAGAGAGAGAGGCTCCAGGCTCTGAGCTGTCAGCACAGAGCCTGATGCAGGGCTCGAACTCATGAACCGTGAGATCATAACCTGAGCCGAAGTTGGACGCTTAACCTACTAAGCCACCCAGGCGCCCCTCTGTTTTTTAATGATTTTTTAAAGTAATTTCTATACCCAACATGGGACTCGAACCCATAACCCCAAGATCAAGACTTGCATGCTCCACAGACCGAGCCAGCTAGGCATCCTTTTTCCTGCTCTAATTCTTATTACTGCTTTACTTTTGTTTACTTCAGATTTAGTTTGCTCTCCTTTTTTTCTGGTTTCCTAACATGGAAATTTAGATTATTGAGGTCAGGACTTTCTTCTTTTCTATATATGCATTCAGTACTACACATTTTCCTTTAAGCAACACTGTCTCTGCATCTGACATTTTGATGTCATGTTTTTATTTAGCTCAAAGTATTTTAAATTTTCTACGGATATACTTTTTTGACCTATTACTTATAAATTGTGTTGTATAAGGCAAACCATAAGAGACTCTTAAATACAGGGAAAAAACTGAGGGTTGATGGGGGGTGAGGGAGAGGAAAAGTGGGTGATGGACACTGAGTAGGGCACTTGTTGGGATAAGCACTGGCTGTTGTATGGAAGCCAAATTGACAATTATACACACACAAAAAAAGAAAAGAAACCACTAAAAAAAATTAAATTGTGTTGTATAACCTCTGTAATTTGAAATTTCCTACTTGTCTTTATGTTATTGATTTCTAAGTTAAATTCCATGGTGGCCTGAGAGCAAACAATGTATGATCTGTATTCTTTTAAATTTGTTGTGTTTTATGGTCCAGAATGTGGTCTTAGTGAATGTTCTATGTGAGCTTGAGAAGAATATATACTTCTTTGTTGTGGATAAAGTGATCTAAAGATGTCAATTACATCTAGTTGACTGATGGGATATTATGTTCAACTATGTCTTTATTGATTTTCTGCCTAATGGAGCTATCTATTTATTATAGAAGTATATAACATTTTCTTTTTTCTTTTTTTTTTTTTTTTTTTAGAGTATATTATATTTTCTAACCAGGAACCTGAGTGCTTACCATAGCATGATCTAGGCATTTTAACCATTTTATCTCATTTAATCCTAACAACCCTATGAGGGATGTACCACATTATCCCTTTTGGGCCCATAGGAAAACTCAGGCAAAAAAGTTAGTAATTTTCCCAAGGTCACACAATTAGCAAACAGCTGATCTGGACACCGGAGTCCAGACTTTTAGCATCTAGGCTACAGGGTCCCTCAAAGAAACCTAGGATGATGAAATCAAGGCATTTTGTGTTACCATTAATTTCTGTGATGAACAACGAAAATTTTACTAGTAAGTCTTGGCAACAGTAATTACTCCTAAGCACTAATGTCCCTTTTACTCACTGTTGCTAAACATGCTTACATTGGCAGACACAGTATAAGCACAATATTTGTATGGTTTTTCATTCTAAAACATTCCACAAAATTGAGTGAAATATTACATCTATTTTGCTTGCATGTCACCAGAGCAATAACATTTATATTCATATTCACTGTTTTTCTAAAATTGTTAAATTCTTAATGGATAGAGACTATACCTGTACAAGTAGGTTTGTAAATAGCTATACACAAACATCCAAGAAAAGCCTTTGATGAGCACAATCATAAGCACAAAGACAACGTCAGGTTAGCCCTACTCCACCAGAGTTTCTGGTTTCTAGAAACCTGGACTCTGACATGGAAAGGGACTCAAGACCTTCACTGGAAGGTAGGACCCTGCATCAGAGAATACAGTGAGCACTTTCCTTTAAACTTCATTTACCAGCTAGAAATATGATGTAACTTATTAACCTAAAGTTTTAAAAATTCTAGGATGCAAAAAACTAACCATGCCATTCTTAGCTCAGGTAACAAAGTACCATGGACTTGATGGCTAAAACAGTAAATATTTATTTCTCTCAGTTCTGGAGGCTGGAAGTCCTAGACTATGGTGCCACATGGATGGGCTCTGGTGAAAATCCTCTTCATAGACTACCAACTGCTCACCGTATTCTCAGATGGTGGAAAAAAGAGCAAACTAGCTAGCTCTTTGTTTGGTCTCTTCTTATAAGGGCACTGATTTCATTCGTGAAGGCTCTGCCTTCATCGTCTAATTACCTCCCCAAAGCTCCACCTTTAAATATCACATTGGGGTTAAGATTTCAACATATGAATTTTGGGGGACATAAACACTCAATCCGTTGCAAGGACCTTATATGGAGATGAAGATAATACAGTCATCTCGTAAAAACCTCTTGCAGAATCTCACATCTAGGGGAAAAAATAGGGATAGACTACTAAAAACCTATGCAATTCTGTAATCAAATGGTATCTTGCTGCTAATCTGGACAGCCCAGGTAGGCATCAGTGTGACTGGAGAGGGCCTCAGGGGATACTAAAAATGCACAGAAACAATAGAGTGGAAAAGCTACTGCAGTAGAGATGGAGATGGAGGGTTCTCACAAACAAGGAGAGTGACTTCACTCACTCTGTCAACTCCAGAGTTCTAAAGCCCGGCTACAACTCCAGAACTCTTCCCTGCCCGTTATCTTCCAGTTGGTGTTTTCACTCCCGACACTTGCACATACACATATGTCTCTGCTAACACCCCCACTTCATGCTCCACTGAGGGAAGAAAAAAAAAAAAAAAAGCTACTGGATAGAGCATTTCATCTTTTCAATGCTAACGCTACAAACTTCCCTTCTAGCACCACAGCAATCTCACTTCTCCATTCAAAACTTCCTTCGCATTGTCATTTTCTCCCTTTCTACTAGAGATACTGCTCCCCAAGATACAACCATGATCTGGTATTTCTCAACCTATAATAAACAAAACCTTCATTAACCTTGCACTGCCCTCCAGCTCCCACTATATTCCCAGACTATCTTTCTCAAATTTCTGAAAAAGATTTAAAAAGTAGATAATCCCCATTTCCTCACCTATTCACTTTCCAACCCATTCCCCTGGCTCTGATCTCCACCACTCTATCAAAAGATCCTTATCAAGGTCATCAAAGCAATTCTTATTATCCTCATTTTAAAAATCAGGGCACTGAAGCTCAAGAGAGATTAGTAGGTTGAGATAGTAAAGACATATCTTCCCTTAGAGATAAGTAAGAGCCCAGAGCTGCTCCAAAGCTCTCTTTTCATGATATTAGACTAAGGACTTCATCTTCCAGGGACCCCACCTCCTTCTTCTGTTAGGTCATCTTCCCTGCATTAAATCTCAGACTTACGCTCCAACATACCTCATTGTGTTAAATCATTTTTCATTGAGAAAGAATTTTGCTTGATCTATGAATATTTTCTGTAGATCACTTGGTATATATTATTTTATTTAATTGAAAATAGGTAGTTCTAT
Source organism: Leopardus geoffroyi (assembly GCF_018350155.1). Taxonomy (NCBI): domain Eukaryota; kingdom Metazoa; phylum Chordata; class Mammalia; order Carnivora; family Felidae; genus Leopardus; species Leopardus geoffroyi. The sequence continues at coordinate 129,968,472 of NC_059332.1, forward strand.
TCCCTTTGTACAAATAAGAAAACATTGAAACAGAAACCTTTCTCAATATCAGACACCTGAAAAGTATCAGAGCCAGCATTTGACCTCATCACCTAGATTTTGCACCCCAGGCTGCCTGGCCTTCATGATGGTTAGATCTCACAGCTTCCCAGTCGTTCCTATTACATGGTAACAAGGTAAGAGCATCACTCAGAAGTGTGCCATACCCCGATATTTCCATCAAGTCAGACACCGTGGGGTTGAGGCAAATTTGCTATGAGCAAACATGTAAGAAACTGATTTATATATCATAATTGGACTTTATAATAGAATCACAGTTGTTAACACAGGATACTCAACTTTGGTGACTACAGCATCTTCCCTCCATAGCTCTATCTAGGAAGCGAATTCAGTAAGTGTGAGGTAGGATACAGATTTGTATGCTCACCCATATCCTATTCTTTTTCTAAGCACATAGACGTTACACTTGCTCAGTATTGCCCTTAAAGTTGGACATGAGGGGTTCCCAGTAAACCCTTCCCTCGAGAGCAAGAAGGCCAAGGGTCTAAGGGGACATATCCACTCAGGCCCAGACTCCCCCTCCTAGACCATGCTGTAGGTTCCTGGAACAAAGGGATTTCTTGTCCAAAGAACTCCAACCCTGCTAGCAGGGACTGTGAAAGCCTCTTTCCCAGACCTGTGTTTATGAGGATAGATTGTGCCACTGTGTATTCAGCCCTAGGTTCCAAGAAGTGGCCAATGGGTAGCTATCTGCAAGGGTGTGGACACAGGTTCAACGTGTGCCCTCCATTGTGCAGAATTGGGCCTGAAACATGAAGAGAAGGGAAAATGGGCCAGCATTCCTACGCTGCCATGTTCTCGAGGTGCAGAAACCTCAAGACTCCAAAAATTCCACATTCAAATCTAGTTTTCCAGGTCACAGAAGATAAATGTGCCCAAGAATGATATATGTTTTACAGTTAATTATTAGCTTAACTTATAACTTTTAACTATTCAGATATATGATACAATTCCTTCTAATATTTCTGCTTTAACTTCTCTACCTTCTTATAGTTAGGCACAGCCATGTAAATAGTTCTAGACTGTGAATTAAACAGTTAGTTACTGGTACAAGACCATTTAATATTCTCTTTTCCTCCATGACAATCAAGAAGGTCAGGTGTTCCATAAAGCATACAAGATGGAGGTGCACCCATAGTCCTTAGCCTGAGTGTATAGGGCAGAGTCTCCCAGAAATCCACAATGGATTTTTAACAGGAGAAGAAATGATCTGTTCTTCACTAAAGCCACTGAGGTTTGGGGACAGCTTGTCAGCACAGCGTAAGTTTAACCCATCCTAACTAGAAATTGGTACCAGAAGTAGGATGCTTCTCTAGCAAAAACTTAAAATATATTTAGTGGTCAGGAAGCAGTGAGGAAATTAATCTTAAGGGCTGGAAAGACAAGTATTATATTTATACAATGACAAAGTATTTTACAACACCCCTAGTATAAATTATAATACTAGTATTTTATAATACTCCTATTATAAATTATAATACTCCCAGTACCTCACAAGACATATTACCTAATAAACTTGCAGCTCTAAAAGAGAGAAGAAAACGGAACACTTGAAGTGTGAATTCGTTATTTTTGGCTGCATATGGCAAGTAGTCAAGGGATAAGCTGAGAAAAGGACTATCCAGTTTTCAATAATAAGTGAAAAGTAAGAGAGATTCCAGACATTTTCAATTTGCAATGTTTTATGGACTAACTACTTCCCATACTAACAGAGACATTGAATGAAGGTCATAGGCTCAGGAAAACATTAAAAAAAGAAATTAAACTGCCTCAGGGAAAGGACAGATTAACATGTTCATTAAATCATTTTAGTTGGATAAGACGAGGAAAAAGATCAGATTAAGGGTGTGGTTTTCCCATAGAAGTCAGTCAGTCCTCAAATAACTTTCTTTTGGTCTAGAAAGAACTATACAGGTGAGAAATCAAATCAATGCAGCAGAGCTGAGAACCAGGTACCACAACAAAAGAAAAAAAAAAAAAAAAAACCAGATGTAATTACCAGCATATAGAACAAACAAACAGAAATCTTTTAGATTTTGGAGAGAATTGTGCTGCCAAAGAGAACCAGTCTATCAGCTAAAGTCTGAAAATGACCCTTTGGCTCCTTCTATATGGAAGCAGTGGGAAGAAAGGGTTGCTCAGTTCCAAGCAGAGCAAATCCTCCACTCTCCATTTCATACGGAGCCAAGGAAGAGAAAAGGAAGAACTACTCAGAGGAAAAAACCAGAGCCTCATGAAAACAATGAACAAGAAGATAAAATCAGGCCAGCAAATTTTGTTCCTCCAGGGTGTCCCAATATCCATCATGAGGGATTTCAGAATTGCTATGGACCAGTAATTCCAGTGTGCCTATGTTACCTTTTTCTAGATGGGATAGTCTACTACATTTAACTGCCCCATCCTACCCTTATATGTATCAGGTATATATACAAGTGAGGTGTGTGTGTGTGCGTGCACACACACACACAGACACAGAGGGAAGGCCATGTGAGGACACAGCAAGAAGGCAGCCATCTGCAAGCCAGGAAGTGAGGACTCCGCGGAAACTGAATTTGCTGGCACCTTGATCTTGGACTTCTAGTTTCCAGAACTGTGAGAAAACACCCTTGTGTTGTTTAAGCCACCCGTATGGCATTCTGCTATAGCAATCCAAACTACAGATACATGTTTGGTACCGTGAAATGGAATGCTGCTGTAACAAATGCCTAAAAATGTGGAAGCAGCTTTGGAACTGAGTAGAGGCTGGATGAGTTTTGAGGTGCATTCTAGAAAAAGCCAAGACTGCCTTGAAGAAATAGGAAGTCAAAGGTGACTGGTGAGAACTCAGATGTAAATGAGAATGTGCTATTGGAAATAGAGAAAAGATGATCCTGCCTATAAACTGGTAAAGAACCAGCTGAATTGTGTTCTAGGGTTCAGTGGAAGGAAGAGCTTGTAAGTCACGGATGTTTAGCTAAAGAGATTTTTCTTTTAAGTTTATTTGAAAGAGAGAGCAAGTGAGTGCGAGAGGGGGAGAGAGAGGGGGAGAGAGACAACCCCAAGCACCCTCCACACTATCAGTGTAGAGCCCAAACTCACAAATCCGTGAGATCATGACCTGAGTAATTCAGGTGTCCCTTAGCTGAAGAGATACCTAATCAAAGTATAGAGTGTGGCCTGGGTTATCCTTATTGCTTTAGTAGAATGCAAGAAGAGAGATAAATTGAAGGAATCATTAAGTGAAAGAGAGAGAGAGAAAGAGAAAACTTGAAGATCTGGAAAAATTCTCAGCCTATCCATATTGCAAAAAATGAGAAAGTATCCAGGAGAAAACACCAAGGGTGTGGCTGGACAATAGCTCCATGAGGAGATTATCCTTGGAATTATTGGTCAGCCTAATCAACAGAAACCAGGAATAGAGATCAGATTAACCAACAGAGACACAGACAGTTTGGCCCAAACAGAATACAGTTAGGATGAAATAAAGGAAGGCTTTTGGACTTCCGAGATTGAACAGGACTAGACATTGAACTATTTGGCTGCAAACATGTTTTATTTCTCATGAAAAGGAAAGAACCCCAGGGCAGTTTAGACATCCTCACTTCTACTCCCACTACAGAGAGAAAGGCTGCTTCCTCCCTTCGTTTCAGAGGGTGGTGCTCCCATCCCTGGTTTTGGTGGGTCAGGCTGCCCCCACCCAGTGCCTCAGGGGTGGAGCCATTGCCTAGGGCTACCAGGCCAGAGGGCAGATCTCGCAGCCAAAGAGGATTATTCTTAAGCCTTAAAATCAAATAGAGTTTGCCTGACTAGATGTTAGTCTTCTTTGGGGTCCAACATTCCTGTGACCTTTCTGCTTTCTCCCTTTTGGAATGCGAATGTCTATCCTATTTCCATCTCACCACTGTATTTCGGAACCACCTAACCAGTTTAGTTTCACAGGTTAGTTTCACTGCTGGAGAGGGATTCTGCTTCAAGATGAATCATACCTTGAGTCTCATACATACCTAATTTAGAGGATTTTTAAGTAGGCTCCACACCCAATGTGGGGCTCAAACTTACGACCCCAAGATCAAGAGTCACAGGCTCTACTGACTGAACCAGCCAGGTGCCCCATGATATTCAGGTAAGACTTTGGAATGTAGAATTCTGAGTTGATGCTGGGATGGGTTAAGACTCTTGGACCTGTTGAGATGGGATGAATGTATTTTGCATGCAAGAAGGACATCAATGTAAGGGGGCTAGAGAGCATAACGTTATAGGCTGAACTGTGTCTCTCCAAAATTCTTATGTTGAAGCCCTCATCTTCAACATGATTGTATTTGGTGACAGGGCCTTTAAAAAGGAAGTAACTAAGATTGAATAAGAATGGGACTTGTGTCCTTACAAGAAGAGAAAGAGACATCAGAGACTACCCTCTCTCCACACATGACAGAGGAGAGGCTGTGTGATGACACAGCAAGGCGGCGGCAATCTACAAGCCAGGAAAAGAAGCCTTACCAGAAAACAAAATTGCTGGCACTTTGATCTTGGACTTCTAGACTCCAGAACAGTAAGTAAATCTGTTGTTTAATCCAACCCAGTCTGTACCATTTTGTTATGGCAGACTAGTCAAGCAGACTAACACATCTACTCTTCTTGGATATTTTCAAGTATCTCTCCCAGGGAAGGACATGAAAAGGGAAGGACATTTAACACTGGGCTGGCCCAAACCATCAGAGACCTTTGTTTCAAGGTCTAGAAATACTAAATAAATCCTTTGAAATGAAAAATCTATACCAACTAACTGCATTAATGGCAGCCAACAAGAAAATCAAAACAAATAAAACTGGAACATAGACCTCTATGTTTTCTTTTTCAAAATGTAAAGTATAAGGGGACATTTAGAAGACCCACAGATGTTTCACTGGTCTCCCTCCCACCATAGTCCACACTATTATCAGACCTACTAAGCCATCTCTTTCTTTAGACTTTCCTGATTTAGGCTTTTATTCCCTTCCAGCTGTTTTGATGGCACCAATACCATATAAAGAAATACTGGGTGATTTGAGATGAACTTTAACAAGACATGGACATGTGTCTCACTAGAAAGCAGCTGATTCTATTACTACTCGGTACACTTCTTGTTAAGTAGTTCTGGGAGAGTTTTCTATCACAGGGCTGTGACATCTGCACGCTTATGAGGTTCCTATGAGGGGTAGGTAATCAAATAAAATGTTTATTAAACACACCCACAAAGTGCTCCAAACAGAAGTTACGGCAAAGACTACAAATGTTTCCTGATATCTATTCCTCCCCTCTTCCTCTGTGATATAATCTCTGAATTTTAAAAGGACACAAGGGCACCCAGAATAAGGACATTTCCCAATGTTCCTTGAAGATAAGAGTTGTCATATTACTGACAAACAAGATGTAGGCATTTTAACTGTTACATGCAAATTCTGAAAATAGCATACGCTGAGAAGGAGCATACTCTTATTTTCCCCTCCTTCTTGGCTGGAATACTGACATGATAGAGCTTGACTAGCCATCTTTAACCATGAGGCAGACAAAAAGAACAATGGTAAAAAACAGTTTAGAAACGGACCCACACAAGTGGATGGAAACTAGGTTTTCACCACTGCAATTCAATGAAGGAAACTCTTTTCAAAAAATGATTCTAGAGCACGTGGATTTCTATAATGAAAAAAAGTAATCTAGATTCTTATCTCACATCATACAAAAACTATTGAGATAAATCACAGAATGGAACACAGATCTAAATGTGAAGGATAATTAGTATCTTCATGACTGTGGAGTAGGCAAAGATTTCTTAAACAGGACACAAAACACAGTATTCAAAAAAATTATAAACTGGATTTAAGAAATTCTGCTTGTCAAAAGACATCATTAAAAGAGAAAACAATAAAGTCACAGACTGAGAAGCTATGTGTAATACACATATTCAACAAAGGACTCTTATCCAGAATATAAGGAATTCCTACAAATCAATAAGATGACAAACAACCCAATAAAAATATGCAGAAGACATGAAAAAGTACTGCCTAAAAAAAGGAATCCAAATTATCTGAAACATTTGAAAGGGTGCTCGACATTATTAACAATGAGGGAATGGAAAAGAAAACGATGAGATACCACCTCACATCCACCAGAGGGCTTAAAATGAAAAGGAACAATATCAAGTCCTGCTGAAAATGTGGAACTGTTACAACTCTTAGATTTACTCACTCACCGATGGTTGACCTGGCAGAATTTATTGAAACTAAACACATGGCTACCCCATGACTTTAAAATCCTAGTTTTAGATATATTCCCAAACAAAACACTGCAAATGTCACTAAAAGATCGTGTATGACTATTCATGGCAGCTTTTTTTTCCTCAGTAAAATTTTATTCTGTAGTTAATTCCAAAGTTGACAGAGAAATGGATCAAATGTCCCAATTAGTTGCACTGATTGTGCAGAAAATGTTCATGACCACTTCATAGAAATTGTAGTTTCCCCTAAGTTAACAGAATATTTGGGATGGACACATCATGTCTAAATAGTTTAACCTGCAAGCATAAAGGATTAACAGCCAGAGGCAGACTGAGCTGTCGAGTATTTTATTGAAACAGGACCTGCATGGTACTATCACCATCCAGTCACCTCCCTCACCTGCCAAGGTGCTCGTGGGTGCAGGAAAAGGCCCAAGGCCCCAGTTGAGTCCAGATCCAACAGCATCAGAGGTACAGGACTCTGGACTGAGAAACTGGTTATCAAAGCAAGAGCCCAGATGAAGAGAATCTTTAGTTGACAAATATTGAAGTGACAAAAAGGTTTTAAGAAATGAGAAGAATGTATGACAAGAAGTTCTGAATAGAAGCACTGGCAGCCCCTCTTCCTCAGAGCCCCTCGTGGCTGATGGGCATTGCTGACAAGCCTCAAGGGGCTCACATGGCCAACTGTGGTCATGACCAAAGGCCCCCCTGAGGACTGCCCGTGGTCCCCACAGACAGCGTTGGTGAGGCCTCCTCCTGGTAGACAATGCAGAAAATCCCGAGATAGCAATCAGGATGCTCTGCTCAGAACGACTCCTTTTTCCATCCTGGGCCTGAAGTATGGACTGAAATGCCACATTTTAGATTCTTTAGGTGTTCATATTTTTCATTCTCCTCCTTGAGAAATGCAGTGTTAACTGTGCTGTGCAGCCTGTGGAGAGAAGACGGGAAGGAGCCGTGCTTTTGGTGGCACCCGCTGGAGCCAGGCTGGGGGTGGAGAAGAGCAGGTCCTTTAGGCAGCCCTCAGGAGCAGGAGATCTCATCCAGAGGCATGAACCCTGTGTCCCCGAGGGTCCTGAGTGGCACTGGCCATCAGGCAGGACCACCAGGTGGGCAATGCTGCCATTGCTGAGAAAGAGGTGGAGCCAGCCTTCTGGAGGGAACTACCCTGCCCAGTACCATGTAGCAGACGATGTTGGCACGGCAGATGAAGATCTCCTAAATGTCCTCCTGCTGCTTGGCGTCTGCCCAGTGGTTGTAGTTCTGGAAGGCGGTCTTGATCCGGGCTCTATCTTTGTAATACACTGTGTTCCAGTGGAACACAGGCAGGTCGGGCTTGATGGGCAGACCCTTAGTAGGTCTGTGCTGACCTTGCAGATGCCTGGCAGATATTTGCTTACCATATTGGTGGTTTCTTTTGCATGGGTCATGGACAAATAGACAATTTTATTAAACTTCAACCCCAAGCTTGCAAGTTGGAGTCCAGTTAGTTAGTTCAGCTTGTTCATGACCCAAGGATGTTAGTGTGCGGTCTTTTCCAGGGAGGCATTCACATGGTTGTGGGAATGCCTGATGAGGAAGATGGGTCACATGGCCTTGGCTTTGTGGTGGTCCAGCCCAGATGACCATTCTCCAGATTCTAGGTTCTTCTTCCATAGGTTGTCTCCTGTCCCAGCTGGGGTCACAAATGCCCAGCCAATGGCATGTGGCCCCCACAACCATGCCCACACCTTGAACAGGTACGTCTCCATGTCCCTACCCACGCGGGGCTTCCCCAACATCATGGTCGAAAACAGCATGGCTGCTGAGCCCCTTACCATGGCACCTGTTGGCATGCCACGCCCACTCGACCTGTACTGGCCCTGTGCCCATAGCAGTTTTATTTGCAGTGGCCAAAATTAGAAGATAACCCAAACATCTATTAACAGAATGAATATACTACGGTATGTTGATACAATGGAATGTTTCAGAAAAATATGAGAAAAAATATATACACATGCATTAATATGGATGAATTTCAAAAAATAGGCTATTATGAAAGAAGTCAGACAAAGGAATGCATATTATCTGGCTACCCTTACAGTCCAACAATAGACAAAACTAATCTGTAGAAATGGAAATCAGTACCTCTATGGGAGGTACTAGGTGGGAGGAGCATGGAAATTTTCTCTTTCTGGATGGATGTAATATGGTCTTTCTTGATCTAGTGGCTATACAGGTATACATACAGAAAATTCACCAAGCTGTATATTTAAGATGGACATGCTTTCTGTGCTTTACCCCTATGTATTTAATACCTCAGTACAAAGAGAAAAGGTACTTCATAAAAGATAACCAGACTATTTTTACCTTATCAGTTGCCTAGTAAATGTTATTAGGCAAATGCAAAGCTATCTACTTAAAAACAAAGACCAAGCAAATTGTGCTTAGGTCTCTGTTTCACTGACCCCCAAAAAAGTCAAAATCAACCTTATCCATTAGTATCAATAAAAACTTAGAAGAAAAATCTGAAGAAAGTAGGAGTGTATCAGGTAGTCCATAGCAGCTACCTTAGTTACTGAAGTGAAGACTCTACGTAGCATATTGGCAATCTATGTGAAGCAATTTTAGTAGTGTTTTTCCATAAATACACCTATTTAATAATTTTAACTATTTTTAGTACCAAGGTAGTATGTCATAAAAGAAATAGCAAGAGCTTTTGAATCAGACAAACCAGTTTTGCCACTTACTAACTATACAGCATTGGGCAAGTTTCTTAATCTCTTTGATACTGAGTTTCTTCACAATTTAAAACAGAGACAATAATACTTACTTTGCAAAATTGTAGCACAATTATAGTAGGTATTTAAGAGTGGTAGCTATTTAGCAATAGCTCTTTGTATGCAAAGTATCATGGTAGGTACTGGAACTCTATCTCTAAGAACCTGACCAACTGGAAATGACATTTAGATATAAAGATTGGTGATGAAAGGTAAGAATTTAACAAGGGCTATAGATTACAAATTACAGGGTTCCTATCCAGCTAGGAGGATTGTGGAGTGAGTATCCTCTCAACAGAGCCTGGAAAATTTTTGGAAAATCCACTTAAAGCAGAGGAAATGGCATGAATAAAAAAAGCATAGCCTCAAAAACAATACAGTGACTTCAGGTTCTAATTAGTTGACTAATGACTAACTGTGCCACTGGACTAAATCTAAGGAGAAAGACTACAAGGCTAGGAAAGCAAGCTGGGACTAGACAGAAAAGGACCAGTCAGGCTAAGAAGTCAAGGACCTGTTTTCTCAAGTCCTGGAATGTCACAGAAGGGTTCTTTTCAGGAACCAACCCCAGTGGTCACTGTACAGGAAAGGAAGGGAAGGAAAATCTCAATACAGGGAAAAATAGCATAGAACGATAAGGGCCTAACTCAAGATGCTGACAGGAAAGGGGGGGGGGGGGACCAGGAAAAATATTAGAGTTCAATTTTATCAACTTTAAAAAAACGAACATTGAGTTTCCCTGAATATTCAAGTAGGCTTGCCTTCAACTTTTAAATGACTGACTGGCTTATAAGAGCAAAGAAGTATCCAAAAGCAGCAAAACATATTTCCAGGCACATAGAAAGTGCCCATACATACTGCTAGCAAATGAATCATTTAAAAAATTCCAAATATTGAAACCTCTACAATAATACAGTGTTCATGCAAAAGGGCTATAATCATTTTTTCCTTCCTGTTGAGTGACCATTCTTTTACAATACATGCCAAGTTTCGAATTTGCTCAGTTCAATATTTTAAAAGACTCATTTGCAAGAGCTATCTCTGTCTCTACAGAAGACTCTGATATAAATCACTCTAGAAAGTTGGGAATATTGCCACTTCAGTTGCTAAGCTCTTGTGTAATTTTTTTTAAGGACTCTATCATTCATTGTCTTTTGCCATGGCAAAAACAAAAAAACAAAAAAACAAAAAAAGCCACTATGACTCATGAATATTACATGAAAAAAATTTAAAAAGTTAATCCAGATCACATAAATATATGTAAGATTTACCCAACAGTACATGACAATTTAATAATTTATACAATTTTAAAAATAATTAAAATGAGAATAACCTACCACATTAAGGAACAAAGAAATGGGTGCTTCCTAGGGGCTAAGCATAATTGTTAGCCCTTTCTATGTATTAGCTATGTATTAGCTATGTATTAGCTCTCTTAATCCTCTCCACAACCTTCTATGGTAGACACTTGTTATCCACACCGTATAGTGAGAAAATCCAAATATAGAGAATTGTCAAAGATTACACTATATAAAAAGGGAGAGGCAGAACTAGAAATTGAACCCAGGCAGTCTAGCTCCAGAGTCAGAAAATGCCAGTTAATAAGTGTAGAAAGAACGAAAGAAATGGAGGGGCCCCTGGGTGGCTCAGTTTGGTTGAGCATCTGACTCTTGATTTTGGTGGAGGTCATAATCTATCATTTGTAAGATCAAGCCCCGCATTGGGCTCTGTGCTGACAGTGTGGGGCCTACTTGGGGTTTTCTCTCTCCCTCTGCCCCTCCCCTGCTTGTGTGTGTGCTTGCTCTCTCTCAAAACAAACATTTAAAAAGAAAGAAGGAAGGAAATGGAAAATCATCATTAGAATACCACAATAATAACTGCTGCAGGCAAGATCAGTTGAATGCTAAAATTAGTGGGCTACACTTTGAGAAATAGCACATTTGCACAACTTCAAAACATTTATTAATTACCATGGTAGTTTTAACATATCCACAAATCATTTGATACTTTTCCCTCTCATCCCTTTGAGTGCAGACTTCCTTAAACAAAATAAAGTATAAGAAGTGAAAAGTAGTAATGTGTTACAATGGAGAAACCTGGCAAACACTGCCTAAACTATGTGATTAACATGTTGATGTGGAGATCCCGTGCCCCCAGATATGATGCAAGAAAGAGCACAACATTCCTCTGGTATTCCTTCCCCAAAGTCCATAACCTCAGTCCAATTGTGAGACTACACTGGACAAACCCAAAATGAGGGACACTGTATAAAGTAGAAAAGTGGCAATGTCTGAAAGACTAAAATGTTTTCACAGATTGGAGCAGACTAGAAAGACTTGATAACTAAATGCCATGTGGTATATGGATCAGATCATGGAACAGAAAAAGGACACTGGTGGAAAAACTGGGGAAATCTGAATAAAATATGTCATTCAGTTAATAGTATTGCACCAATGTTAATTTCTTAACTTTGGTAAATGTACCATGGTTATGTAAGATGTTAACATTAGAGGAAGCTAGGTGAAGGGTATACAGGAACACTCTATACTGTCTTTGCAAATATTCTATAAATCTAAAAGCATTTTATAAATAAAAGATTTAAAAGTTCAATACCCATTTGTGAAAACAAATGTCAGTAAACCAGGAATAAAAGAAAGTTTCCTCAATCTGGTAAAAGGCATCTATAAAAAAAAAAAAAAAGTATACTAAATATCTTTTAAAATTTATTTTGAGACAGCGTGTGTGTGCACATGTGCAAGAGAGAGGGGGGAGAGAGCAGGTGAGGGGTGGTGAGGGGCAAAGAGGGTGGGGGAGAGAGAGGGGAGGGGAGAGAATCCCAAGCAGACTCTGCATCTTCAGTGTCGTGGAGCCTGATGCAGGGCTCGAACTCACAAACTGCAAGACCATGACCTGAGCCAAAATCAAGAGTCGACATTTCACCAACTGAGCCACCCAGGCACCCCTTTAGTGTCATAACCTTAATAGTGAAGAATTGAGGTATCCTCCTTTAAGATCAGGGGAAAGCAAGGGCACTTTTGTTGTTGTTGTTGTTTTTTGAGAGAGACAGAGAGCAAGAGTGAGCATGAGTGGGGCAGGGACAGAGGGAAAGAGAGAATCTTAAGCTCCATGCTGGGCATGGAGGCTGACTCAGGGCTTAGTCTTATTATGACTCTGAGATCATGACCTGAGCCAAAATCAAGAGTCAGATGCTTAATCAACTGAACCACTCAGGAGCCCCAAGGCTGTCTATTTTAACACTTTTGTTAAATACTATTCTGCTATTCCCAGCCAGTGCAATAAGGCAAGAAAAATAAAAAAGTAATAGAGATTAGAAAGACAAAGTTAGAGGAGCCTGGGTGGCTCAGTTGGTTAAGCATCCAACTCTTAGTTTTAGCTCAGGTCATGGTCTCACAGTTTATGAATTCAAGCCCCAAGTCAGGCTTTGCACTGGCACTGTGGATGGAGCCTCTTTGGGATTCTCTCTCTCCCTCTCTCTCTGCCCCTGCCCTGCTTGCATGCTCTCTCTCTCTCAAAATAAATTAAAACAAAACAACAACAACAAAAAAGGCAAAGTGAAACTTTTTCTTTTTTTGCAGATGACATGAGTGTGCATTTAGGAAATCTCCAACAACCTAGAAACTACCAGAACTGAAAAGTGCATTTAGTGAAATTATAGAATACAAACTCAAAATACAAAAATCAACTGTATTTCTAGATACTAGCAAGAGGACTGGAAACAAAATTGAAAAAAGAGACCATTTACAACAGCATCCAAAAAAACCTCAAACGCCTAGAAATTAAGTTTAATAATATATAAGTCCCTTACACTAAAAAAACAAGACAATGCTAAGAGTAACTGAAAAACTTATTCAATAGAGAGATATACCATGTTCATATATTGGAAGATTCCCTTAAGATGTCATTCTTCTAAAATTATTCTGTAGAGGCAATGCAATCCCAGTCAAAAGTCTGGTAGCCTTTTTTTTTTTTTTTTTTTTAAATAGATGTTGACAAGCTGATTCCAAAATTTATAGAGAAATGAATAACACTTAAATATCCAAAAAATCCTTAAAAAGAAAAAAAAATTGTGGAGGGTTTACACTACTTTATGTCAAGACTTACTATAAACTACAATAATTAAGAAAGTATGATACTGACAGAAGAACTGATATAGTCCAAATAGAACAGAACAGAGTTCAAAAACACATCCAAATGTATGATCATTCATTTTTTTTTATTTTTGAATTTAATTAGTTAATTTACTTTTGGGGAGAGAGAACAGAAGCAGGGGAGGGGGCAGAGGGAGAGGGAAATAGAGAATCTTAAGCAAGCTCCACACTCCATGCTGGGAACCTGAGATCATGACCAGAGCCAAAATCAAGAGTGGGACACTCAACTGATTGAACCACCCAGGCACCCCTATGATCATTCATTTACAACAAAGGGATGACTGCAAGTCAATGGAAAAAGAAAGGTATTTTGTTTTTTGTTGAGAGAGAGAGAGACAGAGCATTAAGCAGGGGATGGTGGGGGGTAGGGGTGGGGGGAATCTTAAGCAGGCTCCATGCTCAGCATAGAGCCCAACACAAGCCAGGGCTCAATCCCACATCCCTGGGATCATGACCTGAGCTGAAATTGAGAGTTGGATGCTTAACCAACTGAGTCACTCAGGTGTCCCATGAGAGGGTTTTTCAATAAATGCGTAGAGCAATTGAATGTCCATATGGGAAACCTTGATATTCCTCATCTCATACCATACACAAAAATCAACTGGCGATAAATCAAAGACCCAACTGTGAGGACTGAACTATAGTTTCTGGAGGAAATCACAGGAAAATGTATTTAGGACCTTGAGGGTAGACAAAAATGAGCATGGGTTTAAAAAAAAAAAAAATCTGTGGGAAGGGTACAAGAAACATCACTAGACTTCATAACAGTTAAGTCTGCTCATCCAAAGGCAACAATTAAAAGAATAAGTATGCAAACTTTAGACAGGTAGAAAATACTTGCAAACATATACCTGATAAAGATTTCTTATCCAGAATATATAAAGAACTAAAATCATGAACAAAAGATAACCCACTAAAAAAAGTAGGCAAAAGATTTGAATAGCACTTCACAAAAGAAATCTCAATGGCCGATAAATATAAAAAGATAGTTCAACATTATTAATATTCATGGAAATGCAATCAACTTACCCTAAAACCATCAATTTAGCACTTTGGTATATATCCATAAAATAGGAGTATATGTCTGCCAGCAGCAATTTCAAGAACATCTGCAGAAATGGGACTTAAAATGACCAAAAACTGAAAACAAATCAAATGGTCATCAACAAAAGAATAGATAAATGAACTGCAGTCCCACCCGCATAATGCAATACTATGGAAGAGGGTCACCAAACTTTTTCTGCAAAGGGCTAAACAGTAAATAGTTTAGTCTTCATAAGTCATACGGTCTCTGTTTTAACTACTCAACCCTGATACATGGACATATTTATGTTCAACAAAATTTTATATACCAAAATATGTTGTTGGCCCACAGGTCATAGTTTACCACCCTTTGCTATAAAGCCAACAACAAAAAATTACCTATACATGCAACCTGGATAAATGTCAAAAATATCCTGTGAACAAAAGGAAACACACACAAACATTATAGGATTCCATTTATATGAAGTTCAAGAACACCTGAAAATAATTCATAGTGATAGAAGTCAGGACAGGAGTTGACTGATGGAGAGGAGTGGCTCCACTGTGTGGAAGACACAGGAGGGAACTTTTACAGGGATGAAAATGTGTTCCATCTTTATCCGAGTGGTGATCATACAGGCATACACATATGTAAATTTCATAAAGCCATACACTTTATTTTTGTGCTTTTACTATACATAAATTATAGCTCATTTTTGAGAAAACAAAACTGGACAAAAGTCAAAATAAAGACCTGAAGAAATTATCTAGAATTCAACATGAACAAGAAATATATAATATATATAAAAGATAGATTAAAAGAAATGGATAGACTGAGCAAGTCTAACCAAAATGTAAGCAGAGTCTTGAAAGAAAGAATAGGAAAAAAAAAATGGAGGGAAAACTACACGGAAAGAAAAAAGAAGAAACTTTTGGGAACTGATGAAAGCCCAACCTTAGAGACAGGAAACAATCAATCCAGGATAAACGAAATGTCCACACCTAGATACACTGTCATAAAACTGTAGACCACAAGATAAAAGAGAAGATCTTAAAGTAGGCAAAAAAAACAAAAAAGAAAGAAAAAAACAAAAACAAAGATTAACAGCAAATAAGTTATTAGAACTAATGGTAACATTGAAAGCAGAAGTCAATGAAATGATACGTCCAAAAGACTGAGAAAGAAACCGTCAACCTGGAACTGCGTACCAGACAAAACCATCATTCAAAAGTGTAAAAGATATCTTCAGATAAAGTTCACTGTCAACATTCCTTTAATAAACAAGCTTCTGAAACATATTTGACAAAGAAAGATGTGAGACGCAAGAAGGAATGACAAAGGATGCATAAAAAGAAAAAAAATCACGATGTCGCATTTATAGAAGGAAAAAAAACAAGGTGTTAACTAAAACTCCAGATGAGAACATGTAATTAACTGGTGTCAAAGCAACCTAGGTTTCTTGAATTCTTTGCAAGTAGAATTAATAAACTTTAGGTTAAGTTGTACATTAAAAATTTTTAAACTACTAAAAGAAATAAAACATTTTCATACTAGTTAAAAGGGAAGAAAACAGAGTATGAAAAAATCCAAAAGGTGGCAAAGAGGAAAAAAAAAAAACCACAAAGAAAACAATAAAAACAACCATAAAACAGAATGTTAGCTTTAATCCTAAATATATCATTAATTATACTTTATCTAATTGGACTGAGAGCTCCATTAAAAGACAAAGATTGTCAGAGCAGAACAGGAAAAAAAAAATCAGATTTCATCTGTGCTAAAGAGATCTTCTAAACAAATGTTAACTGAAAAGGTGTAACTAGAGTATTCTAAAAATTGATTTTAAGGTAATAGGCATTTGGTGGGGAGGCATAGGGCATCACTGTAGAATGACAAAAGGTCCAATCTACAGATTTCAAAATACAGCAATTCCAAACTCGTATATACTGTACTTTCAACTTTTACAAAGTGACAGAATTACACGAAGAAATGAGAAAATTCATTATTTTACTGTGATCTTTTTATTACACCTATCTCAGTCGTTGATAGATCAAACAAACCAAAAAACTAGTAAGGTTAAAATGATTTGAACATCACAATTCTTGTGCTTGATCTAAGACACGTGTGTGTGTGCGCGTGCGTGTATTTATGTTTTTATACTTACCTTGCCCCAAAAGTCTGAGTACATATTCTTCTCAATCATTCAAGGCGCAGTTGAAAAACTAACCATGAGGCCACAAAGCAATTCTCAAATTTCAAAGAATGGGTAACATAGAGCCCTCATTTGCTGACTACAGTGCAAGTTAGATATCAATAACAAAAGGATAACTCACAAAAACTTCCACATTTAGAACTAGAGAATACTTCTAAAAAACTCATGGGGAAGGGAAAAAAAATCCTAATGAAAAAATTTTTAATTCTTAGCATTGAAAAAATAGACTACGTAGAAAGCAACAGTAAATAAAAAAATGTGTAGTATTCGTGGAGACAAATCCATGACCAGAGTGAAGAGCCCAGAAATGAGTCCAAGCATATCTGGGAAGATGTATATGATAGAGCTGGTACTGGTGTGGGGTTCACTGCCACTCCACACAGAAAAAAGAGAATGAATTCGTTCTGATCTCACAACATAAATTTAAAAAATACATATCTATACATCTACAAGGCAGGTAAGTTAAAGAACTAATTGTGTAAAAGAACAGAAACTTTAAAACTTAGAAAAAACTTCTAAGTACATTTCCCTAATGGAGGAGAATATCTTAAGACACAAAAACACAAAGAAAAGATTGTCTGCGGTTTACATAACCAACAAAGGATTTGCACCTTGAACAATGTTTTCCAACAGAAATTGCTGCAATGATGGAAGTGTTTTGTTATATAATACAGTATAATATAAAATAATACAGTAAAATATAATATAATAGCCACTAGTCATATGTAACTATTGAGCACTTGGAATGTGGCCTAAAGTGACGGAGGAATTGAAACTGTTGAAGTGCACAGGACAGCATGTTAACATTTAAAAATCCTCGATGAGGGTCCGTGAAGGTCCGTTAGGTTTTTTATATACTTTTTAGTATTTAAATTTTTCATAAAAGAACTTGATTTTAGCTTATGTTACTGTATAAAATATAATTTCAATTTTATAAAAAAAATACCTAGCAGTCACTTTTCGGAAAGCAAACACACCAAATGTTCAAAATGTTATCTATGAATTTTATTTTTCTTCTATTTAAAAATATTAAATATAAAAGCATATAAACAATTCAACGAACATGGACGTATCCACCCTACAAGTTATGAAATAAAACATTACGGATATTGTGTAAATTCCCTAGATACCTATCCCTGATCACAACTTTTCTCTTTTTAAAGAAAAGCTAGGAAATATGAATAGACTAGAGCCCTGGATTCAGGCTTCATTTCGCAACACCCATATTTTAATAGATTTGGGGGGATACTTTGTAATACGTAGACATTACATATATCATTTAACAAAGAGTAATAAAGCAAACACTGATGTAACCATTGCCCAGGTCAGGAGATAAAGCATGTCCAGCATCCAAAAGTCCTCAGTATGTCCCTTCTCAATACACCCCCCCCCCGCCCCTTCCGCCTTGATCCCCCCAGGAGAAAACCACCAGCTTGACTTTTAGGGTATCAATTTATTCACAACTACTCCTTACTTTTCATGCCTATATATGAATCTCTAAACAACAGCTTTATTTCACCAGGTTCTGAATTTCTCATAGAATACTGAATGATATCCTCTTCAACAACCTGAGGTTTTTTTTGTCTGCTTTTTTTTTTTTTTTGGTTGGCTCAACATTATTGAGACACATTTATGTTGAAACACAAAACTACTTCATTCACCACTGTTCTGGGTAGGTTCCATTTTATGAATATAATTTACTGTTCTCCTTCAGATAGACAACAAGGCATCCAGCTTTGGAGTATTACAAATAACACCATAGTAAACCTCATACATGTCTGCTTGTGTATATGTATGAAAATTTATCTAGGGCAGTAGCTTTCAAACTTTTTTGACCATGACTCATACTAAGGAATGACGTTTTACATCATGACACACATCTGTGTGTGTATAAAACTGAGGGGGGGGGGGTGAGTTTCATGAAGCAAATACCCGATGACCTGAGACATAGTCTGTTATTTTCTATTCTGTGTTAATTCGTGTTTTACAAATTCTGATCATTATCCACTTAACTGATTTCACGACTCACTAAAATGGGCTTCCAACTTTGAAAAACATCGCTCTAGAGGATAAACACCTAGGGGTGGGACTGCTCAGGATGTGTAACGCGGACATCGGACAGGGGCAACTTTTCTAGATCCTTAACTTTTAAATAAGTGTTTTTTTATCTGAGTGTATATAAACATGCCACTATGTAATTTTAGAGCCAAAACTTTAAAACATCAGACCGTTTTATCTCTTCCTTCGGTCATAAAACAGTACTAATCACTTACCATGTGCTATGTATCCACTGGACTCCGAGCGAGACTGATGGGTTAATACACAGGGGGGTGGGGAGGACATAAGGGACCCGGACCTCAGTGAGGCCCCAGAAAGCTCACAGGAGGGGCCTCCGATCCTGCCTGGGGAGGGAGGGGTTAGGGAAGGATTCCTGGAAGAAGGAGGACCTAAGCTGAGTGCTTCTATTTTTAATTTTTATTGGTTTCCTAAAACATAAAAGTAACACGTTTGTTGGGGGAAAAAAGTCAAAATTACAGAAGTATATTTATTAAGAAGTAAAAATCCCCACCACCGTCCTTAAAGTTTAATGCTGAGACTAAATAACCAAAGTTGCATTATCAGTTATCCTAATGTAGTAAATTTTTAGGAGCCCCCACTCTTAAACAGTTTTAAGGGTATATCTGACAGAGTCCGGAATATTGAAGGATAAAACGAATCACATTTTCCATAATGAACATGAATGCAGACGTTTCATGTTTAGTCACGTTACTACTTTTAAGAGACTTTTTTCTTCTCTTTTCTTTTTTTCCTTTTTGGCCTTTTGGCAAGGTTAGCGTGCCAGGTTTCAAAAGTCGAGTCTATTTACTGCATACCAAATATACACAAATGCTTCAAAAAGCGGCATTAAAAACGGCCAGCTGAAAGAATGTTTTGTTCAAGTCAACTTGGCTTGGCCGGTGACAATTTGTCGGAGTTTCACACTTCGTCCCGAGGAGCCCCGGACCCCGTCACGTACGCGGCGCGTCGGCACCGGCACACCCTCCCCAGCGCGGCACGGAGCCCAGGACGGTCCTCGCTCCGCGGCAATGCCGCCGCCCCGCCGCCCCCCAGGCCCGCAGCGGGCCCCACCGCCACCAAGCCGGGCCACGAGCACCCCAACCACCTACCCTGCGGGGTCAAGAGCCCCCCGGAACTCAGGCGAGGCAGCTCGGGCGCGCCGCCTCCGCGGCCATGACGGCGACCCGGGGAAGCACCCCGCGCGCCAAGGCCCGCGGTCCGCCGGGCTGGGAGGAGAGCCGCCCCGTCCGTTCGTCCGTCCGTCCGCCAGGAGAGTGAGGCCAGAATACGCCCCAGACGTGTCTAAATCAAGGCTCGGGGCGGTACCGACGGGCTGAATGACAAATGGCAGATGCCGTGGGCTTTGCCGCCCTCGGCAGCCGCGAGGATGGCTGCGCCGAGGAGGCCGCGCACAGGCGGAGCCCGGGAGCCGGAACGGCGCGTCCGCGAGGAGGGCGCTGGGGCCCCTGGCGGGGGCGTCACGTGGCAGGAGGAGGCCCCGCTGGGGAGCCAGGGGGTCGGCGGCCTGGGCGGAGGAAGAGGACAGGCGCCCAGACGCCTGGCCGATTGAGTCATCCGTGTGGGCTAAGCCAAGGTCGCCCAGGTGCAGAGCTGGCGCAGGTAGACCCGAACCAGCCCGAAGCCCCGTACGGTATCGAAGACTGTTCACTTAAGTCACCACCAGGATGAGCCGCCCCGAGCGAAATCATAAACGAGAAACACGACAGATGCTAGGAGAACGCTGCACTAAGCCGGATTCACTTACCTCCTATCCGTGCAGTGTTGAAATAATGGCAGCCTAACTGTGACCACTAATTGTGAGCCAGGCACGGTTCTAAGCGCTTCGCAGGTAAATAAAGTAGTCCTCGTGACTACCCTGGGAGAAGCTCTTCTACTCCCGCCTTTCACATGAGGATCCTAAGGCACAGAAAGATTAGACGGAAATGATTGTATGGTTCTGGAATCCTACTATGTACGCTTTAAGTAATTCAAAAATATTCAGTGCTATTTGAATTTAAGAAAAAGAAACGGAAGCAAATCTCCAGCAGTTGCTTTCTTTCCTACACGATATACATTCCTAAAAGAGGCCTATAAACGTGAAGCAAAATGAAAGGCATGAAGAGTTCACTGCAGATTTCAGACAGTCTCCTAGCTTTGAGATAGAGGTTAAGCGCATCTTACAATTCTACCCACCTTCATCGCAATCTTCCAGTTTCCACTGCTTGCATTACTCTTGGCTTACTGGCTCTTAGAACATTCGCAAGTTCTTATTGGCCCACCTTATGCTCCCAGATGTTCAGTCTTAATTCTGTATTTAAACGAATTCAATATTCATCATAATGTATGCATTCCTAAATTCCCTATTTTTATTTCTTAATGGCCTGCCCTCTTTTCCAAGTAGTTTTCTTAAGGAAGGTTTATAGACTACCTTAAGGTTTTATCTGCTTTTTAGCTCTACACATAAAAACTGAGCAGGGTAAATATTTTGGATTCACACCTTTCTTCAAACCTAACAGAACAAAATGGCAATCGCTTCATTGATTTTTGACACCAGATTTTTGTGGAGAGATCTGAATCCTTGTGATTTTCTCCCTGGGAGGTAATCTGATATTTCTACTTGAATGCCTGAAGAGTATTTTTTTTTTTTTTCTAATCATTAAAACCAGATCCCTATCTGGGCTATGTCTCAGTGGCAATTATTCTCTATCAGCATTCCCCTCCCAGTATATAGTGTGATCTTTCAGTTTATGGATTCCATTCTCCTTTTCTTAGTATAGCATCCCATTCATATTATACATCTAAGTTTATCTTTCATCGGTTTGATTTTTTACTACAGAGTCACCAGTTGTTCTTATACTTGATTTTTGTCCTTCCGCATCCATCTTCTTGTGATTTGCACGTACTCCGATTCTCTCAAAATATTCTGTTCACTTATTTTTCTAGTTTACTGGATTTTAAAATCATGGTTTTAAACCTCAATTTTCTTAGCTATGCAATTTCCCTTTTCATCACATTCTCATCTTATACTCTCCTTAGCTGTTCTTTCTGTATTCTTTTTTTTTCCTGTAGTGTGAAACACATATAAAGAATACAAATTTCTGCTCATGAGTTATGTTTTCTTCCAGCCTTAGTTTCTTGTCTTTTACAGGCTATTTTCCTTTCTTCCCACTCCCATGTTATAGCATGTTTGCATAATAGCTATGTCATTATCTCTTATCTTGTTTATCCTTAAAAGTTGATACCAGACCGTGTATTTGCACTCATATGCTGGGAGTGAATTCCTGGTGCACTTTTCTCTTTGCCTGAGATGTGTTGGTCTTCTCTAACCTGAGCTTCAGTTTTAGGGTTGAGTGTTGTTGCTATCTACCCTTTCTGCCACCCGAGGGTTTAAGGATGAGAGGAGGGGCAATGGGGGATTGAAGAACTCAGCTTGAAATGGAGCATAGAGCTTGCTGGGAGAAGTCAGCCATCACTTCTGAAATTCCTTAAATCCTCACCAGCCCTCCTTCAAGCCAGGCAAGGAGTAGCCCATGCCTGTGAACTTCAGTTCATTTGCCCAGTTTAACATAGTACCCCAGAAGGTGGCGAACTTTCCTGCTTCCAGCAAAAATCCAACAGTGGCTCATAAAGATTCCTAGACGTTTTATGGGGATGCCACCGACTTCTTTCCCAAGTGGAGGACATTTGTGAAGATTCTCAAAATTTGGTCTGATCATCTTTTTCCTCAGTATGTCTTGTGGGGAGAGGGGTGGAAGGTTGTAGACATATATCACATTAGTGGAATCTCTGGTTTCTTTGCTTTCCCATCACTTCTCACATTTTACATTATACATTATGTTACATTATAAGGTACTTCTTTCTTTGGTTGCAGGTGAGTTGTTTTACTTTGTGTGGTTTAGGGTTTTAATTTTGATTTTCTTAGTGTTTTCTTTGTGCCGTATTTATACGTAAGTCAGTTAACCAGACTCCCTTATTGGTAATGAATTGTATGAAATTCCTTTTTTAAGTTATTCCCACAAAGTTCTTCAAACATCTATATGTTGACTTGGTAACTGTAATACCCTCCTTTTCCCTAAGCATTCCCTCAATGACCCGTGCCTTTGGATGACAGTGTGCCCCAACAAAGGTTCTGGAGCAGAGATTGCAAACTCCAATCTCTATGAAGTTTAAAACAATGAGGAATGAGATTGTAGTAAAGTGAAAAGAACATTCTTTGTGCAAGGGGCAGATGCTGTACAGCTCAAGCCAATTGCCGCCATGTTGGAATTCAGGGCACTATTGCCAAATCTCTATAATTCAGGACAAGCTTGGTATCTGGCCTTTAAATATAAAATTTCCTAATTTGGGAAATGGTGTGGAGGCCAAATGAAGTATCTCTCAAGGCCAAACTGGACCCATGGGTTACGAGTGTGGTCCCAGTTATAGAGAAGTACTCAGCATAAATTCCATGATCTGTTTTATTTTTGTAAGCATTTTGAGATACAGGCTTATTCTTCAGACTCTCTTCAATGACTTCTTAAAATGTCTTTAGCAAATATAAAGCAAGAAGATTCATGCTGACATATTTACAATTTGATATAGCATGTTAGGACCCAGCACTTTCAGGAACAGATGTTACCAGGGGTAACAGCTATGATTGGGCTAAAATCAATACCACATGAGCAGAGTGTTTACATAGATATGACAACCTTAAAAATAGCAGGAAAAAATATTTTCAATTGATGCAGAAAACACCTTTGACAAAATCCAACACCCATTCTTTAAAAAAAAAAAAAAAAACAACAGGAAAGAAAAGAAACTTCTTCAAGTTGATAATGGACGTATTTGTTTCCTATAGCTGCTGCAATAAATTACCACAAGTTTGTGGCTAAAACAAGAAATTTATTCTCTCTCAGTCCTGGAGGCCAGAAGTACAAAAATCACCGTGTCAGTGGGGCTTCACTCCCTCTAGTGGCTCTAGAGTAGAATCCTTCCTTGCCTCTTCCAGCTTTTGGAGGCTGTTTCCTTCCTTCTCTGGTTTCCTTGGCTTCCTTGGCTTCTGGCCACATCACCCTTGGCATCTGGCCTCCCACCTCTGCCTCCGTTTTCACATCGTCTTATCTTCTGTGTGTTGTGTGTTTTCTCTTCTGTAGGTCTATCTCACCAGACACTTGCCATTGGATTTAGAACACACCTGAATTACTTGGGATGACCTCATCTCAAGATCATTAACTACATCTACAAAACCCCTTTTTTTCCAAATGACGTAACATTCTCAGTTTGGGGAATTAGGACATAGGCATATCTCACGGTGGGGGGGGGGGGACACCTTTCAACCTTCTATAATGGGCAAAATCCCAATTGGCTTTGCTGTGGAAATTGACTAGCTGATTCTAAACTTCATATGGAAATGAAAAGAATCTAGGATAGCAAAACAGAAAAAGAGGTTAAAAGTTGGGAGAATTACACTACTTGGTTTTAAGGCCTATAAAGCTACAATAATCAAGTCAGGATGGTATTGGCATAAGGATAAATGGAACAGTATATGGAGTCCTGATATAGAGCCACACAATATGATCTATTGATTGTGGACAAAGGTACAACATAATTCTACTGGAAAAAGGTAAATGGTGTAAAAACTGGTTTGTATGGAGAAAAAAACCCAGCTTATATTTATACTTCACATCATATACAAAAATAAAATCAAATTAGATCACAGACCTAAATAGAAAACAAAGACAATAAAACTTTTAGAACTGTCCTGTCCAATAAGGTAGTCACCAGCCATGCTATTTAGCACTTAAAATGTGGCTAGTCCAAACTGAAATGTGCTATAAGTATAAACTGCAGTCTAGCTTTTGAAGACTTATGATAAGAATATAAAATATCTCAGTAATTTTTATATTGATTACCTGTTGAAATAATATTTTGGACATATTGGTTTAAATAGAATATATAATTGAAATTAACTTCAACTTTTTTTTTTAATGTTGCTACTTAAATCTTAAAGTTATATATGTGACTCATAATGGTTTTGTTTGACAGGACTGTTCTAGAAGAAAAATCTAGGAATAGCAAAGACTGCTTGGGTTGGATATAAAAAGCAACAACCATGGAAGAATAAATTGGTAACCGGACTTTACCAGAAATAAAACCTCCTGTTCTTCAAAAGGAATTAAGAAGCCATGCCACATACTGAGAAAAAAAAAAATATTCACAATACATAGATCTGACGTAGGACTTATATCAGAATATTTAAAGAATGCATACAACTCACTAATACAATAAATGCAATAGAAATGGGCAAAGACTTAAAAAGATACTTCATCAAAGAAGATATCTGAATGACCAATAAGTGCAAAAGTGACACTTGATGTCACTTCCCCAGTGACCATTACAAATTAAAATCACAGTGAAATACCACTGTATACCCACTGGAACGGTTAAAAATTCAATGACTGACAATACCAAGTGTTCTAAACAACATGGGAAATCTAGAATTCTCATACACTGATGGTGGGAATATAAAATAGTACAACCTTTCAGAAAAAATGAAAGTTTCTTACAATGGTAAACACGTACTTATACTATATACCCAGTAATCCCACTCCCAGGTATTTATCAAAGAGAAATAATAACTTATCTACACAAAGACTTCTACACAAATATTCACATTAGCCCCAATCTGGAAACAAACGGTAAGAAAATGAGCAAACAGGGCACCTGGGTGGCTCAGTAGGTTAAGCGCCCGACTTCGGCTCAGGTCATGAGCTCACAGTTTGTGAGTTCGAGCCCCACATTGGGCTCTGTGCTGACAGCTCAGAGCCTGGAGCCTGCTTCGGATTCTGTGTCTCCTTCTATCTCTGCCCCTCCCCCCACTCGTGCTCTGTCTCTGTCTCCCAAAAATAAATGTAAAAAAAATTTTTTTAATAAAAAAAAAAATGAGCAGATGATCATCTCATAGATGAATCTAAAAAACATTATGCTGAGTAAAAGAAGCCACACAGAAGACCTGCTATATAATTTCATTTATGGGAAATTTTAGTGGGGGAGAGTCTAATCTATAGGAATAAAAACCAGATCAGTGTTTTCCTAGGGTGGATGGAGATGAGGCATGAGGGAACTCTGTGGGGTAATGGAAATGCCCTAGATCTTGATCAATGAGATAACTACATGGATCTATATATTTGTCAGACTTTGCCAAATACTACGCTTCCAATGAGTACATTTTGTTATATGTAAATTAAATCTCAGTGAAGTTCCTCTTCTATTCTTACCTGCATGGAATGGGGAGAAAGAAATTATAAGACTGTTTTTGTCCTCATCTACTGTAGTTGGAATTAGTATTTACCTTCCGATTTTTTGTTAACTTTTTCATGAACACTCCCTTATTCATTATCACTTCATTTTCTCACCTGTGTGGGTTTAAGTGGCAGAGATGAAACGCAAACCCACGTCTCTCCTCGACGCCTAATCCAATGTTCTTTCACAATACAAGCAGCATTCTGCTTAACAGATTTGAACCAGGCAACTTGAAAAAATCTTTTAGTGAATTCAACTCAACAAATATTCAATAAGTGTTCAGATTTAATTTTCTTTAACCAAAATATAAGTAACACCTTAAAACCTAAATAAACATTTAGTTCTTTTGAGGCCCTTGGCCTCTGGCCAAATTACCTTTCTCACTGGCCTTCTGCTGGCCTTCCTCAGTCTCCAAGTCCCTTCTTTTTTTAGAGACTGTAATTCTTGGCTCATAGGGCTCTCTCCCCTTCCTTACACTTGTCACTATTTGCAACGACTTCTCCATCCAGGTATCACTTCCTCAAACAGGACTCCCATGAGAACATTATTTTTCCCAAAGCAAAACTGATTAATGTCCATTTCTATCTTAAACAGAGTGACATGTGGTGAACATAATAAACTCACAAGGCAATGTTTGGTATATGTAGTTCCTCTACTGACATTTTTTTTACGTTATGTGGTAAAGTTCTCCTGTTATATGCATATTGGAAAGTGTAACAAAATAATCATGTTGCTTCACCATGTACCAAGGATCAAGATGGTATGTGAGACAAGAGAACATGGCTGCTTGTGGCTCCTAATGAAGAGAGGATGATCCACTGATTTAAGCAGCTGTGTGTTTTTTGTTTTTATAGTAATATGTATGGATGTAATTCAAATTATATGAAGTATGGAGAAGAATTTTTTTTTTTTTTTTTAAGAGCGAGACCATGCATGCATGCGAGAGAGAGTAGGGGAAGGGCAGAGAGAGAATCTTAAGCAGGCTCTGTGCCCAATGCGGAGCCCGACACGGGGCTCCATCTCACAACCCTGAGATCGTGGCCTGAGCTGAAATCAAGAGTCAGACGCTTAGCCAACTGAGCCACCCAGGCGCCCTTCCAATTTTTAAGTAGGAAAATTTTTAAGTAGCTTGAAATGAAGAAAATAGCAAAAAGATGGGGGGGGGGGGAAACATTCACCTTTTATTAATAAACAACCAGAACCAGTCAGAAGTGATTGAAAATAGATTCAGTGGCATCAATTTTCACTCCTGTTTCATGTAGCATAAAAAAACCAAGTTGACAGTGACCAAATGCTGACCTTTGGAGTGAAAAGTAAAAGTAGCATACAAACGCCAAATATTGATATATATTTTTCTCTACTATAATTAAAATTTCCTCACAAAATTCAACAACAATAGGCAAAAAGGTACAAGACAAAGGGAAGGCGGTAGAGGCTTTTCATTATTTAGGAGTACCAGCCACTTATTCAAAGTAAAAGCGGATGTGTGGCAGGCTGACCATACCTATTTATCTTCTTCCCAGAGCTCCGCCAAAACAGGGACATCAGAAGAGAGACATGAGCCACAGTTGAAAGAGTTCAACAGATTTTAAAGGACGAAAATCAAGTGCAGGAGTGGTAAGTAACTTAAGAGTGGAGAAGTACCTACTGAGGGGCTGGATACTCAGGGGGACCAGTGCGCAAGAAGTCGAGTGTGGCGTTGTCAGGAAAGCGTTGGTTGAAAGCCTTTATTTTGCACACAGGGCAATTAGGTGACCAGATCCGTTCTCACACCCTGGGTAGTCTGGCAATCACACTTCCACCACCCCAGAGGAAACCAGAGTTATTATCTGGATGAACTAAACGGAGAGAGATGTTGAGACCCATAAGATCAGAGGATTAAAACAGAAGAATTACTGGAATATCTAGAAACTGAACTAAGGCACCAGATACTATTTGGTTTTAAATCTGTCGTATACTTTTTATTCAAAATTTTTGAAAGCATTAAAAAAATTAAAACAACGAGCACTAATTGCACTAACTGCGTAACTGCTTCATCATATTTTTTTATTGTTCATCTTAAATTTTCTCTTTCTTTTTGGTATTAGCAGTCTGATAGCCTGCCTGCACTCTTAGTCCATGGACTTTACCAACAGTTACTCGTGATTATCAGAAGATATATTTTACTTCCCCTCCCAAAATGTCCCTAGTGACTCTTAAGTCTCTGCTTTAACACAAATTCCTATACCTTTACCCTAGAGAAGGGATTAGTGAACTATGGCCTGCGGGCCAAGTGTAGTCCCTAGGTCTCCTACCATACAGCCTGCAGGCTAAAAGTTCTACATTTTTTAGATGTTTCGGAAAAAAAAATCAAAACAAAAATATTTGGTGATATGAATATTATACGAAATTAAATTTCAGTAGCCATAAATAAAGTTTTATTGGAACACAGCCGCTCTCATTCATCTATTGGAACACATATCATCTATGGCTGCTTTCATGCTATAACAGCAGCCATCTTGTATGTATGGCCCACAGAGCTGAAAATATTTGCTTGCCAGTCATTTACAGAAAAAGGGCTGACACATGCCCTAGAGGTCCAGGCACAATCCTGACCTCAGCTCAAACTCTCATCTCTTGTTTTCTTTTTGTCCTTTGGCCTCCAATCCTCAATTATCCTGCAAGGTAATCTCATCTCAGATTACCCTGAGCTTCCCTGTCTCCTCTTTCTCTCTATTCCTATGGCTACCTATCCTACTGCCCTTTCCCTTGTGCCCTCTGATCCTCTCCACAGTAGCAAGGCCGTGCATCTCCCTCCTTCTCCTCAAAGCTCTCTCCAGCTCTTCACTTTTACTAAAATGCCTGGCTCTCCTCAAAGATACCCTACACCCAAGGGCATGGTTGGCAATTCCCAGTGGCCACACCACACTAGGAGAGGTTAAAAAGACAGGATGATTCTTACCCCATCCCTACTGCTAAATCATTGTTCCTTTATTCACATAAGACATCTCCTTTTGGGCCCAGGACATCTGGCTCCTCCACAATTTCCCCACCACTATTACAACCATCTAAGGAGTGATCCACTATAGACCTTGAACAATGGAGGACTTTGGCAGTTGGCTCATATAATTTCTCCAATTGCCCCATCTTCCTGGGCCAATTCAAAATCTACATGGGTGATTTATGCAATACCTTGGTCTTAGAATTCCTTCACTTCCTCCTAATGAAAAGACCTTCTCTCTATTCAAACTATCTTCTGAATCCATGACAACCTCCTAGACCTTCAACAGCCTGGAACAGCTCCATCCTAAAAATTTCAAACTCCAGCATCCGAACTTCTGACTGCAACTTCCGACCTTTTCAGGTCTCTCTGCTCCCAGGATATTTATTCTGCAGTGAAACACACACACACACACACACACACACACACACACACACACACACACACACCCAACATGCGTGCGTACCTCCTCTGGTTTCAGTTTCTTCCCTAGCCAGCCTAGATTGCATAACTCATGATCTCCCCATGGTCTTCTTCATTTTGACACCCTGCCTTTGCATTGAACCAATCTCCAAAGCTACATCCCAGCCAACTGATAAGCATAAAAGGAATAATTTAGAAAAGTAATATTTATAACTATAATAAAAATTGATACATGCAAGAATCACCAAAGGATGCTAGAACTACTGAGTGAAAATTAGAGAGGAATAGGATATTTACAGTACACATAGTTTCTAAGCATCTATTTCCCCATAAATTTCTTAACAATTAAAAAAGGGAAAAGCGTAACTTGACAGCAAAGAAACCTAGCAAATACCGCCTTAACCAAGTGATGAAAGTTCGTATCATCAACGATGGGGTAGATGGACATATGCTCCTTGATGCAATGCATGGATAAGGACACATCACATACGTAGTATTCCTGCTAGAAACAGAACCTAAGTTTACAAAAAGGAAACAAACAAATCAAAACTGAGGGACATTCAAAAAAAGACTAGACTGTATGTTCCAAAAACATCAATGTTATGAATGACAAAGCTAAAAAAATCTTCCATATTGAATGAGATTCAAAATTCCACTGAATGCAATGCCTGGTGAGTCCTGGAGTATTCTTTTAAGCTACAAATTTTTGGCTGGCTGCTTTATTTGGTGAATCACACGACTCTTAATCTTGGGGTTGTGAGTTTCAGCCCCACACTGGGTATAGATATTACTTAAAAATCTTAAAAATATATATTTAAACAATTGAAGAAACCTGAACATGGACTAAACGTTCAATACTATTGTCCTGAGGTTAAATTTCTTGAGTAATAGTTGTACGGTCATTATGTACAAGGTGGTCTTGGTTCCTATGAGATAAATGCTGGAATGTTTATGGTTCAACACTCAAAGTCTAACTTACATTCAATGGTTCAACAACATAAATATCACATATATGAAAATGATAAGACAAATGTGTAAATATTAATAATTGGTGAATCTGCATTTAGGATATAGGGGAGTTCATTCTTTCAACTTTTTGTTTTTGAAAGCTTCAAAACCACAAAAAGTTTATAAAAAACTCCAGCTCATATCCAACTACCTACGATGCTCCCATAGTCAGGCTGTTGAGAACTGCTAGAAAAACTCCTACAAATGAAAACATGATTGAAGACTGAGCTATGCCCAATATTGCTTATTCAGCTTGCCACTCATTTGCTGGGGAGCTTTTCAAAACCTTTATCCCTCTCCTGAAACCATCTCAAACACCCTCACCATCTTCCTACTTCCTGGAAAGCCAAGATCAGCAAGAACAAACTCCCAATTTCTTCCCTGTCCCACCACCTATGAGCTTGTCTTTCTCATCAATCCTGTCCCTTGTTTTGCCCAGAGCTAATTCCTCCATGTGAATTCTCATGCCTTCCCAACTCTTCAAAAAACTTGTGCTGTCATTCAACACCCCTGTATCTCCTCCAAGGTCCATCTTTAACTCTCTACTGGCTTTCTCCTCTGTAAACAAACATATTAAAGTTTCTCCTAGCTTGAAAAAAATTAAACTCAAGCCTTAGATCTTCTCTAGCTACACTTTATAGTTCTGCTTTCACTCCACCCCTCCCCCCACCACAAAGCTTCTTGAGAGCAACCTCTGCTTGGGTGCTCTACTTCAACATCATTCCCAGGTCAGACTTAGGTCCCCAGTTGTCAGCTCTCCTCTGTCTCCCTCACTACTCTATCGATGTACTTCTGTAATCAGAAAGCCAATAGAAAGTCTTTCATCTGGGATCTCTCTACATTATCTGGTGTTATTCCCCACTCCTTCCTGCTCGGAAGGACCCTCTCTCCGTCATTGGTGCCCTGCCCTTCTCTCTGGGACTCTTTCTTACTACTCTGACCATTCTTTCTGAGCCTTCTGGGAAGGGTAGTAGTCTCTACAAGGACGACTTTGCCAGGAAATTTCAACAACATTCTCTTTCTTGGGCTCCTGAAATGTCCTTGGCCCTCTAGTCTTCTCAATTGAAACATTAACACCTAGGTGACCTCCTCTAAGCCAGCAGTAGTAGCAGCAGCAACAAATATATGCCAGGCACCACACTAAGCACCTTTATGTTTCATTAGCTTCTTTGACACAGCAATCTAAGCGGGTACTATTATTACCTCCATGGTACACATGAGGAAACAAAAGTTAGGGAGGGTAAAGAACTTGTCAAAAAATTTCTCAGCTAGTAAGTAATAAAGTTCAAAACTAATTCCATATCTTGTGCTGTGCTACTCCCACAAAATCATTAAGAGAAGACAACATGGGCATAATGGCACACGACCAGAACAGAAACGAGATGGGTAACAGAACATTCTAGAAGATCTGAGTCCATAATACAAGATACTAAAAGTGAAGGAAAAAGGACTTCATGTTTCATATTTAATAACACCATGGGATGGGGTTAAGAGCCTCTGCAAGTTCTCTTTGGTTAGGAAATTTTAGCAGTTATTATTGTACTTTCTGTGTTACTGTTCTAAGGTTCATTAATATCTTTCCTAAGATTACTCCAAATGGAGATAATCTTCAAGGTATTGTACCTCTACTCTTTGTGAGTCTTTCTAATATCTTGGAGTTACTTTCCTGTTCTGTCCTTCAGGGACCATTTTTGCAGGAAAAATAAACTTTTATAGAAAATGGGGTTTGCTCTTTCATGATGGAATAATTATACAGAGGAAGGATATAGAGAAATTCTAAATTGCCATGGTTTCCTCGCCTGCCTACAAATGTACAAAATTTGTAATACATGGTAAACATGGTGGGCACTTTTGTGAGCGGTACCTCTGAGATCAGATCCAGTAGATTTTCGTCCTATTGTCATTTTAAAGTCACTGACAGATTTATTTCACTCAGGCATGCCATCATAACAGTTGAGCTTTTAGGCAGTGGGAGTAATAAAATTCCACAAAGAAATTAAAGACTCTCAATGTCTGGATCATGCAGTTCTTTTCCTTTGTGAAAGCAATTAGAAAGGTAAGGAGATCTAACTGTATATTGGTAGCATTCCAAGAGGGTTTCAAAAGGTCAGGTGGTCATGGAATCATAGAACTGAAAATTGAAAGATACCAGCTCTCTGGAAGGTAACTTAATATTCCTCATTTTACAGACGAGGCAATCAAGACCCAGGAGGCTGACTAGTAAGAAATGGAAAGAGAGAGAAGATAGCTGCAGAAGAAGTGACCCAATGCTCTTATCTCAATCAGATCTGGGTCTTTAAAACCAGAGGGTCAGAATCACCCGAAGAACTTTCAAAATCCATATGCCAACAACAAACCACAGACTGGGAGAAAATATTTGCAAACCACAAATCTAATAAAGTCTTAAATACACAGACATACAAAAAGTACTTAAAACAACAACGCCAATTAAAAAATGGGCAAAAGACCCAAACAGGCCACTCGCCAAAGGAGATATATAGATGGTATAAATGCATATGAAAAGATGCTCAACACCATTTGTTATTAGGGAAATGCAAATTAAAACAAGGTACCACTACACATGCATAAGAATGGCCAAAACCCCCAAATCTGACAATACCAAATGCTAGCAAGCATGTAGAGCAGTAATCCATCATTGTTTGTGGACATATGAACTCACTTTGGCAGATTATTACAGAGCTGAACATAAACATCCCATCCCATGCAGCCACTGCTCTCCCTGGTATTTACTCAAGTGATTAGAAAATGTAGGTCTACACAAAAGTCGGCACATAAATGTGTCTAGCAGCTTTATTCATAATCACCAAAATCTGAGAGCAACTAAGATGTGCCTCAAATGAATCGGTAAACAAACTATGATACACCCATACAATAAAACATTCTTCAGCAATCAAAAGGAATGAGCTAATTCATGCAACATAGAAGAATCTTAAATGCATATTGCTAAGTAGACTTAGCAGTTTCAAAAGACTACATACTATATACTTCCACATGTTATCTTCCACATAACATTTTGTAATTATTTTTTTTTTCAACGTTTATTTATTTTTGGGACAGAGAGAGACAGAGCAAGAACGGGGGAGGGGCAGAGAGAGAGGGAGACACAGAATCGGAAACAGGCTCCAGGCTCTGAGCCATCAGCCCAGAGCCCGACGCGGGGCTCGAACTCACGGACCGCGAGATCGTGACCTGGCTGAAGTCGGACGCTTAACCGACTGCGCCACCCAGGCGCCCCTAACATTTTGTAATTAAAAAAAAATTTTTTTTTAATGTTTATTTTTGAGAGGGAGAAGGAGTGCGAGCAAGGGAGAGGCAGAGAGAGAGGGAGTTACAGAATCTGAAACAGGCTCCAGGCTCTGAACTGTCAGCACAGAGCCCAATGCAGGACTTGAACTCACGGACCTTGAGATCATGACCTGAGCCGAAGTTAGAAGCTCAACTGACGGAGCCACCAAAGTCCCCCTCCCCCCATTCACATAACATTTTGGAAAAGGGTATACTGCAGAGATGAAAAACAGATTGAACTCATCAGAAGTTTGGGACAGAAGAATACCAACTACTCATGATGAAGCACAGAACTTTTTGTATTTGTTTCTGTTTTAAGGACCGTGAAGCAATTCTGTGTGGTAACGTAGTAGGGGATACACAACACTATGCACTTGACAAAACCTATAGAATTAAACCTTAATTTACGAAAAGTAAACCTTAATATATGCAAACTTAACAACAACAACAACAACAACAACAAATCATCCAGGAGGTCATGAATGCAGGCTGTGACAAAAGTATCTAACTGTAATTACTAATGTACAAACTCACTAAAGGGAGCCGGAGGGAAAAAGGTGTTGACCTAAGTAACTTTGGAAATGACTAAAGGTGAAAGAAACCATACATAAGCACTGAACTCCAGTTGGCGAAGTTGTTTCCCGTGGGGGTACAAGTTAACAGTTCTGAAACCACCGCACATGCATAGTGGGAATGAAAAATTAGTAAACAGATGGTGATAATGGAAGCCGGGCTTTTCTCACTGTTGGAGAGGGAGATCACAGATAAGAGAGGGGAAGACTACAGTAAGCCATACAGTACTGGATTGGAGTTGGAGATCACATTCTGAGCTCACATTTACTTTAATAAAGACACAGACGGATATAGAAAGAGTCATAGGTCCATGTAACACACAGGTTAACATTTCCTAGTTCTGTCTACTGAGAAGACCTAGATGCAATAACAGCCCGTAGCCATCAGCACACCCAACACTCAGATCTTTGTTTCTTCTTCTTCTTTTTAAATATTTTTGAGAGGGGGGGGGAGACGGGGGGGGGAGAGACGGGGGGGGAGACGGGGGGGGAGACGGGGGGGGGAGACGGGGGGGGGAGACGGGGGGGGAGACGGGGGGAGAGAGAGACGGGGGGAGAGAGAGACGGGGGAGACAGAGAGACGGGGGAGACAGAGAGACGGGGGAGACAGAGAGACGGGGGAGACAGAGAGACGGGGGAGACAGAGAGACGGGGGAGACAGAGAGACGGGGGAGACAGAGAGACGGGGGAGACAGAGAGACGGGGGAGACAGAGAGACGGGGGAGACAGAGAGACGGGGGAGACAGAGAGACGGGGGAGACAGAGAGACGGGGGAGACAGAGAGACGGGGGAGACAGAGAGACGGGGAGAGAGAAAGACAGGATCAGAAACAGGCTCCAAGCTCTGAGCTGTCAACACAAACCGTGAGATCATGACCTGAGCCGAAGTCGGAAGCCCAACCAACTGAGCCACCCAGGCGCCCCGGATGGAAAATTTTCTATCTAAAGACTGAAAAAGTAACTTTTCAACTGAAGATTTCCAGGTTGGACCAATTCACCTTACGTTTCTCAAATGCAAATTAAGCATATTAATACAATCTAGCATTGACATTTTGTCTGAAGCAAAAAGTGATTAAGAAGTTAAATGTAAGTATTCAGAATAAAAAGTGAAATTGGAAGTAAGAGCCTGTTTTTTGTTGCTTTCACAATACCCAGAAAAGAGGCTAAGGAAGAAAACAGAACAAAAGAATAGTAGGAAGGAACAGGGGAGAAGGAGTGGATGGGCAGAGAGGAGGGGGCATAGAACACTGAAATATGAGGGAATAAAAATGAAAACAGCCAGAATGGCAGTGCTGATCCCCATTCCCACTGAACCCCAGTATCCACTGAACCACACTGAAAAGAACCTGGTAAAGGTACTGGCACACTCAGAATCTGAGACTGGGCCATGGTGAAAGTGTGTTTAAGTGTTCCTTTTTTGAAATGAGGTTAGATCTTTGAAACAGTCTCTTCACTGGGAAACACTCTGCTCTGTTGGGGAAATCTTAATCACGTTTGCTAAACTATTATATTTCCATTCTAATTATCTTAATGTCTCCAGTCTTGCTAATATAGGTACACTCACATATAATATCCTAAAGGAAGGATTTGGATGCTCTCAATTGCCTCAGTTATCATTCATCTTGTGAGAAAAAAAAAAATGCCTTTACAGAGTTTTACAGGGTTGGGGGTGGGGGGAGGTGAAGGAAATATAAAGAAATCAAAACTTCAGGGACACCTGGGTGGCTCAGTCAGTTGAGCGTCTGACTGTTGGTTTCAGCTCAGGTCGTGATCTCACGGTTCGTGGGTTTGAGCCCTGCATCTGGCTCTGCACTGGTGGTGCGGAGCCTGCTTGGGATTCTTCCCTCTCTCTCTGCCACTCCCCTGCTTGCACTGTCTCTGTCTCTCTCAAAATAAATAAATAAAACTTAAAAAAAAAATTTTTTTTTCTTTACAAAAAAAGGAATCAAAACTCCAAAAATGCATAGAATTGTTCCTTTGAAGTCTCAGCCTCTCAAAGAATTTAAGGGAGCATATGGCTCTTTATCAAGTTTGCTTATTACAACTTTATGCTATAACCAAAGCAGAGTTCCTTTGTGAAGTTAATTATTTAACTATATACAGTTACTGCATAAGCCATTAACTTTTGAAACATCTTTGCCTCTTTTTAATACTCTAAAATCAACTGTTTCTCTCATAAGTGCTCCAGAATATATTAGAATAAAACACATTCGATCTTTAAAATTATATTTTTTAAAGTCAAATCTCAGTCATCTCCTAATGCAAATGCTTTATCTTAATTGTGGTGACAGCTCCAAAGGTAAACACTTTACCAAACACAGCTTTATTAAAACTCAAGCTGTATAGTGAGATTGGTTATATTTTATTGTTTCTAAGTTATAAATCAGCAGAGCTTAAGAAAAAAAGCCTCTACCCATGGTTATGAGGATGTAGAAACCAAAAAAGTACAATTAAGGGCTTAATTTAAAAAGAAATTCATGCCAGTCTTAGGAGGAGGAATTTAAAAGAGAAATAAAAAAATCACTATTATGTGCTAATTTTAGGGCGCCGTTGTAATCTGAGCTGCACTCTCTCAATGGTGAAATACATAAAAGAGAACATTCCCTAAGATCCTGATATCTGACAATGGAAGAAAAGAAGAAAATCTGGATAAACTAGCTCTATTCTGCACAAACAACCATGGTTTTCTTTGCTCCACTTCTGGGCTGCGGAGGGTGTGAAGAATGTCGAGCCAAAGCAAATGAACCCCACAAAGCACATAGTATATGGTGCGTGTGCAACTATAGTATCTATGTTGTATTTTCCTTATTACAAAAAGACAGGCTTGTTTTAGAAGTCTCGGAAGAACCGGAAGACATTTTAAATCATCATCATCTCACCATCCAGTGACGATTATTAATATGCCTCCATTTATTCCTTTCCATTCCTTATATCATTGAGATGATCTGGAATATATACAGTCTCGATTCTGGCCTCAATTTGAACACAAACATCATCCCATGACATCCATTTTTAGGCATCTGAGGAACTATCTGTAAATATTAGACAAGTTACATCCTAATTTACTGTAGAGCAATATCACAATTAAAGCAACCATTTTTCAATTATTGTATTTCTAGGTTATTATCAGTTTTTTATTTTTATTTTAGAGAAATAGAAAGTGAGAGAGGCAGAGGGGAAGAGAGAGAGAGAATCTTTGTTAATTTTTAAATTGTTTTTTATTTATTTATTGAGACAGAGAGCATGCTGGAGAGGGGCAGAGAGAGAGAGAGAGAGAGAGAGAGAGAGAGACAGAATCCGAAGCAGGCTCCAGGCTCTGAGCTGTCAGCACAGAGCCTGATGTGGGCTCGAACTCATGAACTGCAAGATCATGACCTGAATCAAAGTCGAACACTTAACCAACTGAGCCACCCTGGCGCCCCTGAGAGAGAGAATCTTAAGCAGGTTCCACACCCAGCACGGAGCACAGGGCTCCATCCCACGACCCTGGGGTCATGACCTGAGCCAAAATCAAGACTCAGATGCTCAACTGACAGAGCCATCCAGGCGCCTCTATTATCAGTTTTTAAAAAAAAAATTACAAAGAATGTAGTAAACATCTTTACATATAAAGCGTTCAGCATACTTAAAATTATTTCCTGAGGTAAGGAATGCCTTCCTACGTTTGACACAAACTCCAAAAGCCGTGAAAAAAATTGACAAGCGATCTAACAAAATCAATTTTTGGCATAAGTTCACACCATGAGCACCATTAAAAAACAAACTGGTAGGTGGGGGACTGTGACTCGTGATAAAGGGCTACTTTCTTCAATATATTTAGAGACCACTTCTACAGATCAGTAAGGAAAAGAACAACAGAACAGAAAAATGAGCAAGGATAGGAACATAGTTCACTTAGTGAAGAGTATGCAGGCAGCTCTTAAATCTACTAAACGACACTCCTTTTCATCTTGAGAAATACCAATTAGAACTGAGATTTTCCACTTATCACATGGGCAAAGATTCCACGATTTTAACACATACTGCACTGTCAAGGGTTTAGAGAAAGGGACTGTCACCCTTCACCAAGAGGAAGCTCTTCATGTCGTGACATGTAATAATCTCCAAGTATTTGTAAGTAAAACTGGGAAATACTGACTGGTTTAGACAGCATGCTATCACTTGTGTATGAATGGAGTGTGGACAGAGGAGAATACCCCTTCCCACCATGTACACACAGGCATTTGGATGGATAATGAACAATATTACTCTTTTCATAAATCCTCGGGTCTGGGGTTCACAGTAGCAAGCAAACTGCTTCACTGTCCACTCTTGAATGCCTTTTGAATTGAAAAACATTTAAATATATACCTATTAGAAAAATAAAAGTCCAATTTAAAAAATAAATTTCAAAATGTTTCTTTAGGATGGATATCTATAGGAAGAATTTTCCAGCCAAAAGAGGCTACATATTAGAAGACTCTAGACTGTGGAACTGCTTTCCCAATGGGCTTAAACTATTTCTGGTAGCCACATGTATCTTTCATAGGCATTATAGGCCACACAAGATTTTTTTTTTTTAATTTCTATACCCAACATGGGACTCAAACAACCCCAAGATCAAGAGTCACATGCTCCACTGACCGAGCCAGCCAGACACCCCAAGATCTTTATATTGGATAAAGTGATTAGGAAAAAATGACATCATTTTGATTTGCATATTTTGATTACTAGGGAGTTTGAGCATTTTCCACCTTTGGTTAGTTCTTTATAGTTCCTCTTTTGTGACTTATAGTCATCACCTTTCCCCCTTTACATACTGGGGACAATGTTTTTTTCTAAAATATATTACACAAGGTGGGGGGAGGGGTGCCCTGGGTGGCTCAGTCGGTCGAGCATCTGACTTTGGCTTAGCTCATGATCTCGCAGTTCGTGAGTTCAAGCCCCACGTCAGGCTCTGTGCTGACAGCTCAGAGCCTGGAGCCTGCTTCGGATTCTGTGTCTCCCTCTCTCCCTGCTCCTTCCCCACTCAT
This sequence comes from Leopardus geoffroyi, assembly GCF_018350155.1. NCBI lineage: Eukaryota > Metazoa > Chordata > Mammalia > Carnivora > Felidae > Leopardus > Leopardus geoffroyi. Next base: position 130,007,567 of record NC_059332.1, read on the forward strand.
GCTCTGTCTCTCAAAAATGAATAAATGTTAAAAAAATTAAAAAATAAAATATATTACACAGTTTATCAACCTTCTCCCTGTCACTCATTGCAACTTTTTTAAACCAGTTTTTTATCTGCCTTTTAATCTGTATTTGTTTGACAGAAGTTTTAACTTACGTGGTTAAATGTAATCATAATTTCCTCTACCTAGTTCAGTCCAAACATTCTTTAGTTGCCACTACGTACCAGGCAATTACTAAGGCCTGTGTGTAGTTGAGAGGTGCAGACTATCAAGGTGACCGACATGGGAAAGGTAATTCTGATACAGCCTGGTAAGTGAAGCTGAAGAACTACAGGTTATTATGGACACAGGTTATTATGGACACATACAACTAGGGCACTTTGCTCAACTCAGCAGCAGAGTCCAATTTTCTAGAAGAGATCATTCTATACATTTAGAGGACAAAGACATTGAGTGGGAGGAGCATGCTAGGTGCAACGGACTGAGTGTGTGTTCCCCGCAAATTTCTATGTTGAAGCCCTAATCCCCAGTGGGACAGTATTTGGAGATGGGGCCTTTGGAAGAGACTCCAGTTTAGATAAGGTCATGAGGGTAGAGCCCCAAAGATCGGATTAGTGTCCTTATAAGTGGATAAGAGCAGAGCTCTCTCAATCTCTTTGCATGCACAAACCAAGGAAAGGTTATATCAGCGTGTAACCAGGAAAAGGGCCCTTACTAAAATCCAATCATGCTGATGCCCAGATCTTGGACTTCCAGCCTCCAGGACTGTGAGAAATGTTTGTTGTTTAAGCCACCCAGTCAATGGTAATTTATTATAGCATCCTGAACTAAGTACTGAAAAATGAGTAAGTGCTATAGCAAATACCTAAAAATACGGATGAGACTTTGGAACTGGGAAGAGGCTGGAAGAGATCTGAGGCACATGCTAGGAAAAGCCGAGATTGCTCGTAGAGACTTTTAAAGGAGATTCTGGCGAGAGCAAAGAATGAGAGGAGAGCCATAGAGAAAGCGTCCAGCTTCTTTGAGAACATATCTGTAATCACGTACAAAATGTTGGTAGAAATATGGATGGTAAAGGTCATTCTGATGAGGATGAGCACAGATGAGGAACAAGTCATTAGACCATGGAGAAAGGCAATCCTTGTTAAAAAGTGGCAAAGAACTTGCCTGGATTCTAGTGTTTCGTGGAAGGAAGAACTTGCAAGCAATGAAATTGGATATTTAGACAAAGAGATTTCTAAGCAAAGTTTTGAAGGAGTGACTTGGTTCCTCCGGACAGCTTATAGTAAAATACAAAAAGAGAGCAATATATGGAAGAAAGAATTGTTAAGCAAAAAGGAAGGAAACAGAACTTAAATATTTAGAAAATTCTCATCTTATCCAAAATGTCAAAAATGAGAAAGCATGTTTGGAAGAGAATAGTATGTGTCTGACCATTTGATAAGATTAGTATAGGTGTGAACCATGGACCTAATCAACCACTCCAAAAGGAACACTGCCAGTTTGAGATAGAGGTGGGACAAAATAAAGGAAGGCTATCAGACTTCTCAGATCCTACAGGACCTTAGAATTATTTGGTTTCAAACATGCGCTATTGTTGTTGTTGTTTTTTTTTTTTTAACATTTACTTTTGAGAGAAACAGAGCGTGAGTCGGGGAGGGGCAGAGAGAGAGGGAGACACAGAATCTGAAGCAGGCTCCAGGCTCTGAGCTGTCAGCACAGAGCCCAACACAGGGCTCGAACTCAAGGACAGTGAGATCATGACCTAAGCCGAAGTCGGACACCCAACTGACTGAGCCACCCAAGAGCCCCACACACTATTCTTTAAGACAAAGGAAGAAACACACTGAGGGGGGATTCAGAGATAATAGGGGCTACCCACACTCACCACAGACCTTGAGTGCATGGGCCCAGGGGGCAAGGCTATCCCTACCTTGGTTTCAAAGGGTGGGACCACTGTCCAGCAAAGTTGTGTGATTGGGGCTACCCAGAGACGAGGGAACAAAGCCCACCCCTGGCAGAGCAACAGAGTCAGATCCATTGCCCCAGGGGGTCCAAACGGTAGTCTGTCCAGCCCAAGGAGATTATTCTCAAATCTTAAGGTCTAATGGAGTATGCCTTCCTAGGTTATAGACTTGAGACTCACCATCCCTTCCTTTTCTCCTAATTTCTCCCTTTTGGAATAGGGATGTGTATCTTATGCCCATCCCACCAGCATAGGTAGGAACCACATAACTTGTTGGTTTCACAGGTTTACAGTTTGTTTGAAATTCAGCCTCAGGCTGAATCATACAAGTCTAACGCATAGCTGACTTAGATGATACTGAGAGAACTTTGGACTTTGGAATTGATGCTGGAAGGAGTTATGACTTTTGGAGCAGCTGGGATGCAATGGATGTATTTTGCATGAGAGAAGGACATAAACTTGGGGGAGTGAGGAACATAATGTTATAGACTGAATGTTTGTGTTCTCCTGAAATGTTGAAGGTCTTACCCCCAAATGTTATGGTTTTTATAGGTGGGGCCTTTAGGAGATAATCAGGTTTAGAGGACGTCATGAAGGTAGAGCCCTAGTGATGGGATTCTCAAAAATTATATGGAGATGAAGACACCAGAGCTCACTTGCTCTCTGGATGCAATATTAAGGAAAGGCCATGTGAGGACATAACCAGGAAGAGGGTTCTCAACAAAATCTCAATCCTGCTGGCACCCTAATCTTGGACTTCCAGCCTCTAAAACTGTGACAAATAAATGTTTAAGCCACCCAGTCTATGGCAATTTGTTATAACAGCTTGAACCAGTACACTAGGTAAAGGGAAGACCATAAGAAGTGCATGGATACATAAATGGCCTGGTATCTTCGGGAAACTATCAGCTGCTTGTTATCAGCAGAGCTTAGAATACATAAAGAACTGATAGATAATGAGAGATAATGCTAAGGAGATACTGATGGGTCAGCTCAGACCTGTGATTTACACAACTGTGAAGTAACAAAATAGGGGTTTTAAGCCATTAAGTTCATGTTGATTTGTTATGGCAGCAATAGAAAACTAATACAGACTTTGGTGCCTGGAAGTGATATGCAGTTATAACAAATAAAAATATGGATTCCTATTGGAATCACACAGTAGGTGGAAGCTGGAAGAATTCTGAGAAACAGGATAGAAAGTCTTCAACAAACTGTAGTTGAAATAGGGACATTAAAGATGCGACCAGTGAGGACTCCGAAGGAAATGAAGACACGTTATTAGAAATAAAGAATGCCACACTTGAAACTGATCTACAAGTGTAACATAAGCTCTATAAGAATTCTAGCTAACTTCTATGCAGAAATTGAGAGGCTGCTCCTGAATACATATGGAAATTAAGGGAATCATAATAACCAAAACAATTTTGAAAAACAAGATCAAAGTTGGAGGGCTTACCGTAACTTCCCAAATTCAAAACTTACTATCAAGCTACAGGAATCAAGACAATGTTGTACTCACGTAAGAGTAGATATAGACCAATGAAATAGAATAGAAAGTCCCAAAACAAACACATACACCTATGGGCAGGTGATTTTTTTTTTTTATGAGTGCCAAGACTATTCAAGGAGGAAAGAATAGTCTTTTTGACAAATGAATAAAATATGGCATATCCATACAAAGATTTATTCAGCAGTAAAAAGAAATGCTACATGCTACAACATGGATGACCTTTGAAAGCATTGTTACATGGAAAAAAAAAAATCAGTAACAAAAGGACCACATATTGTATGATTCCATTTATGTGAAATGCCCAGGATAAGCAAATAGAGAGACAGAAAGCAGATTAGAAGTTGCTTAGGGCTGGGGAGACGGAAGGATTGGGGGCGATGAGGTTTCTTTGTTAAGATAATGAAAATGTTCTAGAATTGATTATGGTGATAGTCGTACAACTCTATGAATGTACCAAAAGCCATAGAACTGCATACATTAAATGACTAAATTGTGCTGCATATGAATTATATCTTAGTAAGTTCTTTTAAGAAAACCACATCAAGGCACATCATCATATTGCTGGAAACCAATGACAAAGAAAAAATTTCAAAGCAGTTGGAGGAGGGGAAGAAGACCTAAAATAAAAAGACCACCCACAAATGTGGATGAGGCTTCTTATCCCAGAATTATAAAGAACTACTAAAAATAAAAGAAAGACAAACCATCCAAAATAAGACTGGGCAAAACATATAGATAGGCATTTAACTGAAGAATAAACTGAAATGGGCAAGAAAGAAATGAAAAGATTGTTGACTTCCTTAGTAATCAGGTAACATAATTCAAAAATATCAGAAACCAGGAGCACCTGACTGGCTTAGTTGGTAAACCTTTCGCTTCTTGACTTCAGGGTCATGAGTTAGAGCCCTAGTTAGAAGTAGAGCTTATGGGGCGCCTGGGTGGCTCAGTTGGTTAAGCGTCCGACTTCGGCTCAGGTCATGGTCTCGCGGTTCGTGGGTTCAAGCCCCACATCCGGCTCTGTGCAGACACGCTCGGTATCTGGAGCCTGCTTCTGATTCTTTGTCTTTCTCTCTCTCTGCCCTCCCCTGCTCACACTCTGTCTCTCTCAAAAATTAAAAAACTTAAAAAAAAAAAAGTAGAGCTTACAAGAAAGGAAGGAAGGAAATATCAGATACCATTTCACACTGTAAAATTTAAAAGTCTGACAACACATATACTTCTGATGGAAGTATCAAATAGCATAACCACTTTGAACAATTTATAACATTCAATGAATACAAAGGGGTATGTACTAAATATCCCAGAAATACCATTATTTGTTATAAATCCTAGAAAATGTATGTATATGTATGCCAGGATGTATGTACAAGAATGTTCAGGGGCACCTGGGTGGCTCAGTCAGTTGAGCATGGGACTCTTCATCTCAGGGGTTTTGAGTTTGAGCCCCATATTGGGTTTAAAGATTACTTAAGAACAAAATCTTTTTAAAAAAATAGAAAATACTTTATAATTTGTGTATCTAGTCAATATCTCATTAAAAACCATTTGCAAAAAGAAAAGCTAATAGGAGATAAAGAAGTAGGGACAACTAACCTTAAATATTTTAAGTTTGAGAGAGAGCACACGCGCAAGTGGGGAGGGGCAGAGAGAGGAGGAGGGAAGGAGGAAGAATCCCAAGCAGGCTCTGAGCTGCCAGCACAGAGCCAGGTGTGGGGCTTGAACTCACGAACCGTGAGATCATGACCTGAGCCAAGACCAAGAGTTTGACGCTTAACAGACTGAGCCACCCAGGCACCCCTAACCTTAAATATTCTTTGGAACACCTGGGTGGGAGGAGGAGCGAGAGAAGGTAGTGGTTAGAAGGGGCCCAGGGTAAAGAGAAGGTTTGGCTTTATTCTCTTCCAGAGTAGGAAAGGGGTCAGCAAACATACCGGCTAAGGAATAAAAATGAGTAGAGACAGAGATTGGTAGGTTAATGGTGGCGGTAGTGGGAATGGTAGAAGCTAACATTCACTGAAAACCTGTGCCAGATACTGTTCCAAGCCCTTAACCTGCCTTATGTCACAGCAGTCCTATTACTAGTCCCATTTTCCAAATGGGAAAACTAAAGCATAGAGAAGTTCAGCACATGCCCATGGCTACACATTTAAGAAGTACAAAACCACATTCTAATGTGGCAGACTCTGGCCCCAAAGCCAGGATTTATATCCTCTGTGCTATATTGGCCTCTAAGGAAGAGCATATAAGTGAGAGAGCAAAGTCCGACAGGTGTGAAGACAGGTCTTGACTAAGTAAGATACTTCCAAGGCAAGAGGAGGATAAATGGCAGGAATGGGGAAGGACAAATGGGAAGGAAGCAGTTCCCAATTTATAGTCTCCATTTTTTTTTTTTTTTTTTTTTCAAATGAGGTAGGAGGTCAGATTGTTGAAAGTGGAGTGGAGACTGGGTTGAACTAAAAACATTTGTGTGTCTGATGGGAGCTGAGTGGAACTAAGACCAACAAAGGGAACACGAGATTCACATTCCCCATGACGTATACCTATTGCATGGAATGCTAGGTCCAACCTCCGGCACTGACTGAGGCGTTCTTTCTTTCTCTTGATCTTGACTGGTTGAACTCAAGTAAATTAAACGTGCCCATAATGCAATACTACTGCAAAGTCTTTGAGACCAGCAACCACAGCTCACTCAGCTTTCCTGCCTAGAACCTCTAAATTTTATCTTTTGGATGTTGTTCTCTTGTTGTCCGAGGAGAAAAAAAAGGCAAAACAAAACATCTCTATACTCTTTTAAGGCAAGCTTTCTTTTACATTTCTGTCTCCATAATTAGATTATAAATCTATTCTAGGGAATAAAACCATGCCTTTCAAAGAACAAGCATAGGATATTTAAATCTCTGTCCTGGCTAATTCAATAACTGAATTTCCGTACATATCTCTGAAACAAATTACAACACAAAAAAGTGGACTTCTTTCTTAAGTGCTACCAAAACTGTATTTTTACACAGATTTAAAACTCATAAAATCTCTTTACATGGCTTTAAAGCAATAAGCTCTTATCTTTCCAAAGTATCAGTCCAATCATCCAATGATCAAATTCCAAATTAATGACATTTTCCTATAGTCTATGAAATCCCCCAATTTAGGGAACTATATCCATTACCTTTACTACAAATAATATCTTCAGGCAAAATCCACTGGCAAACATTCACAAGTTGAGAAAAATAATTTCAAAACAACTTAGTATGTTATATTTAACAATTTATATTAAAGTAATCAGCAATAGACTTTAAATTTTTTAATGTTTATCTAATTTTGAGAGGGAGGGAGAGAGAGAGAGAGTGAGAGATGGCTGGTGGGCGAGGGGTAGAGAGAGGGAGACACAGAATCCGAAGCAGGCTCCAGGCTCTGAGCTATCAGCACAAAGCCCGACAAGCCCGACGTGGGGCTCAAACTCATGAACTGTTAGATCATGACCTCAGCCGAAGTTGGACACTTAACCAACCGAGCCACCCAAGCACCCCCTGTAGACTTCATCATAATCATATTATATGACATTGCCCCAAATAGATATTTTCCCAAATTTCTCTATATGCCATGCAATTAAATTGCAAAATATATTTCAAAAAATAACGAAACCACTCAATACAGGAAACCGCAATAAGCAAAAGAATCGGACACAGGGAAACCGGTAACTGCAACGTGTGTTTCATGAAAAAAAAAAAAAAAAATCTGTTCAGACATGTATTCAGATGCCAAATAACTTCCACTAGGACTTTCATCCACAAATTCTACTTTGTTGCTATGATCCTTTTAGGTAAACAACACATTCAAATGATTGCTAAGGATAATCACCTACTTTTATTTTTGTCACCAGCAGTATCTTACCTGATGGCCTTTTAAGCCGATGTTTCAAATATTTTTGACCACAATCAACAGGAAGAAAAAATTTTTCATGTCGCAACTCAATACAAACACATTCATGAAGTTCGTATATTTATCTTACTAATAGTGATGCACTTTTTTTTTAATACTGGTTTCATTTTACCAAATTAAAACAAGAGTTTGAAAAAATACTGCTTCAATTATTTTACTTATATATATATTTTTAATGCTTATTTTGGGAGGGGAGGGGCAGACAGAGATAGGGGCAGAGGATCCAAAGCAGGCTCTGTGCTGACAGTAGAGAGCCCGATGCAGGGCTCAAACTTACGAACCACAAGATCATGACCTGAGCTGAAGTCACACACTTAACTGATTGAGCCACCCAGGCGCCCCCTCAAAAGTCATTTTCGATAACATGATTCTAGGTTGCTATTCAGAAGTTAAATAGGATTTGCCTGAGTATCAGAAAAGGGTATAAGTGACTCCCATGGACAGGATCTCTCTGCATCCATCCCAAGCCACGTAGGTTGGAAAAGAGTAAACCACCAGCAAGGTAAGAGTAAAGAAAAGGTAGACAGAACCATCTTGTTGATATCTGATCAGAGTCCTCCAAAATTACGTGAGGCACTATAGAATACAGGATAGAACACAAAATTTAGAATTCAGTCCCAATTCTACCATGTTGGGCAAGGCACCTTGCAGACATTTCATTTTCTCAGCTGTGATGAACAACATGGGTCAGGGGCTAGTCTCTTATCCACTACTCTATTCCCAGAGCCTGAACAGTGCTTTGTATGTAAATGCTCAACAGAGATTGAATAAATGAATATCTTGTTCATGTGGCTGTAAGCAGGATGTCATCCAAATGTGAGTTTTTAAAATCAGTCTGAGATCATTGGAGACCCAGTATATGCTGGAAGCTTCACATTACCCAATGACTAAGTGCCTTCCTCTTTTTTCCGAGAAAAAAAAAATGGGATTGGGAGGATTTTGTTTTCTTTTCTATCAGTTCATCCTTAAGAAAACATGTATACTCTTCTCTCCTACATCCAGCATATATGTAATATTGTGCCCTCTTAAACCACAAATGTAAAAATTGAGCTAGTCTTTCATGCACCTGAACTATTTAGCTCCTCCTTGGAACAAACAGATGCCTTAAGAGGGCCACAAAACAAAACTGTAAATTACAGTATTCAATTTTTTAGCTTAACATCTATATTGGTAAATGTTTTGAAATTATTTTGACTGATGCTCAATCTCATATTGCCAAGATAAATCATTTATTCCATTCATTGTTACTTCTTGAGCAACTCTTTTAGCTATGCTATCATGCCTGCTTCTATGAGGAATAGAAAAGATTCCTGTTCTTACAATCTTAACATGACTTATCAGGAACCTATCCACTCGCTATGTAAAATACTAAGTATAATAATTAGTATAGACAGTACGTCCTTAATATTTGGATAAAAAGAAATATTTACCTTCATAAAGAAACTCATCACCTAAAGTTCTAGGCTTCAGGATGGTAAATACATGGCAAATGGTCGCCATTTTCTTCACCCTCTAGTACCTTTGTCAGGCCATTTACCGATCATGGTATTCTTGCCTAGTGAACATAGATAGGATCTCTGGATTCTTCTCAACACAACCCTCTAGGCAGCCACAGTCAAATATGATGAAACTTATTTGTCATCTCTGGGTTCGAAATTCCTTAAGTGGTTGGAGAAAAGTCTTTGCTTGTATTAACTATCACATGAATCCTGTCCAAATATACACCAAAAAGAACATCTTTAACTCCAAAACCTACCAGGGAAGAGGTATTCATTTTTCTACGTTATCTAACAAAATTATACTATTTAAATTTGGGTCTTAAATTACCTATGTCAAATGGTGATTATTGTCTACAAATCCAATAAAGACACTTGATGATCATTAAGGCTAATTCTGTAACAAATCACACACGAAATTATAAAATTTTTTCATGTTTATTTTTGAGAGAGACAGCCAGCTTATGAGTGGGGGAGGCACAGAGATACAGGGAGACACAGAATCCAAAGCAGGCTCCAGGCTCTGAGCAGTCAGCACAGAGCCTGATGCGGGGCTCGAACCCACAAGCCATGAGATCATGACCTGAGCCGAAGTCAGACGCTTAACCAACTGAGCCACCCAGGTGTCCTGAAATTATAAAATTAATATATGTTCATATAACAAAAGTACCTAAGTAAAAATTGGAAGTTTACCATCCCTTTAATAGTCCATTCCCCAGAGGTAGCCAGGATTAAGTTTGGTGAATGTCCTTCCTTCCTTCCTTCCTTCATTTATTTTTGAAGGAGAGAGACAGAGACAGAGGGAGAATCTTAAGCAGGCTCCACGCCCAGCACAGGACCTGCCTTGGGGTTCAATCTCACAATTGTGAGACCATGACCTGAGCCAAGATCAAGAGCTGGACACTCCACTGACAGAGCCACCCAGGTGCCCCAAACTTCCTTTACATTTATACAAGGGAAATCTGTGTGTTCACGTCTCAGTTATACTAGAGCTTATTTTTTTTAATTTTTTTTAAACGTTTATTTTTGAGACAGAGAGAGACAGAGCATGAATGGGGGAGGGTCAGAGAGAAGGAGACACAGAATCTGAAACAGGCTCCAGGCTCTGAGCTGTCAGCACAGAGCCCAACGCGGGGCTCAAACTCACGGACCGCGAGCTCATGACCTGAGCCGAAGTCGGCCGCCCAACCGACTGAGCCACCCAGGCGCCCCAGAGCTATTTTCTTGATGAAAATATTTCCAGCAAATTTTAAATTTATAAATGAAATGCAGTATCTAATAGATGAAGGATCATGCCAATTTAATGTTATATTTTGTATCTAACACAGCTCAGCGTTTGAAAGAAAACACTGTGAAAATGCATTAACCCAGCACTTTTTCACAACCTGAATTGTTATAATGAAAGATTCCACCCAAATTTTGCTGAAGCTCAAAAAATGGAACTTGCTATTGAAAAATATCCTTTGCATATGGTGGTACTACATACATAGAAAAAGGAAGGCCTCATTTCTTGTTAGGAGAAATTGAAAATAGGAGAAATAAGCACCGAGAGGAGCCACAGATATTCACATCCATAGATATTCATGCAAACACATTTGCCGAGACACAAGGTAGTCAGCAAAGAAGGAAGCTCACCAAGTGCTTAGTTTAACACTTTCATTTTACATATAAGGAAGCAGATTCAAAGGTCACAAAGCCAAGAACAGAAGCAGGACCAGAATCACAACCCACAGTCTCTTGCTGTGCAAAACCACGTGGCCTCAGCATTCTTTAATGTGAGGAACTGCATTTATATGGAATGAAGTTTTACCTGGTTTAAACACAATTGCTTTTGTCCCCGTATCTTCCTCCTTAGCCCCTGGATCCCTCTCTCCCAGGACTCCCAGCTACCCTCAAGCCTGCCATCCCTTCTCACTCCAGGCTGGATTCTGCAGCCTCTTCTATGGGCGACCCTCTGGCTGGTGCATCTACACTCTGCCCAGAACCCCGTCCTTTAAATTATCCTTAACAAAGTCCCAAAGCGCCCAAGAAGAGAAATGTGCCTGCTCGTCTCCAGATACAGAGCCATGGTTGTGAGAGAGAGAGAAGTCATGAGCACAGGTGCCTTTAGGAAAGCCAAAGGCATTTCATTTACATTTCATTATTAAGGACCGAGGATCAAAAAAAAAAAATCTGATCCCCACAATTATATAATCAATGTCTTGAGTTCTGTATTCACAGAGATAGATTCATACTTCCAATAAATAGCAGCCCTATAATTTAGGCTAAAGTTTAACCTTTGAAAGTTCTTGTAAGGAGCACTCTTCTGAAAGCAGAAACACTTTTTCATAATGATATCGCAGAAGTTCAACATGTAAAACAGAGTTCACTGTATTTTTCCCTCATCCCTTCTCCTAACCCACACCCACCTTTGGGCACCCCTGAGGATCCCTTGAGCCCTAGAGATTTGAACTTTATATATTTTGACACATTCACACCTTTATTAAGCAATGTCAACACCTATACAGAGTAAAAGACCTTTTACACATTGCAAATTGATAATAATGGGTAGTGTTCTATTTACCTCTTGCTTGCTAAAAACTTCACTTCCCCCCACTTCTCTGCCCCCCCCCCCAACATTAACTACAAATATCTTGTTCTGTGCTGGATAATGTATATATTAAAAATGACTTTTCTTCTGATCACAGACACACCCCACCCGTGTCCCAAGCCAAGGGCTGTTCCGTTGGTGGCAAGAGGGGCATGAGCCCAGTGCCAGAGTCAGTCGGGCACCTGCTCACAATGCTCCAGAGAACTGTACCCTTCTCTGCCCTGGGGGCTGCCTTCCAATGTACTCCCAAATTCCAAACCTTCAAGCTGCTAACGACACTACATTCCCTTTGATCCTCATGCAAAAATGACAACAAATTAGCTTCAACAGTTCACACTTCTAGTCCCCCCTCCCTGAAAGCCCAGTCTAAGCAATTAACCCCTGGGGTCAGGGGTTGCTGTTGGGGGTGCCATAGACCATCTCATTTCCTCCACACCACTCACCTGTGTCTCTTACTTCCAGATGCTACTCCTGCCTTCCTTTAGCCTGAAGTCTTCAGGTTTGTGGACTTGTGCAAACCAATGGCCAATTCAGAACCCACTTATCACTGTAGTTGTATCTTTCGCCAGATCTTATTCCAAGTTTAGGCTGAGCCAATACTTGATTCTCTGTGACAAGAGTGACTTGAAATTCACACACATACACTGAAGCGAAAATTGGCAGAGTTGCCCAAATAGTACTCAAAAGCAAGTTGGCACGTATTAGAATTTCTCCTAAGAGAAATGACCTCTGATTTAAGAGAGGTTGTCATAACTAAATCAAAATCACGAATACCTGACCGTGGTTGACAAATATAAGCAAAGGCTGGTGATCTGGGAGTCCTGGAAAGGGAGACGAAGAGGAGAATTTCAGTCAATGCATCTCTACCACGGTGCAAAGGAGAGTGAAGCCATTGGTTCATTGACTGGCCAAGGGTAGATCACAGGCTGCGGTGGCTTCGTGACATTATTCGGAGGATCAGTCAACTCTCCTGTTCTCTCTTCTCAGCATGCAGCCCTCCAGCCTTTAACTGGTTTCCCCTGCCATAATGTAAATGCCTAACCCTGCTTCTGAAAAAGTAAATGGACCTGCTGGGCACTTTCATCTTTCAGATGTAAATTAATAATCTAAAAATGGGATGCTGTAGATAGGTTCTGATTTGTTTACTTAGTATGACTCAGACCCACAGGTCCTACTGACATCTGGGCAGGATTCAAGGGCCTTTGTGTCTGATAACAAAGGTCCCAAAGTCCTCTCCAGACACCTCCCCTCCACTTTCCTTTCCTGGGGATCCTATGGCTTCCTGATCTGACCTCCTTTCTAAGAATAGGGAAGAATCATTTATACTTTGATAAATGCTCTTCACAGCTCTAACTGGAACTTTCTTAGGTATTTTTGATACATTTAGCAAATATATTCAATAGTTAATGCCTATCATAGCTAATCACTCAATTTTCTATCACATCTTGTGAATTTCAGGGAGCCTTGTAATTGGCAGAGGAAGCTTTGACTTGCCACTAGTATTCTCCCATGGAGGCTGCCCAGCAAATAAACCGGCTTTGGTCTTTTGGGATCCCTGGGACCAATTGTGGAGAATCAGCCTCAAGGTCCCAGTTAGCTATACTCTTCTTTTAAAAAAGAAAATTTTTTTAATGTTTATTTCTGAGAGAGACAGCATGAGTGGGGGAGGCACAGACACACACACACACACACACACACACACACACACACACACACACATACATAGAATCTGAAACAGGCTCCAGGCTCTGAGCTATCAGCACAGAGCCCGACGCAGGGCTGGAACTCACAAACTGAGATCGTGAGCTGAGCTGAAGTCCAATGCTTAACCGACTGAGCCACCCAGGCGCCCCATCCTGTACTCTTCTTACTCCTGTAGCTTTCTATCCCTAATGCCATCCACTGCTCCCGCACCCTCAGGTGACCAGGGTTTGAAGGCTATTCTCACTCCTGCAAGAAGGCTGAGGCCCCCCATTTCCAGGGGGCTTTCTCGAACTTTTTGAGAGCACTCTGGTCCCCTCCTTTTGGGAGACTGTGCTACACCCACTTAGCATTTACATTCATTTCACCAATTGTTTCTTCACTGCTTCCTGAGCAATCTGGTGACTTTTTACTGTGAGTATCACCGACAACACACAACACTACCCTAAGGCACTTACATTTTTGATTGCTTGACGGGGGTTAAAAATGCTAAATTGAGAGTTACAAAATTGGGAATCCTTTGCATGTAAAAAGAGAACGATGATCCATGAAGATTAAAGGCACACCCTCATTAAGGAGAAAAAATGAACCAAAGCTGGGGTCTACGCTCAAAAATGTTTTCTTTATGCTTTTTTGCATCCTTGTTTTACATTGAAGAGATTCTTGGTCATACTTCTCCATCGCAAGTTACTAATTAAGATTCTAATTAAAAATCTGACCCACATCCATGAGTTCCCTACACAGCCATGATCCATGCACGATCCATGATCCTCTCGCCCACCTCTCCAGGGACCAGACTCGTGTTAAAGGGAATATGCAAGGAAGTATTATTTGTACCCCAGAACCACCAGCTGCAGATGAAAGCAGTTAAGTCTCTGAGAAATAAGGCTACTTTGCTAGTAATATGACAACACATTACTGGAAGCTGAAGAGACGGGCTCCCCCTTTTACGGCTCTTCCATAGAAGACTTCCTCATGGCTTTCCCACTGTCTCCCTCTCCCAGTCCCATCCATAAGTCTCAGAAAAATGTAATTTCCATAGAAATCAAGGAGAAGTGGACAGGCACTGGGTGCTGGGGTTAGTGGCAGCCTTGTAACAGACGCCCACAACTACAGCCTTTGCCCCTTGAAACACCAGGAAGGGTCGACTTTGGCCATAACCCTAGTAGAAACCTGGTGGAGGAGAAACACAGACACAAAATTGCGAAGCACAGAGCTTCTCCCTTCAGTTCAGCTACCTAGAGGACTTTTGCAAGCCAGCCGTACCCAACTCCAACTGGAAAAGGACAGAACTATCTGTCTGGCTGACTGCTGTTGCCACTAGGATCAAGTGAGGTGACATAAGAACAGCAAGAGCAGAAGCCACTGGTGATTGAGGCCTTAGCACAGCCAGGTGCCTCCTAAGCATCATAGCTGTTAATCCTCACAAGTCTCCTATAGGTCATATGATCCTCATTTTACAAATGAGCCGACACAAAGTCACCGGCTAGTAAGTTATTCAAACTCAGAACTGTTGAGCCCACGCTTTAACTAACACATTATATGGCTTCCTTTCATGTTTTGAAATGACTGAAAACTAAGAGTCCATACGCATGGGATCAGAACGCAGAAGACAACAGATCCCTGAAGAAGCTGGTGGCCATGTTTGATTTACCCATTTCTTTTTCACTCTTCCCTCCCCACAAGTACCTACCCCTCTCCACCACCAATTCTGTCAAACTTCATTCTCCTCTTAAACTCCTTTTTTAATTTGAAGTTTACTTATTTGAGAGAGGAGGGGGGTGCAGAGAGAAAGGGAAAGACAAAATCCCAAGCAGGCTCTGTGCTGTGGGGCTCGAACTCACAAACCGTAAGATCATGACCTGAGCCGAAATCAAGAATCAGATGCTTAATCGACTGGGCCACCCAGATGCCCCCACCTCCTTCTAATTATTCCTGTTTATTCCTCTTACAGCTTTCCTTTTGTGCCCTCTCCTCTCCTACATTTGAAGTTTTCCCAATTAACACAATGAGAAGCACCAAAAAAAAAAAAAAAAAATCACATTTTCAAAAAGTGGATATAACTAAAAGGCTATCTGAATATTATTTTTAAATGGAGCTAAATAGTAAGAATGCAACACACATTGAAGGTGTGTGTGTGGTGTGTGTGTGTGTTTTAACAACCCTTTCTTGGATTAACTGTAGACACAGCTGAGACTTACAAAGATAAAGTGATAGAAAGCCTAGTAAATTTTAAAGAGAGTCATCATGAAACCAAAAGTCATTTCTACTTTAGATTGTCAGCATATGATTACACTAGAATTTCATCAGATTGAAAAATAAGAACACAGATTTGACTACACTTAGAATCTTCAGTTCTCAAAGCTTTTACGGAAGGGTGCTGTTTACCCAGATCCTAGGTCACCTCTTACGGATGCCCTTCCCCTAAGGCTGATGGGGCTACTCTTTCTTCTGAGCCACATGGAACTTTGTTCATTCTATACCTTTACTGTCATCTGAACCAGGTTATATTGTGGTTTTCACATCCGTGTCCTCCACTAGACAGAGATGGCCAGAATAAAAGTTTTTTAAAACTGCATTTTATTCATCTTTGTATTTCTGAAATGCCTGGTACATCAAGATCCTCAACACACATCTGTTGAGTAATGGAACCAAAATTCACATTTCGCAGGGAAACATGTAGCCTTCAGCCTGGTTGGGGTTACCAGAGGGGAGGACACACTGGGGATTACTGGCTCTCGATTTGCCTAGATGAAAATAACCTAAAGCCTTTGGTGTTTTAGAAGAGGAAATATACATGGTGCATTTTTCAAACCATCATCCAGGGATGGGGCAGGCTGGAGCTTGCTTGCATTTCTTCCAGATGATTCTGATTTTCTGAGTTGCAGTTTACACGAACTCTGTTAGAGACTGGACTCCCGGAAAACAAACACTCCTTTTCCCTGGCAAGGTCATTCTTCCTTCCACTCCCCTCTCACTTAATCCAAACATCCAAAGGCACGTGTCCTTTGTTGCCACCGAACCAGGATTTTGGATCATTATTCCAATTTCCCCCCTCTCAACACACTTCCACACATCCTATACTCTCCGGTCTTGATAACAAGTTCTTAGGGGCTACTTTACAAGTGAGGAAACACTGTGCTTAAAATTTGTTCAACAGTCACACCGAGTTGAGCCCGGTTCTTCCACTTCCTGATTCCTAACCAAGCGCCCACAGCAAAATCCCCACGGAAGCTTTTACAAAAATTGCCAAGGCCTGGGCTTCACCCGCACCACTTCTGATTCGGGATCTCTGGGGTGGGCCCAACAGGTGTACTTTGAAAAACTCTCCAGGTGCTTCTGGGAGGGGCCTCAGGCCATCCCGCACCAGACAATATAATAAACCTCGTGATGTCATGATACGTTCCCTGAACACCTCGCAGCTATTTACTTTCCTTCAAGTGGCCAAACAGACGCTCAAAACCACGACATCGGAGTAGCTGTAGTTGTCACTTTATTTTTCTCAATCGAGGAGGCTTCTACGGACCTTCTTCACACTTAAGCAAACGAAACCAGCACCCGGAGGTCGCTATCCCTCGACTAAGCCGACCCTCCACCCAGCACACATACAAACAAGCAGGGGCGCCGTCGCTGATACCAAAACGCAGCTGCGCACCTGCAAAAGCTAGGGCGACCACCGCCTCCGGCAGCGTGTCCCGCCCGCCGCACAGCATGGGGACCCAGCTCCCTAATGCTCTGTGCCTTGTCTAGGGTGTCGGGGGCACCACGGTCCCCAGTCCCTTTTCTCCCGAAGTCAGTGGGGACTCTCCCCCCCGCCACTCGGTCATTTTCTTCCCAGCAACTCAGTCTCTCCGGGGACAGGCTACGCTTGAACTTGAGATTCTCACGTTTGGGGTGGTTCAGAAATTACCCTGCGGTAAACGCAGACCTCCCCGCACCCTCCGCTCTGCGCACACGGAGCCTAGATAAGGCAAAACACGCCCCCCCCCCCCCCCCGCCGGGGACCGCGGGGCGGGCGGTAGGTGGCAGCTCCTCCGCTCCCTCGTCACCGTCACCCGCCCCGCCCCGCGCAGTAGCGAGCTGCGGCCGACCCCAGAGAAAGGGGAAGCGCGCCCCGAACCGCACGGAGCCGACCCGCCGGCGGCCAGCGCGCCCCTCAGCGCGCGGGAGCCGCCGGGCCTGGGGTCCTCGACTCCCGCGACGGCCCCGCCTCGCCCCGCCGGCCTCCGGCACCTGCAGCCCCACGGCCGCCGGGCCCGCGCGCCCACCTGCGCGCCGGCGCCCCCCACCCCCGCCCGCGCACACCCCGGCTCCCCGCCGCCGCCTCCCGGCCTGCCGAGCGCCTCACCTTCCAGTCCTCCCAACACGCCGCCAAGTTTCTCCTCCTCGGAAAGTTCTGGGGCCCGATCCCGCGGCCCGGCGCGGGCACCGAGGGGAAGCGGGCCGCCTGGACGGCCGCCGGGCGAGCAACGCGGCTCCGACTCGGCGGCGCGGAAAAGGAGAAGGGGAAGGGGAGGAAGGGGCGGGGAGCCTCCGCGGGGTGATCCCCTCCGACCCCAGCCTGCCCGCGTTGGCCGCTCGCAGGGACTTGGGCGCCGATTTTCCGGCCCGCCGTTGGCGACACTGGCGCTCTCCCGGCTGTCCTCACCTCCAGTTGCTAAGAGCTTGGGCTCTGGGGTCAGGCCGTTGTCGGTCTTGCCCCACTACTTACAAGTGTGTGATCTTGGGCAGTTTCCTTTACCCCTCTTTGCAAAATGAGGAAAACAATACAGTACCCATCCAGGGCGAAGCCAGATTTTGTGAGGCCTGAAACTTAAAAAAACGGCCGGTGTGGGGGGGCTCCTTCAAGGGAAGACTTAAAATTAGGCTCAGGGCTTTGAAAGGGATGAGGACAAGTGACAAGGCCTGAAGCTTCACTAGCTTTACATGTCAAATGCCTTCTTGGGAGAATTAAATTAAGTGAACCACGTGCAAACTCACAATGGGGCCCGGTGCACTCGACAGGTGTTGTTGACAGGGATGATTTCCTTGTAGCCGGTCAGGTGGACCTGGGAGGGGAAGAAATAACACTGCCAATTATGTGCCAGGTGTCTTAAATACATATTGGGCTTAATTTATGCACAAACGTTATGCCAGTTTTACAGTTCAAAAACCTAAGGCCCAGAGAAGTCCTGTAACTTGCTCGTGGTTACACGGAACCCAATTCTGACACGTTGCAAATACCTGGTTTTTCCGCAGTTTTACCTCACAAATACTAATATGTAAATATCCTCTATAACTTTTTGTCTGAGCAAGAAAAGAAAGAAGAAGAAATTCCCCCTCGAGAGAACAAAGGGTTTCAGAAATACCTGTATTTCTGAATTTTCACTGCAAAATTTCCCCAGTTCAATACAACAGCAAATGGATTGCCCTTGAAATCACACCCCGCACATGTGAAGTACCCTGTTGCAAAATCAATAAATGGCTTTGCTTAAATGTGTTCAGGTTACACATTTGCTTGCTCTGCTAGCACTATGTGTTTACTTTTTCTATCGATTATTAATACTAGTGCAATTCAGATTGATGCGTTTATAATCTGTCTGCAAGGGGCTTATAAACTAAGACAAACAATAACATAATGAAAGGAACTCTCCGTGTGTAAGTCACTTTGCGTACCTTTCTCATTGGAGCTCCACTGTCTTTGCTACAGATAAGTTACCCTCCATCTACTGACAAAAACTCGGAAGCGTATTGCCTCCAAGCTCACACAGACACCCAGAATTTGAACTTAGTTTGGCCTCAGTCCTAAACCGTGGCTCTTTTTTATACACCTTGGTAAAGGAGAAGAAACTAGCAAAACTACATGAATCTATGTCATTTATGTCCTGCAAAGTGAGGGAAAGGAAGATATCAAATGCTAGTCGTTATTTTCTTAAAAACTCTCTATAGCAGAAAACTAAAACATAAAGCTTAGACAATTTGTTTTCTAGAGTGAGGAAGAGTGACTAGTATAGTATCAGGCACATAACGGACAGCAAATTTGTTGAATGAACTAATTCATAAAATAATTAGTGAAATGGTACTTGGTGATGCTTATTAAGTCACAACCTTTCAATAGATGTGATTCTTGCAAAATGACAGTACAACAAAGAGGTATCCCCCCACCCCCACCTCTGTGTTTTTCTCACTGTATCTACTTTTGGGTCACTATTTAAAAAAAAATTTTTTTTTAATGTTTACTTATTTTTGAGTGGCAGGAAGGGCAGAGAGAGAATGACAGAGACAGAATCCGAAGCAGGCTCCGGGCTCTGAGCTGTCAGCATAGAGCCTGATGCGGGGCTGGAACTCAGGAACCGTGAGATCATGACCTGAGCCATGCTTAACTGACTGAGTCACCGAGGTGCCCCAGCTTTTGGGTCACTATTAACCAGTAAAATGGGCAAGTTAAAGTTTAAGAGGGAGCAAGAGGAAGAAGGAAAGAACGAAGAAAAATAAAAGGACGATAGGCAAGAGAGGAGAGAGAATGAGGAGGGACGTCCTTTCTTCTGCCTGCTCCTCAGAGGGAAAAGATCATTTATCTGTAAGAAATATGAGAAAAAAATCAAAAGTATGTTAAATCCTAAATTATTAAATTGAAGCTATAGTTTTATTTTTATTGTATTAGTGTAAAAACAGCAATATTTTGTTAAGACGGAAAACAAAACCTGCATCGAAGCAATCTGTGCATTCCTCCCTGCCCCCCATGTTAGTTCTGCAGTGGCTTTGGATGAGGTGGGGGATGGGAGTCACACGTTTAGATAAAGAAGGTAAGTTCACTACCTCTCCCTCAGGCAGGGAAGCGTTCATACAGGAAATGAACTTTCAAAGACTTTCAAAAACAAACTCAATAAAGGAAGTGAGAGAGGATGGCATATATACAACTTTCAAGGAATAGGTGATTTTTCAGAAATTCCAAGGAGGGGATAAAATGGTGACTCTAAGAAAGGGAATTACAGCTCGTTAGCCCATGCTGGTAAGTGCTTGGAAGTAGAGGAGGTGAGACCATCTGATCTAAATATGGCAGGCTGGAGAATAGAAACTAAGGGAAAGGACTCTGGGTGCTTTCTTAAATAATCTGCAGAAGATATGAGGCTCTTGAGCTTGAAGGTTTAAAAAAAACCTTTTTTTTTTAACATTTATTTATTTTTGAGAGAGAGAGAGACAGAGTGGGAGTGGGAGAGGGGCAGAGAGAGAGGGAGACACAGAATCGGAAGCAGGCTCCAGGCTCCATCCAGGATCCAAGCTGTCAGCACGGAGCCCAACGCCGGTGGGGGGAGTGTTGAACCCACAAACCATGAGATCATGACCTGAGCTGAAGTAACCAACTGAGCCACCCAGGCGGCCCTTGAGCCTGAAGTTTAAAGCAAAATTTAAAGAAATAGGTGAAGGGGGTCAAAAGGTAAAACAACAGCAACAAAACAAAGAACCAAAATAATCTGTTGAATGAATGAATACGTTGCTTCACTGCAATTGGAATCATCTCATATAAAACCAGAAAAGAATATTGACTTTTCTCATTCAACTTGTATTCAATAAATATTATTTAGTGTTTTAACCTAGAATACAACTCTTGAATACATAAATTTAAGCATATTGAGACAAAATGATAACTTTCATTCTACATTTTTTCTGTTGAATACAAGATTAGCTCTGATGCTCAGCAATTGAAGTATCTAATTCTTTTTCAATTACCTTCTCTGTTTTTACTAGATTAACAGCAAATCACTTGCTTATTGTATAGTTCTCTAACAAAGTCAAAAATAAATGTATTACTAAAAAGTATAAATACATACGTATGTATATACATACAGTGATTAAGAGGGATACTTGTCTCTACTCACTGATTTCAAGAATGAGGTTCATAACATATTATACTCTGAAGTATTATAACTTTTTTATTGCATTAAAACTGTAGAATAACCCTATTAAAATTACACCGAAACATAAAATGTGAAAAAAAAATGGTGGAAATTTCTGGAAAAGATGACAAATCCACTACTTATTTAAGGAGGTCATCAAGAGGATGTAACCTCCAGCTGACCTGAGAGCTAGCCCTGGGCAAATGGAGGCTCCTATCCCTACCGGCCCCATTCCTGTCCTTGGAATGTCTGCTTTGCCCACTGTTCCCACAATAAGAGCCATTTTCAAGGACACAGCCTTGAAAGAGTAAGGTGTTGTTGAGACCATCTGGACTGTGTACCTGACTGAACCCAGTTAAAGCCTCCATATGAATTTTTAAGATTCTGGTAGGCTGGTGTGGAGGTATACTCATCTTGTGTCCACCGAAGACAAACCTTGTAAGGAAGTTCCCTTGCTTTTTAAACCTGCTACCTACAAATCTGGAGTGGTCTGCCTCTTTTTTTGGTTTCTCCTTGCCCTCCATATGCAGAGGCCAGTTTGTGAACTAACACTACTGTGAGAAGTAAGGTGATTCACTTTCAGAAACACCAAATAAAAGCTGTGCTGTCTAGTTAACAATAGGTTTACAACCTATTGGAAATATGTATGAAACCCTCCTCCCCTCCCCCCGCAGTGGAGTCCCAAACCCTTAGACACTTTACTTCCTGATTCTTCTTCCCCTCTCCATTTTGCGGGCTTATTTTTCAGGGGCTTTGCAATGAGCATGCGACCAAGAACTGAAGTATCTGCATCACTTCAAGGAATGCACATTTATTCCAATCAGACTACTTTCTGGTAATCAATTCCTCAGCCAAGTCCTCAGCCAATGAAGAAGCAGGGGAGGGACTTCACACTAGGAGATAAATTGCCTGCTGTAACTGCCTCAAGTATGCCTGTCCTTCAGATACCTGCTCTCGCAAGAACGTTGATTAAAGCCTCACTTCAAAGTGCTCTGAGTCTCCGAATCCCTCCTTTGATTGAGGCAGTGGGCTTATTTCTTACAACTACCATAGCTGGAATTTTAACAGAATCTTTCTAAATTATTGTCAGATTAAGCAGACAAAAATAGCAAGGATATAGGAGGTTTGAAAAACATAATTAACGGGCTTGATCTGCTAGACAGACATTTTAAAAAATAGTAAATTAAACAAATCTATTCCCTACACCCAGATTGAGAGAATAGCTCTCTTTAGTTATATACCTTGTTAGGACAACCCTCATCTCCTCATCAAATTTCACTGGCATATCCAGCAGTCCTCAACCTGCAAATACAGTATCTTAGTTGTGTACAGTTGGCATGATTGTGCACTCTACATTATACCCAGCCCCCCCCCCCCCCCACCGCCAACCACCTTCATACACCCAATTCCACTCTGGGACATCATCTGCTGAGAGATGACACTAGCTACTGAGTGATGGGCGGCGCTATCCCCTTCTTACCAAAAGGTCAGGCTTTTGGGGAAGCCTGAGTTGCGCTGGGGGCTCGTGGCCCCAGTGCCAGTTACGCTATACTGAATGATAGTGTTCTTAACCTCTGCCTCCCCACAGATGGCATCTGGAAGGAGGCTGGGGGGTCAAGTTCCAGTGCCTGGAACCTACTCCACCCAATGGGGGGATGGGTAGTTCTGGCAGACAACCTCTCTTCAGTAGTGACATCTTCAACTCCTGTCCCCTTTTCTGTTGCAAATACACAACCTAGTATGACCCTGGAAGCCTGGTTTAATCTCCCTAGGTGTCTGGAATAGGGGGAACCTGGCACCAGCAACCTATCTATCTCCCTTCTTGGCATTGCGGGGTGGGGGTGGGGAGACCATAGCTCTCACTTGTCTCCTAGGCTGCTCAGGCTTGAAGGAGCCAGGGCTGAACCAAAATCATAATGAGGGATTTTATAATCATTTCTTTGTTATAGTAATGAGAGCCATTCGTAACATTTATGGTTTTTCTTTCCTTATACATTTGCCTTTTGAATACTTTTCCAGGAACTTATTAGTTACCAATATAAGGGACTGTCTTAGCAAATACATTACTCCAAGGGTATAGATTTCTCTTCTCCCACAACAGTCTCCTATTATGCCCCTGCCTGTCTTCCTTCCTTTTTTTTTTTTTTTTAATTTATGACCTTTAATCCCTAGAACCCCTTCCTATTTTCTCAGTCCATTACCTCCATTCTGACTTCCCTTATCTCCCTACCCAGTGTGGTCAGTTGTTTTTTTGTGTTGTGTTTTAAAATTTTTTTTAGTGCACGTTTCCTTACCACCGTGAGACTCTTCATTCCCTAGACCTCCCTCCATTCCAAGTCAGGAAACTTGCCCCATCTACTTTCACCCTATCTACTTTCATTGTTACTTTCCCAAATTATTACATGTTACTATAACATCAGAGGAGTATGTAGATTGGATCCACCATGAATTCATACAATCTGAGAAGGGTGTTTAGCACTTTTTAGCATGCTTTTCTTCCTCTTTCCGTTACATGCTCTTCCTCAATGCTAAGGCTTTTTCCATTCAAGACCTCAGTTGATGCCCTTTCTCGTTCTCAATGGGATTGAGATAGGGTTGCCTTCAAGTAGAAAAGTACTTCCCCCTGGAGCTTCCACAGATATCTTTGCATCTTTCTATTCTTTATCTTTCTTCTTTCTGAGAAACAATTCCTCCTTGCAAAAGCTACTCTCTGTGCCTTACTCCTGAAACCCTCAACTTCAAAAAATTGTCACTTTTTACTTGCATTTTCAAAGTCCTCCACTTTGTTGGCCCTTGGGTCTCTGCCTTTAAGCTGAGCCCTCAATTACTCATTATATAACAATTATTATTTTTTTAACATTTTATTATTTATTTTTGGGACAGAGAGAGACAGAGCATGAACGGGGGAGGGGCAGAGAGAGAGGGAGACACAGAATCGGGAAACAGACTCCAGGCTCTGAGCCATCAGCCCAGAGCCTGACGCGGGGCTCGAACTCACGGAACACGAGATCGTGACCTGGCTGAAGTTGGACGCTTAACCGACTGCGCCACCCAGGTGCCCCATTATATAACAATTATTAATATTAATATAAAGTTTACCAACATCTATGCTATTCCTTTAAACGATTGACCTGTAGTCTATGTTCCCTCATCATCAAACTTTGTCAATGAGTATCTATTCTCATTGCTTCAGATTCTAGCCCTTACCCACTGCAGAACTCCTTAGAACACCTGCACCCACTCCCTGCCCCCAGAGTCTGAGCTACCCAACCATTCTACTTTGCCTTCTTCCTTAGAAATCAAGATAGTCACATCCACTGGTCTCAGTCATAGCATCCTACACTTCTCTGAACCATTTATCTTCCTCCTTCATACTTTTTTCCCCAAAGCTTTTTTTTGCCTAAGAAATTTGGAGGATTTTTTTTATTGGCTACATGACAACTACGGGATGGTACCCTTATTTAGAGGTCTTAGTTCCTTTGGTAATCCATCAGGTTGTACATTTCAAAAAAAAAAAGCCACACTCCTGGGCAACCCATGCCATACATCAATAACCCAAAATGGTTTTGGCAGATTTTCTATACCTCTATTATATATACTCTTTCAATATTCCCTATCTACAGACTTTCTGGGGAGAGGGAGGAAGAATTGTAAATAACCCCAAGGAGATAGCTGTCTTCTCTTATTCTCCTTCTCTTTTACATGTATGTTCCTTTTTTTTTTAAGAGACAGCATGAGTGGGGGAGGGGCAAAGAGAGAGGATCCCAAGCAGGCTCCACACTGACAGTGCAGAGCCCAACACAGGGCTCTGTCTCATGAACTGTGAGATCATGACCTCAGCCAAGATCAAGAGTCAGACGCTTAATTGACTGAGCCACCCAAGCACCCCTCCACTTATGTTCTGAATAAGCTTATTTTAAACCATTTGTAGGCACGCAAACTCCAAATCTCTAGCCCTGAAAGATCCTGAGTCATGTTCCTCTGGGATCCACCAGTCCTTCTAACTCAACATTCCAACCTGAAATCAGTATCATATCACTATAAGTAGTGTCTTATTTCAATTTTTGTAATTTTAACAGCACTGACATTCTCCTACACACCCATATTTGAAACCTCAATGCATTTTGATTCTTCTCTGTTCCTTCTCTCCCATTTCATACTTTCTAAATTCTATCAAAAGTGCCCTTAGAATAGGCTTGGCATATATAGCCTTATGATACCTATCTTACTTTGTCTTGAATTACAGTATGTGACAATTATAAGAGAAAAATCTGTAAAAAGAAATTTAAATAGTATTATTTAGATACTTAATATCAATGATGTTTACTCTGTAAAACAGTTATTTATGGCAAGTACAAGATGTAAAACTCAACTTCTCCTGTTAAAATTGAATTTTAATAGGCTAAAATAATATGCAGTTATAATATTTTTACCTACTAGAAAAAAATTAGTAACATTTTCAAACTATATATCCATCATCTTACAAGGTGAGTTAATGGCATTATGTGTTATGGACTGAATTATGTTCACTCAAAATTCATATGTGGAAGCCCTAACCCTCAAAGTGACTGTATTTGGAAATAGGGCCTTGAAAGAGGTAAAGTAAAATGAAGTCATCAGGGTGGGGTTCTATTCCAACATGACTGGTATCTTATTAAGAAAAGAAAGACACCAGAGGTGCACAGGCACAGAAAAAAGGCCACGTGGGGACACAGGAAGAGGGCACCATCTGCAAGCCAGGAAGAAATCCTCACCAGAAACCAACCCTGTTGACCCCTTGATCTTGGATCTCCAGCCTCCAGAACAGTGAGAAAATAAATTTCTATCGTTTAAGCCACCCAATCTGTGCTTTTTTTTATTATTATGGCAGCTCTAGCAGACTAATACATTGTGAAAATTTTAAACATACGAAGAAGAGAAGATGGTAAAATGAGCCCCCTCTCCAAACCATTGCTGAACCCAGGCATATCACATATTTTTTCTTTTATTTCGTCTGCTGACATGTTTAAAGCAAACCCCAGACATCCCTTACTTCATCCCTTCTTCCTTCACTATGCACTTCTGACACAATATTGATGCCATTATCACACTAACACAATTAACAGTAACTCGGCATTGTATAAAACCGAGGTCATACTCAAACCCTCAAGTGTCTCAAAAATGTGTTTTCACACATTCTTGTATTGTGTGTGTTTCTTGTATTTTGTTTTGTCTTACTCAAGATCTGTACAGCCCCACCCATTGCATTTAATTATTATGTCTCCGAAGTTCTATTTAATCTTTTTATTTTCCATGTCATTGACTTGTGGAAGAAAGGAGGTCCGTAATGTCTGACTGTCCCACATTCTGCCTTTGTATGTTTAGTTCCTTCCTAGAGGTACTTGTTCCTCTATCCCCATACTTCCTGTAAACCTATGCCACTCAGTTTGTTTTTTACATTCTGTATTTTGTTTCTCTATTTTGTGAGTCATTCACAAAAACACGTGGCTTGCAGTGATGCCTTTTTTTCCTGCATTCATTTCAGTTGGTGTTTAAAATTTTACTTAATAGGTATACAAATTGTGATGAGTTAGTCATATTCTAGTGGTTTCCCTAAGATTAGAATGATGACATAATGTAGGATCTGAAGATACATCAACAGGAGTTAAATAAAAGGAAATTATTTTAGAAGAAATTCCACAACCAGTTATCATTGTTTTATATATACAGCAATGTTCATTGATTCAGTATGCTCTGCTATAAGAGTAATCTGTCTTTAAAAATTTACTGATTTTATTTAATTTATTTTTTCAATGTTTATTTATTCTTGAGAGAGAGAGAGAGGAAGGGCAGAGAGAGAGAGAGAGGGAGACACAGAATCTGAAGCAGGCTCCAGGCTCCCAGCTGTCAGAACAGAGCCCAATGCGGGGCTCATACTCACAGACTGTGAGATCATGACCTGAACCGAAGTCAGACGCTTAACCGACTGAGCCACCCAGGTGCCCCCAAATTTACCGATTTTAAAAGAAATAAAACCTTCCCATATATTAATGAAATTTCTTGGTTATGAGGGCTATGTTTTAAAAGTTTTAGATGTATAGAAGCAATTATTTTAAAATAATTAGAGGAATTCAGCTTATTTGTGTACAGACATGCTATTTTTAGTGGTGTATGTGGGGAATATTGAGTTTCATAGATTAAAAACCAGAGCTCAGTAAGGTTCAGTGTCTTTACCAAGTAAATATAGATATTAGTTTTATATTTTATCATATATGTATAACTTTTTAATAAGTATATGGGTTTTATAAATTTTTTCTAGACTTGATAATTTTTCAATGTTATGGAAATTTCATAAAGGATATGGCACAATTATAATTATTCACATTTATTGGGTACCTGCAGTGTGCCAGGTATTAGTTTACGCTCATTATGCATAATAAACTGTTTAGACTCCACAGCAAGCCTATAAATAGGTTTTAGAATTATTCCTATTTAATGGATGAAGAATCAGTCACAAACCAATTAGGTTTCTTTCCAAGTTTTTTCTTATAGCCAGCAAATGGCAAAGACAGGATTTGAAACTAGGCGGCTTAACCCCCTGATCCTTAGAGACCTGATCCTGAGCCTTAGATCCTAACCCTCCATGCTGTGCAAAGCCTGTATTAAAGTGGTCTAAGCAGGGAGGAGGAGGAAATCACTAATTAGTTCTCAGCCTGTACAGGCCAGTGGCCAATTTCCTCGTGGCTCCGGGGGACTTCTCCAGTTTCAGGGGGGCTTCAGGGAATCCCCATCCAAATAAAGCAGTGTGGGATAGATCTGAGAATACTCTTGAAGAGCAGTGGAAAGCCCCGGCCACCGAGACACTTGAAAGAGTCTAGCAATTTCCCTCCCTGTCTCTTCTGACAGAACTAGCCAGAGCTAGTTTACGGAGACGGCAGCAGGTCAAGAAACAAGTGGACATAAATCCTTTTGTAGATCTAGTCTGCAGAAGACCATATTGCCTAGATCTACCACGCCTTCCAAGAACATTCAGCAGAACAAAGTTTGCATTCTGAAGATCAGTTCTGAGGGAACTTAGGTGAAAAGTTGCTTGTCACACATGCCTTTTTATCCTTCATGCTGAACACCTCACTTTAGATCTTCAAAGACTCTGTAAAGGAAATCTTTCTGGAATAAAAAGACATTGTATTAAAGATGCAATTGATTTGGTAGGGGTTTGTTTTGTTTGTTTTGTTGCAAAAATTCCTCTATATATCTGAAACTTAAGTTTGAACACATTCTATTTTATTTATATTAAATGATATGAATTTATATTTTTACTCCCCCACCACCACATTTTATGGTTTTGAGATCACAATTTATATCTTTTTATCTTGTGTATCCCTTAACAAATTACTATAGTTACTATTACCACTTTTGTCTTTTAACCTACACACTAGCTTTATATGTGATTAACCAATCACCTTCACAACATCAGATTATTCTGAATTTTATTATACAGCCACCATTACTGGTGAGATTTAGACTTTCATATGCTCTCCTGTTACTAATGAGTGCCCTTTCATTTCAGCTTAAAGAAATCCCTTTAACATTTCCCATAAAGCCAGTCTAGTGGTGGTGACCTCCTTTAGCTTTTGCTTGTCTAGAAAACTCCTTATTTCTCCTTCAATTCCAAACGATAATTATGCCTTGTAGAGTATTCTTTGTTGGCTGTTTGTCTCATCAGCACTTTGAATGCATCATGCCATTCCCTTCTGGCCTATGTTTCTGCTAAAAAATATCTGCTCATAGACTTATGGGGGTTCCCTTTTACTTGAATTGTTTTTCTCTTGCTGCTTTTAAGATTCTTTCCTTGTCTTTAACTTTTTACACTTTAATTATAATGTGCATGTGCCCTGGTGTGTGTCTCTTCAGGTTCATCTTATCTGGCTTCCCTGGGCTTCCTGGATCAGAATATCTGTTTCCTTCCCCAGGCAAGGGAAGTTTTCAGCTGTTATTTCATCAAATAAATTTTCTGTCCCTTCCTCTCTCTCCTCTCCTCTGGAGCCCTATAATGCTAATGCTGTTCTACTTCATGTTACCCTATAAGCCTCATAAAACCAGCCTCACGCTTTCTCATTGCTCTGGTCTTTTGCTGCTCTGACTGGGCGAACTCCACTGTCCTGCCTTAAGTTTACATCCAGTCTGCTGTTGAACCCCACTAGGGTATTTTTCAGTTCAGTTACTGTATTCTTCCGCTCTGTGACTTTGATTTTGGTACTTTTTTAGATTTTCTATCTCTCTGTTGCAATTCTTACTTTGTTCATCCATCCTTCCTCTAAGCTCAGGATGCATATTTATGACCATTATTTTGAACTCTTTATCAGGTAAATCACTTACCTACATATCTTTTTTGGGAATTTTACCTTATTCTTTCATTTGGAATATATTGTTCCATTTATGCAGATTCCTTGGCTCTTTTTGTTGGTTACAATGCATTAGATAAGATAGCCACCTTTCCCAGTCTTGAAGGAGTAGCCTTGTGTAGGACATAAGCCTTATTGTTCAACCTTGTCCTAGCCCTTGGTTGTCTCTCAAACCTCTGTGATTGTCCAGGCATCCAACTTTATTTTTAGTGGCTCCCAGTATCTGAGGGTGTGGCTAGACCTGTTAGTGTCCCAAAGGTGAAGAACTCAGGCAGCACCTAGATTCAGGCTCATTAGAATCCAGACCCTCTGTCAGCAGTTTGCAAATATACCTCTTCCAGGGGAAGACTGGGAGAAGACTTCTCCTTTTGCACTGAGCCCTGGGGATAATAGCCAGTTAAGAACTATTTCTTTGCTACTGTCCTGTTGAACCCAAGCCTTGTGTCCTGTTGAACCCAAGCCTCACTTGCACCAGAGCCAGACTATCAAGGAATATGACCTCTGGGTGGCAGACCCCAAATCTGGGGCAGCAGGCATGCACACAGGCTCTTCTCTTGGGACACTGATCACCTGGAGCCCAGCAGAGAGCTAGCATAATGATAGTATCACAGGCCTCCCTGGTCTCTGGATTGGATTGTAATCATCCCTGGATGTGTGTCTAATTAGAAGCCTTCCATTCAAGCCACAGCCATGAAGACAAGATAATAGGCCTCTTTTACAGAAAGACTGGGGGTGTGTTTTAGTCTGCGGTCTCTTTGCTGTGCCCTGGGTAGGGGGTAGCTGGTTGAGAAGTATTTCTTCATTTGTAACAGTCCCATGAAACCCACAATCATAAGCCTGCTGGCCACCGGGGCCATGTGATTAAGAAGTGTCCCCAGAGCAGCAGCCGTAAAAGTTGGGGTGCCAGATGAGTGTGCAAGTCCAGCCCTGGAAGACAGTAGCAACCGACAGTAAGGCAGAGGGTGAGCACAAAGATAGCGCCACTGGCCTTCATCCCCAGAGAGCACTTCAGTAGGTTTCTTGATGTGTGCCAAACCAGAAGCCTGCCCCTCATGCTGAAGCTTCAAAACGAGCAAATAGGTGTTTTTCACAGGAAGATGTGGTGTTTCAGTTTGCTGTCTCTGCACGGTGCCCTCTGGGTGGGAGCCAGCCAAGACCTATCTGTCCATATGTTACAGCTCCATGGAACCCCCAAATGCATGCCCCACAGAGCCAGGTAATAAAGGGGAGCCTCCTGGGTGGTGGCCACAAAAACCAGGGCACCAGATACATGTAGAAGCTCCACTCCGGGAAATACCAATGCTCTGGAGCATGGCAGAGGGAAAGCTCAAAGGTAGCATTCGCCTTCTGAGGTCTCTGGAGAGGATTAAGTTGGCTCTTACATGTGTGTTTAATTAGAAGCCTACCCTTCGGACCACACTTATGAAGATAAGCTATAGGCCTCTATCACAGCAAGACTGGGTGCCTCAGTTTGTGGTTTCCTCTCTGCTGTGCCCTGGGGGGGTGGTAGCTGTCTAAGAACTCTTTCTCAGTATGTTACGGTCCTTTGGGATCCATGACACTAAGTCCTGCTGGCCATTAGATCCCAGCCATCTAGAGGTGTCCCTGGGGCTGCAGCCACAAAAGTCAGGGCACCAGACAAATGTGTAAGCTGCTTTCAGGAGATACTGGTGAGCTGGAGTGAGGCAGAGGGAGAGAGTAAAGGTGGTGCCCACTGGCCTCTGTCTTTGGAGAGTGCATCAGGAAGCCCCTAGAAGTGTGCTAAACTACAAGCCCGCTCCTTAGGGGGACACCTTAAGGTAAGCAAATAAGTCTCTTTTGCAGAAAGTCTGGATGCTTTTCAGTCAGTTCCCTCTGTGCTGGGCCTGGGGTTGGGTAAGTCTGTGAGGGCCCTCTAAGTACAGTTTTCAATTCACTACAGCCTTGTGGGTCTTGTGAACGCAAGTTCTGTTGGCTTTCAAAGCTAGATGTTTGCGGGGCTTGTCCCTCAGGTGCAGGTCTTAAAAGCTGGGTTGCCAGATGTAGGGTCAAACCTTCAGCCCTCGGGGAGAAGCTCGGGGTTGTGAGTTCCCTCCTGATCGTGTGTTGACACACAAGGGGGTGAGGTTTATAGTAAAACTATGTCTCAGCCTTTTCTACCCACTTCGATGTGGATTTTTTCTTGCTCACCCAATCTGTGGGTGTTGGTAGTTACTTTTGTTTTTTTTTTCCCCCCCGGAGGAAATTTTTCCATATGTGGCTTTAGATTCAGTGTGCCTATGGGAGAATGTAAGTTCAAAATCCTCCTACATTGCCATCTTGAAATGGACTTGCTCTCCTTTTGTTATTTTCAATTCTATTTCTTTATCAGAATACTTGCTCTGTCTCATTCTCCAATGATAGGTGACAGAACTTTCTCCTGTTTCTATCCTGCCCCTTCTGCCTCCTTCGCCCTTTTCTCTCTATTCAATCCTTTCTTCATACTGATTGCAGGCTGATCTTCTAACAGTATAACTTTGAACAAGTAAATCTCTGCTCAGAAATCCCCATTACCCCAATACTCATAATATGGAGTCCAGACTCCTTTGTTTGGGATTTGGGGGTCTTTCACGATCTAGCCTCTAACACAGTGAAAACCTTCCATTCTTGACTTTCCCTGAACAACTCATTCTGGCCTCTTAAAGGGGCATCTTTCTAAAATACATACTTTTACCTGCACTTATTTTCTTGCCATCTATTCTATTTCTTCTAGAAGTACTTCTCTCTTCTTCCTTTTGGTTTACCTGAGGCACATCCTTACTGAAATGCCAAGTTCAAGACCCACTTCTTTCAGAAGAGGGTCTCTGATTACATGTGCAGCCTAATTTCAGAGACATAACAATGTGGATAAAATGTGCATTTAAAGTAAACAAAATGCAATGTGTTGCATGTAGTTGACTGTTTAACAGCCTTAGTATAAGCATCTACAGAGGATAACTATGGTTTATTTTTGTCCAGCGTCCATTCGATCTTTTCCTGATAACTGTCCCCCTCTTTCTCTCAATGGGTCTATCCCCTTGCCTACCGTGAGATTTGGTACTTCTGGAAGCTTTGGGTCCACATACAATCCAGGGATAGAATACATGATTAAGGATAAATTAGTCAATGTATTAATACCCCTGACAAGAATGATGGGTTTAGGGAAAGACTGGGATTTGAACCTGGAACTAATAGCCCCTGGAGTGACTGGTAGCCTTCAGGAAATAGAGGCAGCACCAAGGAATCAGAAATAAGAAATTAAGAGAGAGGGGCGCCTGGAAGGCTCTGTTGGTTAAGCAGCCAACTCTTGATTTTGGCTCAGATCATGATCTCATGGTTCATGGGTTCAAGCCCCCTAGCAGGCTCCGTGCTGACAGTGGAGCCTGCTTGGGATTCTCTCTCTCCCTCTATCTCTGCCCCTGCTCATGTTGTCTTTTCTCTCTCTCTCTCAAATTAAATAAATAAACTTAAAAACAATAAATTAAGAGAGAAAACCAAAGTTCTGGTCACAGGTTTAAGTCTTGGATCATAAATCACCAAGACAGAAGCATTTGGACTGGTTAGTGACATGAGCCCCTATGTTCTCTTTCTGCTTTAGATGATGGATCTCAACATCTTCTTTTGCAACTAAAACAATCCTGACTTACAACAGGGAGACAAATCCCTAGCTATAAAGATGCAATGAACAAACATTTATTACCTGCCTATCACATACCAGCACTGTGCTAAAAATGAGTAAAGTAGTCTTTCCATTCTAGCTCCTCTTGGGTAGGAAGGGACAATCCTTCACCAATCTTGCCCAGGTAAGTTTGGCGTTCTACTTGGATTCTTTTGTTCACCCTGAACGGAATAAATACAATTTCATGTATGTGGCTTAATCAGGAAGGATTTCTGTAAGCATACTATGTAACAGATAAAATTTGGACTTTATTAATCACATACTTGTGGTAAGTTCTATCCTTTTGAAAACCATAATCTCTCGTTACAAAAAATTAAGCCATGACACCAATTTAGAATATAGACTTAACATTATCTCTTAAAACCAGCAGTGCTGTTTCAAGGAAGCTGTTAGTAAAGATACTCACACAGAAATTAGAGGATAGTTTGAATTAAATACTTTTTAGGTTTATGTGCCGTGCACTACTGATATTCAAGATTCAGTTACTTGGTGGAAATCTGGAAGAGAAAATAGTCAGTAAATTAGGCTGAAGAACAAAGAGAAGATGTGCCATTCTGGGTACAACACTTGGTGTACATGTGTCGTGTTCATTTCAATGCTTAACATGGCAGAAATAAGCCAACTGATGTTGATTATTAACATGCTGGGCATATAAAATTGCATTTTAGCATTGCCACAAATAGTCTGACACCAAAATTTTCAGCAATTTAGAGTTAGTCTGAAGAAATCATACCACTTAAAGCTCATAAAAATCAGTATTATCACATACATATTTGAAAAAAATGAGGTGATTATTATTAATACTAATTGGAATTTTAAAACTCAAAGCCTAAGTGAAAACAAAGTTTCTGCAGAAATCCATACATGTATTGTATTATTATTTGAAACTTAAAAATGGACATGCACAGGGGTACCTGGGTGGCTCAGTCGGTTAAGCGTCTGACTCCAGCTCAGGTCATGATCTCAAGGCCCATGAGTTCGAGCCCCATGTCGGGCTCTGTGCTGTCAGTTCAGAGCCTGGAGCCTGCTTCTGATTCTGTGTCTCCCTCTCTCTCTGCCCCTCCCCCACTCACGCTCTGTTTCTCTCTAACAAAAAATGAATAAACGTTAAAAAAAATTTTTTTCAAACGGACATGCACATACAGTAAGAACCAATTTTTCCCTTGGTAATTGCCTAGGACCTTCTAAGGCAAAAGTAGGCTTTTATATAAATTAAAAATGATACTTTAGAGAGGCACTTGGGGGTCTCAGCCGGTTAAGTGACCAACTCTTGATTTCAATTCAGGTCATGATCTCACAGTTCATGAGTTCAAACCCCACACTCAGCTCTGTGCTGACAGTGTGAAGCCTGCTTGGGATTCTCTCTCCCTCTATCTGCCCCTCCCCAGGTTGTTCTCTCTTTCTCAAAATAAATAAAAATAAACTTTAAAAAAATGATACATTAGAATTGAAAGGGACCTTAAAGTTCTTTAAAGTAAACTAAATGTACAGCAAACTTCTCATTATAGAGGAAGGGTAAATTGAATATGTACAAACATATACATACAAATATAGGCATGAGGTAGGCCTAAGTTGATAAAGAATAAGTTTGAGGCAACAGGCTTTGAATAGCAAAGAAACTTTCTGTATAGTGATATCTACAATCTACATATCTCTATCTATGTATCTATACCTACCTATTTAGGGGTGTGTGTGTGTGTGTGTGTGTGTGTGTGTGTGTGTGTGTATGTATATATGTATATATGTATATATCCTAAAAATTAAAATAATCCTGTCAGAAATACAGAACCAGTAACACTTGTCTCCAAACATTGACTCTCTCAAGGGTGGCTATTAGGAGAAACACTGGCCTTTTACTGCATACCTCATGCTGTGGCAAAGGCATGCCCTTTGGATGGCTCTCTGGTAACAGAATCTAGACAGTTCCATCTGCCTTCCCACTAGAAATATTTCCAAGAGAACTGGCCTGGGTAAGGTTATAGCTTGTTTCTCATTATTGAATTTGTAGTGAGCAAACTTACTGGCTTCACTAGTGAATAAATTAAAAAAAAAAAAAGCACTTTTGTTAAATAAATTCACCACCCTTAATTTTTTTTTCAGAGATTTGATATAGAGGCATAAGAAACCAGCTCAAATATAATTAGTACATTAAATGTACTCAAGTACTCCTAATACAAATGAGTGACCTCTCCAACCTTCTATTATACCAACCCATAAAAGTATATAAATATTACTTAATATTCTATTTTCCATTAATAATGCTTATTGTATAAAAATAAATGTGTGTTTTCAAACTATGGAATCGTTTACAGAAATATGTCATATTTACTACCTTTAATTTTTTTTTTCAACGTTTATTTGTTTTTTTTGGGACAGAGAGAGACAGAGCATGAACGGGGGAGGGGCAGAGAGAGAGGGAGACACAGAATCGGAAACGCTCCAGGCTCTGAGCCATCAGCCCAGAGCCCGACGCGGGGCTCGAACTCACGGACCGCGAGATCGTGACCTGGCTGAAGTCGGACGCTTAACCGACTGCGCCACCCAGGCGCCCCTGTCATATTTACTACCTTAATAAATCCTGTCTCTGTGACACAAACTTCAGAGTGTGTGAAATTTAATTAGCACCACTTGTTTCAGTGTGTGAATTCTGAAGAAGTTCTAGGGCTGAGAGAAAAGGTTAAAGATGTATTAGCTTCACTACACTAATTATCTGTTAATTATCTTATCACAGAACAGCAAGAATCATGAGGAGATAAATGGGAAGGGAGATAGAACAAAAGCCAGAGAGAATACTGAAGAGAGAGAGAAAAAATGAATGTCAAATCAGCTTACAAGCTCACGAGTGTAAATATATTACTTTTTCATAATTCAGACTCTAATAATTACAGGTCCATTTAAATTAAGTAGAAGACAAGGTGCATATTTAGTCCTCTGCTACCACATTGTATTCGTCAACCCCAAAGTGGGTCCTTTCTGAGATGTATTTATCTTTGATTTCATTTTCTACTACATATCGGGGATACTTTATTTTTAGCAAAATATCCTTTCCCCAAGAAATTAAGGGCAAGAATTCCTATGTAATCTTACAAAAATGGATATTGTGAAACTGCTTATTCAATCACAAATATATTTTGAGATTTACTTTGCTTAAGTCTTTCATTTTATGTGAAATGTCGAGTTATTTGGGTATTTGATATTTTTCACATCACTTATTTATATGTCAAGTGATAGGAACAAGTGTGCGTTTCTTTGAAAGATATTGAGACTAGGGGGGAAACCTATCATGCTTATCATACTTGATAGTACTAAAATCATTTAGGTGAGGTTTTTAACACATCACAATACATCAGAGTTATATTTTGAGCCTAAAGGGTGGAAAGATGCATAATCAATCACTGTTTAAGTCCATCTCAACTTTACCCAATCTCCATTGCTTCTTGTGTATTTGCTCATGCGTTCACTTACTCATTTAACACATAAAGTTATCGAATACCCACTGTTCTAGAACTTGGAGATCCATGGGTGTACTGTGTTTTCCTTATTTAACTGTGACCTTATTTTTATCATATTTATATATCTTCTGTGCTCAGGACTGTGATTTACATGGTCTGATGATGGATTCTACTAGGTTGATGGTCAACAAATATTATTAAAGTGTCTACAGTGTGTTGGATACTAAACTACCTGGTGAACAATATCAGCTAAAATCATTGTCCGTGCTTAACAATACTTTATTACCTAAAGTTTGAGATAACCTAGTAGGAAGACACAAGTTATGAAGAGATGGCCAAGCTCTACATTGTATTCTTTTGAACTCATTTTTAGAAAAATTTCTTCCAAGGCTTATCCTTTTTTGTGTGTGTTTTTGAAAGATGGATGGAGTATGTAAGGAAAAAGGAAGGGCTCTTGACGTAGGGAGTATAGTCAATAATATTGTAATCTCTTTGGTAACACATGGTAACTAGATGTCTTGTGGGGATCGTGGGGCTTGGGGATAACTTCGTAAGGTATCAAATCACCATGATGTACACGTGAAACCAATAAGATATTGTATGCCAGTTATACTTTATAAGAAATGAGGAGATATGGGGCGCCTGCGTGGTGCAGTTGGTTAAGCCTCCGACTCTTGATTTGGGCTCAGGTCATGATCCCAGGGTCGTGGGATCAAGCCCTATGTCAGGCTCTGCACTGAGCATGGAGCTTGCTTAGGATTCTCTCTCTGCCCCTCCCCTGCTTGTGCTCACTCTCTCTCTCAAAATAAACAAATAAGCATTAAAAAAAGCTTATAAAAAATGATGAGATATATTTTATAATTCACTATTAAAGGTTAAACAAAACAAATTTAAAGAAATCCTCTTTCAAGAGGTTGGGATGATTAAAATGCTGTGTGCGTGTGGCGGGGGGGGGGGGTGGTTAGACAACAAATGAAAACAGTAGGAGGGAAAGGGGACACGGAGGAAGAGAGAGGGAGCAGCTGAGGTGGGCCCAAATGAAAAGTACAGAGTAGAAGGAGCTGCCTTATAGAGACAGTTGAGAGTCTGCTCAAGAGTCTGTCAGTCCTCATTTCAATCCACTGATTGCCTTCTTCTCCAGACTGTCAGACCCATAAAGGCTGTGACCCTGTGTCTCGGTGCCTTCATTAAGTGAATGGTTAATAGTAAAGGTTTTGAAAATAAGAACTCTACAACTTCTACATTTCAAAACACATGATACACATCTTTCCCCCAAGGAGGACACCTTGCCCACCCCTAAGGGGACATAGTGAAGGTGTTCCACTATTTGAAATAATGAAATGCTGGAAAGAGTCTAAGTGCCCTGAATCAGGCAATGGATATATAAATTGTAATATATTCCCATAGTGTAGCATTAAAAAAATAAAGTACATATCTATATCTCTCAATTGGGATATATCTCTAAAATAAAATGTGTGAAAAAAGCATAGAATTATATGTACAATATAATACTATGTACATGTATATATATACACACACACACACACACAGCATATATACAGACACACATACACACAGCATATACACAGACACAATTTTATCAAGATGTAATTCACATACCATACAATTCACTCATTTAAAGTATACAATTCAATGGTTTT
Source organism: Leopardus geoffroyi (assembly GCF_018350155.1). Classification (NCBI taxonomy): domain Eukaryota; kingdom Metazoa; phylum Chordata; class Mammalia; order Carnivora; family Felidae; genus Leopardus; species Leopardus geoffroyi. The sequence continues at coordinate 130,045,822 of NC_059332.1, forward strand.
GATGTTACTAATTTTTTTAAATTACAGTAAAATACATATAACATAAATTTTCCCATTAAAATTTTTTTTAAGTGTACAGTTCATTGACATTAATTACATTCACAATATTGTGCAGCCACTACCACTGTATTTTCCAAAACTGGTTCATTGCCCTAAACAAAAATTCTATAACTATTAAGCAATAATTTCCCCTTATGCCTCCCTGCTATCTCTGGTAATCACCAATTAACTTTCAGTCTCTATGAATTCACCTATTCAACATACCTCAAATAAATGGAATCATACAATATTTGTCTTTTTGTGTCTTGCTTATTTCATTAATATAATGTCTTCAAGATTCATCTATGTTGTAGCATGTACCAGAACTTCATTACTTTTTATGGTTGAACAATATTCCATTGCATATATTACATACTATATTTTGTTTATTCATTCATCTGTTGATGGACACTTAAAGACTGTTTTCACCTTTTGGCTATTCTGGAAATGGTGCATTGAAATTGGTGTACAAATATCTGTTTGAGTCCTTGCTTTCCATTCTTTTGGGTCTATACCTAGAAATGAAATTGCTAGTTCATATATAATTATGTTTAGCCTTTTGAGAAACTGCCAAATCATTTCATTGGTATATTTGTTAAAATACAAAATTACAAAACCCTTCTATAGATAGATGATAGATAGATGGATAGATAGATAGATGATAAATATGTTTGGTGCACTGGGTAAACTGGAAGAACACTTACAGAAGCTATTATTTTTGTCGTAAGGATGGGATACACATAAGGAGAGAGAAAAAACTAGGCTAGGAGTGATCAAAGGAAATAGTTTTATCTGTAATGCTTCTTTTATTTTTTAGAAGGGCTACCTATACATACATAATTTGCAGAATTATCTTTTTTTTTTTTAATTTTTTTTTCAACATTTATTTACTTTTTGGGACAGAGAGAGACAGAGCATGAATGGGGGAGGGGCAGAGAGAGAGGGAGACACAGAATCGGAAACAGGCTCCAGGCTCTGAGCCATCAGCCCAGAGCCCGACGCGGGGCTCGAACTCACGGATCGCGAGATCGTGACCCGGCTGAAGTCGGACGCTTAACCGACTGCGCCACCCAGGCGCCCCTATTTGCAGAATTATCTTAAATAGTTAAGAGGAAAGGACATTTGATAAAATATAATCAGTTGTAAATTTGAGGTAGAAGGAATATCCATGTTACATTATTCTTTGTACCTTTCTTATTTTTTTAATTAGAAAAAGACAATTTTTTTTGAGAGAGAGAAACAGAGAGAGAGAGAGAGAGAGAGAGAGAGAGTGTGTGTGTGTGTGTGTGTGTATGTGTGTGTGTGATTGGGGAAGGGGCAGAGAGAGGGAGAAAGAGAATCTTAAGCAGGCTCCACAACGGGCATGGAGCTCAGTCTCACAACCATGAGATCATGACCTGAGTCAAAATTAAGAGTCAGATGCTTAACTGACTGAGCCACCCTGGTGTCCCAAAAAAAGACAACTTTTTCTAAAATGTACATTATCACTTGATCCTCGTATTAAAATTGATGAAAGAGATAGGACCGTGATATTATCCTTGTGAAGGCAGAATTCTGAAAAGGACGGCGGTGGACCAGAACCAGAGACTAAGGCTCTGGGCTACCGGTGGGAGGGCTTGGTGAGGAGAGGGAAGCTGGGGAGGTGGGCACCCTAAACTCTTTGATGCAGTGTATCACCTCCTCTGAATATACCTACTTAATTTTCCCCCCATTCTTAATGGTATGATGACATTTCTGCTTTGAAGGCCATTGCTTTTGTGGGGCAACATGGACGAAGAAAGGATAAGGTTCATTAAAGCAGAAAGATAGCATGATAAGAGAAAAGGCTGGGAGACAAGATAAGAACTGAGAACAGTGGCTAGGAAATGAGCGAAGTGGAGAAAAGAAGGGATTCTGAGGTCATGCAGATCAAAGAGACAGAGGTTCAAAGGGCCATTTGTAGCGGACCATTTGTGCCGTGTGAGAGATGAGATGTATTCTTCCATGTCCTGGTGTCCTACCAGTGCCCCTCACCCTTTCTCAGTTTTCACTACTTCTGTGCTAAGTGATTGAGTGGGCAGCTATGTGTGATGTGTATGTTGCATGTAAAGAAAATGAAGGACATGGCGAGTCTGAAAGGAATGTGGGATGTGAGATAAAAAGCCAGTTAAATTAAGAACAAATTATCATCTCTCTAAAGTGGAACAATTGTTGGCTGGTGTATCACTCACTATTGATCCCTGATCAGTATACATTGTCCAGAAATAATAAAATTAGAGAACAAAAATGTCCAAATTCCTCAAAAATGTTGTTTTTTTTTTATGCACTTGCCCTGGAAAATAAACTTAATAGCTTTGTAACTAATTTGTACAATATATGTCTCTTTTCTTTCTAATATCTTAAAGTTGCTAGTCCCGGAGAGATGAAAAAAAATCAGAGCTGAGAACTAAGAATGCTTTACTCACAAAAGGTATTCATTTTCAGTTGAGGGAATTACAATCTAAGAAGGAAAGGGAAGTTATCTGTGGCTATGAGTTCCATCTACACATTGCCACCAAATTCATTTTCCTCATGCCCAGTGTTGAATACATTTCTCTATTCAAATTTCTTTCCTTACAAAAGCAGTATATCCCAAAGGTATTTCTCAGAATCATCTTTCCAAGTGTTTCTTGAGGAAAGAAAGTCCAAGATCAAATAAGTTTAGGAAGTGATGAGTTAAGAAAAATTTCTTACTGCAGAACTTAAAAAAAAAAAAAAAAAAAACCAAACCTAATCTGAAGCATGAATCTCCAAGCAGTGGGACATTTCTGAAACTTATTTGACCAAGATATTCCCCTCTCTTTATTCCCCCTTCCCCAGCCCCAGGTCTATAACTTTTTATGGAATTAGAATTCTGCAAAACATAGTTTTGGAAACATTGACCTACCCTATGAGAGCCTGGATCCTGGAACCAGATCTGAGTGTAAGTGCCTTAAAACTTAACTAGCTCAGTGATACTTAGCAAACAATTTAAGTTTTCCTGTGTCTGTTTGCTTACTGGTAGAATGGGATAATAACCTTCCCAGGGTTGTTGTGAAGATTTATTGAGATAATATATAAAAGTTTTGGGCACATAGTGAGTACTCAGCAAACAGTAGCTGTTACCTCATTGTTATTTTGGAATTTGAAACTTAACTTGCTTTTCCAGCCTTATGAAAAAAGCAGGAGCCAGAGTGGGAAATCTTATAACCCACAAGAAGTTAGTGAAAGTAATGGAAAGGTTTTAAATAGGAATGAGTGGTTTGAATTCTCCCACCCTTGCTAGGACAGCTGGTATGATCTCCAGAGGCTCATAATGCCTTGCCATTGTCTTAACACATACAAATCCTACTTCTCACTCAAGGTCCTACTTATCACTCAAGCCTCTTTCTTGACAATGTCTTCATTTACTCCCTCACTGGCAGTTTGCAATCATGTCTTCTTGTAAATTCTATAGCCTTTTTTCCCTATATCTTTCTTCAGCACTTACCAGTTGCTATGACAAATGGAGTTGTTAATGTGCTGCTGTATTTACTTCCCTAACAAGCATCCTTTTAAGGGCAGGGTCCACATCTTGTCTCATCTTTGTTTTTTGTTTTTGTTTTGTTTTAAATTTTTTTAACGTTTATTTTATTTTTGAGACAGAGAGAGACAGAGCATGAACGGGGGAGGGTCAGAGAGAGGGAGACACAGAATCTGAAACAGGCTCCAGGCTCTGAGCTGTCAGCACAGAGCCCGACGCGGGGCTCAAACTCACGGACTGTGAGATCATGACCTGAGCCGAAGTCGGCCGCTTAACCAACTGAGCCACCCAGGCGCCCCACTTGTCTCATCTTTGTAAGCGTAATACAGGGATTTGTAGTATTCACTACATACTTGTCAAATTAAAAACATGCTATCACCTTACAGTTCACAAAGTGGCTTTCAAACTACAACATCACTGTAAATAAATATAGAAAGTTGAGGGGCGCCTGGGTGGCGCAGTCCGTTAAGCGTCCGACTTCAGCCAGGTCACGATCTCGCGGTCCGTGAGTTCGAGCCCCGCGTCAGGCTCTGGGCTGATGGCTCAGAGCCTGTTTCCGATTCTGTGTCTCCCTCTCTCTCTGCCCCTCCCCCGTTCATGCTCTGTCTCTGTCCCAAAAATAAATAAACGTTGAAAAAAAAAAAATTAAAACAAAAAAAAAAAAAGAAAGTTGATTTTCTCCAATTAGCAGAAATCTGTAAGTCTGGAGCTTTTTCCAAGAGTAGTTTCTATCAGAGCATTATTTGCTGCCCTCCTGTGTTTGATAAGAGTATTATTTTTTACCAGAACTATAACAAAAAAAAAAAAGAGTACCAGGCTCAATAAAATATATTTGGACTGCACTTTGTTTACTTTCAGAACCTTGAATGAATTTTTTCCCATACAAATTATTTTTCCTTTTCCCATTAAAATTACCTGCATTCAATACATTTCAAGCTACATTTTTTACTTAGATCTATATGGTATGTAAGAACTTTTCATATTGGTCTGATACTCCTTCTACTAAATCTAATGTACTAAGCTTTTTATATTTCCATTTTTTTTTATCTGAGACAAGAACTAATCTCAAACTATTCTAATGTGATTTTTATATATTAGACCTGCTTGGGCAACTGTATATTTAAGACTGTACTTTGGAGCTAGAAAGACCTGGTTCAGATCCTGACTTAGCCACATAGTAAGTAATTGTATAACCTTGGATAAATTTCTTGTTTGACACTTTTTCCTCTATAAAACAAAGGTAATACCGCTAAAACACTTAGCACATCATAAAAGCAATCAATATGTTAGCTATTATTACTATTTAGGAAGCATGTTTTCAAACATCTTTTTTCTTTAGAATTACCTATTTTGGTGAAGTTGAAGACTGCAAAAGGACATGAATTAGAATGGACCCGGTGTATTATCTGGATTAAGTTCTGTCTTTCCATATTCAACACTCAATATTTATCGAACACTTGTGATGTGCCAGGCACCATTCTAAACACTTACCCTTGTACAACTTAACAATATAAATCCTACCACTTCAGGGGCACCTGGGTGGCTCAGTTGGTTAAGTGTCCCACTTTGGCTCAGGTCCTGATCTCACAACTCGTGAATTCAAGCCCCACACCGGGCTCTGTGCTGACAGCTCAGAGCCTGGAACCTGCTTCAGATTCTGTGTCTCCCTCTCTCTCTGACCCTCTTCTGCTCACACTCTGTCTCTCTCTCTCAAAAATAAATAAACATTAAAAAAAATTAAAAAAAATAAATCCTACCACTTCATGACATCTTTCGCTAAGTTATTAACTTTCTTTTAAATTCTTGCAGTTCTTAATTGTGCACATTACTTACTGGATTTTTTTTTTTTTTTTTTTTTTTTGAGAGAGAGAGAGACAGAGACAGAATGTGAGTGGGAAGGAGCAGAAAGAGAGGGAGACACAAAATCTGAAGCAGGCTCCAGGCTCTGAGCTGTCAGCACAGAGCCCGATGCAGGGCCTGAACTCAACTGCGAGATCATGACCTGAGCTGAAGTCGGAGGCTCAACCGACTGAGCCACCCAGGTGCCCCTGGGTTCTTCATACAAGCTACCCCATACTATGTATCCAGTCCCTTCCTCTCTATCTCCAGTGCAGGTTGTCACCTCTCCTGGTTTGCTGTCCTGCTATAGCCTCCAGTTAGGGATGGGGGCTCACCCTCATGCCACTTTGTAAACCTTTATCAAGTTTTTTAAGGATGGGGACTTAAAACTTGAATCTCTCCTACTCTCGAACGTGAGCTGGGGGAAAAGGCATTAGTGTGGATACTTTTATTGGATTGCTGACAATCACAGTCTATTTTCTGTTACCCCACTTCAGTCTATTCTCAACACAGCAGCCAGAAGGACCCTCTGAAACAGTGCATTGTTTTCTTAGAAGTGATGTCTCTCTTCATTCATTTCTTGAGAAAATGCCTGCCAAATACTCAAGTCTAAATAACCATAGTTCAATCTACTGTCTGTTTTGTTTTGTTTTTTTTTTCCAAGCAAAAATGATGGGAAAGGATTTCAGGGAATCTGTGAAGTTAACACTTTTCATAATACTGAGGTTTGCCATTGTTAGCCACTTCAACACTCGTACAGATGATAAAAAGCAACAGAAAGTAAACTAGCAAATCTGCACGAATCAAGGTAGTGGCACCACACTATTGGCAGTCTTCGTATTTTCCACTGCCACGCGCTCTTAATAAAAACAAACAAAACCACAAAGTCAACTCAGTTTCACTTAAAAATGTACTCTCTGCAGTAAAAAGTAGTAATTTTATGAAATATTAGTCCTTGAGGACACATCTTTTGAAAGGTTCATGTGGCAAAATTGGTGGTATGCATAAAGCGTTTCTGCTGCTTCCAAAGGACGATGGTTTTCTCAAGGAAAAGCACTTATTATTGGAGTTACAAACTGAACTGGCTTTCTCCCCGCCCCCACTCAAGGAAAACCATTTTACTTGAACGACTGACAAACCATAGTTACTCAGAATTGGGTATTCAGCAGACATTTTCTTGAAAATGAACCGAGTGGGCCTGTTGCTTCAAGGACAACAGAAGACAGTATTTGCTACCAGTGATCACAGTGAAGCTATCAAGCAAAACTTAAAATTGTTTAAAACTTACACCATCACTGTGAGTTTTTCAGCTTCCCAATACCATGAGACTTTCCTAATGACATCAGTGGTTATATAAATAAATGTGATTTTTTGATGTATAACTAAATGTGTCAACATTGGAAGGCCTCTGTAACTCAGTGAGCCAATACTTTCCAAACAACAGATGCATGCTGTTACAAAATCATATATGGGTAAAGGATCCTTTCAGAGTTCATGACAGATAAATGAAGAATGAAAAATAACAGAATTTAACATAACAGAATGAACAGAATGAAAAGTTCATTGATCAAAGTCCATAACTTTTAAGAAATTACCACTTGTTGGGGTTTTGCTAGAGAATTAAAGTAAAGCCACAATTATTTGAAAAGGCTATCAGAATATTCCTCCCTTACCACATATTTATGTGAAGTGGACTTCTCAAACTTCAGCCAAAACTTCGTATCACAGGGGTGCCTGGGTGGCTCGGTGGGTTAAGCGCCTGACTCGATTTTGGCTCAGGCCATCTCACAGATCCAGGAGATCACGCCCTACGTCGGGCTCTGCACTGGCAACATGGAGCCTGCCTGGGATTCTCTCTCCTAATATTAATAAACATTCAAAAAAACTTCATTATCACAAGAGTTTGAATACAGAAGCAGATAGGAAACTCCAGTTGTTTTCTATTAAGCCATTGAAGACATCTGCAAACTAGTTTTTAAAAAAAAGCCATTCTCACTAAATTAGTTTTGGAAAAATATTAGTTATTTATCTTTAAAAATATTTATTTTGAGAGAGAAGAGTGCAAGTGGGGAAGCAGTTGAGAGGGAGAGAGAATCTCAAGCAGGCTCTATGCTCAGCACGGGGCTTGCTAGATGCTGGGTCAATCTCATGCACGTGAGATCATGACCTGAGCCAATATCGAGAGTTGGGCACTCAACCAACTAAACAAACCACCCAGGCACCCCTTTTTAAAGTTTTTCACAAGGTTTTTTTCTAACATGTAATGGTTTTATTATTATTTTTACATGAATTAGTAAACCTTTTAAATTTTTGTTTTAATTTCTTATTTGGTTAGTATCAACAACTATAAGCCTCACAGACTATGGGTTGGGGGTGTGTGTGTGACGGGTGGTCTTCAAGAATTTTTAAGAATGTAATCAAGTCCCAAGGCCAAATTGTTTGAGAATTGCTGATCTAAATTACATCAGATCACATTACTTAATAAAACTGTTACTCCCAATGACTCCCCATTTCCTTCAAGTCCTTGCGTTGGCCTACCAGGCTCTATTCTTATCTGTTCCTCCTCCATTACCTATCCCTCTATTCTTCTCCTTGCTCACTCCCTCCAGCCATATTTGCCTCTTTGCTGTTCTTCCAGTAAGCCAGACAAAACATTATTAGGACCACTGCACTGACAGTTCTCTCTGCCTAGTAAGCAATTCCCACAGTTTTCCACAGGGCTATTTCCCTCCCTTCCTTAAAGTCTTTGCTCAAGTGTAACCATCTCATTAGTCTAACATAAGCATCGTGTTTAAAACTGCAAACCTACTGCTACTCCCATCCTGCACAACACCTTCTAATACTTGCCTGTTTATGTCTACAGTTGGCGCAGTCTCCCTCGCCCAAGTACAACATAAGCTCTAAAAGCATAGCGAAATGCCCACCACATAGAGCTCAACAAATATTTGTTGAATGCTGAATGAAAGAACTCGTTTGACAGCCTGTTACTTTTCACAGTCCCAAGGATGCAACTTGCATGGATAGGAGTGGGCAATGCTAGCAAAGATTTTTTGAATGGAAGAAAAAAACGAGGGTGGGATACAGTGATCAGAAACCTCAATACTGAAGGCATTAAGGGTCTGAAAAAAGCTCTTGGAAGAAGTCAGGGCTGGGGAATATTATAAAGGTTGTGCAAGGCGGACTTAACTGTCTGGCAATGAACTGGCCCTGGGCTCAACCCCGCCACCGCTCATCCCCTTCTCCACTTCCCATACCTCCAGCCTCTCCCGTCTCCTACGAAACCAAAGTCCCCAGAGCCCTCCCTGGACCCCTCCACCCGAACACAAGTAGTCCACACCAAGTGACTGAAAAATTTCTAAACTTTATAGAAAAAGCAACGACAACAATCAACTAGCCAAAAACGAGCCTCCATATTCCGTCTCATTCCAGTGCCTTCTCCCCTCTCTGGCTGGCTTCAGGATCTCTCCACCGTCTCAGTTCTCAGGGGTCCTGATGGTATCCCAGCGCTGTGTTCCAAAGGGTCCACAGGACGGCGGGTCAGGCGGGACGCCCTCGGGTAAGCACTTCTGCACTAGGAAAGCACGAAGAAATAGGAGCCATGGAGAATCGGTCCACTCGGTACAGGAACAGGCGGGAATGACGGCAAAAAGGGAGGAACTCAGGAGATGCTCCCGCACAGCGGTCTCAGTTCTCCTCCGGCTTGTCGGCTGGTGGTCCGCAAGGCTGCAGCATTTTCTCCATCAAGTTGAAGCGGACTCGCGCTTTGCTCTCATTCTCCGCAATGGCAAAGTAGTTCAGAAGGTCGAAGTGGCCCATGTAGGAGCAGTAGGAGTCGCGGTGCTGGTTCACCAGCCATTCCCACTTGGTGGTGTCGGCGTGACCCGTGCCGATGTACTTGGACTGCAGGTGCTCCAGCTGACTGTGGATGGTGTAGCGGTCCGTCATCTCGCCGCTTTCCCTTTGCTCCCAGGTCAGAGGCCGCAGATGAGAACCAACAGTTCTAGATTTTCACGCGGGAGACAGGCCGCGGCAGGGAACCCACAGGCCCGCGCAGTCGCAGACGAATGGCGTCACAGCGACGAAGTTGCGTGGACTCGCGGTCCTAGGGCTCAGAAGCGGAAGCGGCTGTGTTTTTTGCCCTGCAATTGGAGTTGCCTAGGCGATACTACACGTCGACCGCCCCCCCAAAGAGAGCCCCGCCCCCCTCGTAGAGCGTTGCATTATGGTTCAGTTAGTGAGCCTTTTACTAATAGGGAGCTTTGCATGCTGGGACCTGTGGTCTCTGAGGGTTCGTGCACGTCCGTTTCTGGGAACGGTCGTCGCAGTTTACAAGGCCGCCGGCGGCCTAATGGAGTGTGGTGTAGGGGAGGCGGGGAGCATCCTTAGAGGTTGAGAGCTGAGAAGAAATGGGAAGCTCAAGTAGGACGGGGCCACAGGCAACTGTGAAAATAAAGTCGGTATAATTTTGGTTTCGGAACGAATGTGGCGGCGTGGCAGTCCCTTCACAGCCGGGGGTGGGTGACCCTGAAATCAGTCGCCGCCGAGTTCTGGCCCCAACTCTGTGTCGTGTAAGCTATGTGGAGTGAACGTTATTTCAACGTTTGCAGGGCCGCCGTTTCCTGCCCGGTGACCGAAGTGCTAAACCAGTTCTGACACGTTCCGGCTCCTCACCAAGCCCCTCCTTCCTCTCCGGCTTCTTAATTTGATAGTCTCCCTCCAGCCCCTCGCCCCACCCTACACACCCCCCGCCTGTATTTCTCAACATTCCGTGCAGCTCGCCTGTCCAATTCTTTGTACTAGCTGTTCCCTCCGCTCGGAATGCTTTTGTTCCCTTGGCTAACGACTTCTCTAAGTCAGCTCAAAAGCATCTCCTTGAAATCGGCTTTGGCCATGCCAGACAGATGCCTCCTTTTCGCGTCTTGTCCGTCTCTCTTCATATTTTCGCTTTATATGCTACTTTTTGGTTTAAGAACTTCCTCATGTGAATTCAAACACTTGGGAAAAGTAGTTTACGTTTTCGATGGTATCTTTTGTCACATGCTTCTTTTATGTTATCTTTTTATGATATCCTCATGGCCTGGCAGAGATTGTATTCTCGAAAAACATTTGATGAATGGATAAACAACTGTATGGCAGCCAAATAGAAGGAATTCTTTACTGGGAGAAAGAGAACTTTAAAATAGTTTTATTCTGATACAAAATCCCAGCTATGTACAGATGAGAAAGTCTAGAGATCTAATGTACAGCATGATGACTGAAGTTAATATTGTATTGAATGTTAGAAATTTGCACAAGAGAATAGATTTCAGGTGCTCCGAACACGCACACACATACAAAGGTAACTGTTAAGAGATGGATATGTTAATTAGCCTGACTATAGTACAATCATTTCATTATGTATACATATCAAATCATGTTGTACACCTGAAACATAATTTAAGTTTTATTTTTTAAAAGAAGATTTAAAGGAAAGAAAATGACAAAAAAATGTTCTTTATGGGATCAAATGCCTGTGCCAAAATGAATTAAAAAAAAAAAGTCTTACTCTGTTTAAGCTATTATAATAAACATCTGTGGATTCACCATCCAGATATATCAAAGCTTGCCATTTTGCCATTGTTTCCAATGTTGTTAAATAAACATGAAAGTTCTCTGTGTTCCTCTCCCTAATCTGTTCACTTCAGGAAACTAGCTTGAATTGTGAGAGTTAATCTTTCCTGAGTCTGGTTGTTTGTTTTTGTTTTTTAATTGCTGAAAGTTTGTGTATCCAAGGTGTTACTGGTATGCGTGTTTTGAAACTTTACATAAAATGACACCCTGTGGGTATTTTCCCTCGTCAGAATCCATGTTGATATATGCAATTTAAAAAATTATTTCTTTAATGTTTATTTTTGAAAGAGAGAGAGCGAGAGCAGGGGAGGGGCAGAGAGAGAGAGAGAGAGAGAGAGAGAGAGAAGGAGACACAGAATCTGAAGCAGGCCCCAGGCTCTGAGCGGGCAGCATAGAGCCTGATCTGGGGCTGGAACTCACAAACTGCAAGATCATGTTAGACGCTTAACCCACTGAGCCACCCAGACACCCTGATGTATGCAATTTTAATGCATTTTTCCTGTCATGTAGTATGCTATTGAGTTAATATACCATAATATATCCATTATCTCAATAATGGACACTTAATTTTATATTTTTGCCATAAGAAACAATGCTGCAATAAATATTCTTGTACATATATTCTTATACACATGAAGGAGTTTCTTTAGGGAATCATATATATAGGTAAAAATTTGTTGAGATAGGGATGAGTGTCTTCAAGCTTTGCTAGTTATTGCCAAATTGTTGTCCAAACTGGTTATACCAATTGGTTCTGCCAAGAAGAGAATGAGAATTCCTTTTGATCCACATCCTTCCCAAAACTTGGGGTCCTCAGACATTTAATATATATTTTTTTAATTCGATGGATGGAGCAGAATTTCATTGTCTTTAATTTGCAATCCCTGCTTACTAGGGAGATGGCATGTTTTTTATGAGTTTATTGGCCCATTATATTTCTGATTTGTGAAGTGCATATTCATATTCTTTGACAATTTTTTTTATTGGGATGTTTGTCTTTTTCTTACTAATTTTTTAGGAGATCTTTGTATATTCTGGATACCAGCCTTGCTAGTTATGTGCAATGAAAATATTTTTTTCCAGTCTCTAATTCATCTTTATATTTTCTTTATGATAACTTGTAAGAGGTTAAGTTTAAAGTAGTAAAATGTGTCAGCCTTCCTTTATGGTTTGTGCTTTTTGCAATTGTATTAAAAATGAAATGAAGCAAAACACTTTTTTACCCTAGGGCCATAAAAAATAGTTTATTTTATTCTAAAAGGTTTATAATTTTGACTTCTATATTTTGAAATTTAATCTACCTGAAAGCTTTGATTTGTTTGGCTTTAGGGATCTAATTTTCAAATATTTTCCTATATGGCTAACTAGTTCACAGTGATAACCATCATTCATTAAATTGTACAACCTTTCCCTACTCATCTTTAATGCTTCTGTTGTATATGCACAGATCTGTTTCTAAGTATTCTGTTCCATTAGTCTCTTTGTCTATATGCTCATTGGTAACACGGTAATTATTATAATTTTTTAAACTTTTTTGAGATGGTGCTTATTATACCTTTATAATAAGTCTTGATACCTGGCAGGGTGAAACCTGTACAATTTCTTTTTTTTTTTTTTGGAAATGTCTTAACAATTCTTGATCCTTTGCTCTTCTACATGAATTTAGAATTGTCAGTAAAATCCACATGGAAATTGTGATTGAGTAGTCAAAGCCACAGAAATTAATATTATTTCCATTTCATTAAGAATGATTCTAAGGGGGCGCCTGGGTGGGTCAGTTGGTAAGTGTCTGACTTCGGCTCAGGTCATGATCTCACACTTCACGAGTTGGAGCCCCGCGTTGGGCTCTGTTCTGACAGCCCAGAGCCTGGAGCCCACTTCCAGTTCTGTGTCTTCCTCTCTGCCCCTCCACTGCTCACACTCTGTCTCTCTCTCTCTCAAAAAGAAATGAACATTAAAAAAAAAATTTTTTTTAAACGAATGATTCTAAGGATATGAAAGAATCCCTCAAATTCAAAGGCCTTTAGAACTAAATGGAAAAAACTGAGGGTTGATCGGGGGTGGGAGGGCAGGGAGGGTGGGTGATGGGTATTGAGGAGGGCACCTGTTGGGATGAGCACTGGGTGTTGTATGGAAACCAGTTTGACAATAAATTTCATATTAAAAATAAATAAATAAATAAATATTTGGAAAGAAAAAAAGAACTAGATGGAAAATACATTTACATGTAGTAATTAACAGCTAACGTATATTAATTTGCTGGGGCTGCGCAAACAAAGTACCACAGATTGGGTGCCTTAAGCAATAGAAATTTATTTCCTCACAGTTCTGGAGACCAAAAGTCCAAGATCAAAGTGATGGCAGGGTTGGTTTCATTCTGAGGCTTCTTTCCTTAGCTTACAGATGGCCATCTTCCCTCTGTGTTCCTCTGTATATCTGTGTCCTAATCTCCTCCTATAAAAAGACTAATAACGCAGACAGCCTCCCCTCTCCTATCCTGCCTGCCACTCCCTTGCAGTATATTCAATGAACTCCCCCCCAAAAAATAATTAATTTAAAAATTTAATAAAAAGGCCAATCATATTGGATTAAGGTCCACGTATATGACCTCATTTTATATAAAGGCCCTTTCTCCAAATGTGGTCACATTGAGTTATTGGGGGTTAGGACTTCATCATGAATTTTGGTGGGGGGACACAATTTAGTGGTAATGGTTTTATACAGTAATGAGGAATATGCAAGAAAACTTGTTCCTTTTTACATATTTGTAAATTTAATTAGATTTGTGAAACCAGTTTACGTGAAAAACCTTTATTTGTCCTCAGACAATTGCAATATTTACAAGGAAAATGCAATATATTACATTAATAAATGTGATTTAAAATGTTTAAGAGTCAAAACTTGGAGTGGATCTAAATTTTATCCAAATGCCTATTAAGAGTGATTGTGAAATTTTGCTAGACTTATGAATGGTTTAGGATTAAAAAAAATTTTTTTAACGTTTATTTATTTTTGAGAGAGAGAAAGAGCGCAAGCAGGGGAGGAGCAGAGAGAAAGGGTGACGCAGAATCCAAAGCAGGTTCCAGGCTCTGAGCTGTCAGAGCCCAACACGGAGCTCAAACTCACAGACATTGAGATCATGACCGAAGTTGGATGCTTAACTGGCAGGCGCCCCATGAATAGTCTAGGATTTTTAACTGAATTTACAAGCTTAAGGAAAAAAGGCAGGTTTTTTATTTATAACTTTAATAAACTAAAGATTAAGTTTTAAAATCTAAACAAATCTCTGAATGATATCTTGCACATTTCCCCAAATGACCCTTAAAGTCACCAAGAAACCTTCCATTTAACAAGACCAGCTTGCAAATAACGCAAAAACCATGCTTCAATTTGAATTGTAATTAAATTAATTTTAATTTAATTTATTTGGAGAGGATTGTCATCTTAACTATATTGAGCTTTCTTATCTATGCACATAGGAAGCATTACATTTTGTTTTTTACTTCTACTTTTTTGACTTCAAATAAAGCTTGGACAATTTTCCCCATAAAGGTCTTTCACATCTTCTGTTAGATTTATTCCCAAGTATCTGCTATATATACTTAAAGATGTTCCTTGTGACCTACTAAGGAATATCACAATTTCTTATGCAATTTCTTGGCAATAAAGAATTTTGGTCTGTAACCAGTGACCTTGGAGAAGGCATGGGAAGACATTCCAGGAGAGCCTTTAATATTTCCTGACCCAAGATATTATTATTACCTCAAGTCAATCCTGCCTGTTAGTCACTTCTATGTAACTATCAGTTACAGTTTGGCATTTGAGCAAGAAAAATATGCAAGAAAAGATTCTATTGGAAAAGACTACAGAATTAAAAATGCATAGGGAAAATAAAAAGTATATATATATTTTTAGACAGAATTATATTTTGTGTATTTTTTAAGTCTGGAAATGCAAGGTAGTATTTTATCTTTTCCTTTTCTTGGTCTTGTGCTAATGGCTTTAAATATTTTAAAAGTCATTTAATATTTTGAATAGCCAAGGCATCATTCAAAAACAAAAAAGTATACAAAGGAATGCAGTTTCTAACATCTACCCATTTCCATCCCCATCCTCAGTAAGTAACCATTGCTATGTGTATCTTGTATATCCTTCCAGAGACTTTTTTTAGTGGAGGTATATAGGCAAACACAAATATATATGATATTTTACTCCTTTTAAAATGTAGATGGTAGCAAAGTGCTTTTTTTTTTTTAATGTATCATGGAGTACATGAAAGAGCTTCCTCATTCTCTCTTTTTGGTCTTGTTTTACAGCTGTATAATATTTCATTGTATGGATATATCGTTCTCTAACCACCCTCTTCTTGTCAAATGCCTTCTATACCCAGAAATTACATTTAAATTTATTATTGCAGAAAAATATGAATTTCGAATTGACATGAGATAAAGTCACATTTCCTTTGGTGAAAAATTATTGTAGCTTGTCTGTAAGCAAGTTTAAAATATTATAAAGATTTTCAACACGTGCAGTGTTGATACCACATTTCACACTAGGGGTCGCCAAAACAGTACTTAACGCCAACAAATAGGTGGATGATTGAGAACATTTTATAAGTAGGCACCGGAGTTTCTCAACCACAATAAGAGGGAACTGTACCTGTGACTGAGATGCTGAAGGCAAAACTTTGGTTTGCTGTATCCTCAAAGGCAATAAGACTCTGATAATTTAGGAGGAAAATAAGCAGTCCTTCCTTTCTCATCATGCAAATTTTTTTACTATGGGGTTTTATATTTAATTGGATTAAACAGGAATGGGGGGCCTGGGTGGCTCAGTCAGCTGGGCGACTGACTTCAGCTCAGGTCATGATCTCACAGTTTGTGGGTTCAGGCACACATTGGGCTCTGTGCTGGCAGCTCAGAGCCTGGAGCCTGCCTCAGAATCTGTGTCTCTCTCTTTCTCTGCCCTTCCCTCGCTCACACTCTGTGTCTCTCTTTCTCAAAAATAAATAAACATAAAAAAAAAAAAAAAAACAGGAATGGGGAATTTAGGTGATATAGAATTTAGGGAATTTTTTTTTTTTAATTTTTTTTTTCAATGTTTATTTATTTTTGGGACAGAGAGAGACAGAGCATGAACGGGGGAAGGGCAGAGAGAGAGGGAGACACAGAATCCGAAACAGGCTCCAGGCTCCGAGCCATCAGCCCAGAGCCCGACGCGGGGCTCGAACTCACGGACCGCGAGATCGTGACCTGGCTGAAGTCGGACGCTCAACCGACTGCGCCACCCAGGCGCCCCAAATTTAGGGAATTTTTAAAAAGAAGGTTGCTAGACATATTTTCCTGTGATTAAAAATGTCTTTATCTTCAGGTTTTCTTTTCTGGCTATCCTGGGTTTCATGTATCTGAGCAGATCTAGAACTCAATTTTTGAAGGGTTTTGCCTCTAATTGGGCATATATTTCAAAAGCCTAAAGTGTACTGTATCTTTTTTCTAATTGCTCCTGGGGAAAATATGATCACCACAGACATGCATTCTATAGCTCTTCATTTGAGATTTAATAGGTCATCCCTCTCTGTTCTTTAGTGATTACATTAAATCACAAGCTGGTGCAATTTTTTAACAAAAATTTCTCTGGAGAAATTTCACAAAGGAACTTTGAAGTATTATATGCATATTCCATTCATTGCAGTGATATGAAGTCTTGCAGCACTAAGATTAGTGATTGACGTATCAGAGACACTAAATTAATATTTATTGGATGAATGAATGAATGAATGTTTGTGACAATGTCTTGAGTGACAGCAAAGGATTGGAAACAACTTTAGTGCCAACAATAAAGGAATAATTACATAAATTATGGTGTAATCTGGGTACATATGACTCATCTCACTTGAATGTAAGTTCCTTTGAAATATGTAACTTTTTTCTCCGTTATATTAGCATAATGATTTACCCATTGTTGGCACTCCATAAAAACTGTTGAATTATAATACTGTTTTCCTGCTGGTATTAGGGAGATACCCAAAATCTCAAAACATCTCCCAGGAGTTGGGATTAGCCACCTCGAAATTCCACCATTCTCTACCCTAAGCTTAAAGAGATGTGGATGGGGGGGGAGGGCAGGCAATATTTTCTTTAGCATAATGGCAGAGACCTATGACAAAGCTTTACAAAACTACAAATATACTAAATTTTAACTGTTATAGGGTTGCTTCAGTTGCAAGGAACAGTTTTTTCATAGCTGAGCCAGGTCCTTGAACATCAGTAATCACAAATTAGAATATGGAATCTAAGAACAAGAAGTGATGGGACTGACCATATATGCAACATTTCAAGTATCCAATTAAAAAAATTTTTTTAAAGCTTTAATTTACTTTGAGAGAGTGAGCACAAGTGGGGGAGGGCCAGAGAGAGAGGGAGAGATAGAATTCCAAGCAGGTTCTTCACTGTCAGTGCAGAGCCTGACGCGGGACTCAGTCTCACAAACCGTGTGGTCGTGACCTGAGCCAAAATCAAGAGTCACGACTGAGCCGCCCAGGCGCCCCTCAAGTACCTTAAACACATGATTCCTTGTAGTCTACCGAGAGCGAAAGTCGTAGAAACTGGAGGAAAGGAGATGAGCCTATACTTTCCTTTGACTCGAATTTGAGCAAGTGTAAGGTATGCATGGTTCCTAGGGAAGCTTTAATGCCTCTTGGATTTAAATCAACGACGGGGGTTGGGGCGCCTGGGTGGCGCAGTCGGTTAAGCGTCCGACTTCAGCCAGGTCACGATCTCGCACTCCGTGAGTTCGAGCCCCGCGTCAGGCTCTGGGCTGACGGCTCAGAGCCTGGAGCCTGTTTCCGATTCTGTGTCTCCCTCTCTCTCTGCCCCTCCCCCGTTCATGCTCTGTCTCTCTCTGTCCCAAAAATAAAAATAAACGTTGAAAAAAAAAATTAAAAAAAAATAAATAAAATAAATCAACGACGGGGAAGTTGTTCGCTTTTGACGTTTTAGAACAGGTATGTGTGTAAAAGAGAAGTGATGACACCCATATCAGTCTGGCCTCTTTCACTTTCCACAAGTTGCTCATCAAACAGAACATGTATCAAGATCTCTCTGTGTATTTTTGTGAATCTATTCATTTGTAGCTTATCTCCTTCATGTGTCACCTAGGAGTGTTTCCTAACGTAGAGGTCTCCAAAGGATCTATGTTGATATGGTGTGTACAATGGCCCAAAAAAGAAAATGACACAGAAGCTACTTCGTATTTTTAATGCTGCTGACTTGTTTCTAGTATCTTAAGGCCAAACAGGAATTTGGGGGGTGGGACACATTGGCACACGCAGCCGTGGCAAAGCGCCGCTTTCCCTCATTTTTTCTTCAGTTTACGGAAACCACTGTGCAAATGCAGTTTCAATTCTCTCCACTTCCAACTAGGTATCTGCCTCTAAAGTCTCTCTTGTAAAGAAATTCTAACATTACGGCCACCGAGAACTGCTCTAATAATAAGTTTCAGTAAGTTAACGGCCTTTGTGGTTTGAGGAACTGATTTGTTCTGTTGAGATATAAAAATATTTCTGAAGTCTCATCTTTGGAGCCCTCAAGACAGCTAAATGCTTTTGGTATACTTTTCTTCCCCCCCCCCCCCCAAGATTTTTTTCTTGTTAAGCAATCTCCACACCCAATGTGGGCTTGGAACCCACCACATCCCCAAGATCAAGAGTCACATGCTCCACTGACTGACTGAGCCAGCCGGGCACCCCATATACCTTTTCATTTCCCTTGATTTGCTAGGATAATCTTTGTACTTGGCTTCACAGCTTTACTTGAAAAGGGTAGAAAAGCAACTGCAATTCTGTCCTAGTTTTAGTGCAGTTTTGCCCCGAGACCAAGACAAGAGTGGGCCTTGTCCCGGGCCCCCTTACTTCAGGGGGTCTTGCTATGGCTTTTCACTAGCTCCACCCTCCCAAGAACTGAAAAGTCCATAGGTCAAGGAGACATACTCATCCATGCCCCCACTTCCCCAATCCCTGGCTCAAGCACACACAGACAAAGATTTGAAACACAAGTTCCATGTACAAACGGCCCCAGGCCCAATTCTTAACTGGGATGTTTGCCTTGTGAACTCAGAAAGGCAGGTTGAGAAATTCCATCTGAAGAGTTTGAGTTCAGATGCCACGTAATTTAGAGATGATTTTTAGAAAGACCCGGGTGCCACCTGTAGATTATCTTGCACTTACACTTCCCCAGGTTCCCATTCAGTCTCAAATTTCTTACTGGCCTGTATCTTAGATCATAAATTACATACTTAGTAACAATGACTTGCTCCAGGTGGTAACCTTAGTTCTCCTGAAATGAAACATCACCTTCAATGCTAAAGCTGCTTCATTTAGAAGGTGACTGACTTTTCAATCAAAGGAAGATGTATAATACAAGGATGATGAATTAAATCATATAATTAGAATTAGTATGTTAGGTTTAAGAATAGCCTGTCGATGTATGTTAAAGTATTTGTAATATTTAAAAGACTTTGGCATTTTAGATGATCTGACGGATTAATGTTGTGATTCTATTTATTTAAAATGTGTAACTGACTTGTAATTTCAAATTTAAAAAAGAATGTGACCAAGTTTGTAAGTGGCATTCTAATATTTTTTTTTTTAAATTTTTTTTTTCAACGTTTATTTATTTTTGGGACAGAGAGAGACAGAGCATGAACAGGGGAGGGGCAGAGAGAGAGGGAGACACAGAATCGGAAGCAGGCTCCAGGCTCTGAGCCATCAGCCCAGAGCCCGACGCGGGGCTCGAACTCACGGACCGCGAGATGGTGACCTGGCTGAAGTCGGACGCTTAACCGACTGCGCCACCCAGGCGCCCCAGTGGCATTCTAATATTTAAAAGAAATGGCTTTAGCAAATGTATAAGTTAAATTTAGATTTATAAGAGCCTTTGAGGCGCTTTGGAACAATTTTCTTACTGGGAGCGTGTGCTTGCTTGGTCAGAAGTTTTGAAGCTCTTAAAAGTAAGTCAAACACATGAAACCCAATAATTCAGTGAAGTCAAGTTGCTGGATACAAAATCAACATAAAAAAAGTAACGATGTTTCTGTATTTCAGCAAGAAGAAAATAAAATGGTCCCCACACAAATGGATACTTGATATATGACAGAGGCATATTACAGGGAGGGAGGAAGAAAATCCACCTAATAATAGTGCTAGGATAACTGCACAACATGTAAGAAAAAAATGAGATTGGACTTCTAACTCACACTGTACACAATAGTCAATTCCCGGTGCATATGAAATCTAATATGAGGCCAATTATGAAGTTATTCAATATAGGAGAATATCTTCATGACTTTGAGGTAGAGAAGGGTTTCTTTAATGAGACAAAAATGCACTAAATATAAAAGTTAAAATTAGGAGGGCTGAGGGAGGTTTTCAGCAGAAGGCAACATGTTCGAGGGCTAGAAAGAATGGCTGGCCAGCTCCAGGGGTGTGAAGCCTTCAGGAGGAGAACTGAGCAATTGTTTTGTTAAGTACAGAAGAAGCTGTTCCTTCAAGTAGGCCCAAGAGGAAGGCATCTAATATTTTTGGACCAATTGAAGAACCTCAGGACATACCAAAAATCCCTGGAAGGAGAAGCATTATTTTTTGAAAAATCAGTGGTGTCTGAACCCACCTGGTGGGAAGACCAGTGATGTTTTTGGGTCCTCAATCCCTGACACTTCACCTTGGCACAGCCAATCAAACCCAAGGATCCTGTTTTCTTCTGTGAAGGAGAAGACCCTCAAATGGACCTGAAAGCTGCAAGGAGCTCCTCCTGCAGAGAAGAGCCAAAACAGGCATCCCCTTTCAGTTGCCTCGCTGACTTTGGAGCCAAGAAGCACTCATTCTATGTACTCATTCCCTGTAACTGGCTCTATCAGGTACTTCCTGTCTCCATTAAATGGTTTGCAGTTCAAAAGTTGTTATCGGAAAGGTGTTTAGATTCCAGGACATTTTTTCTCCGTTAAAAAATGTCATATATGGTGGTTTTGCTTTTTAAGTCCAAACACACTAACTTGCTTGACTTATAATGAAATGTTCTAATGGTAGAAATGAACTACCATTTATAATTGTGTTTTTTTTTAATATGTAAAAAATAATTTGTGAATTCCAAATTGGATTGCCAAGAAGAAACTTGACGTTGTAGTGCTGGCTCTTGTGGTCCCTCGCGTCCCCAGTCCCCTGCCATCCGCCAGAGGAGGAAAATGCTCTCTAGTTCTCTCTGCTGACAAGGAATTTGGGGGGGAGATGGGGGAAACCAGAGGTAGGAATAGAAGCTTTGGGGAATGGGGAGAACATGAACTATAGCAAGAGCTTCTCAACAGTAGTGACAGAACTCTTTCTGTTCCTTTCTCCCCATCTTTTCCTGCTTTCTTTCCCTCCCTGAAGCTGTAGGAGTGGGTTCAGTGTACATGGGTAGTTTGGTCACCAGCGAATCTGCTGCATTTGTATTTAGAAAATGTTCTTTACACTGAGGACTACCTGTATTTGGAAGATTAAAAAGCTCTTAGCATCCTTTTCTCAACCTCTAGTCTGCATTGAGAAATTATTAGTCTCTGTATTTTTATTAAGCCTTGAAACTTTTAAAAAGTTTGGCATACGTTTTTTACTAAAGCTATATCAAAAGAAAAGCAGCAAACCTGTACTCACATCACAATATAATTTTGATAGAAATATTTTGTTATTTTTACAAAGTGGAACCGGCTATAACAGTTGAATGAAACTTAGCAATCATGTACTCAAAAAAAAAAAAAGTCAAGATTAGTACATTTAATTACATAAAAACAAAACACTTCTGTTTATAAAAAAATATGATTAAAAGAATAAAAATACTAGCCATAGACTGGGAGAACCCATTTACAGCCTACGTAAACAATCACCACCATCACCAACAATAACAAAAAATTTGTTTTTGAACACATAAAGTACTCTTTAAATTTGTCTTTTTAAAAAAAGGGCAGAAAATCCAATAGAAAAACAGATAAATGACTTGATTATGCATTTCACAATAGAGATTATCCAAATGGCTAGTAAACATTGAAAAGTTTAATAAACAGAGAAAAGTTAATTAAACCAATGAGATATCACTGCACCCCTACCATATTATCAAACTTTAGGTTTTATAGAGCCAACTATTGGTGAAGAATTCTAATTTTTGGTAGGAATGTACTATAAATTGTACAACTTCAGAACATTTAGAAATGACACTTCTTGGACCCTACCCCCAATCTATTGAACCTACTGATATGTGGGGATGGGGTCCAGCCATCTGTGTTTTAACAAGCCCTCTAGACGGGTCTGATGAATTGTGTGCATGTATACTTAACTACACATCAACAAGAAAGTTCATAGCAGAGTTATTCATAATGATCCCAGAAAGGAAACAGCCTTTATGTCTATCATTAGTAGAACAGGAAATTCATTTTTAATTTGGGAATAAAGGAAGTATCTTTATAAACCCAGAGTTGGGAACAAGTAGGAGAGCAAAGGCAGGAGTTACAAGAGAAAATAGTTTCAAGGAATAAGTTGAAGATCAGGTAAAATATAACTGGGGAGGTTATTTGAGGTGGAAAAGAAAAGAAAAGTCTTTCTCAGAGATTAGAGAAGGCATGCTAAAATTTTACTCAAGGGAGAACAGGAGGAATTCAAGGAGTTTTTTTCATCCATGAGAGTATCTATTTCTTTATTTGTTAGGAATCAGGGTTGGATGCAGAAGGGAAGGGATGGGTTAGGTGGCATGAGAGTTATGAAGGTTTGAAATATCTTATGAGCGGCCTGGATTAAAATGTTGAGCAGCCCAGTTCTAACTGCACATTTGGAACCTACTGCAGTGGGTTCAGGAATGATAAAATTGCACAGAACTGCTTTATACAGGGCTCGTTTCTGTTATCTCTCTGGGACTTACTCATATTCTTCACCCAATCTTTGTAAACTAGTTATTTCAAGTGGTTGACTCTGTTGAAGAAGCAAGTGGCATTTCTAACACTCTTAACACAGTGTTACATTTTTTAACAGCTGCTCAATAAAAAAATTAAATCAGTGATGGAAGGTTAGAAAATGGTGGCTAGCACACCAGAGTGAGTGTGACTCAATGAAAGAGGAAGGTCTTTGGAGATAAACAAAACAAAAAAAAAAAAAAAAAAGTTTTTTTTTTTTTTAATAATAGTGACTCTACAGCTTAACAGTTGTTCTGATTCTGGGAAAGTGCAATTCTCAGGACAGTCCCCTTAGAATTTTTTTTTTTTTTTTTTTTTTAATGTTTAGTTTTGAGAAAGAGAGAGAGACAGAGTGTGAATGGGGAGGGGCAGAGAGAGAGGGAGACACAGAATCTGAAGCAGGCTCCAGGCTCTGGACCATCAGCACAGAGCTCAACGTGGGGCTTGAACTCATGAACTGTGAGATCATGACCTGAGCCGAAGTCAGATGCTTAACCAACTGAGCCACCCAGGCACCCCGGGTCAGGTCCCTTAGAAGCACAGCCACATGTGGGGATTCTTGGGTAAGTAATTTGGTGAGGGAGTAGTCTCAGGAGAAAGGCAGGAAGAGGTAAGGTAAGGCAGGGGGAATAAGTGAAGCTTTGGCTGATCCCACAGGAGATGATGGAGCTCAGACTGCTCATCTCATCTTGAAACAAGAGGGTCTACAGTCAGTATTTCCATGCCAGTCAATTATTGGAATGGGTTATCCATCCTAGGGGAGATAACTTCCCAGGCAAGGGACTTCTGCTTGGCTAAGGTCAGTTCTCCAGAAAACGAGCCAGCTGTGGGCCTTTAAAACTCAAAACTCTCAGCAGCCTAGGGATTAGTGCATTGCCTGGTTAAGGATATCTGGACAACAACAGCATCTACTACAGTCCACCCCTTATACTACTTAGCTCTACTTCCTTCTTACCAGGTACTTACAATTTCTGGGAAAACTAAGAGGAGAAGGATCAGTGGATCAAATGTAGCTTCCTACTGTTGCAATTGGTCCCAAGTCTGTAACTGATATTTATCATCTCCCTTCATCACCACACACTCCAGATTCTCCTCCCCTCCAGCTATCATTTATGTTGGTCCAGGTGGCTTTCCTGGTAGGCTGATGTCGACTCTCATATCATACAGGTTACCTACAGGTTACCCTACTATTATTGGGCTGTGGTTGCTGTACTTCTGGGTATAAGAAAACCAAGGGACACTTTAGTAGATTACGTGAGTGCCCAATATATCAGATTCTTATGATGATAAGGGTCAAGTAACCCTAACAATATGGTAACTTCTTTCCTTGCTGGCAGGTCTACAGCAGTCATAGCTTTAAGTTTAGTGGTTGTCTTATTGTGTTCGTTGGTGGAAGCATCCCCTCTGGGAACGAGGACGTTTAGATTCACAAAGCTTAAAATTGTGAAGGGTCACAGGAAGTAATGGTGGGGCCATTCTGAGTTTTATTCATTGGTTCCAAGACCTATGTATTCTACTTAATGGGAACACAGCTATACAGTGGCTGATGGCTTAAGATCTATTCTGCATCCTAAAGGATAATGCTCTGTCCTTTGCCTTGGCTGTACATTCAAGATGCTATTGCACTGTTCTTTCAGGCTGGCAGTTTCTGGGTGGTGCACATACATGATCTATAATAATATGCCCAATGCCATACTTCCTCTACTACAAAGAAAGTAAAGATGATGTTAGATGCAATCCCATGTCAGGTTATCATATGCTTTATGAATCTTCACATAGTGGTGATAGCTGAGGCAAAAAGGGTAGGAAAGGCAAATCCATATCTGGAATAAGTGTCTATCCCATTCAAGATAAAATGGGGGAACCTCTAATATGTCATCCATTTAGAGAATTAAAGTGAAGTTCTGTGGGCAATTCCAGGTGGCCTGGATCCCTTTGGACCATTATGGCAAAGAATTAATAGAGAATTAATATAGCATTGGGGCAAGACCATGAATGTATCTATCTATCTGTTATCTATCCTGTGTGATTGCAAACTGTTTCTGATTCTCATTCTGATAGGTATAAGACAGATAGATATAGACAGAGCTGGAAACCATACATACACGAGAGTATGTGGCAATCTGTTATAGTAAATACACTGCATCTAATATGACAGATGCAAATGAGGCTACTACTTGGATAAGTTTGTAGGTGCTCAATGGCATGCTGATTCACCTGTTAGGCCAGAATGGTGGATTAAATGTGGGATATAGTGAGACCCATCACCCCTACATCCTAAATGTAAATTGTTTTTGATTTACAGTCTTGGCCGAGAGTCGAGGGTGTATTTTCAGGGACTTCTACTTGTCCTTCTTACTACTACAACTCTTATTCTAAAAATCAGGGAACTAATATGAAAGTTCTGTAAAATCCTAATGTGCCCGTTCCAGTTATACATTCAGAAACTGGGAGAACGATCTCTGTATGGATCTGTGGATCAGTGAACATGTGCACGTGGCTAGGTGTCTGTTAATTACTCGACCCTCACATACTCCAACTCTAACCAGGGAGTCAGAAGGTGCCTTTGATCTCTAGATATTAACATCAATTCAGACTCTATATCGAATAGTCCTTTAAAAAGCCATTCATTCCCCATTTCCAGCGCATGGCTACCTTAATATGTTGCCATAAGACTCTTTGGGGAAAAATTAGGGGACTTACAACTGTATACACTTGCCATGATGTTTCAGGGTCCTTCCTCATGTGGACCTAGCCTTTTTTCAGTCAACAGAGATATTCTGGGGTGGGTTTGAAAACTGGCTTGGGTTAGAAAAATGGGAAAGGGATCATGGCTTTCCATTGGGGCAGCTGGCCAGTCTTCTGCTCATCTATTCTTGATCTCTTTTCATTATATACATTAAGCAATATCCTTGGTGGAAATACATCTACATTACTTCTTTTAACACCTTATTCTTTATTTTTAAAAAATATTTATTTATTTATTTATTTATTTATTTATTTATTTATTTCAAGAGAGAGAGGCAGAGAGACAGAGAAAGAGAGAATCCCAAGCAGGCTCAATGCTCAGTGCAGAGTCTGATGAGGGGCTTGATCCCATGATGGTGAGATCATGACCTGAACCAAAATGAAGAGCCAGACACCTAACAAACTGAGCCACTCAGGCACCCAGCAACACCCTATTCTATTCAACATTTCCACAGATTTCTAGAGCTCAGCCTCCTGTTCATTCCATTCCAAACTTCCTGCCCATTATGGAAATTATGGCATGTAGATTTTGGTGGTTAAGTGCTACCACATGGCTTCTGTGATTCTGGGATCCTATCATTGTCATGGCTACTAGGTCTCCTGCTTCTGTGACAGCATTTCTTATCAACTCCGGCCTACAGAGGAGAGTCACCACTAAGCATCTCAAAAACCCTGTTATTTCCTCTCTTAAATGTATCTGTGGTACTTAGCAACAGGCTCCCAACTCTATAATTTATAGTTACTACTTCCTCGCATTTCTCAAACTACAGAGATAGTGGATCTCTTTCCCTTTATGCCTCATCCAATTCACCCCAAGTGAAAGTCTTAGCAGTGTCATCTCTATGGTCGCTGCTAGCTGACCAGCAAGTGAATCAACTCCAGAACCACAGTCAATAATCTACTTCTTAGGATTACTTCTAGGACCAGCTATCTCAGATTGAAATTCCAAGTAGCAGAACTAAAGAACAGGATGTTGTGCAGGTGATTTATTGTAAGAGCACTCTTTGAAGAAAAGGAGTAAGAGAAGAAGGATAGGGCAGAGGGAAGGCTAAACAATGATGAAGTGTCAGCTAGAGATGCACTGCAGCCTGATCCTGTGGGAACTCTGGCGCATTCACTGCCCCACAGAGGTAGTTCCATATTGAGACCAGGTTCCCAGCACTTAGTATCCCAGCGCTAATCACTGGCTGTGTTTGTGTTGAAATGACTCCTATTTAACTGGTGGCAACGCCCTAGAGAAGAAGGTATTTCTCCAAGAGTTGATAACAGCCAATGCCTAGAGCAGCCGGAGGATGGACACAGGGGTTTGATAAAAGCAATCTGGATGAGGCGGATCCTGAATCTTCTGAGTATTAGTTTCTCCATCTATAAGATAAGGATATCAATACGTAGTTTAGACTTATTTGTGAGGTATAATGAAGTTAAATGAAAGGTTGTGTGAATCTATGGAACTTGGACCAGCCAGGATGTCTGGAAAGTGGATTGACTAAGCCTGCCAGTAGCCTGTTTGCACGTAGCTTGAAAATCTTCCTGGGAGGAGATTCAAACTATGGTTGTTAGCACTCATTTACTTATTCACTCATAAATATTTAGTGCTCTTCATTCATCAGCACACTGCTAGGCTGTGAGTGTTCTGACTGGCTTAACTGTGTGGAAGTTGGGGAGGTAACCCATTAGAAGTCCTTTCTTCTCTGTCTCAGAGCTAAGAAGTACTAGGACATGAATCAAGCATGATGAGCTTGATGAAATCTGAGAACCCAGAAAGACGGGAGCCAGTAAGGGAAAACAAAAAGTATATTTGTTGTTGATAGCAGTTTTCTTTTTATTTCTTAGCTTATTATTAATGATTGTTAAAATTCCAGTAAAGTTAACATACATTGTTATATTAATTTCAGGTATACAGTATAGTGATTCAACAATTCTATACATTACTAAGTGCTCATCACAAAAAATGTACTCTTAAATCTCCCCCACCCACTTCCCCTCTGGTAGCCACAAATTTGTTCTCTATATTTAAGAGTCTGGTTTTTTGGGTTTTTTTTGGTCTATTTTTTTCTTCACTCATTTGTTTTGTTTCTTCCACATATGAGTGAAATCGTATGGTTGTTTTTCTCTGTTTGACTTATTCCACTTAGTATTATAGCCTTTAGATCCATCCATGTTGTTGCAAATGGCAAGATTTCATTCTTTTTATGGCTAAGTAATATTCTGTTTTATATATATATATATATATATATATATATATATATATATATATATAATTGGCTAAGTAATATTCTGTTATATATATACATATATTTTTAATTTAATTTTTAATTTTTATTTTATTTTAATTTTATTTTATATTTATTTTATTTTATTTTTAATTTTATTTTAATTTCTATTTTTAACTTTTTGAGGAAACTCCATACTCTTTTCCACAGTGGCTGCACCAGTTTGCATTCCCACCAACAGTGCACGAGAGTTCCTTTCGCCACATCCCTGCCAACACTTGTTTCTGGTGTTTTTGATTTTAGCCATTCTGACAGGTGTGAAGTGTTATCTCATTTCTGTTTTGATTTGAATTTCCCTGATGATGGTGGTATTGAGCATCTTTTCTGAAAGTAAACTTAAAAACATTTTTTTAGTGTTTATTTTTGAGAGAGAGAGTGAGCAGGGGAGGGTCAGAGAGAAAGGAAGATACAGAATCTGAAGCAGGCTCCAGGCTCTGAGCTGTCAGCACAGACCCAGATGCAAAGCTCGAATGCATGAACCATGAGATTATGACCAGAGTAACTGACTGAATCACCCAGGTGCCCTGAGCATCTTTTAATTTGTCAGTTGGCTATCTGTATATCTTCTTTGGAGAAATATCTGCTATGTCTTCTGCCAATTTTAATCAGATTATTTGTTTTTTGGGTATTGACTTGTATAAATTCTTTACATATTCTGGATATTAACCAGAATATTCTGGTTATTAGCCCTTATTGGATACATCATTTATAAATACCTTCTCCCATTCAGTAAGTTATCTTTTTGTTTTGTTTGCTGTTTCCTTTGCTGTGCAGAAGTTTTTATTTTGATGTAGTCCCAGTTATTTTTGCTTTTGTTTCCCTTGCCTTAGGAGACATATCTAGAAAAAATGTTGTTATGGATGATGTCAAAGAAATTACTGCCTGTGCTCCCTTCTAGGAATTTTTTTGGTTTCAGTTCTCACATTTAGGTCTTTAATCCATTTTGAATTTATTTTTGTATATTGTGTAAGAAGTGGTCTGGTTTCATTCTTTTGCATGTGGCTGTCCAATTTTCTCAACACCATTTGTTGAAGAGACTTTTTCCCAGTGGATATTCTTTCCTGCTTTGTCAAAGATTAATTGACCATATAATTGTGGGTTTAGGAGCACCTGGATGGCTCAGTCAGTTAAGTGTTTGACTCTTGGTTTTGGCTCAGGTCATGATCTCACAGTTTGTGAGTTCTAGCCCCATGTGGGGTTTTGTGCTGGCAGCAGAGGGACACTCTGTCTCTCTCTCTCTCTCTCTCTGTCCCTCCCTTGCTTGCATTCTCTCTCTCTCAAGAATAAAATAAATAAACATTAAAAAAATAATTGTGGGTTTATTTCTGGATTTTCTATTCTGTTCTATTGATCTACATGTCTACTTTTGTGCCAGTACCATAGTGTTTCAGTTACTACAACTTTGTTAGTATATCTTGAAATCTGGGATTGTGATACCTTCAGTTTTGCTCTTCTTTTTCAAGATTGCTTTGGTGTTTGGGGTCTTTTATGGTTCCATACAAATTTTAGGGTTATTTGACCTAGGCCCATGAGAAATGCTGGAGGTGTTTTGATAGGGACTGCATTAAATGTATAGACTGCTTTGGGGTAGGAAGGACATTTTAATGATATTCATTCTCCCAATCCATGAGCACAGAATATCTTTCCATTTGTTTGTGTCATCTCTGATTTCTTTCATCAGTGTTTTATAGTTTTCACAGTACAGGTATTTCACCTCCTTGGTTAAGTTTATTCTTAGGTTATTTTATTATTTTTGGTGCAATTGCAAATGAGATTGTTTCTTTAATTTGTTTTCCTGCTACATCATTATTAGTGTATAGAAATCCAACAAATTTCTGTATATTGGTTTTGTATCCTGTGACTTTACTGAATTAATTTATCAGTTCTAGTAGTTTTTTGGTGGAGTCTTTAGGATTTTCTATATATAGTATCATGTCATCTGCAAATAGTGAAACTTTCACTTCTTCCTTACCAATTTAGATGCTTTTATATCTTTATCTTGTCTGATTGCTGGACTTCCAGTACTACATTGGATAAAAGTGAAAGTGCACATCCTTGCATTGTTCCTGATCTTAGGGGGAAAGCTCACAGGGAGGAGGAGTTAAGATGGTGGAGAAGTAGGAGGACTGGAATTTCCCTTGTCCCTCAAACACAGGTGTATTGAGGTCAGAACACTTGGACACCCAGGAATTCAGTCTGTGGAGTGAAAGAAAAATCTCCACAGGTGGACAGAGACAACTTGGCAGGACAGAGGTGTATGTAGGCAAATTGGGAGAGATAAAACAGGTGGCATAGGCATGGAGGGGAGGGAAAGGGAGAGAAAGTGAGGCTGTGGAAGTGTGGTATTATGTTTGGACAAGAGAAAAACCTCTCTGGAACACAGAATGAGCAATGAGAAATACACAGAGTGCTCGTTTCTAATTTGCATACAGCCTTAGCAGTTGAAGACTGGAGTTTTCAGGGGTGTGCAACTTTCTCTGGACTGGAGCCACTCCCATTTGAACACACCTGGGGGGAGCCTGCCCCAGAGCACTGTAGTGATCTCAAGGGTGCACTGGGAGAGAGCAGCCCCCTCCCTCGAGTACTGTGGGAAGTGGACTTATTGCCCACCCCCTTCCCTCAAGGACAAAAGACCTTGCAGGCACCAGCCAGAGGCCTTTTGTCGGCTGGGCAGACAGACACTATTCCAGAACTGGGTCTGTGTGGGCAGCATCCTTTAAGACTTCAGAGTTTGAATCCCAGCTGAGTACCTGGGAGGTGCCGGAGACTGTGGAGCAGGACAAGCCAGCCTGCCTGCCCTGCTCTGTGAGGGCAGCCTAAGAGCATGGTTTGAGATGGGGGAAACTGGGGTATTGCCATTTTTCTCCCCATCACCAACAGAGTGGAGCTTTAGGGAACAGGACAGCTGTCCCCAGTGGAGGCGGGACCCACTTATATCAAACCTTGACCTTCCATGCCTGGTAACTGTTTATCTAATGGAGCAGGACTGACACTGAGAGAACCAGATGCCCTCTCCTCCAGACCAGCATAGGCACCGGTCCCAGGCACCAATAGACAACTGTCCTGTGGTTTTGTATGTTAGTCTGGTTTTAAAAAAAATTTTTATTATTATTTTCTTCTCTTTTCTTTACTTCCCTTCTCTTTTCCCTTCTTGTTCCTTCTACCCTCCTCCGCCCCCCCCCCCCCCACCTTTCCTTTGGAATCAGGCTTATAGTTCCTGATTTGATTTTTGGCCAATTTTTATTATTTATGTTTTCTCTTTTTCTGTTCTGGTTGTTTGTTTAATCAGGCATTTTTGCTCTTTTCTTTAAAAAAATATTTTTTTTTAATGTTTATTCATTTTTGAGAGACACAGAGAGACAGAGTGTGAATGGAGGAGGGGCAGAGAGAGAGGGAGACATAGAATACGAAGCAGGATCCAGGCTCTGAGGTGTCAGCACAGAGCCCAACATAGGGCTTGAACTCACAAACTATGAGATCATGACCTGAGCCAAAGTTGGACACTTAATCGACTGACCACCCAGGCACTCCTACTTTATTTTTTTTATACCTTTTCTGTACCTCCTTCTTTATTTTCCTCTCTCTCTGGATTAAGTCTTATAGTTTCTTTAATTCTCTGCCTGGTCTTTTTGTTTTTTGATCTTTCATTTTTCTCTTTGTATGGGATCAGGTGCTCCCATTTCCTTTTTCCCAGGGTTACTTCAACAAACAAATCAAAGCACACCTGATGGAAGGTCCATACAATCCACCACTACAAGCAGTGGGATAGAGCAGCCAAATATGCAACAACAGGGTGTATGCAACACACTCCAAAAACACTTCCTGAAGTGCCAGGCCCTGGACAATGTATGACCCCTTTTTAACACAGTAGTGTTTGCAGTTGTAGTGCACATAACAAGCTATTAAAATGCATCGAAGACAGAAACCTAGCCAAAATGACAAAACAGAAGAATTCTCCTCAAAAAAAATTTCAGGAAGAAATAACAGCCAGAGAATTGCCCAAAACAGATATAAACAATATATCTTTACAAGAATTTAGAATAACAGTCATAGGACTAATAGCTGGGCTTGAAAAAAGCATAGAAGACAGCAGAGAATCTATTGCCACAGACAGAGATCAAAGACCTAAGAAATAGTCTCAATGAATTAAGAAATGTTGTAAATGAAATACAAAATAAACTAGATGCAATGACAGCAAGGATGGAAGAAGCAGAGGAGAGAATTGGTGAATATGAAGATAAAATTAAGGAAAATGATGAAAAGAGGGAAAGGAAATTACTAGACCACATAGGGAGAATTAGAGACCTAAATTGTTCAATGAAATGAAATAATACCTGTATCATAGGAGTTCCAGAAGAAGAGAGAGAAAAAGGAGCAGAAGATTTATTTGAACAAATTATATTTGAGAACTTCCCTAATCTGGGGAAGGATACAGGCATCCAAGTCCAAGAGAGTCCAAGAGGCACAGAGAGCTCCCTTCAAAATCAACAAAAACAGGTCAACACCATGGCATATACTGAAACTGGCAAGATACAAAGATAAAGAGAGAATGCTGAAAGCAGCTAGGGACAATCCAATAAGGGTAGACACAAAAGGGTAGGAGCAGACCTGTCCACTGAAACTTGGCTGGCCAGGAGGGAGTGGCAGGAAATATTCAATGTGCTGAATAGGAAAAATATGCAGCCAATAATCCTTTATCCAGCAAGGCTGTCATTCAGAATAGAAGGAGAGATAAAGGCTTTTCCAGACCAAAACGAACTAAAGGAGTTCATGACCAGTAAACAAAGCCTGCAGGAATCTTAAGGAGACTCTTAGTGGAAAGTAGCAAAGACTACAAAGGACCAGAGACATCACTACAAGCATGAAACCTACAGATAACACAATGACACTAAATCCATATCTTTCAATAATCAGTCTGAATGTAAATGGACTAAATGCCCCAATCAAAAGACATAGGGTATCAGAATGGATTAAAAAAAACAAAATCCATCTATATGCTGCCTATGAGATATTCAATTTAGACCCAAGGACACCTGCATATTGAAAGTGAGGAGTTAGAGAAGCATCTATCATGCTACTGGATGGCAAAAGAAAGCCAGAGTAGCCATACTTAGACAAACTAGATTTTTAAAAAAATTTTTTTAATGTTTATTTATTTTTTTGAGGCAGAGAGAGACAGAGCATGAACGGGGGAGGGTCAGAGAGAGAGGGAGACACAGAATCCGAAGCAGGCTCTAGGCTCTTAGGTGTTGGCACAGAGCCCGATGCGGGGCTTGAACTCACAGACCGCGA
This sequence comes from Leopardus geoffroyi, assembly GCF_018350155.1. Lineage (NCBI taxonomy): Eukaryota > Metazoa > Chordata > Mammalia > Carnivora > Felidae > Leopardus > Leopardus geoffroyi. The sequence goes on from NC_059332.1 coordinate 130,079,110, forward strand.
GATCACGGCCTGAGCCAGAGTCGGATGCTCAACTGACTGAGCCACCCAGGTGCCCCAAAACAAACTAAATTTTAATACAAAGACTGTAACAAGAGATGAAGAAGGGCATTATATCATAATTAAGGAGTCTATCAATCAAGAAGAGCTAACAAATGTAAATGTTTACGCCCAACATGAGAGCACCCAAATATATAAATCAATTAATCACAAATATAAATAAATGTATAGATAACAATACTGTGATTATAGGGGACTTTAATATTCTACTTACAACAATGGAAAGATCATCTAGGCAGAAAATCAATAAGGAAACAACAGCTCTGAATGATACATTGGACCAGATGGACTTAACAGATATATTCAGAACTTTTCCCAAAGCAGCAGAATACACATTCTTCTCAAGTGCAAATGGAACATTCTCTAAAATAGATCACACATTGTATCACAAAACAGCCCTCGACAAATATAAGAGGATTGAGATCATACCATGCATATTTTCAGATCACCACACTATGAAAGTTGAAATCAACCACAAGAAAAAATTTAGAAAGCCCCCAAATACATGGAGGTTAAAGAACATCCTACTAAAGAATGAATGGGTCAACCAGGGAATTAAAGAAGAAATAAAAATATATGGAAGCAAATGAAAATGAGAACATGACAGTTCAAACCCTTTGGGATGCAGCAAAAGAAGTCCTAAGAGGAAAATACATTGCATTTCAGGCCTTACCCAAGAAACAATAGAGGTCTTAAATACATAACGTGACCTCACATCTAAAGGAACTAGAAAGGCAGCAGTAAAAAAGCCCAAAGCCAGCAGAAGAAGAGAAATAATAAAGATTAGAGCAAAAATAAACAATACATAATAAAAAACAAAAAACAAACAGTAGAACAGATCAATGAAACTAAGAGCTGGTTTTTTTGAAAAATAAACAAAATTAATAAACTCCTAGACAGACTTCTCCAATAGAAAAGAGAGGATTTAGATAGATAAAATCATGAATGAAGAGGAGAGATCACAACCAACACCACAGAAATACAAACAATTATTAGAGAATACTATGAAAAATTATATGGCAAATAACTGGACAACCTGGAAGAAATCAACAAATTCCTAGACACCCACACATTGCCAAAACTCAAAAAGGAAGAAATAGAAAATTTGAGCAGATCCATAACCAGCAAACAAATTGAATTGGTTATCAAAAATCTCCCAACAAATAAGAGTCCTGGGCCAGGTGGATTTCTCGGGGAATTCTACCAGACATTTAAAGCAGAAGTAATACCTATTCTTCTCAAGCTGTTCGAAAAACAGAAATGGAAGGAAGGCTTCCAGACTCATTTTATGAAGCCATCATTACCTTGATTCCCAAACCAGATAAATCCCCACTAAAAAGGAGAATTACAGGTCAATAACCCTGATGAACATGGATGCAAAAATTCTCAATAAGATACTAGCAAATCGAATTCAACAGCATATTAAAAGAATTATTCACCATGATCAGGTGGGATTCATTCCTGGGATGCAGGGCTGGTTCAATATTTGCAAATCAATCAATGTGATACATCACATTAATGGAAGGAAGGATAAGAACCATATGATCCTGTCAATAGATGCAGAAAAAGCATGTGACAAAATACAGCATGCTTTCTTAATTAAAACTCTCAAGAAAGTCAGGATAGAAGGAACATATCTTAACACTGTAAAAGCCATATATGAAAGGCCCACAGCTAATATCATCCTCAATGGGGAAAAACTAACAGCTTTACCCCAAAATCAGGAACAAGACAGGGGTGTCCACTTTCACCACTGTTGTTTAACATAGTGTTGGAAGTCCTAGCCTCAGCAGTCAGAACAACAAAATGAAATAAAAGACATCCAAATTGGCAAAGAAGAAGTCAAAATTTCACTCTTCACAGATGACATGATACTCTACATGGAAAACCCAAAAGACTCCACAAAAAAACTGCTAAAGCCGATATATGAATTCAGCAAATTTGCAGAATATAAAATCAATGTACAGAAATCAGTTGCATTTCTATACACCAATAATGAAACAACAGAAAGAGATATAAAGGAATGAATCCTTTTACAATTTACAATTACACCAAGACTGATTAAATACCTAGGAATTAACCTAACCAAAGAGGTAAAAGATCGATACACTGAAAACTACACAAAGCTTATGAAAGAAATTGAAGAAGACACAAAGAAATTGGAAAACATTCCATGCTCATGGATTAGAAGAACAAATATTGTTAAAATGTCAATAGTACCCAAAGCAATCTACTCATTCAATGCAATCCCAATCAAAATAGCACCAGCATTCTTCTTAGAGCTAGAAAAAACAACCCTAAAATTTATATTTTAGGCCACAAAAGACCCCAAATAGCCAAAGTAATGTTGAAAAAGAAAACCAAGGCTGGAGGCATCAAAATCCAGGACTTTAGCCTGTATCACAAAGCTGTAATCATCAAGACAGTACAGTATTGCCACCAAAACAGACACATAGACCAATAGAATAGAATAGATAACCCAGAAATGGACCCCTAAATATATGGCCAACTAATCTTCATCAAAGCAGGAAAGAGTATCCAGTGGAAAAAAGACAGTCTCTTTAGCAAATGGGGCTGGGAAAGCTGGATGGCAACATGCAGAAGAATGAAACTGGACCACTTTCTTACGCCATACATAACAATAAATTCAAAATGAATGAAAGGGCCTAAATGTGAGACAGGAAACCATGCAAATCCTACAGGAGAAAACAGGCAACAACCTCTTTGACCTTGGCCGCAGCAACTTCTTATTTGACATGTCTCTGAAGACAAGAGAAATAAAAGCACAAATGAATTATTGGGACCTCATCAGGATAAAAACTTCTGCACAGCAAGGAAAATAATCAACAAAACTAAAAGGCAACAGACAGAATGGGAGAAGATATTTGCAAATAACATACAGGATAAAGAGTTAATATCTAAAATCTATAAAGAACTTACCAAACTCAACACCTGAAAAACAAACAATCCAGTGAAGAAATGAGCAGAAAACATGAATAGACACTTTTCCAAAAAAGATATCCTGATGGCTAGCAGACATATGAAAAAATGCTCAACATCCCTTGTCATCAGGGAAATACAAATCAAAACCACAATGAGATACCATCTCACTCCTGTCAGAGTGGCTAAAATTAACAACTCAGGAAACAACAGGTGTTGGCAAGGATGTGGATAAAGGGGAACCCTCTTGCACTGTTGGTAGGAATGCAAACTGGTGCTGCCACTCTGGAAAACAGTGTGGAGGTTACTCAAAAAATTAAAAATAGAACTACCCTATGACCCAGCAATTGCACTACTAGAAGTTTACCCAAAGGATACAGGAGTGCTGATTTGTAGGGGCACATGTACCCCAATGTTTCTAGCAGTGCTATTAACAATAACCAAATTATGGAAAGAGCCCAAATGTCCATCAACTGATGAATGGATAAAGAAGATGTGGTTTATATATAATAGAATACTACTCAGCAATGAAAAAGAATGAAATCTTGCCATTTGCAGCAACGTGGATGGAACTGGAGGGTATTATGTTAAGTGAAATAAATAGGTCAGAGAAAGACAGATATCGTATGATTTCACTCAAATGTGGAATTTGAGAAACTTAACAGAAAACCATAGGGGAAGGGAAGAAAAAAATAAGATACAAACAGAGAGGGAGGCAAACCATAACAGACCTTAAATACAGAGAACAAACTGAGGGTTGATGGGGGTGGTTGGTTGGGGGGGTGCTTGGGAAAAATGGGTGATGGGCACTGAGAAGTTCACTTGTTGGGATGAGCACTGGTTGTTGTTATGTAAGTGATGAATCACGGGAATTTACTCCCGAAGCCAAGACTACACTGTATATTAGCTAACTTGACAATAAAAAAAAAATATGACAAGAAAAAAAAAGCTCACAGTTTTTCTCTATTGACTTATGAGTGGGTTGTTCATATAAGTCCTTAATTATGGTGAGATATGTTCCCTCTAAGCCTACTTTGTTGAGATTTTTTAAAATCATGAATGGATGTTTTACTTTGTCATATGCTTTTTCTGCATCTATTGTAATGATCATATACTTTTTATCTTTTCTCTTGCTGATGTGATGTATCATGTTAATTGATTTGTGAATATTGAACCACTCTTTCATCTCAGGAATAATCCCACTTGATTATTGTGGGTGAATGTGAGTTCACAATTATTGTGAGTGAATGATTTTTTTTAGTGTATTGTTGGATTTGGTTTGCTAATATTTTGTTGAGGATATTTGCATCTATGTTCATCAAAGATATTTACCTGTAGTTCTCTTCTCTCTCTCTTTTTGTAGTATCTTTATCTGGTTTTGGTAGAGGGTAATGCTGCCCTCATAGAATGAATTTGGAAGCTTTCCTTCCTCTTCTATATTTTGCATAGTTTGAGAAGAGGTTTAGCTCTTCTTTAAATGTTTGGTAGAATTCATCTGTGACGCCATCTGGTCCTGGACTTTTGCTCGTTGGGGGTTTTTTGATTATTGATTCTATTTTATTGCTGGTAATTGGTCTGTTCAAATTTTTCTATTTCTTCCTGATTCTATTTTGGGAGGTTTTGTGTTTCTAGTAATTTATCCCTTCCTCCCAGGTTGTCCACTTTGTTGGTATATACTTTTTCATAATATTCTCTTATAATCCTTCGTATTTCTATGGTGTGATTGTTATGTCTCCTCTTTCATTTCTGATATTGGTAATTTGAGTCCTCTCTCTACAAAAAAAAAGGGTATTTTGCTAAAAACTCTTAGCATGTTGGAAATGAGGAGCACAGCTTAGAAACTCACCTAAGTAAGTCTTGCACATGAATGAGGGTGTGGAGTGGGACAATCCCTTCGCACTTCACAGCAGGACATGAACTGCTTTGTCATCTTGAGGGCATCTCCACTGTGGTGGAGACAGCTATGCTGGGAAGACCTGTCAGTAGATAGCGCTGTGATTCTGCAGGATGGGGCCGACAAGTAACAGTTGCAGACATTCATGAGTACATGTGTGAACCCTCTGGGAACTCTCAAAAGTCGTCTAGAACTGCCTACCCAGTGTAAGGCTGATAGAGCCTAGGGAAGCTTGGTTATAGCTCTAGCATATCTACAACACTCAGCAGAGTGCAAACACTTAGCAGATCCTCAACCCGTTTCTCCACTCATCCTTCCCCAATTCAGTGCCTTGACCCTGCTGCCCTTCTGTCACCAAGGAGGCCACCCTGAATACACATTTTAATTACCGTCAGTTTGAGGAACTGTTGCTTCCTGACACACCCTCCCATATTTTTGCATTTAATGACAGTAACTGTGACAATCAGTTACTTTTTATTAAATTCCAAAAGGGCAGCTAATTTTTTCAAAGTGGGCAGAGGAATCAATAACCTAGAAAATCTAGTTTTCAAAACTAACTTTTGCAAAAAGATAGTTTTGTTGTTCTTGTTGTTGTGCTTTGTGTTGAACCTGAATGATTCCACGAGTCACTGCCGGAACGATTTGTCTTTTCTTTAAAAAAAAATTTTTTTTAATGTTTATTTTATTTTTGAGAGAGAGAGACAGACAGACAGAGCATGAGCAGGGGAGGGGCAGAGAGACAGGGAGACAGAATCAGAAGCAGGCTCCTGGCTCCGACCAGTCAGCACAGAGCCTGACGCGGGGCTCGAACTCACGAACTGTGAGATCATAACCTGAGCCGAAGTCAGGCACTCAACCAACTGAGCCACCCAGGCGCCCCCCCTTTTGTCTTTTCTTTTGTTTTCCTTGCTCTAGAAAGTTAATTGACTTTCTTTGTATTAAAAAACAACTCAAACTCGGATATAGAATTAGAACTAAAAATATTAACCTAATAGTTTATTTTCATTCCATCCATATTCTTTCCTAAGCCTTCTTCCAGTTTAGGATTCAGCTGGAGTGATGTGTGACTCTGAGCTCTGATTGGTGCCCCAACGCTTCCCGTACAAGTAGGGTTAGTACAAAACATATGAAATAGTTTGAATCAGATCAGACACAAGAAATATGGACACAAAAAAGAGGTCAGAGAGGGCACAGAAGAGGGATAGGAAGAGGACAAACAACATAAAATTACAAAAAGGTTAATATGAAATCGATTTTTCAGGAATCGGTGTCCTTATAAGGCCAATGTGGGGTTTATTTTCAAATAACTTATTAATTTTAATTGGGAGTTTATTATTCATTTCAAATTCTATAGCTGTATCTTCCTGTATGAATCTAATACACAGAGAACTAATTGAGAAATTGACAGAAATTGGCCAACATGGACAAAAGATTGATATGAAATAACACAGACAATTCAATGTTGAAATTATTTTCACTTCTATCTTCTGTCACGAGAAAATTAGCAGCAATCAAACTATAATTTTCTTTTTATTATTATTTCTGAACAGGCCTGAGAGTTAAAAGAGAAAGCAAAGTAACATAAGTGACAAACTAAATGACCTAGCAAGTGTTTGACTGAGATAAGTTATAACACTCTGCTAAAAATTGAAAAACTGTCACTTCCTTGTTAGAGCTTAAAATAGTTCTTACAAGTTGTTCTTCCTGATGCAAAACCATATTAAGCTTTGTGTATTAATACAAATCACTCAAAACAATTCCAAGTAAGTACATATAGATTTAGAGAGAATTATGTAATGAATAATACTAGACTGTTGATAAAGCATTTACTCCAGTTTAAATGAGTATTTTATCCAAAGAGCACTGACTTGAGGTTTTTCTCTTTCCTTCTATAAATTTAGAGCTTACATACCAATTCCACTTAATAAATGTGCGTTGTGCAGCTGTTAGGTAAAAATTCAGAGACTAGGTGCTCCCAGGACTACCAAAGTGAATCATATGTAGTGAAGGCTATATAATTTACAGTAAAATCATAGTTATGAATATGAAAATTTATAATTTACTATAATGAAAGGCAGAATAAATACAGTGGCTATTCCTAGAATGAGTAGGCTATTTTTAATTGAAATGTTGAAAAATGAGTTCATAAAAGTAATATTATTTTGGGATAGAATTGGAAGTCTGTGCAGTGTTTCTAAAGCTCGTGTTGGGCTTTTAGGGAGCTCATTCTGGTAGAGGGTCTGTCAGGATCAAAGTTATGGAGAACTGAAAGCTCATGGTATATTCAGGGAATGGCCAGTTGAGAGGATAAAGAAGGAAAAAGAGGTGTCCTTACACAGCTAGATTGCTGGGTAAGCAGACTCTGTAAGGCTGATGCCTGAGCTTGAAGTCCAGAGCACAGGCAGATGGGAAAGAAAGACAGATGTAAAGTGGGGAAGAGCAAAAACAAGGTGGGGCTCACAAGGACAGACTGAAACCCTTGTCAATTCTCATTGCCCCAGATCTTGATGCTATGAGTGTCCTGCAGAATCTGAGTCCCCTCACGATGGAGTTAATCACACACCCCTGGTCTGGGAGTCAGAAGAGGTGAAGGAGGATCCCGGGGCAGGTGGAAACAGTTGGAAACCTGGCTGCTGCCTCACACCAATGAGGTCATCCAGCAGGTAAACAACCGTGTGCGTGTGCGTGTGCGTGAGCTACAAAGATTCCCTCCAAATCTCATGCAAGACTCTCTCCTGTGCCCCTCCCTATGCAGAAACACACGGGCAGGGGAATTCTGGGAAGTATAATTTAGCCTGGCCACCACACATGATGTTTTGGTTTATTTTAGAAACATTTTAATAAAGGGAACACAGTGATAAAGATATCTGGAAAACATTTTGGTAGATGCAGATCTAGCTTATTGCAAGATCCATACTCCAGAAGTTTTATAAACTTTGCTTAATGGAGAATATATCTGGCTTGGCCCCAGCAGGAAACAAGTCCTTTTGAGGTGAGATTTTGATGAAAATCTGTTAAATTTATCTAAGTGAAGAGAACCAGGAAGGAAAACTGGGGCATGTGGAACAGGACTGGCAGGAAGCCTTTCCTTCCCTACAGCTCTGGCAGGCTGAGCTCCACGGGAACTGTGATGGTCAGCAGCAGCTACAGCCAGAGCCTCAGCGTCACCCAGAGAAGCAGAGAAGAAATTCCCTGGCCCAGTCTCATCCTGCCTTTGGGTTTCCTGCCAAAGCCTCCTGGGACGGAAAGCAGCAGATACAAAGGCTCAAAGTGGATGTGGGAGGCACAGAGACCAGCTAGCTCAGTGAACGGTATCTAATTCAGCCAAACTTCCGAACATTTACCAAAGAGCCTGAAATAGTCATGATGATAAATAATCTGGTGTAAGGTTTACATTTTCTGTGAAACTTGTTCTTTTCCGCTGGTGTTGAAATATATTCATCATCATCTTGACAAATGCCATTAGTTTTCATTTTTCTTCAAATGGAACATTGCCCTATAAATTATTTTCACAGCAAAGAGTGACTCAACTCTCAATAAAAGTGATTTATGGAAATCTGCCATGTTCTCACTCTGCTACTCATAAATTTTCTGCATGTAGTCAAACTTTTTTTTTTTTTTCCAACGTTTATTTATTTTTGGGACAGAGAGAGACAGAGCATGAACGGGGGAGGGGCAGAGAGAGAGGGAGACACAGAATCGGAAACAGGCTCCAGGCTCTGAGCCATCAGCCCAGAGCCTGACGCGGGGCTCGAACTCACGGACCGCGAGATCGTGACCTGGCTGAAGTCGGACGCTTAACCGACTGCGCCACCCAGGCGCCCCTAGTCAAACTTCTTTAAGTGTTCTGAGTCACAATAACTCATGGTCAGGCACTGAAATGCAATTCAACTATTTGAAAGGTGAACACATATAACGGGTTGATATGTCATTCAAGTAATAATATAAGAAAGCGAGCGGCTCAACAAAGTCAAAGCACACATGCACTTAGTTCAAAAAGTTGGTGGATTTAGACTCATAAAGTCTGTGCCATAACAAATACTCCTCAAGTGTATGCTCATTTTCAGGATACACTTTCCTCCTCTCTATTTTCAAGTGCTTCCATGTACGTCATCTTATTTATCCCCGAATAGAGGAATTATCCCCATAAGGCAGATGACAAAACTGAAACCCAGGAAGTTTAAATGACTTGCTTATTCAGCTGGGAAAGCTAACAACCCATAAATTGAAAGCAGGTACTGTGCTTTCAAACACTCCAACTTTAATAAAATACTTTACAATATATTAAAAGGCCAGGGGCGCCTGGGTGGCTCAGTCGGTTTAGCGTCCGACTTCGGCTCAGGTCATGATCTCGCGGTCCGTGAGTTCGAGCCCCACGTCGGGCTCTGGGCTGACTGCTCAGAGCCTGGAGCCTGTTTCAGATTCTGTGTCTCCCTCTCTCTCTGACCCTCCCCCATTCATGCTCTGTCTCTCTCTGTCTCAAAAATAAATAAACGTTAAAAAAAATTTTTTTTTAAATAAAAGGCCATTTACCTGCTTGCTGACTCTGTAACCTATACTTTCTGTGACCTGTCGTCCTAAAAATCGGTCTTTTGATTTCACTCCTGGGAGGGCCCTGCCTTGTCAGGAGGAAGTGTTAGTACAGTCATATAGAAAAGCCTTTAACGGGGCGCCTGGGTGGCGCAGTCGGTTAAGCGTCCGACTTCAACCAGGTCACGATCTCTCGGTCCGTGAGTTCGAGCCCCACGTCAGGCTCTGGGCTGATGGCTCAGAGCCTGGAGCCTGTTTCCGATTCTGTGTCTCCCTCTCTCTCTGCCCCTCCCCCGTTCATGCTCTGTCTCTCTCTGTCCCAAAAATAAATAAACGTTGAAAAAAAAATTAAAAAAAAAAAAAAAGAAAAGCCTTTAACATTTTAAACCTCTTTGCACACTTATCAGGTCCACAGCAATTAAAAATGAACAATCAGACAAAACCAACTCAAGTGATAGTAGTGACCTTTGAAAGCTACTCTTTAGCTCAAGAGACCATCAGTTGGCTACAAGGACAGAAGTCATCAAATGTACCTGAAACACAGATAACCAGCTCAAAGCCAGCTCAGAAAAGGAACCCTGCCAGAAGCTTGTGTTTGTCTATTTAATCTTCTTCAACAAACACTGGAGAACACAAGGTTGTGTGAAAGGTTTCTCAGACATATATTTTTAGGAAAGTCTACTCTTACCTGCCATTTTCCTTTCATTCACAATGATAATATTATTTACTGAGTTCTTACTACATGCCAAGCACTCTTAGATCTTTATGTAGTAAACTCACTCATCCCCATATAGGCCCTATGACATAGGTGCCCTTTTTATCTTGACTTTCAGGTAACCAAGCAAGCAGAGGAAGGTGAAGTAACTTGGCCCAGGTCACCCAGCTCAGCAAAGCTCTGAGCCCAGACAATCTCTCTCTCTCTCTCTCTCTCTTTTTTCTTAAAGTTTATTCGTTTACTTCTGAGAGAGAGAGTGGGGGAGTGGTTGAGAGAGAGGGAGGGAGACTCCCAAGCAGACTCTGCATTGTCAGCACAGACCCCAATGCGGGGCTTGAACCCACAAACCATGACCTGAGCCAAAGTCAGATGTTTAACCGACTGAGCCACCCAGGCACCTCTACTCTTTTTTTTTTTTTTTTTTAATGTTTATTTATTTATTTTGAGAGAGACAGAGAGAGAGAGAGAAGAGAGAGCGGGGCAGGGGCAAAGAGAGAGAATCCCAAGCAGGCTCTGTGCTGTCAGTGCAAAGCCTGAGGTGGGGCTCAAACTCATGAGCTGTGAGTTCAGGACCTGAGCAGAAATCAAGAGTCAGAGGCTTAACTGACTGAGCCACTCAGGCGCCCCTGGATGGTCTGACTCTTAACCTCTATGTCTTATTGTACTCCAGTTCAGGCCTTCATCAGTTCCCTTAGATGCATTCCTGTTCACCTGAAATCTTCCAGAGCACAAGCATCTGTACCAGTAGAGTGCCCAGTACTGTGAATGCTCAGCCGAGTTCATTGTATGATTGATAGAATGAATGAAGGAGGGACAGATGAATGAAAGAATGAGTATAGAAATGTGTTCTGAGAGGTCAGAAAAAGAAGAGATTCTTTTAGAGTAGGTGTGGTAGGAAGAAAAAGTTACATCAAAGAGCCTTGAATAATGGTAGGATTTCAAAAGGCAGAGATAAAGAAAAGGGAATTTCAGGTGGAAAAATTATATAAAGCTGGAGACACTGGAAAGCCTGGAGATACAGTCAGAGAACAGCAAGTTGAACAAATAGGCAGTGGCTTATTCTTGGGCTACATGAATGAAGGTAATGCAGGGAGAGGTCTGATCAGGTTAACTTGAGGTGAGTTTGCTGAATGTTTTATTTTTTTTTTTCATTTTAATAGTTTTTGTTTAAAGCTGTGTATAAGATTAGCTTATTCCTACATCTTCTCAATTGTTTCTTCCTTATATTTGCCCTTTTATTTTACTACTTGGTGAGATTTGGTTTTACGTTCGAGGATCTTTTTGTGGTCTTTGTCCACTTTTAGTCTAGTGATAACCACCTTGCTGGGGTGAATGCCCACATGGACAGTTGTGCCACCTGCCTTCTGTCGCTGTACTTATTCAGTGTAGATGGCATACTTTTTCCCATACACCTGGACTACGTTGCCAATTTGCTGACCTTCGTAGTGTCCTTGCACAAGCTGTACTTGATCATCCTTCCGGATGGCCACGGGTCAAATGTTGTACTTCTGTCTCAGCTTTTTGGAAAGAGAGGAAGATACCATCTCTCTGCAAATGTGGGAAAGGTGCATTGAAATGCCTTCTATGGTTCTTGCTCCGCTCAGAAGTCACAGAGGGATTGGACTTCATTTTGGCCACTGGCACTTCAGCGATGGCCGCAAAAAGAAAGAGGTACTGAATGTTTTATAGCAGGCTGAAGGAATCGCTGCTTAAAGAACTGGATGCCTCCAGAGGAGTATAAATGTAGATGTAAAGGATGACAATCTTGGGACTATGCTTTTGGGAAACTGAATGGGCAGTAATGTGTCAGAAATTCAGGGCAGGGGTTGCTGACCTATAATGAATGAATACATGAATGAGTCTTAGGACGTCTGTGAATCCCTGAAAGGCACACAAAATTTTGTCTGTATTTGTTTATGTACCTATTTCTACTGAGACTGTCTACAACCTCTCAATGATTCTCAAAAATTGTGACCACCCCCCTGCCCCAAACAGGACAGCCACAAGGCAAACATCCAAATAGATACCATAATTCCATACATCTAAATATCTTAATATTATAAATGAAGTTAAACTGTTGAATAAAATATGTTCTTCAACCTCACAATATGTGGTACAGTAATGATATTCAAATTTTACTTTGAATTTACTTTCATAAAAATGTAAATTAATGTAAATACTAAAACCTCAAAATATTAAACATGTTAAAAACTATATATAAAAACTATCTGTTAAAAACTAAAAAGCAATTAAAATAATGATGAGATACTACTACGTACCTATGCTAACAGGTATCCAAAACACCAACAACACCAAATGCTGGTGAGGATATGGAGAAACAGAAGATCTCATTCACTGCCGGTGGGAATGCAAAATGATGCAGCCACTTTGGAAGACAGTTTGACAGTTTCTTACAAAACTAAACATGCTGTTATCATAAAGTCTGGCAATCCTGCCCTTTGGTTGGTGAGTGGATAAACAAACTGAGCATATCCAGACAACGGTATATTATTCAACAACAAAAAAGAAATGAGCTATAACCTACAAAAAGACACACTGGAAACTTGAATGCATATTACTTAGTGAAAGAAGCCATTCTAAAAAGGCTACATACTATACAATTCCAACTATATGACATTTTGGAAAAGGCAAGAGTGTGGAGACATAAAAAAAAATCAGTGGTTTCCAGGAAGGAAGGGAGTGATGAATAGGTGGGCCACAGGAATTTTTAAAGCAGTAAACTATTTAGTATTATACATATGGATATGTTTATTTGAATTCAATTCAAAAAAAAAATCACACACACATTCACATGCTCCCCCCACCTCCACACACACTCCAGAGCATGTACAACACACAGCAAATCCTAATATAAACTATAGACTTTAGTTAATAATGTATCACTAGTGGCTCATCAGTTGTAACAAACGTACCCACTAATGCCAGAGGAGGGCTGGTGGGGGTTACTCTATGCTTTCTGCTCAGTATTTCTTGTAAATATAAAACTACCCCCCAAAATAAAGTCTATTAATTTAAAACTTAAAAGGCAAAATGCAAATGATGATGAATATAAAAACTTAAAAATTATTGAAATAGAAAGGAATTTTATTAATTTATTAATTCATGCATTTGGAAGCTGATATTGATACATAAACTTAAGATTATTTCTTCTTGATTAATTGATCTCTTTATCATTAAGAAATCACTTTCTTTATCACTACTAATATTTCTGCTCTGAAATGTGTTTTGTCTAGCATTAATGGGAATACTCTTGGCTTCTTTTGATTTGTGTTAGCTATCTTTTTTCTATTCTTTTGTTTTCAATCTGTTTGAATCTTTATATTTAATAAGAGATGTTCCTGTAGGCAGCATATTGTTGTGCTTTGCTTTTTATCCAATCTGACCATCTCTGCCTTTTAATTAAGAATGATTAGACCATTTATATTTAATGTGATTATTTTGTGTTAGATTGACATCTAATCTTGCTGTTTGTTTTCTATTGGTTCCATCTCTGTTCTCTTTTCCCTCTTTTTTTTGCTTTCTTTTCGATCAATTAAACATTTTAATGGTTCCATTTTTGTTCTCTTTTCCTGGCATGTTATTTTGTCATTTTAGTTGCTTTGGGGTTTATAGTATCCCTCATTCACTTATTACAGTTTACTTTCAAGGGATATTATATCATTTTACAAATAGTTTATCAGCCTATTTTAAGGTTCTATTATTGTCATACATTTTTCATTTGAATATTTTATAAATCCCACACTATATTTTTATTATTTTTGTTTAAATAGCTAATTATCTTTTAAAGACATTTAATAATAAGAAAAAAACTTGCATATTTATTTATGTAGTTACCATTTCTGGTATTCTTCCTTTTTTATTGGTAGATGTCCATATTTCCATCTAGCATCATTTTCCTGTTGCCTGAAGGCTTCCTTTCATGTATCTTACAGTGTGCTGGTAATAAATTTTATAGTCTGTTGGTAATAAATTCTTTCAGTTTTTTATGTCCGAGAAAATATTTATTTCACCTTCGTTTGTAAAAGATACATTGTGTATAAAATGATAGACTGACAGTATTTTCCTTTAATATTTTTACCTTTTAGTCCTCCACCATTTCTCTGTTATATTATTACAGATGCGAAATTTGCTGTTTTCCTCATCTTTTTATCTTTTTTTCTTCTCTACATAATGTGTCTTTTTTCCTCTGGCTGCTTTTAAGATGTTCTCTTTATCATTGATTTTGCGTAATTTAGTTATGATATGCTTTAGTGTACTTCATGTATCTTGTGCTTCGGTTCACGGAGCTTCTTGGATCTATGGGTTTATAGGTTACAATAAATCCGGAATTTTGGACATTATTTCTTCAAATACTTCTTCCATCTCTCTTTTCCTTTGGGGAATTCCAACTGTGTGTGTGACATGTGTGTATGTTGGGGGGGTGCTGAGATTTCCTACTCTTAAAGAGAACAGATAAATGGGGCGCCTGGGTGGCTCAGTCGGTTAAGCATCGATTTCGGCTCAGGTCATGATCTCATGGTCCATGAGTTTGAGCCTCACGTCGGGCTCGGTGCTGACAGCTCAGAGCCTGGAGCCTGCTTCAGATTCTGTGTCCCCCTCTCTCTCTGACCCTCCCCCATTCATGCTCTGTCTCTCTCTGTCTCAAAAATAAATAAACATTAAAAAAATTTTTTTAAAAAAGAGAACAGATAAATTACTATGTCTGGTAATTTTTAATTAGATGCTGTAGATTATGCATTATACCTTGTTGGGTGCTAGGTATTGTTGAATTCCCATAAGTGTTCTTGAACTTCGTTATGTTAAATTACTTGGAGACAGTTTGATGCCACTGAGAGAAAAATTTTCTGACCACTCCTTCCAGTAAATTATGAGGTTTTCCAGTCTGGTGTGTGAGAACAGGCACCATTTCTGGCTGTGTGTAGACAGTAGTTACTGCTTCCTCCAATCCTTTTAGTTGGTTTTGCCCCCAGCCCCAGGTAGTTTTCTGACACGCATTAACTGATAAATCCTCTGCTGAATACTCAAGGGGGATCTTGTGCAAATCTGCTCGCATCTCTCTCTAGTCATCTCTCTATCTCCAGTATTCTATCCTATGAACTTTAGTCACCTTTATTTCCCTGGATTCAGCTTCATCTCAACTCAAGGAATCTGCCTGGCTTCTTCTCCATGCCATGTGCTAGAAACTCTCCCAAAGCAGCAAGCTGGGACAAGTGGGGCTTACTTTGCATGTTTTCCATATCTTGGGGATCACAGTCCTTCATTGTTTGATGTTTAATATCTTGAAAATTGGTGTTTATATATTTTGTCTTTGCTGTTGTTATTCAGTTGGGAGGTTAAATCTGGTCCCTGTTACTCCATCATGTTTGGAAGCAGAAGTCAATGTATAAGTATTAACCAAATAGTAGAGCAGTATCTAGACTCATTTTAATCAGCTTGGGCAGGAGTAGAAAAATGACTGTTAATAACCAAGACTTACAGTGGGGTTCCATGAATTTCTGGATTTACCATAAACTTGTAGAGTTAGAAAGGTACACAAAAATTATCTGTCCTACGAGAATATGATGCCTGGGAATAGTCTAGGGTAGAAGGCATAAATATGAGGGAATATACTGACCATGAGTTAATAAATACTTTTGCTTAGGAATTAACTATTCTAAAGACTTTTGTACAGGCCCAACATTTGCCATAACAAAAAATTTTTTAAATTATGCAGTCCAACTCTTTGGTTTTACAGAATAGGAAATCCTATAAAGAAAGGTATGCAGCTATGTTGGGGATAGCATGATGATGATGATAATGATAATGTTCATTATTTTACACTAGCAAAGTACTTTCTCATTTCATCCTGCATGAACCACAGAAATAAAAGAAGAAATGAGTGCTTGGAGAAAGGTGAGTCTGTCTGATTTATCATGATGAAAATTTGTGGTTATTACAAATAAAGCTGGAAAGTGATGATGATGATGATGATAATTATAGTAGCTTACTACATTCAAGGCACAGTTCTAAGCGGTTTGCATGAGTTATCTCATTAATTTGTAATAACTTGCATATACAAAATAGTCTACAATTCACATTTTTTTTTCACATTTTGGCATTTCTGAAGTCAGGATGCATCTTTTGACTATTGGTATAGTTACAGTTACTGTCAATATAGAGAGTTTAGTATTTTCAGAGAGGGTGTGCCTTTGTTTTAGCTGGTCATCTAGTGGCATAATCAATCCATTCCCTATAAATGAATATCTGCTTGAGGCTCTTTGTCCCACACAGGTAATATGAATTCAGACTTCCGAACCATTTTACAAAGTTGGCATTGCCCTGATGCCAAATCCAACTTGAAACATTTCTCAGGGGAGATTTTTTTCCTCCCTACATCCAGTGTCAAATTAAGACACAAGTAAGACCTAGATTGAGACAAGATGGTGGGCCTGCAAGGAGGAGTTGTCAAAGGATGAAAATGGGGTGACAGAAGCAGAATTTAAAAACAGTTTCTATCAACACATCTTTCTTTCACTCTACTTGATTAGTACCTTGATTCTCTATGGCAGTAGCAACAGTAAAATAGGCAATATTAAACACAACTATTTTGAAATATTTATTTCCAATTGAAATGGAACTTTATATTGTGTTTATTAATTTATGTATTTTTCTCTTCCAGATGACTATAAATGAAAAGTAGAGCTTGTTTTGACACTTTCAACAATGGATAGATCATTCACACAGAAAATCAATAAGGAAACATTAGACTTACACTATGCACTATAACAGATGGACTTAACATTTGCAGAACATTCCACCAAACAGCAGAAGAATACACATTTTCTCAAGCGCACATGTAATGTTCTCCAGGATATATCATATGTTAGACCACAAAGCATCTCTTAATAAATTTAAAAAGATAGAAATCATATCAAGCAACTTTTCTGAACATAATGGTATAAAACTAGAAATCAGTTGCAAGAAGAAAACTGAAAAATTCACAAATACGTGGTGAGTAAACAACATGCTACTGAAAAAACAATGTATTTAAAAAGAAATCAGGGGCATCTGGGTGGCTCAGTCGGTTAAGTGGCCGACTTCGGCTCAGGTCATTTTCTCACAGTTCATGGGTTTGAGCCCCACATTGGGCTCTGTGCTGATAGCTCAGAGCCTGGAGCTTGCTTCAGATTCTGTGTCTTCCTCTCTCTCTGCCCCTCCCCACCTGTGCACTGTCTCTCTCTTTCTCTCTCTCTCAAAATAAATACACATTAAAAAATTTAAAAAAAAAAAGAAGAAATCAAAAGAGAATTAAAAATTCATGAGAAAAAAAAACATGGAAGCACTACCTACCAAAACGAATGGAGGAAAAGCAGCTGTAAGAGGGAAGTCCATAGCAACAAATGTCTACATAATGAAAAAAAAAAAACCACTTAAATAAACAACTTTACACCTCAAGAAATAAGAAAAGAATAATAAACTAAACATAAAGTTAGCAGAAGGAGAGAAATAACAAAGATGAGAGTGGAAATAAAGGGAGTAGAGACTATAAAGACAATTAAAAAGATCAATGAAACTAAGGGGAGGGTTTTTTTGGAAAAAGCAAACAAAATTGATAAACCTTTATCTAGGATTACCAAGAAAAAAAGAGACAGAGAAGACTCAAAGTTAGAAATGAAAGAGACATTATAACTGATACCACAGAAATACAAAGGATCATGAGAAACTAAGATGAATAATTATATGCTAACAAATTGACAACCTAGAAGAAAAAGAAATTTCCTAGAAACATACAACCTCTTAAGCCTAAGTCATGAAGAAATACAAAATCTGAATAGACCCATTACAAATAAGGTGATTAAATCAGTAATAAAAGCCCTCCCAACAAACAAAAGTCTAGGACCAAGTGGCTTCACTGATGAATTCTACCAAATATTTTAAAACTGAATATCAATCCTTTTCAAACTATTCCAAAAAAAAAAAAAAAAAATAGAAGAGCACAGAACACTTCCAAACCATTTTATAAAGTTGGCATTGCCCTGATACCAAATCCAATTAAGGACAACTACAAGAAAAAAAAATTACAGGCCATACAGATGAACGTAGATGAAAAATCTTCAACAAAATATTAGCAAACTGAATTCAACAATATATAAAAAAAATGGCATACCATGATCAAGTGGAATTTATTTCAGGGATGTAAGAATGATAAAACATCTCCAAATTAATCAACGTGATACACCACATTAGCAAAGTGAAGGATAAAAATCTTACAATCACCTCAATAGATGCAGAAAAAGCGTTTGACAAGGTTTAACATTGATTCATGATAAAATCTCGTAACAACCTGAGTACAGAGTGAACATACCTTAACATAATAAAGGCTACATATGACAAGCCCATAGTTGTCATCAGGCTCAATGGTGTAAAGCTGAAAGCTTTTCTTATAAGATCAGGAACAAGACAAGGATGCCTACTCTTGTCACTTTTATTCAACATGGTACTAGAAGCGTTAGCCATAGCAATTAGGTGGGAAAAAGAAATAAAAGCCATCCAAATCGAAAGGTAGAAATAAAACTTTTTCTACTTGCAGATTACATATAATAGATAGAAAATCCTAAAAACTCCACCAAAAATTGTTAGAGCTAATTTAAAAATTCAGTAAAGGATACAAAATCAATACACAAAAATCAGTTGCGTTCCTACACCTTGACAATGAACTGCCAGTAAGAGAAATTAAGTAAACAATCCACTTACAATTACATCAAAATGAGTGATTTTTGAGGAATAAATTTAATCAATGAGGAGAAAGAGCTATATACTGAGAACTATAAGACATTGATGAAAGAAATTGAAGAAGACAAAAATAAATGGAAAGATAATATGTGTTCATGGATTAGAAAAATTAATATTGTTAAAATATCCATACTACCAGAAGCAGTTTGATAGGGATTCAATACAACCAAAATTCCAGTGGCATTTTTCACAGAAATAGTATGATATTGGCATAAATAGAGACACATAAGTCAATGCAACATAATAGAGAGCCCAGAAATAAACCCATGCATATGCGGTCAACTAATTTTCCATAAAAGAGCCAAGAATATACAATGGAAAAAAGGCTAGTCTCTTCCATACATGGTGTTGGAGAAACTGGACAGCCAAATGTAAAAGAATGAAACTCTCTTCTATCTTACATCATACACAAAACCAAGTCAAAGTACTTGAATGAAAGACCTGAAACCATAAAACTCCTTAGAAGAAAACATAGGGGATAAGCTCCTTGACATCACTCTTGGCAATATTTTTTTTTTTTGGATTTGACACCAAAAGCAAACATAATAAAAGCAAAGATAAGTGAAATGACATCAAATAAAAAGATTTTGCACAGGAAATTATCAACAAAATAAAAAGGCAACCTACCAAATGGGAGAACATATTTACAAATCATATATATTATAAGGGGTTAATATCCAAAACATATAAATGACTCATACAACTCAATATCAAAAACAAAACAAAACAAAACAAAACAAAATATTTTAAAAATGGGCAGAGGTACTGAACAGACATTTCTCCAAAGAAGATATACAAATGACCAACATATGAAAAGGTGTTCAACATCACTAATTATCAGGGAAATACAAATCAAAAGTATGAGTTATCACCTTACACCTGTTAGAGTGGCTACCATCAAAAAGATAAAAGATAACAAGTTGAAAAGGATATGCAAAAAGGGGACCCCTTGTGCATTGTTGGTGGGAATGGAAGTTGGTTCACCCTCTATGGAAAATAGTATGAAAATTCTTCAAAAAATTGAAAATAGAACTACCATATGATCTAGCAATTCCACTTCTGGGTATAAATCCAAAGGAAATGAAAATGGAATAATGAAGAGATATCTGCACTCCCATGTTCCTTGCAGCATTATTCACAGTGGCCAAGCTATAGAAACAACTAAGGGACACCTATGTGGCTCAGTCGGTTAAGCATCCGACTTTGGCTCAGGTCATGATCTCACAGTTTGTAGGTCTGTGCTGACAGCTCAGAGCCTGGAGTCTGCTTCGGATTCTGTGTCTCCTTCTCTCTCTGCCCCTCTCCCTCTCCCTCTCGCACTCTCTGTCTCAAAAATAAATAAATGTTAGAAACAACCAAAGTGCCTATCAATGGATGAATGGGGAAAGAAGATGTGTTATATAGATACAATGGGATATTATTGGGCCATGAGAAAGAAGGAAATGTTACCATTTGTGACAATGTGGACGGACCTTGTGAACATTATGCAAAATTAAATAAGCCAGACGGAGAAAGGCAAATACTTCATGGTACCACTTATATATGGAAACTTAAAAAAAAAAAAAAAAGTTAAACTCGAGTAGAAAGAGAAAGTAGAATTGTGGTTGCCAAGGGCTGGGGGTTGAGAGAAATAGGGAGAGGTTGGTAAAAAAGTACAAGCTTTCAGCTATGAGATGCATAAGGTTTGAAGATTTAATGTAAAACATTGTGACTATAATTGATAACACTAAATTTATATAATTGAAATTTGTAAGAGAATATAACTTTTTTGCTTCATCAAAACAACATAAATCAATGCTGCTTATTTTAATATTAAGTTTATACTTTTAATATGTAGATTCATTCAATTTTTTAAAGTTTTTAATTTGAATTCCAGTATAGTTAACATACAGTGTTATATTAGTTTCAGGTGCACTATAGTATAGTGATTCAACAATGCTATATATTACTCAGGGCCCATCATGGTACGTGTACTCTTAATCCCCTTCACCTATGTCAACTATCCTTCCCCCCCCCTCCCCACCCCCACCTCTGGTAACCATCAGTTTGTTCTCTATAGTTAAGAGTTTCTTTCTTGGTTTGTCTCTCTCTTTTTCGTCCTTTGTTCATTTGTTTCTTAAATTCTGCATATGATTTGCTTAAATTTTACAGTTTCCTAATGAGGCTGTAACCATAAGGAATTTATACCATGTTTATGTAAGTTACATATACTTGAATATATGTCATATTCAGGTAATTTGTCAACACTGGGTATCATATATTCTTTTTCCTTGAAAAGGGGTCTACTCACTACCGAAGTTGGAGAGATGATGTCCTGGGGCCCTGAAAGAAATAGGGCATGAATAGATTATATGCAGCACTCACATTTGCATTGTAATCAGTTATGGATTCCTATTGGCACGAGGGCATTAAATGTTTTGTAAATGTTTCTTTGTGACAAGGGATGTAGAATTGTGGCAATAGTTCCTGTTTCATAATTCAACTTTGTCCATCACCAACTTGTAGAAAATAGGGTTTAAAGAAATCAGCTAGAGTGGCCTGCTTTCAACACTGAGAGTTAGTGATGCAAGGCCATGTCAGCTCCTACCAAAGATTCCTACTCACGCTCAGGGCACATAAGTAAGGTAAGGAACTGCGGACTGAGAGGAACATCGATCAGCTTCCCCAAGTGCTCGTCAACAAGATCACCATCCCAAGAGTAGATACCTGCAAGAAGTCTGTCCACTGAATCTGTGAATTTACACCTGAGACTTTGATCTGTTTTCACAGTGTCACTTCGGGTATGTTCATCTTTAAGACATCTTCATCATTTGAAACATGTTTGTTTTTTTGTGGTGCCAAGATTGTTCTTTCAAATTTTCTTTAGGGTCACGGAAGGATGCTGGCTGTGGTCCGTGCACTCGCAGAAACTATAAACCATCTTTGAGGAAGGACTCAGTCTACCTGAAGAGTGTGTTGAAAGGAAAAGTAAAACAAAGTCGTGGAACTGCAAGAAGAGGATGAAATGGATGAAGAAAAAGAGAAGAAAACCATGTCTCAGCCCCAAAGTAAGGCTTTTTGGTGTAGACATACATAGTTTCTAAATGGATGGTACAAATTCATCTAAATGAACAAAATATGGACTATAAAAATGTTTAGTCTATTTGTGAGAATCATGCTTGTTGAGAACAAATTTAATTATTCAAATTCAAAAATCAATATTTAAAGGCTTACGACTAAACTATTACCTATAAAAGGCATGGCTCATTTGCTACATTCTGTTTATGCTTTTCTGTTTCACTTTTATCAGTTCCTCAGGACAGGAGGATGGTGTAAAAAGGGGTTTACCAGAAGTGAGTATTGAGTAACAGTCTCATCTTAAAATAGTTTTGTAACTTGTTATGCAAAATCACAGTTGAGAAAAAAACCATTTAGTGTCATTAAGCAGATCAATTATACTATCTCTACACCTAGTATTTTTTAGTCCCTTCTCTTTCACAGAGAATGTTCTATTTGTATGAATAAAGCAGCCAGTACATGCTCACCTTCAAGCCTCTTGCAGGTATAGCAATGTATCAGAGGAAAATTTTCACATAATTGCAATTTGAGTTAAAATAAACAATACAACTATGTCATTTCACGAATTGTAGGCAGGAATAAGATTTAGCTAATACCAAAATAGTACAATTTCACCACTAATTTTCTACCCCTCCTATATACCATGCACAGAAAAATAAGCTTACTAGACAATAAGAAATTTACTTTTCTATGAGTTATCTGTTGCATTCTTTTATTTTTTTTTTGTAAGTTTTCTAAGCTTATATAGATTTAGACATTGCTCTTTGACGGTAGGTAATAGGATAAGAGAAATCCTTTGTTTTGGACAGTCCTTATTTTTTGGTTTCTGTGGTCTTGGATGTTGTTCTTGGATTCTTTATTGGTGGTTAAGAGCATGAACTTTTGTGTTGGACACCAGGATTTGAATCTAGGGTCCTTTGCTTGCTGGTGCTGTGACAGTGGACAGGAGACTTTAAGGCTCATTCTTCCCCTGTCAAATGGGGTTGGGTTGTACACACTTCATCAATTTGTGATGAAAATTAAACAAGATAATATATGAAAATGTTAGCATAGTGCTTGGCACACTGCAACTGATGAATAAGTATCAGTTAACTTTAATATAGGTATTAGCATTATGGGGTTTACATATTTTTAAATGAGCTGATGTCTGCTAGTAATTGTACAGTTAAACACCGAGCTTCAAAGGGTATCTTAGTCCATGTAGGCTTTACGCTATATAGGAAAAATACTCTAGACTTTATGGCTTATCAATAGCAGAAATTGATTTGTCACAGTTCTGGAGACTGGGAAGCCTAAGATCAAGGTGCCAACAGATTTGGTGTCTGGTGAGAGCCCGCTTCCTGGTTCATAGATGGCCATCTACTTGTTGTGTTCTCACATGACGGAAGGGGCAAGAGAGCTCCGTGGGACCACTTTTATGAGAACATGAATCTCATTCTTGAGGGCTCCATCCTCATGACCTAATCACCTCCCAAGGTCCTCCTTCCTAACACCATCACGTTGGGGATTGGATTACAACATGAATTTTTGGCAGGCACCATTATTCGGTGTAGAGGGAGGGGTTAGAAACTCCAGTAAGCTGTGTATATTGAGTAATGATGGCTGGTTTGTAGTACTGAGGTATAGATTTTCTCCCATATCAAGAAGTAAGTTAAAGCTTATTAGATATTAAAATATTTAATATCTTAAAAATTAACCAACTTGTTTTATAGTCTTATTTATATGTATTTCCATTAATAATATTTTATGTAGAGAAGATAAATGCAAAAAGATTCGCTTATGAATCAGTATTTTTCTAATCTGAGTGTGCTGGAGAAAAATGTATATTATATGACATATAACATGGTTTCTTCATAAAGCTAACCAGTGCACTGATATAAGAAGATGCTAAAATTATCAGGGAATATTTTTCTAAGGACTGTAGGTATAAAAACTTCAGAGCAGGGATTTGGACACTGTGGTCTAGCTACTGATAAAGGATGCTGTATCAGGGTCCCATCGGGAAACAGATGGCACATTCAAGTTAGAATAATTCCGTGAGGGTTTATAAAGAAAGGTAATATTTAAAGGCATAGGCAGAGTGGAAACTATATGTATTCTATATGTGATACCCCAGGTCTGAGAATCATGAGTAGGGAGAGACATTCAGAACCAGGAAGGAGAGGGAATCATGTAGAACAGACCACTTTAGAAGAACAGTGACCTGTGGAGAACACAGAGAGCCCTTCTGTTTCAAATAAATTCCTGGACTCCATCCGGCTGCTTCTGCTCTCCTGCTAGATCTCCCTATTGGCCAAGCCCAAGAGAAGTTAAAGGGTAGAGGAAACTATTGCAATAGCCCATAGAGATCAACCACCCAGGGTAGAGCGTAGGATGGTGAGAGGTAGAAAGTAGACGTGAAGGGGCAAACAGAAGATGCCTGCATACATGTTGACATTATAAAAATCTAGAATTTATTTTTTCTTGTTATTATATTTATTGGTGGTGAGTGCTTATAAAAGAGTTGAAGCTTTATAAACATGCACTGCACAAGATCCTTACAGGAATTAAATTTTAAGCTACTTTTTGAACAATGGAAGAAAAGACCGTAGCTTAAAATCCATGTTTTGTTAAAAACAAACAAACAAACAGTGCTAGATTTCCTAAATCTCATTATGCCTGGGTGCCACCCTCTAAAATGTCATCTCAGTGCCCTGAGCTCCAAAGTTCAGCTCAGTGCTCACTTGTGTCATTCATTCACTCATCTTTCAACAAATATTTACTGACAGTCTCTAATTATTGTGTTAAGTTTTGGGTAAAAAGTAGTAAACTGGCAAAGTATTAAGTGGAGACATAATCTCCATTCTGAATCTAAGAATATTTTATTAAACCAATGGTTTAGTAGAGAACAGTTTTGAATCACATAGAGAAAGATTTAAATAGTTTAGTAAATCTGTGTTCATAAAGATAATCAAGAGGGACAGAACCATGTGATCACTGAAAGTCCAAATATAATATTAAAACATAAAAATCTGAGACTTTGCATAGCAGCCATTTACGTAGTAAGGGGCCACAGACTTTTTAGGCAGCATAGTCCCTCCCTCCCAAAAGAAAGACCTTTATCTTAAATTTTAAGGTGTCCAATTCTGGAAAAGCTGATGCCAATATGAATAGTGAGACAAAGCACAGGGTGCTAGCAGGATCTGGAAAGCACTGCTCAATATAGTAACCAAAGAACCATCTGCAATCATGCTAATTTCCTACTCTGCACAGTCTAATGCAGTGGGCACTAATAACCATTAGTTACGGTGGCTCTTATGCACTGAAAATGCCACTGAGACTAAGGAACTGAATTTGAAATTTTGCTTCATCTTAATTAATTTAAATGTAAATAGCTACATGTGGCTACAATAATGGACAGTGAAGATCTAGAACAAGATGTGCAAGATGGGGCTTGCTGATTCATTTAACCTCATTTCCTTTTTTTTTTTTTTTTAATTTTTTTTTTCAACGTTTATTTATTTTTGGGACAGAGAGAGACAGAGCATGAACGGGGGAGGGGCAGAGAGAGAGGGAGACACAGAATCGGAAACAGGCTCCAGGCTCTGAGCCATCAGCCCAGAGCCCGACGTGGGGCTCGAACTCACGGACCGCGAGATCGTGACCTGGCTGAAGTCGGACGCTTAACCGACTGCGCCACCCAGGCGCCCCCCTCATTTCCTTTTTTGACAGGGTTAACAACAGCTGTTCATTTACTCATACACCATCATGTGCCTAGCAGCATAGAGAGGAATTTCCATAGAGAGGAAATCAAAGATAGGTTTAAGAAGATAACAAGTGTTGGCAAGGAGATGCAGAAATCAGAACCCTTGTGCATTGCTGGTTATGAATGTAAACTAGTGCAGCTCCTGTGAAAAATGGTGTGAGGATAGCACAAAAAATTACACAGAGAATGACATGATCCAGCAACTCCACTTCTGGGTATGGACTCCAGAAAAATGAAACAAAAGACTGGAAAAGAAATAGCATTCAGCCTTTAAAAGGAAAAAGATTTGGGTCACCTGAGTGGCTCAGTCGGTTAAGATCTGACTCTTGACTTCAGCTCAGGTCATGATCTCACGGTTTGTGAGATTGAACCCTGCATTTGGCTCTGCGCTGACAGGATGGAGCCTGCTTGGGATTCTCTCTCTCTCTCTCTCTCTCTCTGCACCTCCCCCCTTAAAATAAATAAATATTTTTTTAGAAAAAGGAAAAAGATTCTGACACATGTTGTAACGTAGATAAATCCTGACCATTATGCTGAGTGAAACAAGCCAGCTAGTTACAAAGGAACAAAGATTGTGCCATTTCACTTATATGATGTATCTAGAGTAGTCAAAATGATACACACAGTAGGTAGAATGATGGTTGCCAGGGGCTGCAGAGAGGGGGGGATGGAGAATTAGTGTTTAATGGGCGCAGAGTTGTCAGTTCGGGTAGATAAAATTTTCTGGAAATGGATGGTGATGGTCACACAACAGTGTGAATGTACCCATGCAACTGAACTTTGCACTTTCTTTTTTTATTTTTTTTATTAAAAAAATTTTTTTGACGTTTTATTTATTTTTGAGACAGAGACAGAGCATGAACAGGGGAGGGGCAGAGAAAGAGGGAGACACAGAATCGGAAACAGTCTCCAGGCTCTGAGCCATCAGCCCAGAGCCTGACGCAGGGCTCGAACTCACGGAGTGCGAGATCGTGACCTGAGCTGAAGCTGGACGCTCAACCGACTGAGCCACCCAGGCGCCCCTGAACTTTGCACTTTCAAATGGTTACAATAGTAAATTTTAAGTCACATATATTTTATCACACACACAAAAAGACAGGTGAAACATATGTCCTCAAGGAGTTTACAAACTAGCGTGGCAAAGAGAAACGGTGGCTGGTGATAGGTACATGGTGTGGGGATAAAAAAATGTTTTTTTAGCTGAGGGCTATGGAGGAGTTGCATCTGAGGGGGTAGCGGGGCTAGATGTCCTTCCAATCCTGAGATTCAATGGGTTTATGAGCGCTTCAAATTTGGGATGGCAGTAGGGTATGAGATAGTGTATACAGAGGACAAGGCATCATGAGGCAGCTATGCCTTTCTCCAAGTGCTTTCCCTGCTTTATCTGGATTTACCCTAGAGTCCTCATCCATATTCATAGTTCAGACTGGAGGTGAAAGCCAACCTTTCCAGAAAAAATGTATAAAACATGGAGACCTACCTGGAAGCCTAGAAGGAGGTGGGCACATCAGCTGCAGAAAAGCCAGGTCAGTCTAGACTTTGTCATTACCAATATCTTCATCCCTTCATAATCTAAGTCTCAAAGATACCACTCCCTCATAACCAACTTGCATTTTTCCAACTGAATCTGTCTAACCCCCTCACTGCACAACTTCTTGACACCTGGAACGTTCAATCCATTAACCTAACACCTTTACACTTTGCCTCAACACCATCATTCATGTCCTCTCTTCTCTCCCCCCTTGGTTTAAATGCAACGGTCCTTCCTTATTATTCTCTTGCATAGATGCTCCATGCTCTTGTCCCTCTCTCCTCCATCCTATTCAGCTGGCCAACAGTAAACTCTGCTTGTATCTAGACCTCTGCCTAGCATTATTTGTACCCAAGTAGGCAAATGAGACTGGTCAGAACATGTAACTATTCTGACTGGTCTCCCTTTATATCCATGATCTGTGACTTCAAATGGACCCTATTGTTATCCAGCAATCTGACTATATTTTCAAAGTTCACTTACTCTCTCACAACCCCTGGATGATGTTTCAAGCTGACTACTCTCTTCTCAAACTTCCATCTCTACTCCTCACTCTCCACCAATAACTTTGCCTCTTCACTGAGAAAACATATTCCTGCCTCCACATTCACCAGCATCTGTGCCCATATATTGTGCCTCTCCTCCTGCAATCAGAAAAAAATTCTATCTTCTCCAATTTAACCCGAACATTGCATGTGCATTGAATTCCATCGTTGCTCATCTGCTCAAGAACATTGCTTCAGTAATGATCTTTTCTCTCCCGCATCATCACTTGTTCCTTCTTTTTCGGCTTATGTCCATGAGAATACAAACAGGTGTATCTTCTAATTAAAAATAAAAATCTCCCTCTTGACCTTATATTTCCTTCCAGCCTTTGCCTGATTTTCTGTCTCCATTTACTCTTTTTTTTATTCTCTCTGGGCCCAATCCAGACATGCGTTGATAACTACACACTACCCAAATCCTTCTTATCAAGTGTGCATTGACCTCCACATGGCCAAGCCCATCGCTCAGTTTTCAGTTCTAATTTTACTGACTTTAGCAGTGTTTGATAGAGTTTGCTCATTCTTGAAACATTGCTTTCTTTCACGTGGCTTCTGGAGCTCCATTCTTTGTTAGTCTACCCCCTGTATCACTGATTATGCCTTTTCATTCTCCTTTTTTTGATTCTTCATCCTCCTTGATCCCTGACCTTTGGAGTGCCCCATGGCTCAGACTGCAGACATCTAAATTCTACCTGCACACCACCGATACACTGAAGACTTCCCAATTGATATCATCATCCCAGACACATCTATCCAAATGCCTTCTTGACAACTCAAACTTAAAGTGTCCAAAATGTAACTCTTCGTTCCCAGCAATCTCCCCTCTCCTCCCCCCACCCCACAACTTCCTGCTCAAGCAGTCTTCCTGGTTAGTGTAAGGAACCTCTTTTCTTCTAATTGCTCTGAGTAAAAACCTTAACTCACTTCTTTTACTCTCTCATGTCCTGCACCCAATTAATCAACCAGTCGTGTCAGCTTCTCTTTGGGAAAATGCCCAGAACCTGCCCACTTCTTACCAGCTCTACTGCTATGGTTTTCTATCAGTCAGGGTTGTCCAGTGAAACAGAACTGTATGCAAATATATATATGAAACATTACAGAGGCTGAGAACTTCCAAGATCTGCAGTAGGCAAGATGGGGACCCAGGAAAGTTGGTGGTATAATTCCAGTCTGAGTCCGAAGGCCTGAAAAGCAGGAAAGCAAATGGTATAACTTCCAGTTTGAGGCCAAGTCTGAAGGCAGGAAAAAGTTGATATCCAAGCTCAAAGACAGGCCTAGAGAGGATCAATTCTCCCTTACCCAGCCTGCTGTTCCATTCAGGCCTTCAACAGATTGGATGACACCCATCCATATTAGGGTGGGCAATCTGCTTTACTCATTCTATAGATTCAAATGTTAATCTCATCTAAAACACTCTTACAGACACATCCAGAATAATCTTTACCCAATACCTGGGCACCCCATTGCCTAGTGGAATTAACAGATAAAATTAACACGCATGGTTTCCTAACTGGTCGGCCTTCTTCCATTCTCTCCCCCTAACTGGTCAACACAATAGCAAATTAAAAAAAAAAAAAAAAAAAAAGCCGTATCAGGTCACTCTACTACAAATTCTTCAATGTCTTCCTTTCTCAATCAGAGTAAACTTTTAAAGCTATCATGACCACCAAGGCCCTACGTGCTCCATTCTCCAACCCTAGCTCCATCACCCATCCATCCATTGCTCTCACCCCCCATTCTGTTCTACCCACTTTGATACTAATCCAAGAAGCCAAAAATGCTCCGGCCTCAGGGCCTCTACACCTACAATCTCTCTGCCTGAAATGGTCATACCCAAATATCCACATTACTTCCTCCTTCAACTGCTTTTGTTTTCTTTTCTTTTTTATCTTGGAAGCCTTTGAAATAAACTTTTTTTTTTTTTTTTTTTTTAGTTTATTATAGCACCGTTCAATCTCTCTTAATTTGCTTTACTTTTATTTAAAATTTTTTTTTAATGTTTATTTATTTTTGAGGGAGGGAGAGACAGAGCATGAGTAGGGAAGGGGCAGGGAGAGAGGGAGACACAGAATCTGAAGCAGGCTCCAGGCTCCGAGCTGTCAGCACAAACCCCGACGCAGGACTGTAACCCGCGGACTCTGAGATCATGACCTGAGCCAAAGTCGGATGCTTAACCGCCCGAGCCACCCAGGTGCCTGTAGCTTTACTTTAAATAAACGTTATTTTTTAGAACAGTTTTAGATTTACAGAAAAATTGCAAGGACAGTATAGAGTGTTTTCATAGACCTCGTACCCATTATTACCTCTCCTATTATTACCATCTTCTAATTAATATGGCACACTATCACAACTAACGAACAAATCTTGATACTATATTGCTAATGAAAGTCCATCCTTTATTCAGATTTCCTTACTTTTTACCTCATGGCTCTTTTCTGTTCCAGGATCCTATTCAGGATCTCATGTATATATTTAGGTGACACGTCTCCTTAGGCTCCTCTAGACTGTAGCAGTTTTTCAGACTTTCCTTGTTTCTGATGACATGGACAGCTCAGAGAAATATTGGCCATGTATTTTGGAGGGTGTCCCTCTGTTGTCACATTTTTCTTATAACAACTGGGGTCATGGGCTTGGGGGAGGAAAGCCACAGAGGTAAAGTGACATTTTCATCACATCATATCATGAGCACATACTATCAATATGATTTATGGCTGTGAATATGGACCTTGATCTTCTGGCTGAGGTGGTGTCTCCATTGTGAAATTATTCTTTATCTCCCTTCTACGCCTTATATTTTGGGAGAAGTCACTATGGGCAGGCCATACTTAAGGAGTGGGAAGTTATGCTTGTCCTTAAGGGTCGAGTATCTACATAAACTTTTACGAATTCTTCTGCAGGGGAGATTGATCTCTTTAGCATTTATTTATTTATTCAACTACTTACACCATTAGGAACTCATGGATTTTCTTTTTACTTCGGATTGTAGTCTAATACTACTGTATTGTCTGTGTGTATTTAACATTCCCTAACTTTTAAGTCTCAGTCTGGTTTTCAAGGTACTTACCACCATTTAGCGTAATGTACACTTTATGTGTTTGTCTTTCCCCACTGGAATGCCAGGTCTTCGAAGTCACGGTCTTGGTGTTTTTAACCACGGTAAGTATCCTCAGCCCTTGGGTGGACGCTCATGTGGTACTGAATGAATGAATGAATGAATGAATGAAGCCGGCTGGGGTTCTAGCTGGGGTTCTGGCCCACTTGAGGCGGGTGAGTCCAAGAGGGATCTGACTTGGCGGTGCTCAGCCTCGCTTTATACGCTCAGGCTCACGGCCCGCCGCCTCGCGGGTCGCCGCAGGTGCACGGCTGGGGGCCACACCCACACTCAGAACCCAAGCACGCGGCCGCGCCCCGCGGAACGCAGCGGCCGGCAAACGTCACCGGCACGAGGGGGATTCCTGGGGAAAGTCCGGCGCCCCCGGGCCCCTCCCCGCGAGGAGGGTCGGGGAGCAGGTGAGGCGCCTCGGGCCGCCGCGGAGACCGTCCGCGGGCGCACAGGCGAGGTGAGGCTGCAGGAGCGGCGCGGCCCGGGGCTGCCGGCCCCCCGGGCTCTCGCACTCCGGGCGGGGCGGGGACGGGCGCGCGGGCGGCTGGCGCCGTCGTCCCGGGGCGGGGCCTGCTCCCCCAGCTGTGGGTGCTGCCGACGCTGCTGGGGGCTGGGTCGGCGGCGCCCTGATGCGGCGGCGGCGGCGCGGTGCTCGCGGGGCCGCGGAGGACCCCGGCCTGGGCCGCGGGAGGCGCCGGGATCCCCGCCGCCAGGAGTCGCGCGACAGGTTTCCTTCCTTCTCACGACGCCCAGCGTGGGACCGGCGCCCGCGCAGGACGTAGCTTCTCGGTTCGCACGCTCGGTCCCGTACCTGGTTCGTTTTTTACCCTTGTGCCTCTTTTTCCCTCCCTAAGCGCCCCAGGAGGAGCGAGGACGCGCCCCGCTGAGTTGTGCGCCGAGAGCTGCGGGGGGGCGTCGGGGTGGCCTCGCTGGATGGGGCGTCGAGGGATGTCCCGGGGGAGGGATTTCGGGTCTGGCCCCGGTGCTCACGCCGCCTTTTCGCGCCTCGAGAAACACGGCCTTGGGTTTCTTACGTACATCGGAGTGATTTTGTTTTTTTCTCCCAGTGGGCAAGGGACCGCGCATTTAGGGCTTCACAGAAATTCTTTCAGATACCTGTTGATAGGCTTCTGGCACAACGTCTCTAAGTAAGACTACTTTTGTTTTAAGTTGAAAGGCTGAGGTTGTTTTGAATTACTGGGGACATTACTTCGGTGTGATCGTCTGTTCACTCCCTATTTTAGGTTACGCTTTCTCAAAAACACCGGAATGGGTGCTTCTTTTTTAAATTTTTTTTTTCAACGTTTATTTATTTTTGGGACAGAGAGAGACAGAGCATGAACGGGGGAGGGGCAGAGAGAGAGGGAGACACAGAATCGGAAACAGGCTCCAGGCTCTGAGCCATCAGCCCAGAGCCCGACGCGGGGCTCGAACTCCCGGACCGCGAGATCGTGACCTGGCTGAAGTCGGACGCTTAACCGACTGCGCCACCCAGGCGCCCCCGAATGGGTGCTTCTTGACTTGAACTTGACATAATGACTCAGGAGCCAGGAAATACGAAGAAATTGATATTGCCTTGAAATAGTTCCTTCCAAGCCCACATAAGACTTTTTTTTTTAGAAGAATGAAGACAAGAAGTAGTGGCAACGTGACTTCAAGAGCCACACCGTCCCGGGAGGGAATTCTAGACTTCGCTGACACTAGCTGAGATCTGTTATTACTTCCTGTGGTTCTCATGCACTTGTTTAAGCCGTTTCTCAGCAAAGGGAGGAGTTGTTATTTCCACCCGGGTATCCAAAGATGAGTCACAGGGCTGTTCTTTTCAGTTGAGTCTTTGTTAATGAACTTTTGAAAAGCGAGGTTTGCTCTGGGTGTGTGTAAAGGAAGATTCAGATGCGAAATGCATTCAGTGTTAAACTCGAGCTAGTGGTGTCAGAAGTAACAGTTCAAGTTTTCAGTTTCCTAAAGTGCCTGATGGTACAGCATACCAGCTAGGGTCACTAGGCTGATGTCAGATAACCATTGAAATCATGTGCTTTGCCACAGAGGCCCAAGAGAAAATGAAGTTCATTATTCAATAACTGTATGTTATTACTTTCAATGGTATGGTATGGTAGAAATATGCCATTATACAAAGTGATTGAATGTCACTCTCTGAATCCAAATAATTTGGACAGTTTGTCTTTAGTAAGTTAGTGCCACGTGAAAATTTTTGAAGATGGTGGATACCAGTTGGAGCTGAGAAATTAAAATATTTAAGCTGAGAGGTCCCATTGCTCTTGGGAAGGAACTGTACTGTCTCCATGGGTAGTAGAGAAGAAGACAGCATCTCTGTTGGAGGCGAGGTGAGCTGAGGTCAGTGCAACAAACGGTCAGCGCAACAAACAAATCAGGCACCTTCTTTGTGCCACACTCTTCACAGAGCTCTGGTTATGTAATTGTGAATACGACAGGATGTTGCTGAAAAGGGCCATAAAGACTAGTGTGGAAGGTTGGAAGAGCCAATGAGGGAGATGGGAGCTATGACCAATCTATGCCCACAGTAGAGCTTCTGTCCCAATATGACTGGTGTTTGTGCAGATCTGAGATTTTGAATGAACAGATTTTTGATGTTTCCTCATTGCTGAAAGAATGAGTAAAGTTTTAATTTTAATCACCTATTTTGTCGACAGCCTGTTGTGCTTATTCAGTAAGCATTCCATTCAGTGAATGATTTAAAAATGTATTAATTGGAAAGGCATGATTTTTAAAGTGTTTGATAACCATATTTCATATTATTTCGTGGGTAAAAAGAAAGCCAGCCTGGTGTTACCCCTAGACAATCACAGGTACTTATAATTTACTCACCTTTTAAAAATAAAGTAGTGGGGTGCCTAGGTGGCTGAATTGGTTAAGCATCCAACTTAAGCTCAGGTCATGATCTCACAGTTTGTGGGTTTGAGCCCCATGTCAGCTCTGTGTTGACAGCTTAGAGGCCTGGAGCCTGCTTTGGATTCTGTGTCTCCCTCTCTCTCTGCCCCTCTCCTGCTCACGCTCTGTTTCTATCTCTCAAAAATAAACGTTAAAAAAATTTTTTTAAGTAAAAACAGAGTAGCTAATTAATGGCTTATAATTTTATAACACCATATTGAAGCAACCTACTGATCATTGTTTTTTGTAGTTCAAATCAATCTTTTCTAACATACTGTCACTGCACAAGTCAAAATGACTAAGTCCACTGCGTCACAGTTTACTGTTGAGACTGAAATCTCCTGAGGTACTTTTGGACTTGATGCCAAAATCTATTCAATTTCTACAATTCTGTAAGGTATCCAGCTAGTGAGGGAAACAATACTAAATTTGAGATAACTCTAATTTCCATATTTCTTTTCTCTCTTGAGGGCCTCAAAGTTACTTTATCTATGGGGAAGAAAGGGTTGAGTGTGTTCTTCATCACTGTGCTCTCTGGCCTTGGTACAGGCATTACTCGTGGCAGGTGTTAGGAAGTATTTATTAATTGAATAATGAGCCTTAATGTAAAAGGGGGAGTTTTCAGGCGGGTGGAGGGATAGTCAGCCCAGCAGAAGGATCAACATTGTGTTGTCAGGGAACACCAGCCTGGTCAGTGTGGGCACGGGATGAGAGCTGGGGAGACAGATTGGGCCGCATCAGAAAGGCCCATGTGCCAGGTTGGACCTGTGACTTTATCCTATGGAAGACTTCAGCAGGTGAATGATATCGTCAGATATGTGTTTTGGAAAGACAATTTAGAATCAAGATGGAGAACAGATTGGATGAACACAACTCTAGCCTTAGGGCGCACACAGGAGATTACTATAATATTTGAGAAGAGAAATTGGAGAAGGCTTGAGTCAGGCAGTGATGGTGAGGAGTGGAAAAGAGGGAAGGAGCTGACGTGTTTAATAGGCAGAACTTGGCTACATCTTTAGAGGTGGGCAGTGAGAGGAAGGAGTTTAGGATGACTCCTACATTCCTAGTTAATGGCCAAGAGTGGGATGTAAGTGAAAGAATAGGTGTGCTAAATGAGGGCCTCATTCAGTGCTTGACACATAATCAGCGCTCATTAAGTTTTGAATGAATTAATTAATAACAAAAAAAAACAACAACAATAGCTAAAACGCTTATCGGTGCCAGGCACAATTCTAGGCTCATTATATGAACTCAGTCTTTTCCTCCTCAATGAAATCCTGTGAGATGGGTGCTATAACCGACTGCTTTTGACAGGTGAATGAAGTGTAATGTTAGTAATTGATAGAGGTAGGAATTGATCCCAAGCGCTTAGCTCCAGAACTTACATTCTGAACCACACTGCTTTGCTATGGTATCTCCAAGAGTGAATGAGTGGACGAATGAAGTCTCAGACACTGTGGCAAACTCAAATTGGAGTCACTGTCTTGATGCCAACAGTTGTTC
Source organism: Leopardus geoffroyi (assembly GCF_018350155.1). NCBI lineage: Eukaryota > Metazoa > Chordata > Mammalia > Carnivora > Felidae > Leopardus > Leopardus geoffroyi. The sequence continues at coordinate 130,114,433 of NC_059332.1, forward strand.
CTCATTCAGGGTTGGCCCGATATATAAGATGGGCCCTCAGAGGCTCTGTTGTGCTGCATGGCACCCCTCCCCCTTGGTTCACCCCAAGGAATATCTGGTTGATCTAGGAATAGACCTAGAATCATCAGAAAATTTCTCCTGGGAATTAAAACACTTTTATGAAGACTCACTCTCGCTGAAAGTTCCCAGAGCTTCTACAACTACGTCTTCCGAGCTGCCTTGGTTACTACTTACTCTCCCTAGACACTGAATGTTCACTGCTTTGTGTTTCTTAGAGGCAGTCAATGATCTGTTGCTAAAATCTGTAGTATTCCTCTGGGGATACTAGAAAGGCTGAAATAGAAAGGGGAAATAGAAAGGCTGGCCCGGGGGTATTAATCTACAGAGCAGGGTCCAATGGTACAACAATTACTAACAAATTCAGGCAGGTGCATAACTCAAGTCTTACACTCCTGTTTTGTGGTCTGCCTTCAAGGGCCTGTTTTGTTCTGGTTTCACCCTGAAGCTTACCTGCCCCTCTTGTCTCTAACTTCCAGAATCTTATTAAGTGAAGCTGGCCGGCAGTGTCCCTGTCCTCTTGACTTCAACTGAGCAAAATGGCTCATACTTCTAGGGATTAGGGCCTGTTTTCTTTCTTTTTATTTTTAATGTTTATTAATTTTTGAGAGAGACAGAGACAGAGCACAGGCAGGGGAGGGGCAGAGAGAAGGAGACGCAGAATCCGAGGCAGACTCCAGGCTTCTAGCTGTTAGCACAGAGCCCTACATGGGGCCCGAACTTACAAACTGTGAGATCATGACCTGAGCCAAAGTTGGACACTTAACCGCCTGAGCTACCAAGTGCCCCACAGGGCTCGTTTTCTGTTTTCAGCATTCAGGTAGATTCCTTTGGTCTTGATAAGGGTATTTTTGATAAACAACCCCTCCTTCCCCTCAAAACCTGGCCTCAGCTCTTCACCATTCTCATTGTTTCACGAGTTGGATTAAGACTATGATTTTTGTTCAGGAATCAAGGTCTAATTATCTGCTCTTCACAAGCCTCACTTTGGACTATTTAAAGATTGTAAACACTGAATTATTATTCTACCTAAACTGAATCAGCAAACTCTAAGTTTGAAGTTTTAAAATATTTACTCCATGCATGAAGGAAATGTTTCATTCAGCATTTCTTCAGATTTAACAGGAAATCAAGGTATTTATAGCTTCTCATTATATGAGACTGACATGAAGCCTTCTGGATTGATCTAGCCCACATGTTTACCCCTTGGTCTGAATCCCTGTATACCTGTCTGTAATTCATTCAGTGCTCAAATAATAAGAAAGGGAAGAGTTTGGGTTAATATTTTACGTGGGTCTGTCTTGCGTCTTCATTTTGATTGTGGTTTCTCTGCGAGCAGAGAATCACTGGGGCTGGGGGCTTTCATAGGTCTGTCAGCTTCCTTCCAGTTTTAACCATTCCATGACTTGCTGATAATAAAACCATCTGTCAGATGAAGTCATTTGTTAACCACGCCTTCTACATCTGTAAATACTAGACGTTATTTGTATATCTCATGTAAGTTCTTGGTAACATTCAATAATTTGGTAACTTTTAACATAAAGCATAGTTTTAGAATTGGTCATTTCTTATTATCCTCCTTGAGCTAACTCAGTGTTTTCAACTTGATTTGTGTACTGTTTTGTTTTGTTGTTTCTTTTCAGTGGCTACAGTATCCAGGTAATGCAGAAAATACTAAGTGGCTTGGAAAAGTATTCCTCATTTTATATACCCAGCTGCTTTACTTGTTTCTCTGCTCGAGGATGCAAAGTGATACTCCATTACTCATTGCGTAACTTATTGGGCAAAAATGTGAATTCCGACTTTACAGAGTAGTGGAAATTGCTCTGTTGCTATCTTCATATGGAAACACTCTGTTTCCAATAAACAGAGTATTATTCTGTCTTCTGTTTCAGTTTCAGGATTGCAGCAACGCATGTGTCACCTGGTTTTACTTCTAATTTTTTTTTTATTACGTGCCCAGGTGTATTGATTAGTGGCACAGATCTGTTGATTTGAGAAAGTAGGACACAGTGTGTAAGCTGAATCATATCATGTTGGTAAATCCCTCCTGCCTTCCCTGATTACTGCACGGTAAACCAGGGCCTAGCTGATAATACATACAGCTCTTCATTAGTTACAAAATACTCTCATATATATTTCCTCTTTTCCTTCTCATAAAAGCCTGGCAAAAAGTATTATTGTTCTTATCTGTATTTGAGGTCTATACATGAGGAGGGACACTCTTGGAGAAGTTAAGTGACCACCCAATTTCTCTAGAAGTAAGGTACAGACGCCCACTCCCCTGTGCTGTCGCTACCTGACTGAAAAAGGCAACTTCACTCTCTTAGTTCACGTTTCCTGAAAATAGACTGTGAGATTTGCGTACAGGGGGTTTATTGAGAGGTGCTGTGGGAACAGCACTTGTCAGGGAGAGAGAGCAGCAGGATTATGCAGAGGAAGGAACTGAACCACCGTGCGGGTACAGTGGTGGGCCCAGCCTTGGAGCTGGAATGGCCCTTCAGAATTGCTCTGCCAGCACACGAGCTGGTCATCTGAATTCCCTGCCTAAACAGGTCATTGGTTGCAGGCCACACCAGGCAGAAGGTGCCGTCTTGGAGCGAGCAGCTTTCCTTCAGTCAAGGGCAGTTCCTAGAGCTGTGAGCCTTCGGTAGTCAACATTTCTGGCAACTGGGAGAATGAGGGCCTTGGTCCTAAAGGGATCAGAGTATCACATCATCCACAACTGTTGTACGGAAGGGAATGTTTTTCTCTGCAAGGGCCTCGCTTGTGTCTTTCTGGCCCAGACGGTTGCCCTGCTGAGTGGAGCCCAGAAAGTTGGCATTTTTTCCAAGGCCCTTAAAGATTTAGAATGGCTGACCGGGCAGCAGGAAGGTAAAGTAGCCTTAATCCCAGGAAGGTTAGGAGCCTGGTGAAGGAGGGCCGGGATGGGCGGAGTGGTGGTACCTGGTAGAGAAGTAACCTCTGACGCCACAGCTAACTGGAAGCCCTTGTCTGTCTGGACCCAGAACAGAAGTGGAATGCATGCTAGTCTTTGCTGTAATTCAGGGCTGTAACATTGTTGAATGGATATTAAGCTACGTTTTCTCTCTTTTTTCTTCCTTCTTCCCTTTCTCATTTTTCTGTGCCTTTGAAAAACCCCAGAACAGTCCAGTGACTCTCAACATGTAGCCTGTAGATTATAATCACCAGAATTACCTGGGATCTCTAAAAACAACACCCCCCCCCCCCACCAACCAAACAACAAAATAGAAGACAGAGAGTCCAGGCCCACATTTGATATCTATTGGAACAGAATATTTAAGAGTGGAGCCAATGAATTGATATTTTCAAAAAACTCCCCCACCTGATTTTTATACATGTTATAGTTTGAGAACCATAGACCCAAACTCTTATGCTTTTGCTGGTGACCAAGCCTATTGAGATTTTTCAAATTAGCAAGAAGTTAATGAAAACCAGGGGGCCACCTGGCAGGCTTCATATAATGATACTCACCCCTAATCTTTCATAGCAAAATCCTGGTGTGGCCAAGAGAGCCTGCCCCAAATTCTTTGGCTGGCATCTGCCCCAGATTGCTGGAAAGAGAGTGATGATTCTGACTTGGCCTTTTACTAGCTGGGTGAGAGATGCCAAATTCCTTGAATAGTCACAGGGGGGAAATCAGTGATTTTATAGGAATCAGAAAACTTTCTAGGAGAATAAGAAGGTTCCAAGAAGTTTTATGTCAGATAAAGCTTTGAGGTACTGTCTGCTAACTTTAAATGACCATACAGGGGCACCCGGGTGGCTCAGCCCGTTGAGCATCTGACTCTTGATTTCGGCACAGGTCATGATCCTGGGGTTGTGGAATCAAGCCCCACATTGGACTCTGTGCTGAGCATGGAGCCTGCCTAAGATTCTCTCTCTGTCTCTTTTTCTCTCTCTCGGTGCCTGGATGACTCAGTTGGTTAAGTGTCTGACTGGCTCAGGTTATGATTTCATGATTCATGGGTTCAAGCCCCACATTGGGCTCTGTGCTGACAGCTCAGAGCCTGGAGCCTGCTTGGCATTCTGTGTCTCCCTCTCTTTCTGTCCCTCCCATGCTCATGTTCTGTTTCTCTCTGTCTCTCAAAAATAAATAAACATTTATAAAATTAAAAGGAAAAAAGATTCTCTCTCTCTCAATCCCTCTGCTCCCTCTGCCCCTCTCCCACTCTTGCATGGGCATGCACACATGCTCTCTTAAAAAAAAAATTTTTTTTAATTAAATGACCATACAAAAGGATGAGAGAGAGAGAACTATGAACAGGAAAATATATTATCTTATTCATTGAAATTGGGAATAATTATTGTTCTTCAAAGGGAAAAGCACTTTTAAACCTACTGATTCTGAGTCCGGTCATTGCAGGAAGTATTAGTCTCCTAAAGAAGAGTCTGATACATTCCTAGGACAATATGATGCTATATGCTGGGCACTTGGGGGTACATGGCAAACACAGCAGGTATAGCCCCTGACCCCCTGGAACTTATGGGCGAGCAGACAGGATAGACAGTAAAACAATTAACAATAGAATACAGTAAATATCAGGAAAGAGGAAGTGCCACAAAGTGTGAGATCATAGAATCAGTCCTCCAGTTTAGTCTAAGGTCAGAGAGTTTCCCATTCTTGTGAAACATACAAGAATAGAAGCTATGAGGCTGGCTTTGGTGATAAGACAAAGGACCTCTTTTTAACAAAGGAAAATCTTTCGGTCTGTCTAATTCAAAATCGGCCGATCCTTCACGTGTGTGTGTGTGTGTGTGTGTGTGTGTGTATGTGTGTGCGTGTGTGCGTGTGTGTCTGTGTCTTCTGCCTGTCCAGTGTGTAAGCACACGTGTTGACGAAGAGAGATCAAGAAAATCACTCCTTCATTTAATGACTAAAATAGATAGCAAAGAACAGAGAAGGAAGTCGGTTTGCATTTCATTCGATGTGCCATTGCCCAAAGTTAATTAATATTTTAATATGTAGTAAAAGAAAATAAATTTAGAGCTCTGAAAATCATGAGCTTTATATCACAACTTTTTAAAAGTAAATTTTAAGAATCTGAGGATTCTGGCGCAGGAGGGTGCTTGACAGATTTGCGTTGGGTTCTGTTACAGACCCAGTTTGAGGCACATTTGCTCAGTGGTCAGTGTCTGTTCTTCTCTTCTTCCTGCAGCAGTGGTTTTTGTAGTATGTGGCCTCTGCCTGGTGTGGCAGCTCCTACTGGGCTCTTCTGTCTTTTTCTGGCCCATTCTTTCCCTTGTATTTTTTCTGTACCTGCTTGTTTTTCCCCATAACTTACAGACTTAGTTGAGGGCAGGGATTGTGATTTCTGGATTTTTCAATCTTTGAATCTCCTGCAGCTCTTCTATTATAATTTATTTACATTAATTACATTTAATAAACAACCTTGAATGTGGTATCTGAGTTAAGAGGGGATCCTTGGGTTGAGAAAGTAACCGGATTGGTTCTCTATTGAGAACATATTTCTTGTTTAACCTGACATCACAAAGCAAAGACACCAAGGGCTAACATGGGCATATTTATCTTGTGAATGTCTACTTTAAGTACTAAAAATGCCAGTCACTTGACTGACGGCAGGGGGGGGAGGATTAAGTCATCATGAAGCAGCACTTACTAGATGTAGACAAAAGTGTAGAATGTTCTGCTGGGTCTCACCTAAGTCAACTTAAACACATGTCTACGCCATCCAACATCTTAGAATAACATTGATACTAAAAATCAGAATTAAAAATCATTGTGCAAGTGACAACATAATTCAGGCTCAAAATATGACTCGGATGGCATGTGATGTCCTATGATGACCATTTACCATGTTTTCTTACGTCTTTCTTCCCATGCCTTGGCATGTTCCTTGGTTTATTTCAAGTATGACTTAATTTATGTTCTAATTTTTTGTCTTGCTTTTGCAGTGAATATTATATATAGGGAGTGTCTGAGTGGTTGGAAATAATTCTTGACATTTTTTCTTTTGCTTCTATTTTGTATAGGTCAAACTTAGTTTATTGCTGAAGTATAGGTTATAAGTTAGGCCACTATGAATTTTGTGGAATACTTTGTTAACTGTAAATTCATTCAACTTTGATATTTTCCTTAAGAATTGGAATTTTTAAATAAAAAGTTAGGGTGGTGAAATGAAATATTTTCTCCTTTAGAAAATGGAGAACTCTAGAAGATGAAACTCTTTACAACTTGTTCCCTAAAGAATCAAAATTATAATAGTGTCAACTCATCTGAAAAGAGGAACATTCCATCCTGTCGGTGTATATTTATTGTTGTTTAGTTGGAAAATTTGTCAAGTTATTAATTGCCCTTTGCCGAAACTTAGAGTGCTATGGACATTTTCTCCTTTTTGTTGATATCTAGATACCTATACATACCACGGATAACAGCGTGAGCACAGCATAAGGGTTTTTAAATTTGTATTTTTAATTGAACCATAGTACATGAAATATCATATTCGTTTCAGGTGTGCAACATAGTGACTTGACATTTATATACATTACAATGCTCACCACAATAAGTGTAGTTACCATCTGTCACTGTACAATGTTATTACAGTGTTATTGACTCCATCGTCTATGCTGTCCTTTACATTCCTGTGGCTTATTTATTTCATAACTAGAAGTTTGTAGATCTTAATCCCCTTCACCTACTTCTTCCATCCCAGCACCTCCCAGGCTTCTGGCACCACCAGTTTGCTCTCTGTATTTATGAGTATGTTTCTGTTTTGTTTTTGTTTTTTCATCTGTTTGGTTTTCTAGATTCCACATGCAAGTGAAATCATGTGGTATTTGTCTTTCTGTGTTTGACTTATTTCGCTTAATATACTGCCTGCTAGGGCCATCCACATACACAATATGTTTTTTCATTTGTATTCTTTCCATCTAGTCCTAGTAGCTAAAGCATAGATAAATCTTATATTCTGATTTTCCCACTCATTTCTGGCTAAATTAATAAGTCTAATGTATTATTTTTAATTTGCATATATTTTCCAAATAGCAGATAATAAATATTTCATATTTTTATTGAGAATATTTTATCTCCTGTGAAATGTCTTTCTATATACTTTACTCGATAATTTATTGCCATGTTATTTTACCAGTTGGGGTGTCTCTGCATACAATACCGAGTACCTACACAATGTCTGTTATGTTTTGTGCAAATATTTTCTTCCAATCTCTTGCTTTAATCCTTAGTATTTGTTACTCCTTTTTGTTGCAGAGAGATTTCACATTTTATTTAGTCAAATTTAGTTATCTTTTTCTCTGAGATTTCTTCCATAGCCTCACATCTCATGGAAAGTTATCATTTTCAGGGCGCCTGGATGGCTCAGTCGGTTGAGCATCCGACTCTTGATTTGGGCTCAGGCCATGATCTCACAATTTGTGAGACTGAGCTTCGAGTCAGTCTCTGTGCTGACAGTGCAGAACCTGCTTGGGATTCTCTCTCTCTCTCTCTCTCTCTCTGCCTCTCCCTTGCATGTATGTTCTCTCTGCTCTCTCCCTCTCTCTCTCTCAAAATAAATAAATAAAATAAACTTAAAAAAAAAGAAATTTAAAAAAAAGAAAGTTATCATTTTCCCAGAGTACTGATATTCAACTTCACTTTCTGTTAGTGTTTCTGTTATTGATTTTGCATTTTTAATTCTTTAATGTCCCTAAGGTGTATCGTAGGGTCTCCAGTAAGTATTAGAGAAGAATAAATTCTTTTTTTGTATGAATATAATTTATTGTCAAGTTGGCTTACATATAACACCCAGTGCTCATCCCAACAAGTGCTCTCCTCAATGACCATCACCCAATGAGGAGAGGAGTCAATTCTTACTAGTCAATTATACCAGCCTAGTTGCTTATTTTTTTTTTCCCTCCACTATTCTTCTTGATGGCTTCTTTCCATATACTAAGATTTTGTATAAAATTGGTCTGTTTCTTAGTGTTGTATTCATGTCCATTAATCTAATTTTTATGTTTGCAAAATTATTATGCTTTTAACTATGGTCTTATGCAAGTGGTAATATCAGCAAGAGCTTTCCTCTTTTTACCAGTGCTATATTCTTTTCAATTTATAAAAAACTTTAATCATTTGTTATTTGAACTTTATTTAAGGATCATTTTATTTTTTAGAATTTTTTTTAAACCTTGGTCAGAATTTTGGATTTAGTGCAATCAAAAAATTAACTTGGGGGGAATTCCAGATTCCACTAATACATGTGTCTAAGTGCTCATTCTCAAGTGGAATCTGTAAAGAGGTGGTTGTGTGAGAAAGACAGGGAGAAAGAAGTACGCAGCCAGGATGGAGGCTCCGGAATTCACAGCATCGCCCTGTAGGTGGTGTTTTGGATTTCCGGAAAGCCTATATCGTTCTTTTTTCCTGCTTGCTTCTCTTCCTTCCTTCCTTCCTTCCTTCCTTCCTTCCTTCCTTCCTTCCTTTCTCTAGTTTTTAATTGTATCAAACATGCACACATAATTGAAGAGTAATGAAAAATGAAAGTCTGATAAAAAAAAAAAAAGTCTGTCCCTTTCTATTTCATTTATTTCCCTCTCCCCAAAGGCAACCACTTTCAACTACGTTTACTTATTCTTTTGGTGTTTATATTTATACCTCTAAATAATATGCTCCTGTTACTATTTCTTGATTTTTTCCATTTTGGGCATCATCTATTGATTTCCTTGTGCAGCAGGTGATGATTTAGCTCATTTTCAGCCCTTGCTGCCAGAGACAGGCACCACTCTTGTTCCTTCAAGAACTGTATTCATCCTCCCAGTACAGCTGAATCCTAATTTGAGTTACATCAATATGTAACGATTATATGCTTGTGGTTATGGAAATACCAATTACAGCAGATCCATGTTTTATATCAGGGTTACTCTCCTATAACTACATAATTGTTTGGGGTTGTTGTTGTTAGTTTAATTTATACTTACAACCTATTCAATCCCAAATTGTCTAAATCTCCTCCCAAGAAATTTGGACCCATCAGGAATTCTGAGTTTCATGTTTCTGAAGAAATCTCTCCTATAGCCTACTATACCTAGTCTAGACAGATGGCCTCCCAGTCCAGTGCACAGCTGTCATCACAGAATTTCCCTTTGCTGTTATCCGGGGGTGCTCTCTGCCTCTCTCCTCTGTTGAATTTCAGGTTAGGATTCTAGAGTCTGTATCTTTTTCGCTTGACTTCCTTGTTTTGTTGTAAGGCATTTCCCTGTCTCTTTCTGAGAAAGATTATAGGAAATATATATTTTTTAACTTTTATTTATTTTTGAGACAGAGAGAGACAGAGCATGAACGGGGGAGGGGCAGAGAGAGAGGGAGACACAGAATCGGAAGCAGGCATCCAGGCTCTGAGCCATCAGCCCAGAGCCCGACGCGGGGCTCGAACTCACGGACCGTGAGATCGTGACCTGGTTGAAGTCGGACGCTTAACCGACTGCGCCACCCAGGCGCCCCAGCATAGGAAATATTTTTTTTAAGACTTTGTATATCCAAAAAAAATGTCTTTATTCTACCTCATATTTGATTGATGATTTGGCTTGAGTATAGAATTCTGGGTTGAAAATACATTTTCCCCAAAAGTTTAAAGGTACTGTTCCATTATTTTTTAGTTTCCAGCGTTGCTGTTTAGAAGTCCAAAGCTTTTTTGACCTTAGATACTTTGTAGGTGATCTGTTTCTATTACCCCTACCCCCAACCACCACAGTACGATGTCTTCTCTCTGAAATTTCTGTTATTCAGAATTTGAATTTAAAGTACTGGACTTCCAAATTCCTTTTTTAAATTGTTTTTCACCTCTTTCTTTCTTCTTTTTTAAAAAAAATGTTTATTTTTTCAGGCAGTGGGGAGAGTGGCAGAGATAGAGACAGAGACAGAGACAGAGAGAAAGAGAGAGAGAGAGAGAGCCCCAAGCAGGCTCCACACTCAGTGTGAAGCCCGACATAGGGCTTGAACTCATGACCATGAGATCATGACCTGAGCCAAAATCAAGAGTCAGATGCTTAACTGACTGAGTCACCCAGGCGCCCCTGTTTCTTCTTTTGTACTTTATGGAAAAAGGTTTTTCATCCTCCTGCCTATGATATGGGTCCGTGTGCTGGACAGTAGGTGAAGGAAGAGGACTTGGAGGTCCACATTCCACATAAAAACATTAATCTCATCCTCCTCTTTACAGATAAAGTACCTCTCACCTGGTATAGATTCAGAGTCTAGCCTGTCTAATGACCTGCTAAGGAAGGACAAAGGATGATAGGTCCTCTCCCTTCTTAAAAAGGCTTTAACCGAACTCTGTTTTTAGCCCCCACCATCACCTCCTTTTTCACAGGTACTCAGGCTTTAATTCTGATTCCTGGGTATTTATCAAATGGTGTAATTTAGGTTGTTTCTTGGCATTCTCTACTGTTAGCTTAAGATTCGATGTTTTAACTCCTTGCTAGGTTAGTAATCCCTTGTCCACTTGCTTTACAATTTCCAGAATTTTATTGTTGCTCTGTTCTCTCTGATCTTTTTCCTTGTCAGTGTATGCCTTTGTGTAAGTTCTTTGGGTAGGATTTTGGAAAGGAGCAGAAATAATGTTTACTTTGCCATTTTGTCCAGAATATAGGGGTCATCTTTGAAAATAGAAATGTGTTTTCTGGAATAAGTGGTAGATTAAGCTAAAAGCACTTAACAGCAGATATATTCATCAAAATAGCTACCTTTGCCTTAAAAAATAGAGACTGGAACATAAGACTGGGCTGTTTAAGTGGGCAAGTTTGGATTTGCATAGGGGGTGGGGAGGGGCAAGGGTCATCTCTGATTGGAGAGCATGTCTAGAAGGAGGACAGGATAAAATGGCCATAGTGTAGTTTCTTTAGGCCGCAATAAGTTAAAAGCAAATATCTCAGTTCTCATCTACAAATTTTACTGTTGATGTTCATGGAAAGCATGTATGTTCCCCACCAGGAGTAAAAGCCTAAGCATTGCCTTCGTTGAGAATTCACTCACTGTGTGTCAGGCATCTTACCGAGTGCTCCTTGAGATTGGTGGTGTTATTCCAATTTGCTTAGAGCGGGGAGTCCAGTGCAGGTTTATTTGACTTTGCAACCTCTTTTAAATGCACAGCTATTATATCTCTGTGTCACAGTTGACACCAAGTATTGAAACTAAGAACATTTTTGTCATTGCACAGAAAACTGAAGATGTGTCTCCCTTGTCATCTTCATAGTCCTGTCTTTAAATGTGTCAAAAATCAGGAAGTTGCCTAAGTCAGTTTTGGTTTCAGCTTTAAATATTTCAGGGGTCTATTTCACATGTCTGGATTTTCATGTCTTTCTTTAAAAGTGCTTTCTATAAGCTTTTTTTTGTTGCCGTTGTTGCTTATCTTAAAAAATACTTTTAAGGAACTGAGACCACATCTCTTTTGCTCATTGGGCTAACCTTGTCCTCTCATATTGCCTGGCACATAGTAGGTGCTCACTAAACACTTGTTGAAGAAACGTGTAAGTCTGTCACAGTAGCCCATGCAAACGCACGTGTCTTGATTGATGTGCACAAGAACAGCAATCATAGCCTACTTTATGAATGTTACTTCAAAGCTAGCTAACAGGATGCCCGACTTGTTTCACACAAATAAAATAAGCCTAACGTGCCATCATTTGTATGCTGACATAGTATTTTACCTAATAAGATTGAGATATTTTATTATAATTTTTTTTTCAACGTTTATTTATTTTTGGGACAGAGAGAGACAGAGCATGAACGGGGGAGGGGCAGAGAGAGAGGGAGACACAGAATCAGAAACAGGCTCCAGGCTCTGAGCCATCAGCCCACAGCCCGACGCGGGGCTCGAACTCCCGGACCGCGAGATCGTGACCTGGCTGAAGTCGGACGCTTAACCGACTGCGCCACCCAGGCGCCCCGAGATATTTTATTATAATGTTAAAATCGAATTATCATGAATGCTCAACAGAAAGTTAGGATATTTAAAATTCTACGCATTTTATGGTTGTTGAAATTATTCTACGCGGGTATTGACAGTCTGTGCATAGGAGAATAGATCCAGTTACTCTTCAGTATAGAATTTTCTGCAATTTTGGACAGGTAGGAGTTTATCTCTTGATTCCAACTATGACTGTTACCAATATCACTGTAAAGATTCAACTTTCCTTTTATCCAAAATAGAAGCTCTGAAATAAGGGAAATTTTAAATTCTGTTAATATTAAAAGGTCAACACCTTTAGCTGTTGATTCTACATCGCAATAAGCAGCGTGGTTTTTTTGTGGAAGAGTTTATATTGGGGTAAATGTGTAAGAAATTTGATCAGGGGGCGCCTGGGTGGCGCAGTCGGTTGGGCGTCCGACTTCAGCCAGGTCACGATCTCGCGGTCTGGGAGTTCGAGCCCCGCGTCAGGCTCTGGGCTGATGGCTCGGAGCCTGGACCCTGTTTCCGATTCTGTGTCTCCCTCTCTCTCTGCCCCTCCCCCGTTCATGCTCTGTCTCTCTCTGTCCCAAAAATAAACGTTGAAAAAAAAAAAAAAAAAAAAAAAAAAAAAAAAAAAAAAAAGAAATTTGATCAGATCCTGCTTTTTATTTTGTTAGTTTTGTTTCACAAGGAGCCGCTGTTTGTCTTCTTTGATAGGCAAAATGTAAGATACTCACCATGAAATAAAAACTTTCATTGTAAAATGAGTTTGTTTCCTTGGCCCTCCTTCATACAGTGAATGAAAAACATCTGGGGTGCCTGGGTGGCTCAGTTGGTTAAGTGTCCGACTTCGGCTCAGGTCATGATCTCTCAGTCTGTGAGTTCGAGCCCCAGGTCAGGCACTGTGCTGACAGCTCAGAGCCAGGAGCCTGCTTGGATTCTGTGTGTCCCTTGCTGTCTCTGCCCCTCCCTTGCTTGTGCTCTGCCTCTCTCTCTCTCTCTCAAAAATAAATATTAAAAATAAAAAAGAAAAACATCTAATTCATTCTTTCTTGTGGTTCTGAGTAAAATTAGGGCATTAATATTCTATCTCCTGAGTAATCAGAATAATACAGAAACTGGTGATAGAATAGTTGTGTGTGGTTTTGTAGGATAGTTTTAGATCAGATGATCTGTATATGTTTTCCAAGGAGTAGTACTTATAGTATTTTGAACAAATAATCTGGTGAAATAAACTATGCATGGCAATGGTGCAAAATAATAATGTCTAATACCATGTTTGTAGTTTAAAATTTATAGAGTGATTTTGCATGTATTGTTTACATCATTTAATGATCCCCTCCCCCCACAAAGACCCTTATGAGGCAGGTAGTGTCATAACGATTTTACAGGTGAGAACCTGACACTGGGAGTCATGAGATGTTTTGCTCAACTTTATACAGCTGGGGATGGAAGTTGGCATAAGTCCTCTGTCAGTTGGCTGAGTACCCTCTCTCCCACACCACATTTGCCGTCAGGACTCATATCAGTGAGCTGAGGAGCCAGACTTTTCCCTACATGTTCCTGTATCCAACTGAAAGGCATAACAAAGCCCACCACTACTAAGAACAAAATTTTACTAGTGGGGGGTGGGGGGAATAGGGCTTGCCTTTCTGAGACATACATGAGGGAGATGTTTGATGGATGTTTACTGAATTAAAATTGTTAATCTGGAACACCTGGGTGGCTCAGTCAGTTAAGCGTCCAACTTTGGCTCAAGTCATGATCTCCCGATTCACGAGTTTGAGCCCCATGTCAGGCTCTGTGTTGACAGCTCAGAGCCTGGAGCCTGCTTCGGATCTGTGTCTCCCGCTGTGATTCTGCCCCTCCCCTGGTCATGCTGTGTGTGTGTCTCTCTCTCTCTCAAAATAAATAAACAAATAAATACATTAAATTTTTTTTTTAATTGGTAATCTGCTCCCAAAAGAAAACCTGGTCACTGACTTTATAAACACTAAATCTTGAAGATGTCAGTCCTCAGACCGACTTAGTCACCTCTAGACTCTTTCACAATCTCTGGGGTACGTGAAGTTGGGGAAACCATTTTGAGAGTCTTAAATGTGAAAGCAAAACAGGAGGATTCTCTTTCTTTTTCGAACTTCCTTCCCCTTTCCAAGTTGTCTTCATTGTTCCTGATTTCACCTGCACAGAAGCGGTGGTGGTACAGAGTACAGCAGGACCTGCCTGTGGGCCTGTATCCCTGAGGGAGGGCCCAGGTGGGAAGAAACCCCAGGCACTCCTATGGTTTAGCAAGGAGCCATTGCATATGTCACAGGGTCAGGGTCAGTGCTGAAGCCTGCATCTTAAGTATTCACGACTCTATAAATAGAGAAGAGTCTGGAAGAAAATGTTTTAGACCTAACCCTGGTTATTTTATAGAGTTACATATAGTAGCATTAGAGGATATGAATTCTTAAATTTCCATTCTGTATCATTTGACTTCTCTTCCTCCTCCTTCTTTAAAAGAAAGAGCAGGGGCGCCTGGGTGGCACAGTCGGTTAAGCGTCCCACTTCAGCCAGGTCACGATCTCACGGTCCGTGAGTTCGAGCCCCGCGTCGGGCTCTGGGCTGATGGCTCGGAGCCTGGAGCCTGTTTCCGATTCTGTGTCTCCCTCTCTCCCTGCCCCTCCCCCGTTCATGCTCTGTCTCTCTCTGTCCCAAAAATAAAAAAATAAAAAATAAAAATAAAAGAAAGAGCATGTGTTGCTTTCATACTCAGAAAAGAGATTTTACAGTGAAAGAATTGGAACAAAAATTATTTAAAACCCCAAATAACACAGTAATGCACAGATATTAATGTTTACTTATGACTGTAGGCGAGATGGGTAATAAACTGTTGATACTGTATCAGTAAATGCACTGTTTATACGAATGGTTGCTGAACATCCTTTGGGTTTTCGAGTGAATTAAAAATCACAGAAGAGACAATAGCAAGTAGCGTATGCAGAGAGCTTACTCGACCCAGCACTCTTTGAAGAGCTTTATGTGGATTGTCTCATTTAATTCTGTCCACCATCCCATGCAGAAGATATTTCTACCTGGGGAAGATAAGGTGGAGAGAAGAAATGTGACATAAGCGGAGGTTTGAAAAGCACTCGTCTATTAGGTGTTGCCCTCTCTCACTGCTGGGAATCCTGAAGGCAGTGAGGCAGTCCAGGCTAGACCCAGGGGCGGATTGCCAGTCTCCTACATTTCCCGGAGTGTCTGTGGAATTCAGAGCAGATTCTACAACTCTGAAAAGAAATAAACTGATTGCCTTTAACACGCTGAGAGATTAATAGGGTCATCATCAGTTTCTGATGCTCCTTGGAAACCTTGATCACATCGCACTAATTTTTATTCTTTGTAGCATGATAGCCAGAAACGTCTCCGGTCCCAGATGACAAAGGAAGGTGTGGGAAATGGCAGTAAAGTCATGTTTGGAAGGCGCATTTTGTCTGCCCAGTGTTCTTTATTTTGGCAATCTGAGTGGCAGACTTGTGATACACTTGAAACCATCTACCTCCATTTCAGAACTGGCTCTTCAAGTTCTCAGAATCTCTTATCAGACTGAAACTCAGCCAAGGTTAAAAGTGCCTGGTCTCTTTGCACTGTCCTACCCCCACTGTTCAAGAACTCCTACTTAGCACCCTTCATTACTAAACGGTTTCTGCAGGCCCTTTCTTGCAGAGGCTGCTTGTGTGTGAGATAACCTTTTTTTAGCATCTTATTTTTCTCTCTCTCTTTACTATGATTATGACCACAGTCTTCAAAAGGAAAGAAAGGCTGTCCTCAGACATGTTAAGAGACACATGCTCCTTTCTGAGTGTGCTTTATATTAATGTCTGTGTACAGTATGAACAGAATATTGTAAATGTGCACTGCATTAAAATCCAAGTAGGCAAGGGAGCCACGATCACCAAGTAGGGGACATACACCATCAGGACAGTCCGTTGGTCCATGCTGCTTATGTTTGTGTTTTAAAACTCAGAGCAACAAACTTTCATTTTATTTTATTTTATTTTTAAATTTTTGTTTAATGTTTATTTATTTTTGAGAAAGAGAGAGACAGAGCATGAGCAGGGGAGGGGCAGAGAGAGAGGGAGACACAGAATACAAAGCAGGCTCCAGGCTCCGAGCTGTCTGCACAGAGCCAGACGCGGGGCTCGAACTCGCGAACTGTGAGATCATGACCTGAGCTGAAGTCGGACGCTTAACCGACTGAGCCACCCAGGCGCCCCCAAACTTTCATTTTAATGCCTGAACATTTGCTTTTTAAAAATTATGATTTATCCAGGATTCATGTCATTCTCGTAGGTTCTCTTTAGAGGAGAGGTGGTTTGAGATCCTCTTGAAGGTCATAAGCATGATGATTGGGTGCTCACGCTGTTTTGTGACATGCGCCACCCTTAAACCTTGTTACGACGTCAGCACATTACCTGTCTTACGTGAAAAGAAAGAAGAGATGGTTTTCAGTATAACGAACCACCCCCCAAATCATACTGTGATTTCTTACAGTCATAGGATTAGATGAGATAATTCATATAAAGCTTCCACAGCACTGTGTGGCAGAGAGTAAGTCCTGGGTGTTTCTCTCACTCGGGTCGCCTGAGCTCTGTCATATAGAGGCAGTGGTGTGTGAGCTGGGGGCTGCCTCTCTCTCTCCGTGTGGTCCTCATCCTCCAGGAGGCTGGCCTGAGCCTCCACGTGGCGGCTTCCATGTTCCCCACAGCAAGAGAGGGCAAGCCCCAGTGTGCTGTGCTCTTCAAGCCTCTGTTTGCATCATGATTTCTACTCTTCTACTGTCCTCTTTCTTTCTTTTCTTTTCTTTTCTTTTCTTTTCTTTTCTTTTCTTTCTTTCTTTCTTTCTTTATTTCTTTTTTTATTTTTTTCAATATATGAAATTGATTGTCAAATTGGTTTCTATACAACACCCAGTGCTCATCCCAAAAGGTGCCCTCCTCAATACCCATCACCCACCCTCCCCTCCCTCCCACCCCCCATCAACCCTCAGTTTGTTCTTAGTTTTTTTTTTCAATATATGAAGTTTATTGTCAAATTGGTTTCCATACAACACCCAGTGCTCATCCCAACAGGTGCCCTCCTCAATACCCATCACCCACCCTCCCCTCCCTCCCACGCCCCCTCCCACCCCCTCCCTCCCACCCCCCATCAACCCTCAGTTTGTTCTCAGTTTTTAAGAGTCTCTTATGCTTTGACTCTCTCCCACTCTAACCTCTTTTATTTTTTTCCTTCCCCTCCCCCATGGGTTTCTGTTAAGTTTCTCAGGATCCACATAAGAGTGAAAACATATGGTATCTGTCTTTCTCTGTATGGCTTATTTCACTTAGCATCACACTCTCCAGTTCCATCCACATTGCTACAAAGGGCCATATTTCATTCTTTCTCTTTGCCACGTTCTACTGTCTTCTTGATCAGAGCAAGTCTTATGGCCAAGTCCACATTCAAAAAGTAGAGAAATAGACACAACTTCTTGCTGAGAAGTACAGCTGAGAATTTGTGGCCCTTTTTGTACAATCATGTGTAGTCTGCCTCTGGCAAAGTTTGTTCACATTTCTCCTATGCTCCCCTTCACCCTGGGATTCCCAGAAGTCTCATATTATGGCATCAGCTTCTAAGTCGAGGCTTATCCATGATCTGCATTAATCTGGACACAGATGGGACCCCTGCAGGTACAGCTCTTTCAATGTTTCCCCATACACACCTAACCTATAATGATGAAATAGGGAAAGGACAACCAAAATATGTAATCCGTTAAAACAAAACCAGAAGCACATTAACAGGATACACAACAATCGCAGTTCCACGGCAATTCTATCCGGGTCCATGTTGCTAGGTCCCTCCATTGCTGGGCCAGGGGGTGGTTGATTAAGCCCAGTTCTGCTTCTCAGGACTAGTTCACTGATACCTATTTTCTCCCCTGCTCTTGGCTCCACCTTCTGAAACATTCCTCTTTTCCCATGAGAAATGGCTTATTGCTGCTTCTAAATAGATTCTTTAGCCTACTTTCTGCTCATAGAAAAGCAGGCACCCAGAGGCCTCTTTCCTCTGAATGATCTCTGTCTTGTTTCTGTATTTATCAGTAAAACTCTCTTTAAAACCTGGATTTCCCATGGGGCGCCTGGGTGGCTCAGTTGGTTAAGTGTCTGACTTCGGCTCAGGTCATGATCTCATGGTCTGTGAGTTTGAGTCCCGCATCGGGCTCTGTGCTGACAGTGCAGAGCCTGGAGCCTGTTTTAGATTCTGTGTCTCCCTCTCTCTCTCTGACCCTCCCCCACTCATGCTCTGTCTCAAAAATAAATAAACGTTAAAAAAAAAAACAACCAATCTGGATTTCCCAAGAATCCCATAGAGTCCATGCCCCTAAAACCACTTCCCCATTTGTTTTCAAGACAGATCTCTGTTTACTTTGGGCTGAGTGTCAGGCTGCCATGAGGTAATAACACCTTTGGGAGTCTCAGAGCCCTTCTCTTGCCCAGCTGAGAAGGCCTTCTAGGCACCACATTAAATTTTACAAAGGTCTTTAGTCTGAAGCCACTTCTTACTATAAAAATCTTTTCTTCCAGTTGAAGAGACTAGAGGTAAACGGTTTTATTTTCCAAACTCATGAATTCTGGCTCTTCTCTGTTTTCTCTACATAATGCTTACTAATTAGATCACTCTGTTTTCTTGGTTTTTTGTTTTTTTTAAGCTCATGTCTCCCTTGCAGAACCTTATATGCAGCTAGAAGCACTCAACGAACATTTTCAGCCTTCTGCCTGGAGAGCTTTGCAGCTGGGTCCAACATTCACTGTGTGCATTTTCGATCTTTTGTGCTGCCACAGACAGTGGCTTTGCCCATTGTCTTGCTGCTACGTCGTAATGTTTGTTGTCTTTCCCCTGACTGCTGCAGTTTCCTCATCACCTTCCCCACCTCCACTAACATTTTGCATGCCATTTTCCCAGTTTTTGCTAAATGCTACCTCACTGCTTTTCACCCACTGCCTGGTCCCAAAGCCATTGCTGAATGTTTTAGGTTTTTGTTATCACAGTGTGCTACTTCTAGGTACCAGTTTCTGTATCAGGTAGTTTTTGCTGTGTTGCACTGGGGCTCCCCATGGCAAAGCCCTTTTGCACAATGCTTTCTAAGACGCTACTTACATCATCGTATTTGCTCTTGTCCCAGTGGCCAAAGCAAGTCCCATAGCCACAAATTTGAGGAGTTGAGAAATAGTCTATACGTCTTGACTGGAAGAGCTGCACAGAATGTGCAGTGAATTTTTGTTTCAATCTTCCACAAAGAATATGTACAAATTTGGAGAAAGAGAATGGGGCACTTGGGAGGTCGGGTCAAGAAAATAGCATGTGAACGGACGGTCATCACATCATGGAAATGATGACTATGTGGTATTAAATTAGTAAAATTAATAGCAATTATTTATCAAGTTTCCTTTATGGAGGTTCCAGTATATGCCAGGCTCATGAAAATGCTTTATATATGGTAGAGTCTTTTTGCTATCAGTGGAAATGTCTATTCCATAAGAGTTTCCCCCCCCTTGCTAACAGCCATCTCTTCACCATTATTTGTAGGTTACTTAAATACAATGAGCGTTTCTTTCCTTATCTTTAAAACTAAGGTATGGTGCAAGATAGTCACTAAAGTCTTTTTCTGCTTCTCTGATTTTATCTGACATAATTATGGGGTTGATTGAGGAGGAAACACAAATCACTTCCCTTTATCCATCTGATTTCCATACCAATGGAAATAGAAGGAAAAAGCACCCAGAGGCCAAAGTGTTACTTCTGTTATCAATAAAGACCAGGTTGGAGGAAGTGGCTTCATTGGTGGGGAACTCTGCTGTATGTCCTTGAACCTAGAATTAGATGGACTTGCCCTCCGCAGCAGCTGACCTCTGCACTCCCACCCAGGAGCAGAGCAAAAGAGAACACCAGTTCTCTGTTCTCGGTGGTAAGCCGACTTTCAAAAGGAAGAAGGAAGAAAAGCTTGGGCTACCATGGGCAGCTTCTCCTTCCAGATTCACCAACTGGATAAGCAACTCTGTGCCTCTTGGCTGGCGGAGGTGGAGAGAGATGTCTACAGGGAGGGAAATGTCCAAGTGATGACAAGTGTTTCTTCTTAACAACACTTATACCACATACCCTCCCTCAACCCCTTTTTATTTATTTATTTAAATTCAAGTTAGTTAACATACAGTGTAGTCTTGGCCTCAGGAGTAGAACCCAGTGATCCCTCCCTTACGTATGATACCCAGCGCTCATCCTTAATGCCCATCACCCATTTAACCACCCCCCTCCGCCTTCAGGAACCCTCAGGTTCTCTGTATTAAGAGTCTCTTATGGTTTGCCTCCCTCTCTGTTTTTATCTTATTTTTCCTTCCCTTCCTTTATTTTCACACAGCTTCAGCACAGGATTGAGTGGACAGAACATGAACATAGGATCTGGACAGATGTGGGCTTAAATCCCAACCTTCTTAACTTACTGATGGGCTGAATTGGATAAGGAACTTAACTTTTCTGGGATCCAGTTCCTAGTCAACTGAAAATTTTGTTACCTTCCTCACAAAGTTATTGTGAAGATTGTTGATGGACTGCGTATCAGTTGTCTGGTACACAGACTGACTCATATTGGACACTCAGTTTGTCACTGACATTAGTTTTTCCTTCCTTTCTTTACTTAGTAGGTTTGCTTCCAGAGGGCTGCTGACCCACGTGTAGCTTACCGTTGCTAAATGCTTGGCTTTTATCTAATTTCTTGCCAAATTTCTGCTACAGCCTGTCAAGGGAATGAGAGGAATATCAGTGGCAGTAAATATATGGAAATATCTGAGGAAAGGTTTGACATTTTAACCCTGAGGCAAGAGAAACATTTGGAAACAAATGAAAGTGTATCACCACAGACTTCAAAGATGTTAATAATGCCAATCTGAGTCATCAATAAATTGTATCCAGTATCCTCTCTTTAAGGAATGAAATACATCAATGCATTTTTTACAAATGTATATTTATTTTTGAGAGAGTTGGCACACGCGAGCATGCATGCGAGCGAGTAGAGGAGGGGCAGAGAGAGAGGAGACACAGAATCCCAAACAGGCTCCAGGCTCTGAGACATCAGCAAAGAGCCAGACGCGGGGCTTGAACCCACAAACTGAGATCATGACCTCATGACCCAAGCCCAAGTCAGATGCTCAGTGGACTGAACCACCTAGACACCCCTATCAACGCATGTTAGGAGAGGATTTCCAACAAAAAAATGAGTGAGCACCTTTCACATTTGAAGGGAGAGTTTCAATTAAGTAAATGTCACTTACGTGGAAAAACCTGCATTGATGATGTTGGATAACTGAGATTTCTCTGTGCGGGTGTAAAAACTGTCAACTAAAAATAACAATTTGTTTCCTTGAAGAATTGAAGAGGAGTAAACAGCCAACAGGATTAGAATCAGTGGCTCATAGGACTTTGTCTACGAGAAAGAGAGTATGAAAAAAACATGTAAAGATTCTGTGAGATTGTCCTTTAACCGACATTATGAGTTGGGAAAGAAAAGGTCATTAATGATTCTCAAAAACTTGATCGGTTTTCCTTTTTTAAAAAATACCCCATGGAATAGTTATAAAATATGAAAGTTTAATCAAAGATATATTGGACTCAACATTTATTCCCCTTGATGTTTTCTTCCTACATTTATTCCCCTTGATGTTTTCTTTTGTCTTTCCTAGGCACAAGTTTGGTTCACATTCCAGGGCCAAAGCCAAATCAGTCATAGGATACAGCAGCTGTTTTTGTTTGTAAATGCTAATACAGATAAGACTGGAAAAACTTGTATAGATGATTTGAACCTTGATCCTGGAGTGCTCTTCTCTTCACTCCCTCCCTTACCAAACTCATTCGTTAGCTTTTCCTCTGTTATCACTTTCATGCTCCTGACTGTAAAACTCCTATTTCCAAGTATCAGTGCTTTGTTATTTCAAGCACTTAGGTCAGTCCTAACTACAGTGAATCAGTTATAAGAGAATTATCTACGAATGTTAATTCCGTGGACTTTTGGCAAGTTGTGATGAGTTACTCCTGCCTGATAGAGTAACAGAGGCTCTAATAGCCAAAACATTGCAGTGTTGTTGGGGAAACTCTTGATGTAAGGAAATTATTATGAGAAAGAAGGTGATGGTTCTAATGGTGAAAAGATTTTCACGTGTTCATTCAGATCTAGGTTATTAGATGCTGATAATTGTTGCAGCTACAAAACCTCAACTAGGGAAGGGGATACGGTCTGAATGCTCGTGTCCTTCAAAATTCACATGTTGAAATCCTAATCCCCAGTGGGACTTTGGAAGGCAGTTAGGTCATTAGGATGAGGTCTTAATGAATGGGATTAATGCCCTTATAAAATTAGCCCCAGAGAGTTTGCTTGGCCCTACTGTATTGTGAGGACTCAGCGAGAAGACAGCCATTTATGAACCGGGAAGCAGGCCACACCAGGAGCCTTGCTGGCCCCCTGATCTCAGACTTCCAGCCTCCAAAGCTGTGAGAAGTAAATTTCTGTTGTTTATAAGCCACCCTGTTTGTGGTATGTGATAGCAGTTCAAACGCACTAAGACAGGAAACAGTTCCCAGAAGATTAAAGACTTCAAAGCGTTCACTATAAGTCTCTGGAAAAAGAAGCTAGTGTAGCTTTTGTGGTCACATTTTCTGGATTCAGGCCTCAGATCCACATTTATGAAATTTGTGATTTTAAGCAAGTTGTTTAATTCATTAGGCCTCAAGTTTCCTCCTCACCTGTAAAAACAGGGATGACAATAGGGCCTCACAGGGATTGCACGGTGCTTGGTGCTGTGTTGGGCACTCTACAAATACCTGATAAATGTTAGCCATAGAGCAGAATGCAGATGCAGATTTGAATACAGGAGTGGCTGCTTTGATGTACAGTGTGTATCTGCAGAATGCATTCAAAAGCATATTGCTGTAAGTAAAATCCCCACTGGCTGTTTACTGGCCATGCATATCAGACTGCCCTCGCTTCAGACACTGGCCAAAAAGTATGATTGAGGGAACTGAAAAGCAAAGATTTCAGGGAGCATCAAATGAGTAGAGTGATTGAAAAGTAGAGACTATCTGCTCTTTTAGATTAGATTCTCCCAAAATGCTTTGGAAAAACTCTTGGCTTTGCTTTAGAGAGGAAACACGACATTTATTATTATTTCTTCTAGCCTCAGAGTTTTATAATTGTAATCCATCTTGACTCCCACTCCTCAGACTCTGAAATTGTGCTTTGAGTGAACCCCAGGAAATTAAACAATTGTGTTCTTGCCAATGCACTTTGGATCCAACGCAACTTTTTGTTTTAGAGCAGCAGCAAAAAGATAAGACCTTTTAGGAACTGTTTCTATTTTAGCCTATAATTTTCAGAAGTTCATTTTTTTTTTTTTTAATTTTTTTTTTCAACGTTTATTTATTTTTGGGACAGAGAGAGACAGAGCATGAACGGGGGAGGGGCAGAGAGAGAGGGAGACACAGAATCGGAAACAGTCTCCAGGCTCTGAGCCATCAGCCCAGAGCCCGACGCGGGGCTCGAACTCACGGACCGCGAGATCGTGACCTGGCTGAAGTCGGACGCTTAACCGACTGCGCCACCCAGGCGCCCCTAGCTTATAATTTTCAGAAGTTCAAAGAATGATCTTTACCTCTTAGATGTGCCATTTTTTTTTTAAATCAGGAAACAGAGCAGAATACCAGGTTTTACTCGTTTGAGTGAAATTATTTGTGGATCTGAATCCACCTGTTTGGGAAAGTACACTTGTTGCTGGTTAAGGGTTGTGTTCCTATGGTGTGTCCGGAAAGGTGACTGCTAACTTACTATGACATAGGACCTATGGGACTCCTGGCCCCACCAGATGTCTGTGGTGCTGCTTGGACAGGAGGGACTGGACAAGGTGGCCAAGAAAGGAGTGTTCAAGGCAACCATACAGGGCTGTGCAGACTGCACCCCATACCCAGATGATTCGCCACAGAGAGAGACTAGAAATCCATCCCATGCCCAGTTTGCCAGATGCTGTGCCCTGGTGTAGGGCTGCATCGCTCAGAGAAGGGGGCACTCTTCTAGCATTCACGAGGATGTCATATGGTCCCTGCACAAAGGCTCATGAAGGTTCCATATGGACCAGTGGTGGGCCTAGGCATAAAGACACATTCTGATTTGTAATCATCACTTTATGTTTACAAGACTTAAAAAATTGCTCTGAAACCAGGACTTAGGAACTATAGATTGTACAATCTGAAAATAAGACCATGGGCACTTCATTATTGCAGTAAGGAGTCATTACTCAAAAGTCCTCATTTGGAACATCTATCTGGGGGCAGGATCTTTTTAGTTTTATTAATAGCTATAACTGTATACAAAGCCAATGTGTGTGTATGTGTCTCTCTCTCTAAATGTGTTTTATTTAGTTCCTATTGAAACAAGAATCCTAAACTTTCTGAACTCAAGTAAAGAGAAATAAAGTCTCTAAAACATTTCTTTGTCATAAATACAAAAAGGACGGCCCTTCTGTGCTTTTGGGTTTGTTCCCCTCCTGAAATCTACAAGTTGAGTTTCATAATAAACCTCACATGGTTGGTACATTGCCCTGCGTGGAATTGTGTATCCCCATGTCTGAAGCTTCTCACTGCTTGCAAAGATACTTTAACATATTGCTGTGAAACAAAGAAAGGTTTTGTTTTCTGGTAATAGGCGAAATTTGCTTAATGTATAATGTATAGATTATATAAAGACCTTAAAAAATTTTTTTTAATGTTTATTTATTTTTGAGAGAGAGAGAGATAGAGCACAAGCAGGGGAAGGGCAAAGAGAGAGGGAGGCACAGAATCTGAAGCAGGTCCAGGCTCCGAGCTGTCAGCACAGAGCCCAATGTGGGGCTTGAACCTACAAACTGTGTATAGTCCTGAGATCAGGACTTGAGCCGAAGTCAGACACTTAACCGACTGAGCCACCCAGGCACCCCTATAGAGCCCTTTTAAATTGATTCCCTCTTTAAAGTTCTTATCTCCAAATACAATTGCATTCTGAGGTGCTGGGGTTAGGGCTTCAATATGTGAATTTGGGTGGGTTATACAATTTAGCTGTAACCATGTATGAACGGGTTTGTTCTTGTTCCCCTTAGAATAAGTAGGTGTAAAGTTCTTCTTTTATGATCAGAAATATAACCATGTTGTGTTTACAGAAATATGACCATGTGTTGTGTTGACAACGGTTCCCTTACAGGCAAGTAGGAACTTTCATAGTTGTTCTTTGTAGCATCGAGTATACAGACTAGGTATGTATTATACCCCCCACTCATTGACCTTCGGAGGTATGCAGAGACCTACCTTCTGAATCTTTCATTTCCTGTCTTTCTGAATCTTTCCCTGTTGAGTTTGTTCAAGATTGCTCCCAACCTGCTATTATAAGTTGTCCAGAACTGCATTATATTCATGAATAAAAAACTGCCATGATAATTATCTATGGAATGGGTCACAAGTTTGGGTGTGCACTGGCATCACCTGGAGATCACCCTAAATGTACTGAGTCAGAAACTCCAGGGGACCAGGCATCTGTACTGGTTGCGGCTCTCCAGAAGAGTCTATCGCTTCCTGAAGTGTGAGAACTACTGAGCTACCACGACTTCTCTGTTCCTATATATTTTTGTACATAAGTTCTATCTAATTGCCCAATGAAAGAAGGCTTAGGAAACTTCCTCTTCCTTCCCTGTGGGATCTTGTTCTCCAGACAGATGATATGCATGCCTGAAAAAATTAGAAGACATAAGCAGATTTCTGGTAGTTGGTCATAAAATTTCTTTTGAATTCTTCATCTCTTTGTGAATCAAAGCACATTTTAGCATTATTTTAGCAACTTTATGAATACAGTTTACTAAAATTTATTACGTTATTCTTCGTCACAGTGAGATAGGACAGTCAATAGAATTGTTTGATTTTCCCTTCTTGTTTTCCTTAGTTTCATTTTTAGGATCTCACAGTACAGAATTAAGCCACTGGATGTGTAGGTTAGTTTGAAGTTTTTTCTGTACCTGCTTCTATATTTTGGTGTGACTACAGCAAGGAATACATTTTAACCTTTTGGGGGACAGTCTTAGAAACAGCTTCTTGGTTGACATTTTTTTTCTATTTTTGTTTTTTTCTAATTTTTTTTTTATTTATCAGTTTTGAGAGAGAGAGAGGAAGCATATGAATGGCGAAGGGGCAGAGAGAGAGGGGAACAGAGGGTCCAAAGCGGGTTCTGTGCTGACAGCAGAGAGCCCCCTGTGGGGCTCGAACTCACTAATCGTGAAATCATGGCCTGGGCCAGAGTCGGATGCTCAACTGACTGAGCCACCAAGGTGCCCTGTATTTTTGTGTTTTTTAAATTTCTTTTTTCTTTTTAATTTTTCCAAGTTTTTATTTAAAACTCGAGTCAGTTAACATACTCAGTGTAATATTAGTTTCAGGTGTAGAATTTAGTGATTCATCACTTATGTTTGCCACCCACTGCTCATCACAAGTGCCCTCCTTAATACCCATCACCTGTTTTACCCATCCCCCTGCCCACCTTCCCTCCAACCCTCTGTTGTCTATCATTAAGAAGCTGTTTCCTGGTTTGCCTCTCTCTTTCCGCCCACCCCACGTTCATCTATTTTGTTTCTTAAATTTCACATATGAGGGAAATAACATGATATTTGCTTTTCTCTGACTTGTTTTGCTTAGCATAATACTCTCTAGCTCCATTCACGTTGTTGCAAAAGGCAAGATTTCATTCTTTTTGATGGCTGAGTAATACTCCACTGTGTACATAGGCCACATCTTTTTTATCCATTCACCAGTCGATGGATACGTGGGCTCTTTCCATAATTTGGCTATTGTTGATTGTGCTGCTATAAACATTGGGGTACATGTATGCCTTCAAATCAGCATTTTTGCATTCTTTGGGTAAATACCTAGTAGTGTGATTGCTGGATCATAGGGTAGTTCTATTTTTAACTTTTTTCGGGCACCTCCATACTGTTTTCCAGAGCGACTACACCAGTTTGCATTCCCACCAACAGTGTAGAAGCATTCCCCTTTCTCTGCATCCCCACCGATACCTGTTGTGTCCTGTGTTGTTGCTTTTAGCCATTCTGACTAGTGTGAGGTGATATCTCATTGTAGTTTTCATTTGTATTTCCCTAATGATGAGTGATTAGCATCTTTCTTTGTGTCTATTAACCATCTGTATGTCTTCTTTGGAAAGATGTCTATTCATATCTTCTTCCTATTTTAAACTGGGTTATTTGCTTTTTGGGTGTTCAGTTTTATAAGTTCTTTGTATGCTTTGGATACTAACCCTTTACCGGATATGTCATTTCCAAATATCTTCTCTCCTTCCAAAGGTTGCCTTCTAGTTTTGTTGTTTCTTTCCTTTGCTGTGAAGAAGATTTTTCTTTTTATGAAGTCCCAATAGGTTATTGTTGCTTTAGTTTCTCTGCCTCAGGAGTCATATCTAATAAGAAGTTGCTATGGCCAATGTCAAACAGGTTACTGCTTGTGTTCTCTGCTAGGATTTTGGTTGACTTCCTTGTAGTTTTCCTAATGCTTGCTCCCTGGCAGAAGACCTCTGGGTCAGTGGGAGTAACTCATCTGGGGTGGGTTGGGTCAGGCCAGGTGGGCAGGAAGGCAAGGTAAAGACCACCTTCTTGTCTACACCCCCATAGAGAATCTTTAATTCTCCACACTGTTTCTTTCTGTCTCCTTACCTGATTATGGACTTGAGCGTTCAGATGAACTTAGGCCTTCACTTGATTTAGAATCCATGCCTTTATGGTTTTGAGGTCTTGAGAAGGAATGACTACCTCTAAACATCTTCCTCCAAGGCCATTTTCTGTGTGATCAAAGTGTGTTTTTCTCTTCATATTATGAATGAGATGATTCCCCCCCAGTAGCTTTTTACTGGCTTTAGGGTAGTAATACAGAGCATGGGACCTGTCTAGGACTAGTGGGAAACCAACAAACAGATTCCTGATGTTGTGGTGTGTGTTGCTTTACCTTAACCACCCAATGACCTTCTACAGTAGTGCCAACCAATTTTTGGCCAGAAAGCAAGGATGACACCTATTATTACCTTGGTCATCAAAATTCATCCATTCTCTGTACTGTCTCCCTGTTGCATAGTAGACTGTATTAGATACTAACTTAAGCAGATAGATACATCTTAACTCCACACCTTCTAGCTGAAGCACTTTTCCCAGGTCACATCAGGTGTTAACTGATTGCAGTACATGTGTCTTAAAGAAGGACCTTAAGAAATTAATCCTTCAAGCAAATAATATTTATAGTCTTGGGGGATTTTATTGAATTATAAAATCTACACGGGCATCGTAAAAATTCTGGAAAACAGAAAAGCACAAGGGAGTAATTAAAATCTTTCATGATGCCACAATTCAAAGAAAACAACTATTAACATTTTGACATATATTACTTAAGTCTTTGTTTCAGGATGTGTGTGTGGTTGTGCACAGGCTCTTCCCTTTACCTACCTTGTCTACCTGAGATGGTATTTACACTCCCATACTGTTAGACAGCCTCCTGAACTGCCATTGTTTATCAGCCAACAGCTCATTTTTACACATTTAAAATATTTCTGAATTTCTGTAAAAACTGCATGGTGAGGGAGTTACTTGCAGCAGTGAGCTTCACACACTCTTGCATGTAGCCTTAGAATAAATGTATATGTGACAAAACAAATACACATTTTAAAAGCTTTTGATACCATTGCTAACCTCCCCTCCAGAAAGATTCTATCAATTTTCTCTCCTACCAGCATTTTTTCGGAGTTCCCAGAATCCTCACCAATTTTTAAACATCGTCATCATTTTTTTTTTTTTTTTAAATCCTGCCAACTTGGTGGGGAAAAAAATCTCAGTGGTTTAATTTGCATTTCCTTGTTTAGTAGTAAAGTCCGTCCTGATTCACTTTTATATATTTCCTGAAGAAGTTTCATGTGGTGGTTAAGTGGGACTGCTCTGGGGCCCAGCTGTTCACTTCCTGGCACCCAAGGGTAGGTTCCTTAATCTCCCTGCGCTCACTTACCATCTCTGATAATGACAGCACTTAGTTCATGGAGTCTGTATGAAGAGTGAAGAGAGTACCATGTGACAAGTGCCTAGAAAGCACTTGGCATTACAGTAAGCACCTGATACATATCAGCGCCTCTTATGTTCTCGAGCATTTATATTTCTTCATGTAGGAGTTGCCTTTTCATTTTCTTTGTCTGGGCAAGTGGTTTGGTTTTGTTTGGTTATGGCAGAAGGTTTTAATGTATTAAGTAGGTTAACCCATTACCTGCCATATATTACAATTTCCCCCAATTTGTGGTTTGTTTTAAAATTTTGTTCAAAGTGAGGAAATATTTGGATATTAGGAAATTCAAACTATGGGATGGCATCGTTTTGGTTCAGCCTAGGTCTTTTTTCTGCCCCTCAGTCCTGCCTCTGGAAGACTCACTCCCCTATCACTGGGGAGATCGGGTATTGACTTTTGTCACCAGATAGCAGAAATGGCATTTTAAGCAGGATAATTTGTTATATTAAAAATCACCATCTTAGGGGCGCCTGGGTGGCTCAGTCGGTTGAGCGTCCAACTTCGGCTCAGGTCACGATCTCGCAGTCCGCAAGTTCGAGCCCCGCGTCGGGCTCTGGGCTGATGGCTCGGAGCCTGGAGCCTGCTTCTGATTCTGTGCCTCCCTCTGTCTCTGCCCCTCCCCCGTTCATGCTCTGTCTCTCTCTGTCTCAAAAATAAATAAACGTTAAAAAAAAAATTTTTTTTAAAAATCACCATCTTGGAATAAAACTTCTGCTTAATTTGTGTAAATAATGCTTATGGAAGATGAGAGGCTATGGTTAATATTTCACCCATTTCCCATTTATCACTAAATCCAACTTGTCAGCATTCCATGGCAAAATAAAATTAATTACTTCAATTTGGGAGAAGCTTTTAATTTGAGATCAAGATGCCTCAGAGATGGAGTATACATTACATGCTACTATGTTTTCCTTCTTTTCTGCAGATTATACAGCAGAAAGAATCTTTGTAGCCACAAAATCTTGTTCATGAGGGGAAAATGTTCATTATTTTGGCATATATACACGCAACTAAAAATTAAAATGTTTCACTTCCTGGAAAAAAATGTGGACATAGAGAACATTATTTTAACTTGCTAAGTAGAAAAATAATCAGAACCACCCTATGAAAACATGGAAATTCTGCTTGAGCTGCTGACTTGTTTCAAAAAGCCATTTAAAGTGGCAAATATTTCTACTGTGTGATCGTTAAATGGGAGTGTGTTATATTATTGCTACGAGGGTTATGTATGATTGAAATTTCCCATCTAAAAAAATTTTAAGTAGTTGTGTTAATGATGCTTAACCACTAAGGACCTTGGGGAAAACTGAATGTCTTTCATTTCTGACTCTTCATCTGGTTACGCTATGTGATTGCTGTCTAGATGTGTGTCGTCTTTCTGCTCACCTCTCTACTTATTAAACTTACATTAAACACTTAACTGCTTCCTTATCTCTTCACTTTTAATATCTTCCATCAGAATATATTCTCAGGGGCGCCTGGGTGGCGCAGTCGGTTAAGCGTCCGACTTCAGCCAGGTCACGATCTCGCGGTCCGTGAGTTCGAGCCCCGCGTCAGGCTCTGGGCTGATGGCTCAGAGCCTGGAGCCTGTTTCCGATTCTGTGTCTCCCTCTCTCTCTGCCCCTCCCTCGTTCATGCTCTGTCTCTCTCTGTCCCAAAAATAAATAAACATTTAAAAAAAAAAAAAAAAGAATATATTCTCAGACTTTTTCCTCCCAAACACTCAAACTGAAGTATGTATCAATAAACAGAGGAGCAAGGGAATTTCAACTCTCAAATTCTGTACTGCCTTATTAGATTTTAGTCTTTATTTTGTTGTTTTACTCAAGTATGTTTTACTTTTATAACATTTTTAAGAGAAAAAAAAATTAAGTCATGATTTATATGGTAACTGTTTTAAGAATCGTCATGATGTATGGGATTGGGGATGCTTACTGGTGCTGAAAAAGGCAACAAACAAACATCAAACAAACAAAAAACCAGAGGGCACTTAGAGCTAGCCTCACAGCCTTGTAAGTAACCTTGATTGTCCTTATTTAAACATTTTTATTCTTCCAAATCTTTTCTTCTTATTTTTCCTTATTCTGTCTGTTTTGATTCGCAATTATTGGAAAACATAAAGCAAGAAAAAGTGATTGGTTCTCAATGCAATCTAAAATTGCAAATTGCAGGGGCGCCTGGGTGGCGCAGTCGGTTAGGCGTCCGACTTCAGCCAGGTCACGATCTCGCGGTCTGTGAGTTCGAGCCCCGCGTCGGGCTCTGGGCTGATGGCTCAGAGCCTGGAGCCTGTTTCCGATTCTGTGTCTCCCTCTCTCTCTGCCCCTCCCCCGTTCATGCTCTGTCTCCCTCTGTCCCAAAAATAAATAAACGTTGAAAAAAAAAAAAATAAAATTGTAAATTGCTGATTGAGTTCTGGGCACCTGTAATAATGAACTGCACATGCCTTATGGGCTATAAAGTATGACTGTGTTCATGCCTCTCTGTCATATTAGTCCTTTACTTGTAAGCAACATGTCAGAGAATATTTAGCTCCTTTAGTGTGTTAGTTACCTACACCCAGCGATAAAGAATTGGAAGTGCTGTGCAGAACATTTCTTTATTTTAAGCTTCAGTTCTCTCGATGCAAATATTGGACTCCTCTGGAGGAATTTAACCCCAGTCTCTACTTGCAGGCAAAATGAAGGACCGGCTGGCCGAACTTCTGGAGGTAACCAAGAACTATGACCAGCAGTTCCCAGACGGGGACGACGAATTTGACCCGCCCCATGAGGACCTCGAGTTCGAGACGGACCACATCCTGCAGTCCTTGTACCGAAACATCCAGGACCTTCAGGATGAAAACCAGCAGCTGATGACGGACGTGAAGCGGCTGGGGAAGCAGAACGCCCGCTTCCTCACGTCCATGCGGCGCCTCAGCAGCATCAAGCGGGACACCAACACGATCGCCAAGGACATCAAGGCGCGGGGCGAGAACATCCACCGCAAGCTGTGCGCGATGAAGGCACTGAGCGAGGAGGCCGAGGCCCAGCACGGCGCGCACTCGGCGGTGGCGCGCATCGCGCGCGCGCAGTACAGCGCCCTCATGCGCACCTTCCAGCGCGCCATGTACGAGTACAACCAGGCCGAGATGAAGCAGCGCGACAACTGCAAGATCCGCATCCAGCGCCAGCTGGAGATCATGGGCAAGGACGTCTCCGGCGACCAGATCGAGGACATGTTCGAGCAGGGCAAGTGGGACGTGTTCTCCGAGAACTTGCTGGCCGACGTGAAGGGCGCGCGGGCGGCCCTCAACGAGATCGAGAGCCGCCACCGCGAGCTGCTGCGGCTGGAGAGCCGCATCCGCGACGTGCACGAGCTCTTCTTGCAGATGGCGGTGCTGGTGGAAGAGCAGGCCGACACGCTGAACGTCATCGAGCTCAACGTGCAGAAGACCGTCGACTACACCGGCCAGGCCAAGGTGCAGGTGCGCAAGGCCATGCAGCACACGAAGAAAAAGCCCTGCCGGACCGTCTGCTGCTTCTGCTGCCCCTGCCTCAACTAGCAGGTCGGCCCCGGCCACCACACCACACCGCCGACCGAAATGGCTGGGAAGCACACTGGGGGAGGTTTGGGGGCCCTCTGCACCGGAGTTGCCCCAATCCTTCTGGACCTCTGTCCTCAGAGGAAGAAAAAATCTTGAGGTGCGAGAATTCCAGCCCGGCTTGTGTTTGGGAGGATGGCTGATGCCATCCAGTGTTTCTTCAGTAAAGCAGATCCCTACTGAAGTTGGGTGAGGTCATTATATGGCACATGGCACGCTTTTCCTCTTAACGGAAGCCAAATAAGGAACTGACGTTGCAGCTTACCGTGTAGGCTAAATGTCCAAGGCACGAACGCTTCCTAATGAAACTAGGAGGAAGTCGGTTCTGCATCGGCTGGTGATGCGGCTGGTGATGGCATGAACTCATTGTCGACACTTAAAATTCATTTACCTTATCCTGAAAGTCCCTTGGTTCTGTCCAGTTTCTCAGGACATCGATCTTGGGGAAAACCGTACATCTTTCATTTCTGATTCTTCGTCTGGTTTATCCTGTGTGGTTCCTGCCTAGATGTATATCTTCTTTCTGTCCACCTTCCCTACTTATTAAAATCATATTTAACACTCATTATTTCCTTATGTTTTTCACTTTTAATATCTCCTGTCAGGATATATTTTGGATATTTTTAAGCACTGAGTTTTGAACAGGCACTCAAATGGAAGTATGTATCACTCACATTTTATATATTTTTCGTAAATAATTTAAAACGTATCTTTTTACTTGATAATACAAATACACATAAGTATATAAATGTAAAGGACTAATATTAATGCACGTACACAATGACCAATTAGTTTAACTTGACTTTTGTAAATATGGTCTATAAATATCCAGAGCAGCACTTTTACTGGTCGTTGGTATTGGTTTGCTTGCTTGAGTTTACCTGACTCCCATGTCTGTGGTCTAGTTTGTGTCACAATTTTCTTTTGAACCCCTCTGCGTTGGTTATGGTGGTAGAGACAGGCATCAAAGGCTAAAATGCATACAGAACTACAGATAATAAAACAACATTCTTGAAACTATTACTTTTGTTTTACTGCGGACCATTTCTTTTGTGTACTGAAATGGAGTAACTTAAAATAAAATAATCTTTTTTTCAATTTCGTTTAATAAACATTACATTATAATAACCCCTTTGTGTGTTTGTACCTTGACCGTTTAAATCTTATTTTTTCAATTATTATTCTTAAGAATTCTTCTACTGGCTGCATTAGATTGCAACATCTGGCTGGAATTCTGATTCAAAGGGGACAAAATGAAAAAGAATTAGCTTGTGGGTGTCTAGCTTTCTCTCCTGAGTTACTTAAAATAGCTTAGCAAATCGTCACGTTTTAGAAATTTGGTTTTGTTGGCAAACTTTGTAATGCCCTTACCCACATTTGCCATATTTCCTGTTTCTCTTCGGAGTCAACTCTTAACTGTTTTTACGTCATTATTTAATACAGGAGCAAGTTTACTCAGCAGCCAAAACTCTCAGGTCCTGCAGATGGTGAAATTTTTAAAGGAGTAGAAGGAAGAGTGTGTGAACTCTTTGAAACTCGCTGACTAACCTGCAGATGCCCGTGAAAATCTAGCCCTGCGCCTAATTTTAATTTCGTGGTTAAATACGAGAATTGTGGAAACCAAGTTCTGCTGGGTTCCTCTCAGATGCCTCCAACTTTTCTTTCTCAGCTCACCCAGGGATATGTTTCACCTTTAACTGAATTTCCTTTCCCTAAGGGAAAAAAGTCTTCACACAGCTCCATTGCTCTGTCTTTCATTGTAAAGACGCGATATTATGTATACAAACCGCCAGCTAGTTTTCTCAAGACAGAATAGTTCATGAATTTGACTTGTTTAAACCCATAAAGCATTTCCTTTGCCTAGAACTAGTCATAAAAGTAAACGAGTTTGCAGGCTGTGTGTCTTTTTTAATTCCTCAAATTTCACATTGGAAAATTAGGTAAAAAATACAGTTTCATATACTAACAGATTAGTGAACTGTTGCTTATGACAAGGTAAGAATTTTTCTTCCTGCTTATTAGTAACTCTCTGAGTGTCACATAGTAGTTAAGAGCACTGATTCATGACCCCACTCGCTCAGTTTAAATCCTGACCCTGTCACACACTAGCTGTTAAGACTTGGGCACATTACTTAACCTCCTTGTGCTTCGGTTTCCTCATCTGTAAAATGGACATCATAGGAGCTACTTCATACAGTTGTTGTACAAAGTAAACACTATTTATGTTAATTATTGTTATGATATAACTTTCTGGTAGACTAGGAGAGCTGATACTGACTTAGTAAATTAATAGTTTTTCACTTCTGAGGGGAAATAACTTTGTATTTTTCTGTTGATAGTCTTTAATAAAATGGAATAAAGAAACCAAGACCTATCTTTTTTGAACATTAGGGCTTTTTTTCCTACAACAAAACACCATTTTCACAATGCATTTATATTCCTTCTTATATCGAAACACTTTCTGAAAAAGTAGTAGATGTTCCACTCGAAAAACGGTTAAGCAGGAAGCAGCTGCTCTGCTCAGTGTGGCAAGTGCTTTCCCCTGATCTTCCCAAGCTGTGAGTCAGAAAGCCCCAGAAAACGTTCACTTGTGGAGGCCAGGTCACAACAGACTAAAGGGAAGGGATTGGTTGGCTTTCCCCACATCCTGTCCTGTTTCCCTGCAGCCCTTCGTGGCTCTGACTGCCATGCCCAACAGTGTATGCAATGCTGGCCTTTTCTCTTGGAAAGGGTGCTCCAGTGCCACCAACAGGTGCATAGAGTTCGCTTTACCCAATCCCATGATGCTCTCTTGGTGAACTCTGAATGCTGACCTTGGGCAAGAAGAAAACTTTGTGGCGAAGCTGCTAATTTTCATCCACTCACACCATTTAATGTATAAAATGAAAGAACCAATCACAAAGAGCAACAGATCCTCCAGCGGCTGAAGGTGGAAATCTTTTTCTAAAGCTATTTTAACATATGCGCTGACACCTCCTTACCAGCCAAATGACAAACCTTACAGTCATGGCCACAGATTATAGGTGGTGACAACTCCAGAAATACCAGAAATAGGAGAGATGCTCACTAGGATGCATTAGTATCCAGGATAACAGAAGTTTGAATTTTTTTTTAATTTTTTTTTTTAACGTTTATTTATTTATTTTTGAGGCAGAGAGAGACAGAGCATGAACGGAGGAGGGTCAGCGAGAGGGAGACACAGAATCTGAAACAGGCTCCGGGCTCTGAGCTGTCAGCACAGGGGCCCGATGCGGGGCTCGAACTCACGGACCGCGAGATCGTGACCTGAGCCGAAGTCGGCACTCAACCGACTGAGCCACCCAGGCGCCCCAGAAGTTTGAATTTTTTAAAAGCTGATCAATAACTCAAAAGCGTTTGCACCGTGACATGGGAGGAAATTTATGGCCTTTCAAGGTAATGGCCTTGAAAGAAAACTCTGTTCTTGTACCAGTGCTTCATATTTATTGAAAAGCAGTCCTGGTGCTTTATAGTTGAACGTCACATGCACATATGTTTCCAGCTTTACAATGTAAAGTTTCTATCTTGACAGGAAACTACTGAAGATTGTGTGTACGTTAAAAATAATAAAAGAGGGGCAGCTGTAGTCTTGGATTTTATGTATAAATCCCGCCACTCTATTTTCCATCATAAGACATATTTCTACACCTCTCTTTGAAATATGCAAGGTGCCTCTAAGTGCAGCATGCAGTTCACTCATTTGTAGTCAGGATGATGGTTTGAAACACGCAGTTGCCATCAAAGTAACAGTTAACTTGCTTTTGATAGCAAGAATTAAAGACCTTGCAATTAATACAAAGGGGCTATTAGAAATGGGAAATGAGTAGGATCTGGAATGCAACCTCACCATCATATGACTATTGAGCATCTTTATTACCAACATTTGTTATAAAGGATGGATGTGACGTCCTTATATACACTAGAAGCTTTTGTTGTAAAGATTACGTGTATACTGGTGAGAAACAGCTTTCTGACCTGATGATCTGGGTGAGACTACATAATGATATCTTGAAAAGTGAGGAGTAGGAAACAATTCCCCAACACCATCATTTTCCCATTGTTGGTGTTTTGAAAGTATTTTTATATCCCATTTTAATTAAAAGCATCTTTAAGCCACTTCTTGGACCTTTTTCACTTTTCCGAATCTGTATCTATACATTTTCAAGGCCTTCTAGCCAACTCTTTAGACATATCCTTTCTTCTGCATCCAAGCATCTCATAATATTCTATAGTGGATACAAATAACAAAGCATGAAAATTAGATATATCCTTATCTCTGTGTTTTCAGATGGGCCCAGTGCTTCGCATGTGCTTAGTTTTGCTATCCCAAACGGGAGAGCGCTAAGAGCCATTTAACAGGAACAGACATGTAATGCATGTGTTTCTAAATTTCTATGTCAGGATCTTCACACTCCTCCATCAGTGTGGTCTCCAGTTATGTGTCCCCTTTTCCTGATATCTCCTACAGATCCTGTCACACTTGGGAATTTCTTCTAAGCCACTATAAATGTATTATGGAAGGAGGCAGGGAAAGAAGGAGTGAGTGTCCACACCTACCACAAAGCTCACTGGCTGAGGCTGAGCAGTGCTTGTTTTCTAAGCGTTCTTGGGAGACAGATGGTGCCTCATATCTGTTCTACACTCAATCCCCCGCTGTTTCCTTGTTTTGTCCACTGTGTGTGTGGGTTTTACACCTTGCCTAACTCTCCACTATTCATGCATTCCTATCTGATCGTCTAGTTTCTGTTCAGCGGCTTGCTCTGACTTCACAACCTGATTGCTGTTCGTCTGCAAGCCTTCCTGGCTGACTTTTTCCCCCTGACCTTCAATTTATGTACACTTCTGGCACGAGTCTGAATCCAACCACACTTTGCTCAAAAGTGGTTCCATCCCACAACAGATAGACATAATATCCATCAGTATAACACCTTTCAGTTTACTTTTTTTTTTCATGATAATCTTGTGAAGTAGTATTACTAACACTTCATTTTTTCTAAGCGGTGGGAACTAAGAATTCAGTCCTCTAATATTTGACAGTTACGTATTTGCAAGGGTCTATTTCTTACTCTCATATTACTAAGCTTCTCTGTGCATGTTCATTTCGATGTCAGTCTAGAAGTACAAACTGCATGAAGAGAAGAATCATTTTCCTTGACTGATCTCCGTAACATTAGTAAAATAAGCTCTTTCTTGGCCTTCTGGCTCTGCATTTTTTCTTCTACCTTTGGCTCTCCCTTTTTAGTCTCCTTCATGGGCGTCTCTCCTTCTTCCCAGCTGTCATTGCTGAGTCTGCATCCAAGGCCAAATTCCCGGAGCTATTTCTTTCACTCCGAGGGTCTCAAATACCACCTTTCTAAGCGCTAGGGGTTTACGGATCTGTATCTCCAGCCCCGACTTTTCAGCTGAGGCTTGAGTCTGTACATCCAACCACCTAGCAAACATCAGCAGTTAGATGTCCAACTGGAGCTTCTAATGCTACGGATCCTGCCATCTTCCCTGCTCCCTGAACCCACCTCTTCCTGTTCACCCTATCATGCAGGCAGCGGTGGCATCATCGATCACTTTCTACCCACTGCCCAAGCCAGCACCCTTGCTGCAGCAGCCTGTCTCTCTCCCACTTTGGCTCTCTTGGAAGCCACACACTTCACTTATGCACACCAGCACTTGCCCAGATCAGACAGCCGTCCCCTCTTGCCTCAGTTACTTTAGCAGCTTCTAACTGGTCTCTAGCTTCCAGTCTTGCCTTCCTAATCCAGTCTGTACACTATAGCCATAGTGCTTTTTCTTTTTCTTTTTTCCTCTCTCTCTCTCTCTTTTTGTCATTACTATGTTGGGTGTTTTTTTTTTTTTTTAATTGTGGCAAAATATCCCTAACCCAAAATTTACCACTTTCACCATTTTAAAGTAGATAGTTTCAGCAGTGGGAAGTATACGTATGTTGTTGTGCATCTAATCTCCAGAACTCTTCTCATCTTGCAAAACTGAAACTCTGTACCCGTTAAACAACGTATCCCCATTCCCTTTCCCTCAACCCCTGGCAACCACGGTTCTCCTTTCTGTCTCTATGAGTTTGACCACTCAACATACCTCATTTGTCTTTTTGTGAATGGATAATTTCTCCTAGCATAACATCCCCAAGGTTCCTCCACGTTGTAGCCTATGCCAGAATTTCCTTCCTTTTCATGGCTGAATAATACTCCATTGTCTACGTAGACCACATTTTTGTTTATGCATTTATCCGTTCATGTCCTTAGTCTGCTTAAAACTCTCTGATGGTTGTGCTTTGCTGTTGGGATAAGCATTCAGGCCCCAGCTGCTTCTTTAGCCTCACCTTCTCACCCTTCATTATATCCACGCTCTTCTCCAGCTCTGACTGTTCCTGCGGGTTGTTTCTCTGCCTGGACCACTTCCCAGGACTTGCCCCCTGTGTAAGTGTGATGCTCTGAGAAACTGACTCCAGGGAGGGATTACACATGCAAAACTTTTATATGGGGAAATGTGTTAGAGAGGAACAGAGAAAATCACGCCTGCCTCGGTGTCCCTGCAGTACTTAGTCATGGAGCGGGCAGAGGGGCTCTGCAGAAATGGATGGTTTTCAGCGCCCATCCCTCATTATGCTGGTGTGCTCACAGAGGGGCATTCTTCTGGCCAATGTTGTCCCTCTCTTCACCAAGCAGCCTGTGCTTCCTCTGCTAGACTGCTTTTTGATTTTTTTTTTAAGTTTATTTATATATTTTGAAGAAGAGAGAGAGAGTGAGCCAGAGAGGGGCAGAGAGAGAGAGAGGGAGAGAGAGAATTCCCAAGGAGGCTCCTCACTGCCAGCACAGAGCCCAATGTGGGACTGGATCTCATGAACCATGAGACCATGACCTGAGCTGAAACCAAGAGCTGGATGCTTAACCAACTGAGCCATCCAGGCGCCCCTGCTTTTTGATTTTTAAGAGCAGACCATGTCATCTTATTTGTGTTTTGATCTTAGTGTTTTGCATAGTATCTGGCTTCATAGGTATTCAAATGCTTGTAGTTTAAATGCAGAAATAGAAATATTCAGAATTTGCTTTCTGTTACGAATGAATTTGTGTCTACTTTTAAAAACTGCATTTATTTTATAGCATAAAGCCCAATATCTAGTCCCCGCTGCCCACAGTGCTGGGAGCAAGGTGCTGGGCCCACCGTGGAGGCGCAGTGTCCTCAGAGTAGGGGTAGGACTCGGTGGGGAGGGGGAGGCAATGGGATTGGGAAAAAACTACATGGGAGGAAGCAGATCATCCAAGATAATGGTCAATCTGAAAGGGCTGCGCAGAGAGAGAATGAAGGTCTGAGTCACAGGGAGTGAAGGCAGCGGGATGGATGGCAAACTGTGGCCAGGACTGAATATTTTGAGGCAGAGCCTTATTCAAGGTACAGATTCTGGCTGGATGCAAAGAAACTTGTAAAAGTAAGTTTTCTTTGGAAGGCATTATTTTCTTTCTATTCCTTCAGCCATAGAAAACAAACAGTGTTTTTTAAATTTTGTGACAAAATGTATTGGCTCGAGTTTCACCTGTACACCTTCCTCTCCACTGTGGTTTCTAGTAGGGTAATTGAAACAAAATACCTAGTTCCTGATTCCTGGTCATTGAAGGCTGTTTCAGGGTGATGGCTTTGGTCATCAGCCCTGAACTGTCCTCAGCCACTGAATCTCTCTATATATGAGGATACCTTGAAATGGCTCAGTCCATTCTAAGTATTTTAGGAGACATACATACAGACTCCTTAGGGATCTATAATGCTTATCCAGTACAAAAAATGTTCAACTACGCGTACATTGTGAGAGAAATAACTGTGAGCCTCTCCTTTCCCTGCAGAGTTGAAGAGCGAGAAGAGACTGCAATGACCCTAAACTACCCTTCCTCGGCCAGGCTGCAAGGCCCCAGCTCTGCCC
This sequence comes from Leopardus geoffroyi, assembly GCF_018350155.1. Taxonomy (NCBI): domain Eukaryota; kingdom Metazoa; phylum Chordata; class Mammalia; order Carnivora; family Felidae; genus Leopardus; species Leopardus geoffroyi. The sequence goes on from NC_059332.1 coordinate 130,155,114, forward strand.
TTGCTGAAGCCGACCTCGCAGATCTAGGCCTGCGGTTGCGGGGCTGAGGTGCCTTCCAGCCGACAGCCGCTGGTGCTCGAGGTCTTTCCAAATACAGTTGGGGACCAATCAAGAAGAGAGCCTCCAGGGGTAGAGAGGATATACAAGGAATGCCACCCCTAGATAAAAGGAAATTATTTAACCACCATGTGACAAAGAGAGGAATTTCTCTTGCCGCTAGGAATGTTCAACTGGCTCATTCTTTGGCCCTGCCCTGCGGTTTACCCTGGTCTAACGCACCCTTAAAAGGGCAGCGATGAGGTAACAGCGTTTCTCTTCGTAATCTTCGTCTCATTTTGTAATCCGGTTCATGGAAGAAACCTGTCAAACAAGAAGTGGGACTCAGTGGCAGATGTTAAAACATGCACTCCTCCAGGAGAGAGTAAAAACTGTCTGGGAAATGAAAGTGCCTGTCCTCTTAATGTTACAAACTCATCACGAGGGAAACTTCTTGTGTTTGACACCCTGCATTGGCCATGATCAATATTGGACGGCGCGCTGCAAAGGGTTCTCTCATTTCCACAAAGCTTAATTAGCAAAAGTTGCCTCTCTTCACACCGTGAAGAGTTTCAGTGCTACATAAAAATGGACTGGTTGAACACACTGGACGTTGGGAATGTGGTGATGAGCAACCTTTTCCTCCTTGATAAGAAAACAAGAGGCTTACGGGACATATTTTTGGAAGGAATAATCCAGTAGTGTGAATGAGTTTTACATTTAAAATAAAAAGAAAGGGGGGCGCCTGGGTGGCGCAGTCGGTTGAGCGTCCGACTTCAGCCAGGTCACGATCTCGCGGTCCGTGAGTTCGAGACCCGCGTCGGGCTCTGGGCTGGTGACTCAGAGCCTGGAGCCTGTTTCCAATTCTGTGTCTCCCTCTCTCTCTGCCCCTCCCCCGTTCATGCTCTGTCTCTCTCTGTCCCAAAGATAAATAAACGTTGAAAAAAAAAAAAAAAAGAAATTTAAAATAAAAAGAAAGGGAGAAAGGATGACCTCTGTCTAGATGGAAGGTCGGTCAGAAAGCAAGTTAACCCTGGACATCCAGAAGTGCAGAATGGAATTAGCAGACATGTCAGAAGGGGACCAAAAGTTAGACGGGGGAGGCTGCAAATACTAGAAGTAGACTTTCCTGTGAACTAACCCAATTCGCTTTCACCGATGTGCTAACAAAGAGAAATTCTGCATCAAGGACTTGCTTGGCTGGCAGTGGTTAAAACTGGAGGTTGGTAGGCTTTCCTTTTTTTTCCTCTGTGTATGCCTGGTGAGTATATCATGGTAAAATTGTGTATTATGGTACCCTCTAATATAATTTGTTTGGGCTTAACTTCAATGTGATAAATGGGATGAAAATTTCAGAAATTTGTCTTAACACCTAAAAGTCTTTGCAGATTTCTGATAATTCAAAGCCTTTGTATTCATTTGCATAGTAATTTATTTTCCTGTTCCTTTTTTCTTTTTTACAAAAAGCCCATTCTCGGGGCGCCTGGGTGGCTCAGTCGCTTAAGCGTCCGACTTCGGCTCAGGTCTTGCAGTCCATGAGTTCGAGCCCCGCATCGGGCTCTGTGCTGACCGCTCAGAGCCTGGAGCCTGCTTCCAATTCTCCCTCTCTCTCTGCCCCCTGCCCTGCTCACACTCTGTCTCTGTCTCTCAAAAAGTGAATAAACGTTAACCAAATTAAAAAAAAAATAATAAAATAAAATGAAAAGCCCATTCTCACAGTTTGATAGAATCAAAGTGCCAACCCTGTCTTCATCTAACTCTTGCATTATTCTTTAACAAAAAAAAAAAAAAAACAAAACAAAACAAAAAAAACACACAAAAAACAGAAGGATACTATTAAAGCCATTTAGCCTATTGTTTCTTTGTTTGGTCTACTATTTTACTCAGAAGAAACATAGAAACATATATTTCCATTTTCAAACCTTTTACAAAGTCTCTCTCTTTTTTTTTTTTTAAAAGATTATGTCTTTTCTTTTAAGTTTTATTTATTTGTTTTGAGAGAGACAGAGAGAGTGGGGGGGGGAGGGGAGGGGCAGTGAGGGAGGGAGACAGAGAATCCCAAGCACTGTCAGCGCAGACCCCACCGTGGGGCTCGAACTCACCAAACATGAGATCGTTACCTGAGCCAAAAGCAAGAGTCAGACACTTAGCCGACTGAGCCACCCAGGCGCCCCAAATTTTCACAAAGTCTTAAAGTCGATACTTGCAGTTTATGCCTCAGATGAAAACTCATGGAATTAAAGGTATGTCACGTAGCAACTGAACAACCGACTTACCTCCTTCAACTGTATTGCAGAAATGAAAGGGAAAATTCATGCATTTAGATTTATATTACCAACCCCTTTGATTTCTTTGACAAGAGAAAGAGGCAACAATTTGCGAAAGGCCACACACCCCATGTGGGCTGCTTGACGGTATTGGCCTTCTCCACCTCTGCACCAGCCCACCACACAGCTCTAATAAATCATCCCTGTGGTTAAGGCAACTGAGGAAAAGGGGGAGGGAAGTTATTGCTCCCCAGTGCCTGGTAGCACAAAAACACAGTTACCTCGTATGTCTCAGGATACTGGGTCAGCTGAGTTAGCCCACACGCTGACATGTGAAATGGCCAACAATTCTGCCCTTGAGTCTCTCCTCTCTGTACATTCTTTGGGGGCTGTCTCATCCATCCCAAGGTTTTGCTATCTTATGGTAATAATTTCCAAACCTTCTGGAGAGAAGACTGACCACCGGTGGCTCCAGCAGCTCCCTTTAATTTGTCTAACAAGGAGCAAGTGCACAGGCTCAGCCTGACCCAAGGGACCCCAGTGCTGTTGGCGTGAGTAGGCAACTCCCCCGCCCCCCGCACCCACCCCCCCAGCAGCTGGCACCCAAGCTAGACTCTTGTTCTCTTGCTTGCCAGACCGCTCTCATTCTCATCTTTGAAAAGTATTGTGTTTGAGTGTGTGTGTGTGTGTGTGTGTGTGTGTGTGCAGTAGGGCTCGGCTCATACTGTATCCGATGCATCCTGCAGACTACACTATGGGGTTGTGCAAGAGGACAGGGGCATCTTCGTGGGGCCCCACCTTTGCCCGCAAGTCCATCCTGCACCACGTGACCCTGGGACATTTGCCAAAGCCATTCACTCAATAATCTGTACCGTTAGTCTAGATCTGTCACCTGAGCTCCAGATTTTAATATCTTATTGCCTACTTGCCCTCTCTTTGTGGATGTCCCACGGGTTCCTCAGACTCTGCCTTCTGTTCTTCTTCCCATGGGCCTTCTTCAGCTAATGGGATCGTTATCCTCCCAGATCCAGAGGCAAACATCAGGATCACCTTCACTGTTCACAACCCAGTGAAATGAAATTTAAATTGTTGCCAGTACTAAGAAGAGGAGGAAAGAGAGATTAGTATTTGTGGGCTATTTTGTGGTTAGTGTAATCCAAAATGTGCACCGGATACTTGAGGCATGGTGTTAAAGCTGCTACAATTTCCTGTCTGGACTTTCTTAATTGACCCAGCAAGAAAGTGTTTCGCATATCAGGAACTGTTTCTTTGATTTACATCTTTTTAAAGTTTATTTATTTAATTTTTGGAGACAGAGAGCAAAAGAGGGGCAGAAAGAGTAGAGATTCCCAAGCAGGCTCGATGCCGTCAGCACAGAGCCCGTCACAGGGTTCAGTCTCATGAACTCTAAGATCATGACCTAAGCCCAAATCAAGAGTTGAAAGCTTAACCGACTCATCCACCCAGACATCCCTAGATTTTTATTTACATTTAAACTGGTATACTTTCTTATATTAATGTGGTTGATCATTCAGTAAATATCTATCAGGTGCAGAGCTGATATTAATTATTTTGGTTTGAACTTTCACACATATTTCTTTTACATATGTCAGCTACTCAGGATAGCTTCTGCAGGCCTGGTGTCCCAGTATCATGTTTCTGTTTTTGTTTTTTTTTTTTTAAATAAGTTTATTTATTTAATTTTGAGAGAAAGAGTGCAGAAGAAGGGTAGAGGGGCAAGAGAAAGAGAATCCCAAGCAGGCTCCACACTGTCAGCACAGAGCCCAACGTAGGGCTCGAATTTACTAACCGTGAAATCATGACTGGAGCTGAAATCAAGAGTCGGACACTTAACTGACTGAGCGACACAGCCCCCCCCCCCCCCCCCCCCCCGCCCAGCATCATCTTTAATGGCTCCTTCTTTCATTTTCACAAGTGTCTGGGTTTGAATGACAAATTATATGGTCACCCAACACATATGTTATGTATACTTCAGATGTACCGTTGTTTAACATTTTCTAAGCTTGTTCTGCCCTGTAATATCTAACCAATCTAGTCTGAGCCCTCATCCTGAGCGGCTGCTGGAAGACCCTGCCTTTTGTAAGATTGTCCCTCTCCTTGATGTGAAGCCCATGGAGACTGAGGATGTGTCCTTTCTTTCTTCACTGCCTCTTCCCGAGGCCATATTTCTTACTAGCCAAAAACGCAAAGTAAAATAAATATTCCTAAGGACAATGAAAGATTTGAAGTAAAATAACACAAGAAAGAGAGAAAAATAAACGAAAATGTCGAAATTAAAATATAAGGGTTAAAATACAAATGTAATTAAAACAATCTGTTAGAAGGTCCAATGATCACATTTAATTACAAAACAAAAATGAGAAGATACAATATGTAAAGTAAAATAAAAATATGAACACAGCTGTAAAAACAATTCTCACCTAAACTAGAAATAAGTATAAATTCTAAAGGACGGAAAAATAATAATATTTTTTAAAGGAAATATAAAATAAAGACACTGGAAGGCAAACAAGATAGAGGCTGAACACGTAAAGAATGAAGAACTAAACTAGGAATGGGGACATTAGATAAAATGAATTAAATGGGGTAACACATGTAAAGTGCTTCTCATAATGACATGAGGTTGAGACACCACTCCCTAAAACAAAATTTGTCTCTAAGAATAACGTTGGAAAACAAAAGATGAGGTGCAAAAGAGGAGAGGGAGTAAAGAGCCCCACTGAAAGCAAGATACGAGTCTTTGGCAAAATTCCCCCAGAGACTTCTCAGTAGTTGACTTCCGGTTCACTGGGAAATAGGAGGTACAGCAACACAAGCTCCTTTCCCCCTGCTCCTTGTGCCATGTTCCCTGTCAACTCACATGTCTTTGTGGTAACTTTGACCCAGAGCTGTCCGAAAAAGCCTCACCACAAACAATTTTGTGAGAGAGTCAATTTTGGGGTTGACTTCACACCTGCACAGCCAGTCTGTTCTTTGGAATCCAGAAGAATAGCAGGCTTAGGTATCTAAAACTGTTCAGAAAGTATTTGGTAATCCCCAATGTAAGCAAACAGATGGCTTTTCATTCTTACCTTTAGATGAGAAAAATATCCTAGTGCTGATGGTGTTTAGTGATAACATTTTATGATCACTAATTTAAATAATAATGAAAATCTCTATTTCTTAATAATCTAATTGAGACAAAGAATGGGTTTAAAAGTAAACTGGATGTTGAAGCATCTAACTCAACTTAAAGGGTATTAGGACAATGGTATGCAATCAAAACGGTTTGGCACGGGCACAAAAACAGACTCATAGATCAGTGGAACAGAATAAAAAGCCCAGAAATAAACCCATGGATATTTGGTCAATTAATCTATGACAAAGGAGGCAAGAGTAGGCAATGGGAAAAAGACAGTCTGTTCAACAAATAGTGCCGGTAAAGCCGGACAACTACATGCAAGAGACTACACCACACACAAAAAGAAAACTCAAAATGGATTAAAGGTCCAAATGTGAGACCTGAATTTATAAAACTCCTAGAAGAAAACATAGGCTATCATTTCTCTGACATTGGCCGTGGAGACACTTTTCTAGATATGTCTTTTCGGGCAGGGAAACCAAAGCAAAATTCAACTATTGTGACTATACCAAAATTAAAAGCCTTTGCATAGTGAAGGAAACCACCAACAAAATGACAAGGCAATCTGCTGAATGGGAGAAGATATTTGCAAATGACATATTCAATAAGGGGTTAATATCCAAAATATACAAAGAACGTCTACAACTTAATGCCAAATAACTCAAATAATCTAATGAAGAATGAGCAGAAGAACTCAATAGACATTTTTCCAAAGAAAACATACAAATGGTCAACAGATGCATGAAAAGTTGCTCAATATCACTAGTCATCAGAGAAATGCAAATCCAAATCACAATGACATATCCCTTCACACCTGTCAGAATGGCCAAAATCAAGAAGATAATAAATGAAGTGTCGGCAAGGATGTGAAGAAAAAGGAACTCTTGTGTGCTGTTGGTGGGAATGTAAACTGGTACAGCCACCGTGGGAAACAGTTTAGAGCTTCCTCAAAAAATTAAAAATAGAATTTCCATAGGATCCAGTAATTGTACTACTGGGTATTTACCCAAAGAATATGAAAACACGAATTTGAAAAGATACATGCACCCCTATGTTTATTGCAGCGTGATTTACAATAGCCAGGATATAGAAGCAACCCATAGATGAATGGATAAAGATGTAGTATATATACAATGCAATATTGCTCAGCCATAAAAGAGAATGAGATCTTGCCGTACGCAACAGCATGGATGGATCTAGAGGTATAATGCTAAAGGAAGTAAGTCAGAGAAAGATAAATACCGTATGATTTCATTTACATGTGGCATTTAAGAAACAAAACAAATGAACAAAGAAATTTAAAAAGAGACAAACAAAAAAGCAGATTCTTAAATACGGAGGACTAACGGGTAGCTGCCAGAGGGGTGGTGGATGGGGGAACGGGTGGAATAGATGAAAGAGATTAAGAGTACGCCTATCATGATGAGCACTGAGTTACGTATAGAATTGTTGACTCATTATTCAGCTAATATCACTGCATGTTAATTATACTTCAATAAAACATAAAATGAAATAAGACAAAAAAAAAAAACAAAAGAAATAAAAGGAAAAAAAAAAAGAATGTGTTTAGAAGTAACCTGGAGGGGCACCTGAGTGGCTCAGTCAGTTAAGCATTTGACTCGGTTTTGGCTCTGGCCATACCTCATGGTTCATGAGATCAAGCCCCATGTTGGGCTCTGTGCTGAGTGTGCAGCTTGGGATTCTCCCTCTCCCTCTCTCTGCCCCTCCCCCACACTGTCTTTCAAAATAAATTAATAAACTTAAAAAAAAGAAGAAGTAACCTGGACGTTGAAGCATTCAACTGATGTCGAAATAAAAGGGTGTTAGCATGATGCTAGGAAGTGAGAGATTTCTGGTAAAGTCAAAGTAAAGATTCTATTAAGGACGACACACCTTAGGAGAAGGCGGCTGTAGGTTTCCACACAATTAATTTATACACCTTTTTAAATACAGGAATACAGCAAGTACACCCTCAGGAGAACGACTTACTTAAGAGAAAGAGGTAGATGATAAGAAATCAAGCCGACGGTGGGGAATCAATTGAGGAAGCGACTTCCAGGGAAAACCGTGGAGCCCTTCATCCATCCCACACATACCGTGTGAGCCTTCAGGGATGCTTTGGCAGAAACCCTACTGTGATAAAGGAGACTCTAAAACCCTAGCCTGCCTCAGATTACCCGATTCAGGTGTGCATTCAAGGAGAAGTTGGGGTGAGGCTCCAGAATTTGCATTTCCAACAAGTTCCCAGGTGGTTCTGACTCTCTGAGAACCACTGGCTTATATTTAAAGACATGTTAATTTTCTCGTATAAGAAGCAGATTTCTGGTTGGCTGTGGCTCATAAGGTCTTTAAGGGCAAGGTCGCTTTCTAATTTGTCCCTCTGACATCTTAGGGCATTAGCTGCTTATCCCTAGGCTTGTCTCCTCATGGTCACAGAGTGGCTACCGCAGCTCCAATAATTTCACCTTCACACCATCTCATTGAAGGCACAGAGGCAAAGGGAAGAAATAGCACAAGTTTTCACTTCCCAACCTTCGTGTTTTTTTTATCCAGAAAGAGCATCTTTTTCAGAACTCCCAAGCAACTTTTCTTATCTCTCATTGGCCAGAACTGGATCACTTACCCACTCTCCCCCTCACCCTGTTCCAGATTCATTCTTGGTGTAATGGATGACAAATAATAATTTGACAAATAATAATTGACAAATAATAATTTGTCCCCTGGGATGGGGGCAATGTCTACCTTACCTGAATTCAAAATGGGAATGGCTGTTCAAAAAGTAACAAATATTGACTACCATACCACAGGAGGCTACCTCCGGCCAATCACACTGCTAGATATTTTGCATATATTAATTCACTGAATTCTCACATTTCTTGAAGTAGACATTATTATTCTCATTTTACAGGTGAGGAAACTAAGACTTGATGAGGTTAAGTATTTTGCCTACATAGCTAAGAAAAAATTAGAATTTGAACTAGGTCTATTGATTCCACAGTCTAAACAGTACCTTTACGTTATGATGTCCTGCTAACTCTTGTTTTATCTAAGACTCAGATAAATTGTTGCTGTCATAATGACAACACTTGCTTATGGACAAAAAAAAAAAAGCTATTTTTTTTTAAATGTTTTATTTGTTTTTGAGACAGAGAGAGACAGAGCATGAACAGGGGAGGAGCAGAGAGAGAGAGGGAGACACAGAATCCGAAGCAGGCTCCAGGCTCTGAGCTGTCAGCACAGAGTCCGATGCGGGGCTTAAACTCACGGACCGCGAGATCGTGACCTGAGCCGAAGTCGGACGCTCAACCGACTGAGCCACCCAGGCGCACCCCCCCCCCAAAAAAAATCTATTTTATATTCTGCTTACTATATAGAATATATGTGTACTATATTTCATGAGATTTGAGGCAAAAATTTAAATGTATGAGTACTTAGAAAATCCTGGGGATGCCTGGGTGTCTCAGTTGGTTAAGTGTCTGACTTCAGCTCAGGTCATGGTCTCAGGGCTCCTGAGTTCAAGCCCTGCATCGGGCTCCTGTGCTGACACCTCAGAACCTGGAGCCTTCTTCAGATTCTGTATCTCCCTCTCTCTCTGCCCCTCCTCCACTCCCACTCTGTCTCTCTCTCTCTCTCTCTCTCTCTCTCTCTCTCTCAAAAATAAACATTACCAAAAAACCAGAAAATCTTGTCACCAAGAATAATCTATTCCTAAAAACATACCTTAGTTTTCATTATAATAAACAAGATCAGACAGGGTGAGAAGGATGCTTTTAAAGTCTAATTTGGAACTTCCCAAATTTTGTACACTCATGTTTGCAGGTAAGTCTAACTTATACTTACTCATTTCACTTTACAATTATATGTGCGGTGGGAAGGGAGGAGTTATGTGGAGCCATGGAGGAGAATAAGGCAGATAAAAGCAGCATGGGAAAGGCAGGAGAGAGACAGAAAATGGCTTAGCATCGTCAAGGGACAAGGGGTGCCAACTTAGTATGACTGGGATTTCAAAGGTTGTGGAAAGGGGTTTTAACTTTAACTTTTATAATGGGAGTCTGTTTTAGGCATGATATCTTCATTCTGAAAAGAGAAATAGAAAGAGAGAAGTAAGAGTAGAAGCCACCCGTCAGGACTCTGGGGAAAAGGGAAAGTAAATGGGTGCCCTTGGAAAGTACAGGTGATCCCGTGCAAGAGGTTAAGAACAAATGGGAAAAGGAACTCCAACTGCAGTGTTTGCATAGGGGTCAGCAAGATTATTCTTTTACAATATCTATGTAAAAACAAAATATATGCTCATGAATACGTCATCAAAGCCAGAAAAACTAACTTTCGGTAGTCTATTAGTCATCTATACCTGCATAAAAATAACATAAAACGTAGCTGCTGAAAGCAATAAATATTTATTATCTTACATAGTTTCCGAGGGTCAGGAAATGAGGGCTTGGCTGGTGGTTCTGGTTCAGGGTCTCTCATAAAGTTGTAGTCAAGATGTTGGCAGGACTGCAGTTATCGCACGGTTCGACGGGGTGGGGGTATCCATTTCCAAGCTCACTCGTGTGGGACTTCAGTACCTTGCTGGCTGCTGCCTTTCAAAGGGCGGCTCATGACACGATAGCTGGTTTCCTCCAAAGGGACTGATCCAAGAGAAAGAAACCAAGACAATGGCAGCAGTGACTTTTGATGACCTAGTCTCTGAGGTTGCATATAAAACCTCTTCTGTTTTACTCTATTTGTTAGAAATGAGTCGGTAGATTCAGCCCACACTGAAAGGGAAGGGACTTAAGCTCCATCTCTTGAAGGGAGGAATGTCGAAACATTTGTGAACATTATTTTTGAATCATCAAAAAACACGTAAAGAATATCATGGCATAAATAAACACACGCACAGTGAAACATTTGCCCATAAGAAGTATGTCAAATGCAATTTCCTGAACATGAAGCCACTTCAGTGTTGCAAAATTTGCCTTAATATTGTCACTTGCTCTCTAATATTCAGTTATTACAGACGTCACTGCACAGTGCTTTTCACATTTTGTTCCAACGCTCAGGTGGGTATTTGTCATGCCTTGCAGATGCCAGCATCTTTTGAACACCCTTCTCATGTTTGGGGAATTTCCTCCATTTTAAGACTTGCTTCCTAAGGTAGAAGCTAGAACTTTCCTTCTTAACCTCCCTGGTGGCTAGGATTTGGGGAATGGAACTTGTCCTCTACCCAGAGAGCCCCACGTAGGATGTCAATTTGGCAAAGGGGCAGGACAGCCCAGAATCTAGTTTCCAGTAAGGGGGTAGGAAAGGACTTCAATGATGGACTCACACCTTGGGCTCCTCATCTCGGGATTCTGCTTTCTTGTGTTGGCTTTATTCCCAGACAGCCTATCTCTGTGTAGTGCTCCTAGTGCTCCATAACAGTATTCTAGTTTATTAGTCTCAGGCTTTTTATTAACTATTTATTAACTATTAACTATTTTTATTAACTATTAATTATTAACTATTAACTATTCATTAAAAGAAAAAAAACCCCACACTTAAACAGTAACATTTTTATTCTGCCCATAGATTTTGTGAGTCAGAAATTGGGAAAGGATACAGTAGGGATAGCTTGTTCCTGCTCCGTGATCTCAGTGCTTAGCTGGGAAGATTCAATGGTGAGGTCACTTGATGGTTAGGTGCTGGAATCAACTGAAGGCTCACTCGCTTCTATTTGCAGCAATTAATATTGACCGTTGGTTGGGGCTGTTGGCTGGAAAAACTACATGTGGCTACTTGGGCTTTGTCACAGTATGGCGGCTGGGTTCCCAGAGCAAGCATCGTAAGAGAACAAGGTGAATGACCTCAGAAGTCACGTAGCATCTGTCTGCCACAGACACAAGGCTTCCCTGATTTAGCGAGGAAGAACACAGACTCCATGTATTGATGGTACGGGTGTCAAAATCACAGTGGAGGAAGATAAAATAACACGTGGGATGGGAGGTACTGTCGTGGTCCTCTTTGGAAAAATACCGTGTGTCCCACCGCAGACTGAAATTTTCTCTTCTCCAATAGCTCTGAGTGATCTGTAACTCTGACTAGACTAACTTGTGTTCCAAGCCCATCCTTAAACAGTGGCCACAGAAATTTAATACAGTCTTGAGGCTGCAGAAGAGGCACTGCTAAGGGGTACCCTGTAATGAAAACAGTTCAGAACGGTTTTATACTAGAGGCCATTGGGAGGCTAAGTCTGGGGTTGAATGAAAATATCATTCAGATAGTATATTGCCATGTTCCAGAAGATCGTGGAGGATTTGATGGCTAGATTGGTGGCAAGAAAGCTCTGTAATGCCCTTGAGGTGCAGGCTGTAAGTCTAGGAGGCCTCTTACATTAGAGTGAGTTTGTAACTGGGCCTCTCAACTTGAAAATGGTGATGTAAACGCTTGCCATATAGAGTTGTTTTTGTTTTTTGTTTTAAATCAAACTAGATAATATATGTAAAGAGCTTAGAGCAATGCCAAGGGTTATGTGGCAAAGTGCGGAGGGGGCAGTTCCACCAGTCGTTACCCTCAGGGCCTCTCAGGGGCAGTCAGTGTTCTCGACTGGGACTCAGAGGCTGGGGGAGAGCCTCCCCAGGTCACGGCATTGTCCCCGGGGGGCTCACAGGAATTCCAGGAGGTAGCAGGACAATGCGTTTCTCACAATGTGACCTAGCCGGTGAAGAGCCAGTCGGTGATGTCCCACACAGGTGAGTCTGCGCAGTCTCCAGGCTGATAGAAGTTCTCGGGCAAAGACTGCCGCCTGCACTGCAGGAGCAAGGGCGTGGCTGCCTGACCGTCCTCGGTTCCCAGGCTCCCGAGCCGTGGCTCTGTGGTAGTTTCGAGGTCCTGGGGTGGCGCGGGGAATGCAATGGCCGTCCTGGTAAAGGAAGTGAGAGGACAGAACGAAGGGAGAGCAGTGAACAGTGAAGAGAACGCAAACTTCCAAGCGCACGGGTGGGTCGTGGGAACAGAGGGAGGGCCCTCAGAGGTGCAGCGGCCGTGGTGTCGGCAGCCAGCGGGGAGGGCCACTTGTGCCACACTCCCCGCCCGTGGTACAGACACAAATTTCTACAAAACTTCCTTCCTGTGTGACTTGTTAAAAAGAAACGCGGCCCACAAGCACAGGGGTCCGAGAACTCTGCTGCTGCCCGTGCAACTCATTCCTTGAAGTTTATTCACTTTGGAATAAAACGAATGAAACCCTACCCTGTGGGCTCCGTCTCTGCCCCGCCAGGCCCCCGCGCCTCCAAAATGTGCTCCTGGGAAACCAGAAGTTTACTAGTGTGTTTGTTTCCCGCGCCCGCGCACCTCGAAACCGAAAGCACCACTGGCTGGGCCCGAGTCCTGCTCGGAGCTACCAGCCGAGCGTCCCCGCCGCCAGCGCGCCGAACTCGGATGCAGTTGCCTTCCCTGCCGCGCCGGGCCGGGGGCAACAGTGAGCTGCGGCGGCGGCGGCGGCAGCGGGAAACCGAGGCCCTGGCGGGGAGGTCGCTCCAGCTCGGGGTGGGAAAACCGGGAAAACAGCGGCAAAGTCTCCTCAGAAACTCTTCCGGGAGGGTTCGAGGACGGTGGAATACGGCTTGTAGGAAGAGTGAAATGCAGACCGTTCGCCTGTACCAGGATGGCCGAGTGGTTAAGGCGTTGGACTTAAGATCCAATGGACAATGTCCGCGTGGGTTCGAACCCCACTCCTGGTAGATGTTTGCTTTTACGGTTTTTTTAACTTAAAAATTTTATTTCTTTTTAAAGTATACATTTCACTGAGCACACCACGCCTGGGGCCCAAGAATTCTGTCTTCTGGCTGGGAGAGACGCACCCTTCTCCCACCTCCCGCCGACTCGCATAACGCTCGGCGTCGCTTCCCGCGGGCGGAAGACGACTTGGCGCGCGGGGTGGGCGGGGGCTGGGCGGGGGCCGGGCGGGGGCCGGAGGGCGTCTCCCCGGCCGGGGCTGCGCAGCGTCAGAGGCTCGCGGGGCCGAGGCGGGGTCGGGACTCGGGACTCGGGACTCGGGACTCGGCTGCGGAGCCGGCCCCGCTTCCCCGCTGCGGAGCCGGGGCCGGCCGGGCGGGGCGGGCGCCTCCGACGGGAGAGCACAGTTAGCCCCCTCCGCCGAAAAGTCAAGGCTAAACCACCTTTTTCCGTTTCGCCAAAATGAATTGTGTGCGCACAGTTCTTCCATTAGCTCCTTGAAGGCGGAGACAGTGGGCACCCCAGCTCTAAAATGGACTCTAGCTTGCATCCGGCTTAGAATTTTAAAATACCAACGGCATGGTCTCGTTGTTTTCTTCCTTCCTTCCTTTTTTTTTTTTTTTCTCAAGACTTTTTAAAATAATCTCAAACCTAGATTTAAAGTAAATTAAAGTAGATTAAAGTAATCTAAAACCTAGAGGAAAAAGTTGCAACTACAGTGCAAAGAACACTTTAAAAAAATCATTGGTTAGTAAGATTCCGACTAGATGCTCCAATACAACCATTAAAATAAGGAAATTAATATTGATAATTTACTACATCTAGTCCCTGAACCTCTTTCAGTCACCACTTGGCGTGTATAGTAAATTCTCCTGTTCAGAGTAATGTACTGAATTTACTTGTCACACCTCCTTAGGCTTCTTGAATCTGTAACAATTTCGCAGTGTCTCCCGACTGCCATGATCTTGACACTTGTGAAGATGACAGGCCAATCACTGTGGAGAATGTCCCTTTGTCAGCTTGGGTTTGTCGGATTAGATTCAGGTTGTGCTTCTGTAGCAAGAGTGTGGCAGAAGTGATGCGATGTTCACACTCCATCGGGGGGGGGGGGGGGGGGGGGGAGGAGGGGGAGTGATTTTGATGTGTCCTGTTAACTGAACTTAATTCACTTGATTAAGCCTCTCTGCCAACTTTCACCACTATAAATTCACTCTTTCCCCCTTTGTAATTAATATATATTTGGGGGAAATGTTTTGAAGCTATAAAAATATCCTCTTACTCATCAAACTTTCCATTTGATTCAGTTATTTCTGGAATCATAAGTAATGTAAGTATGCACTTATGGTGCATACTATTTTAATAAATGGTTGCAATCCATTCTATCTTTGTTCAATGATCAGTGTCCCAGATTTGGCCAGTGGAAATCCATCGGAGCTGACCTTTAACATGTCTCCATCATTCTTTAGCACTTCCATCCTTCCTGGTCCAAGATATTCCATGCTTACCTTCTATTTTCTGTGACCCAACCCCAGAGTCAGCCCTTTTCAAAAGATCCCTGATTCCCTTTTCCCAGGAGAAAAGTCATTAGAAACCAAGATCTTAGTGCTAGACAAGCTCATTGTTTTGATGTGTTACTGTTCCCAGGCCCTCTGAGTGGACAGAATTAGGAAGTATGTGTGTATACACATCTATATTTGTCTCTTTACAGCCAGGAGTTTATACTAATACCTCCAATTCTGATGCAACATTATAGATTTTGTTTTAGTTTTTCTATCCATATTTGTAATTCCCTAAACTTGCGACCTGCCAAAGTAAAATTTACCTTGCTTGAGCCTATCAACAGCTTTAGAATTGAATTGTTCAAGAAGGGAAGGAAAGAGGTAAAGAAAGAATGTCTAAGTAGTTTAGAAATGAGCATCCTGCCAGCATCTGAGAACTGGCTATAAACCAGTCACTGTTAGACACCTAGGATGTGCAGGTAAATAACTCAGCATCTGTCTCAAGGAGCTCAGCTAGTGAGAGAGAGATTTTAATGAATCACGCTTATAATGAGAAAACATGAATTATGTCCTAGATGCTAAAGGAGCAGTGTGGGAAGCCCTAACTCTTTACCAGAAGAGTCAGCTTTAGTTGGGAACTGAAGGAAGAGAAGTAGGGCTCTGGGAGGGGAAGGAGAGAGGTGCAGGTGGGGTAAGCCATCTCGAGACCATGCTAAGTATGGTCTCTGCAGTCCACTGAAGGATTCGAAACAAGAAGCAACCTGATTAGTGTTGCCTTTGGAAGTATCTCTATCAACATGGAAACTCTTGGTCCATCTATATAGGTTTGGGAGAGGGGGGCATATTGAATTGGAAGGAAATATTTTTGGGTGAAAATTATTTAATTCAGTCAATATCCAGGTCAGCTGAACTCAGTCTACCTCTTTCTTCCACCATAAAGGCCAAGCAAGAGATAAACTATATTGATTTGCAACTTTTCCAGCCTGAACATAAGGACCTGTGCTTATTTAAGTGCTTGTATTACTGTGTTCAAGCACAAATATAGAACAGTACTGGCAAGAATAGGCAAAAAGCAGTGTGGAGTTTACTTTGTTTCTTTAAAACTATATTGTAAATCAGGCTTCTAGTTTGTATTAACCAGTTACTGTGCATTAGCTGAGATGGTAAAAAACTCGTGAATATTCTTCTATGAGACTGCTGAGATTCTGCCGGATTACTCTGAGATGCCACAAAGATGGATGAAAGGATGTTGAAAGACTGCTGTCTAGAAACAAGAGAATCTATCAGATAGATCCTAGCGCACTGCACAAGTTTTCTACTGATTAGTTGTATGGCCTACTTAGCCATAATCTTCACATGCCAATTTAGATGGAATCTTTTGCTTTACTATTTTCTTCTCTACAAAATGTTTTATCACTGGTTTTCTCTGATCAGCAGGATTCTCTAACTGAATTTAAAATTTTGTTTTAATGCTTATTTATTTATTTTGAGGGGGTGGGGAGGAGCTGTGGGAAAGGGAGAAAGAGAATCCCAAGCAGGCTCCGTGCTGAGCACAGAGCCAGACTCAGGGCTCAATCTCATGAAACGTGAGATCATGGACTGAGCCGAAATCATCAGACACCTAACCACCTGAGCCACCCAGGCGCCCCACTAACTGAATTTTGATTTAATGCAGCAAACATTGAGAATGCGATTCAATTTATAAAAGTTCAAATCGTGTGGTGACTCAGTAGAAAGAATCGGGGCTTTGGGGTAAGACAGGTTTGCCAATTTTCTTTTTTTTTTTTTTTTTTTTTAAATTTTTTTTTTTCAACGTTTATTTATTTTTTTTTGGGACAGAGAGAGACAGAGCATGAACGGGGGAGGGGCAGAGAGAGAGGGAGACACAGAATCGGAAGCAGGCTCCAGGCTCTGAGCCATCAGCCCAGAGCCCGACGCGGGGCTTGAACTCCCGGACCGCGAGATCGTGACCTGGCTGAAGTCGGATACTTAACCGACTGCGCCACCCAGGCGCCCCAGGTTTGCCAATTTTCTTAAGGTACTAGTCTCCCTTTTCTCATTCAAAATTGAGAAGATAATATTTACCCCCACTGGGTAGTTGTAAGGCTGAATTAACTATAATAATGCCTTATTAATTATAATAATCATAAGTATTATTAATAATATTACTAATGTTAGTTAATATTGTTCTCATAATATTGCCTTCTCACAAAAGTAGGTGTTTCAAATCTCTCAGTTGTCTTCCCTTTTCTGAAGCCATCCACTGTGGGAGGTACAGAAGAACTACATTGTGCAAGTTGGAAGGAGTCTTACCTTGCATGTAAAGACCACTTTACAATTTTTCAAAAACACTTTTACATTCACAATCTCCTTTGACAGACAAGATCACACAAGACTCATTGTACCTAGGTGGTAGATACAATTATACACCAGCTTCTTCAACAGATGTAAAAAAGTAATGTTTTCTTTCACTCAGAATTACACATATAGAGCCAGAGAACATCAGTAGCTCTTAAAAATTGAAATCCTGTCTTACAATGTAGCAGAACCTTTACTTTCCTTTGAAACATAGACTTGTTATATTAGACTCTTTGTTTTTAATTCTTAAAAGATTTTGAATTTAAATTTGAACAATTTGTAGGTTTACCACCACTAAGCCTAGACTGATTTTCCGATAATTATTTTAATAATAAGAAATTAAGTCATTACTTAATTTGGGTTATAAATTAAGGGCATGGATTTGTAAGCATTCTCTTTATTGGTTTGAACTAGTTGTAACTTATTCAAAACTGATTATTTCCTTTTGGGCTTAACACAGAACTCTGGAAGACTGTTGCCAATATATTTAAACAGTGACACCTACTGGTTAATTTGAGGCACATTTATGTGTTAAATTCTGTCTGCCTTCTAGGGACTATAAAATCCTGATAAATTGTTGTTCATAGTCACTGTGTTTAGGAGCACATTAAGGCTATGTCTAATCCAGCCAGTATTCTGACTTTCTTTTTTCTCTTTCAATCATTGATAATAAATCTTCCACTGAAAAGATTCGCGAATCACTGACACAATTTGCATGAGCCATTCATTATTTTCATTGTGTGAATATGGCCTTTATCTCATCATATCCATCATATTTAGTTCAATATAATATTTATTTTCAAACTCAGAAACCATGAAGTTGAAGAGGAATAAAGATTTGGGTTAGCCACTAACTTTAAAACACAGAAGTCATGCCCAATTTGAGAAATCCTGAACAAGAAGCTTTCTTTGTCCTTAGTACCAAGTTGGAATTTGGAGATCTTGATTATTCCTTTTGTGTCACATTTTGCTTTTAGATACAATTGCAGCTAATTAATGAACAAGTTGAATGCACATTTGCTAATTGTTCGGGTGAGATAAATGACAATGCCTTGAATTTTCATGAGTCTGTTCCGTTACAAAGACGCCATGTAAGGGGCGCCTGGGTGGCGCAGTCCGTTAAGCATCCGACTTCAGCCAGGTCACGATCTCGCGGTCCGGGAGTTCGAGCCCCGCGTCAGGCTCTGGGCTGATGGCTCAGAGCCTGGAGACTGTTTCCGATTCTGTGTCTCCCTCTCTCTCTGCCCCTCCCCCGTTCATGCTCTGTCTCTCTCTGTCCCAAAAATAAATAAACGTTGAAAAAAAAAAAATTCAAAGATGCCATGTAAGAGTCAGAACATAATTCCAGGTTCTCTGTATCTTCATTACTGCTGGATAGAAGGCCATTATGACCCACTTGGTCCATTTGTGAACTACCTGGTTTCATTTTCATCTAAATAGATTTTGATGTCTCTGAACCACTTATCGGAATGCTGAGCAGAGAGGCAGTGATTGTACCGGATCGTTACTGAAGCACAAACTGTGCCTAACAGTGTAGCTCTAGCACGTTGGATGCACTATATAAATGCCCATGGAAGAAACAACCAACCTTGAAACCCACAGGAGTATATTTCAGTGTTCATCTATTAATTGTACACATGTTAACTCTCAGGATATGTGTTTTATTTTTTTAAACTAATTAATTAATTAATTTTTTAATTTGCATCCAAGTTAGTTAGCATACCATACAACAATGATTTCAGGAGTAGATTCCTTCATGCCCCTTACCCATTTAGCCCATCTTCCCTCCCACAACCCCCCCCCCCACCCAAGCAACCCTTTGTTTGTTCTCTGTATTTAAGAGTCTTTTATGTTTGTTCCCCTCCCTGTTTTTATATTATTTTTGCTTCCCTTCCCTTATGTTCATCTGTTTTGTATCTTAAATTCCTCATGAGTGAAGTCATATATTTGTCTTTCTCTGACTAATTTCACTTAGCATAATACCCTCTAGTTCCATCCATGTAGTTGCAAATGGCAAGATTTCATTCTTTTGATGTGTGTGTATATATATATATATATATATATATATGTATATATACATATATATATACATATATATATACATATATATATACACACATACATACATGACTGTGTGTGTGTGTACACACACACACACACACACACACATACACACACACACACACGACAGCTTCTTTATCCATTCATCCGTCAATGAATATTTGGGCTCTTTCCATACTTTATTGTTGATAGTGCTGCTATAAACATGGGGGTGCATGTGCCCCTTTGAAACAGCACACCTGTATAGGATATGTGTTTTAAAATGTACCCAGGATTTGTTTTAATCAAGTATGGTTAGACACACAGGAATGACTGACATAAAGGAATGACTGACATAAAGGAATAATTTTTGATACTCACAAATTCCTAGAAACAAGAGTCACGGCCTGCCATATAGGTAGGTCAAGAAGCAGAAGAAACAAGGGAAAGCATGGGCAAAAACCTTTATTGTGGTTTTCACAGGAAGGTATTCATGAGGCAGGGTAAGCAGGCTTAGGATCGGCTAGTTTGAATAATTTGAGCAGGCTCTGAAGTTGTAGGAGCTATTCTGAGTTATACAAGGTCTCTAGGAATTAACTAACCCTGGGAGAGGCAGTTCCTCCATGATCAGCAAGGTCCCAGATGCCAAAATGTCGGAAATAACAGAAAATAGGAAAAAACAGTTAATTTAGTATGGGTTCGGGCATTCTCACATCTCCTTTCTTCTCGTTCTCCTTCTTTTGCAGCTGGGGTCAATCTTATCTGATTAGAAGAATCAGGATCCAGAAGCCCAAAGAGGCAAACATGTAAGTAGTTTTTGAGTCATTTCCATCTGAGTGTGGCTATACAACATACTTGTGCAAATCATATCTCAAATTTATCTTTGGGTTTATGTAGTCTTTTCAGCCATCTTATTCATGGCTCTAGTATAGTAAGACTCATAGTTACTGAAAAAGGTAGCTTTTTAAATTGCATTGAAAAGAGGAATCATTAAGTTGAATATCTGTCTCAGTTCTACAATCTACTTTGTACATACACACAGAAGTATGTGTATTTGTGAAATACACAGCACAGGTCTAAGAGGCAACACAGAGGCAACTCAGAATTGTGCATAGAAGTCAGCCAGTCCAAATTTCAATCCCAGCTCCAACCCTGATTAGCAGTGTGACTTTGGAGTGGTTATTTAGCTTCTCCAAGTCTTTTGTTTTCTCATCTATAAAATGGGGGTGATAATAGAAATACCTATCAAATGATGTCCTGTGAGAGTTCTATGTACCATTGACAAAGTGCTTAGAAATTGCCTGGCATTTGGATGATTGGTAGATTAAACTATTGCTATACTTTAGTGATTCTTGCAAAGCGTGCTTATGGATTGACTACAAGACCAGTTTTGCTACAACGGTAAAAGTTGTTCATGGAATTGATTCTGTTAGATATACATTGTATTTGCCATAGCAATTGTAGCCAAGGAAGATCATTAGCAAATGATACAATTTTTAAAAGACATGAAATTTGGGAGAGGGGCATAGAGGCATAGATTGCATTTTTCAGATTTGTTCATTAAACTTTTTTTCCTTTTAAAAGTCTTTAAATGCCTAGCTTTCCACCATCAGTAATCTTTTCTTAAACAAAATGAGTAGATCCTTAAATAATTTTTATGTTAAAAAAATAGCACTGAGTTCTGAACTCTAACTTTTCAAATTCATGATAAGTGAGCTTATTGTTTTCTCCTGGGTGTTACACCCACTGGGTTAGTCACAAACAGCTATATTAAGGATGTTGTTCACATTTTTTAAACGCTAGCCTTCTGGCCCACCCAGTCCTGCTTCAATTTTAAATGCAACCTGACTTAACTTTTTTTTTTTTTTTTAATTTCACATAAAGAAAAAATAAAGACTCCTATTACTTGGAAGATGTTTAGAACAATACATAATGTCATACTTTTAAGTGTGGCAAAGTGCTTCATACCGTATAGATGGGCCTTGGAGTCTGTGATTATGTGGAAGGGTCCTTTTACTATGACTCAGTGCAATGCCTAATTCTATTAGTGCACTACAAAGAACAACATGTAGAAAGATACATGGAACCAAAATGAAATTTTAAAGTGGCCTAATGAGTTGAAATGACCTCAGTTATATGCTAATTGAATCAATTAGTCAACTTCTTGAATGCTGATTTTATTCTCCTTTGAGGAATCCTCAGACCAAAGTATGAAGGGGATAAACTTGGGTAATTCTAGATGGAAAAGCTCCATGGATAGATCTGGAGTAAAGACGATGTTTCCCACTGGGTTTTTCCTGTTCTGCTTCTACATCTCTGCATCATAAGCCAGTCTAATGCCTGCTTAGAGAACACGCAACCACTGCTGCCTTTTGCCCATGTTTTCAAAGTGTCTAGGAAAGTCTCAGAGAGAAACACCAGCACTGAAACGTGGGCAATCTCTAGTTCCAACTGAACAATTCATTCATTCATTCATCCATCTATTCATTCAGTATTTTTTAAGTGACTGAAATGAGCAATGCTATGCTGGTTGCTCAGATATGGCAACAAATAAGAAAAACAAACAACTAATCATAATGTTAATACTTTATGTTCATACATACATAATACATAATACATAATGTTAATACTTGTAGTTCTCTTCTGGAAGTGTGGGGCATGGTTTGGAGCAGGGGAGAAGCAGAGGCCTTTCACAGAACAGATAGAATGTGAATGGACAGCGGCCATCTGCCCATCACCAGGGGAGAGACTGGACTCAGCCCACAGAAAGAGAAAGGGAGAGAAAGAGGGAGAAAGGGAGAGAAAGGAAGGGGAGGGGAGGAAGGAAGAAAGAGAGAAAGAGGAATAGAGAGAGAGAGAGAACTCAAGACCTCACCCAGATCCCGGGAGCCAGTTGTTCTGGAATCAGCTCCACCCTTGTATTTCCAAGTTAAGACAGTAAATTCCTCTTTTGTGTGTGGCTTCTTATCTGAAGCTAAAGGAGTCCTGTCCTCAATAACATAGCCTTGGTTAGTATTGGTAGAAAGTTGAGTATCTTCTTGAATATCAAAGGAGTTAAAAAAAAATTGTTATATTCCAGAAGGGGAACAAGTGATGGCTTCATGAGCTTTACTCATGGGCTTGTTGAATGTTAGAGTTGGAAGGGATTTACTTACACAAAGCTTCCAATAAAGCAGAAGTAACCCACTGACCACTCCTGGCAGAGGCGAACTCATCTCTAAGCTAGTGGTCATTAATGGGGATAGCACTTCCCTTGGGAAGCACTCTGGAAGAATGTGGGGCACTTTGGGCTTGCCATAATAATTTGGAGGGTGGTTATTGCCATTAAAGAGGGGCCTGGGATGCTGGGCATGCTGCCGTGTATGGGAGTCCCACATAATAAAGAATTATCCTTCATTCTGCAAGAGTTTAGATTGTCCAGCAGGATATTCCCATAGGTTAAAAGCCTGTTTGTCTAAACCCACAGCCTAACTGCATTTTCTCATGTTAAACACAAAATATTTTTGCAAGCTTTCAGTATGCAGTGAATTTTCCAAGTACACAACTCCCATGTAGATCAAGGAAAAATTGGACTTCATTTTATTCAGAATTTCATCAAGAGCTAGTTTCCATGTTAGAAAACTCACGTCACTCACAGCTGCAGCACTATTTGAGTATTTGGTATTTGACTCACTAGTTCAACACACCTGCATCAGCATACATTTGTTGCTGTGGTATTCCTGACGATTCGATGGGCTCCGTATTCTCTGGTCATGCTCTAGCACTTACATATTGAGCTATCCTGTAGAACCAGATGTCTTCAACCTTCTCACTCATCAAGCTGGGCCTTTCATCCAACTCTGGCTCATTTGTTCTTTTGCTGAGATAGGCACAGCCTGCCTGCTCGTGCCTCTTCTTGAAACATCTGCTTCCCGCATTCTCCTGAGGCCAAGTGGAGATTACATCACCCCCGCCTCCCTGCATCAGCTCACCCAGCCAGGGCTGGGTACCTGACTCAACAGGGCCAATTACGTTCTCTCCCAACAATTTGCAGGCCTACATAGGGCCATTTTCTGCTATGTCCACAGAGAAGCATGGCAATCCCATGTGCAGAGAGAGAAAAAGGATGAAGCAAATGCAGGGAAAAGCAGAGACGAGTGGCCATGTGGCCAAAGAGTGAAAAAGGCTCCAGTGAGCAGCTGCTTTGGCTCCCCCGGTGCATTTCCTAATGCAAGTTTGACTTCAGGAAGCCTGGCTGAGAGCTCTTCTGCTTGTTTTGTAATCGAATGATTCCTGACACAGAAGGCTGCCTTTCACCTGGCCCTATCGATGCACCAACAATTCAAGACCTAAGAGTCAAGTAGAGTGAGCCTTGAGCTACTCTAAGGTTTCAATTTCTCCTCTAACACTTTGCTAGTTCATATGTCTCATTTGAACTTATGTAATTGATTCTTTAAAACTTTTATGTGAAAGTATTTAAGGCACAATAGATTATATTACAAAAAATGAAATTATTTAAGGCTTTCTGAAAACTGCAGAAACAGTGCCTCCTTCACTCAGATTCCCCCAAATCTTAACATTTTACCCCATTTGTTTCAGCTTTTTCCCATTCTCATTCTCTTTAATTCTCTGAATCATTTGAAAGTAAGTTGTAGATATGATGCCCATGACTCCTCCATGTTTCCCTAAATAAAAGGATCCTCTCCTATATTACTACAGTATAATTAACAAAATTAGGATGCTGATATTAATATAATATTACCACCCAATAAACACATCCCATTCAAATTTTGTTGATTTCTTCAATAGCATCCTTAATACACACCTTTCCTTTTTGCTTCGTGTCTCTGGTTGAGCCTCTTCAATATAGATAATTCCTCAGTCTTTTTTTGACCTCTGTGACCTTGACTCTTTTGAAGGGACAGACCAGTTATTTTGATAGGATTCTCCCCAATTTATATTTGTCTTCTATTTCCTCCTGATTAGATCCCAGTGGTTAACTTTTGACAGGAATGCCATGAACGTGATGCCATGTTTTAGTACATCGTATCAGGACGCACATGATGTCTATTTGTCCTATTTCTGCTGATACTGACTTTCACAACTCAGATAAAATGATGTTGGACAGGTTTCCCCACTGTAAAGTTAATTACTAAGTGTTTTGTACTTCCACCCACTAGTATTAACCTCCCTTGATGATTTTGGTCTGAAACAATTATTACTATGATTTTTGCCAAATGGTGATTTTTTTCTATGTCCATCATTCTTTCCTCATTTCTTAGGTTAGCCATCTACTGTAAGGTAGACTTTTCTCTTCTTCCTCACATATTAATCCAATTGCTCAATATAAGCACATGGAGTCCTATTTTATTCAATTGGTTATAACCCATACAATCACTAAAATTTGGCTGTTCAAATTGTCCCACATTTGGCCAGTGGAACCCCTTTCAAGCCGGTCATTTCTTCTCTCGGACTCTCTCCGTACGTACCAGCCAAGTGGGTCTTATCCACTTCCTCTGGTCATGCTGACCTGACACTATCCCCAACCCTGTACCAATCCTCATATGCCAAGTAGCTATGAATCTAAATGCTGAACTTGACACAGCTCTTAATGGCCTTTATTTCAGCTACTCTTTTAGGTTATTGAGACCGTTTTGGAATTTTGATTCTGTCACCCATGCATTCACTGTCCCTCCTACTTTTAAGCTACCCAAACTTTTAATGTTTTTATTCAAGGTGTTGATAAAATCTTGAATACAATAGGAACCAACACTTTCCTGCTATCAGAGATATGTTTTTTTCAGGTAGAATTGATACATTAATACATGCTTTTTGCATGTTGTTCAACCAGCTCCAAACTTATGTATAGTGACTATCCATTTTGCATTTATTCACTGTGACCACAAGCATATGTTGAGATTTTTTTTCTAATAGTGTACCAAAATGAAAATGCATTCTGTCTACACAAAGTGTAGTAACCTTATAAAAAATAAAATTATGTTCGTTTGACCTAAGATGTAATAAATGAACCCATGCTGGCTTCTACTGCTCATTGCCTTCTCATCAGAGGGGTTAAGTAACTTGCTCAAAGTATAGCTAAGTGAAGACCTGGAATTTGAACCCAGGCTGGGATATCTCTAAAGCTTTGTTTTTTTCGCAATGCCTCCATCAGTTTACATGGGGATAGAGAAGGACTTCCTCTTTCTGTTTTGACATTTTATGTTACTTTAATGACTCTGACATTGTCAGAGTGCAAGTCTGAGCACTTAGATATGCTGAAAGGCAAGACAAAGGTTAACCTGGTTGGGCCCAGGAGTTACCACTACCTCAGTTGTCTTCATGGTTTCTTGAATCCCTTCCCCAGATGTCCTACTACACTGCCTGCTTGATGTATAGATTGAAACCTAACTTAGAAAAGCAGGCATGAATCTCTTTGATTAAGAGCGAAGCATTTCTAAAACACAATTATGAAATTCAATTATTTGTACACGTGAAACATTTACCCCACATAATTTTATCTCTCAGAACATCAGTATTTCAAATATCATGGGTTTAGGTTCAGGGTAAGTTAAGAATTTTGCTGTTGTTTTCTTCTTTTTTTAGCCCCTTTAATCTAAGGCTCACTATAGCTTAAAAATGCCACAAAAGTGATGAAAAGCATACCCACGTACCCAGTGAAGGTGGCTTTGCTAGACAAAGAAAGAAGAGGAAACAAACAAAAATCTCCTTAAGTGCTAGGAATGGTCTACTGAGGCTATTTTGCTGGATTTGGTGGATGTTGTGTGCAAAGATCACATTCTTGCGGTTGTGGTCGTGTTGAAGGGATAAGAACCCAGGAAGAGAAAAGATTCTGAACAAAGGAAGATTTAAGTTCACTAGCAGGGAGAAAAATCCTCACGGAGGAGTCTGTAAATTCAAGAGAAGTGGTGGGAGTCCTCATTTCAATACTTAGAGATGGACTGCACAAAATAACAAAAGACACTTCTGTGGGGAACAATACCAAGCTGGCAGCCACTCAGACAAGTCCACCCACCAGGATTTGGCCACTTATGGCTCTACAGCTCTCTAAGTTTCTGGGATAAGGGCTCCCTGCCTACCATCCCTCAGGAAAATGGCCTGTGGGCCCTGAAGTCCTTGTGGTGATGAGATGCCCGTCCACCCTGTGATGTGCCTGAAGCTGAGGCACGAGGACCCTTGAAAAGAACTCTGCACGCCCACTGATTTTCCATACAAATATCTTTTTTTCACTACAGAATCTTCCTGAAGGAGTAACATTCCCATCGCCTGTTGTCATCAAATAAATCTAGATATTTTCTCCT
Source organism: Leopardus geoffroyi (assembly GCF_018350155.1). NCBI lineage: Eukaryota > Metazoa > Chordata > Mammalia > Carnivora > Felidae > Leopardus > Leopardus geoffroyi. Next base: position 130,181,452 of record NC_059332.1, read on the forward strand.
GGCTTTATTCATTGTTTGAACACAATATTGTTGAGACTTCTGGTTGCTGACCTCCCCCCATCTCTTCTCCACTGCACCCATAGTAATTGAACACAATATTTGACAGGATGCAGAGCTACCTGGAATAAAGACCACATTGTACAGCTTTTCTGTTAGCTGCAAGCAGCAACGTAAGATTTGGCCAGTGACATAGGTAGAAGTGCTACTGGAAAACTTCCGGGAAATATCCTTAAAGGACTGTGTGAGCATGCCCTTTGTCTGCTCCTGAGAATATGGATATGATGACCGGTCACATTAGAGCACAGAGAAGGAGGCCACAGCCTGGGATTGGAAGAAAAGAAAACTAAAAAGAGCTTTTTCCTGAGGTCTTAGTAAAGCAAAGCTACCATCCCAACTCAGGACTACCAAACTTCAGACATCCATGAAGACTGAAATAAACTGTTATTTGGGGAGGGTTTCTTTTATCTTCAGCCACTAGTCCTACCTGATAATAGCACAAATTAGTATAAATATTAATATTAGTATAAGAAATGCAAGACAGAAGTCACTGACCATTGCTCTGTACTATACCCAACTTTTTTTCTTTTTAACACATGTCCTCTCAGTCTTGCCCTGAAACTCTGACATATAATTTAAGGGAATTGTCAAATTTCCAACCTGTCTACCCAAATATCAACGCAAGGAAAAAAAAAAAAAAAGCTCACATGCTTATTTATTTATTTCTATTCTAAGTGAAATTACACCCAATTATACCAACATTCAGATTCAGATGCGAGGCAAAGTGGAGAGCATCCTCTACATACTTTCTTTCTTTCTTTTCTTTTCTTTTTTCTTTTTAAGTTTCTTTAGGACACTAAAGTATGAAAAGAGTTTCTTTTTTCTTTTTTTTTAGACAAAGGAGGGAGTGTGAGTGGGGGAGGGGGGCAGAGGGAGAATCTTTTTTTTTTTTATGTTTATTTATTTTGAGAGAGAGAGAGAATGTGAGTAGAGGAGGGGCAGAGAGAGGTAGAGACTCCCAGGCAGGCTCGATGCTCAGAGCAGAGCCTGACTCAGGGCTCAATCCCATATCCCACAACTGTGAGATCATGACCTGAGCCAAAATTAAGAGTCAGTCACTTAACCAACTGAGCCACCACGTGCTCTGAGAGAGAGAATCTTAAGCAGGTTCCATGCTCAGCATGGAGCCTGACATGGGGCTAGATCCCACAACCCTGGGATCATGACCTGATCTGGAGTCAAGAGTCAGATGCTCAATTGACTGAGCCATCCAGGCACCCCAGGAGGAAAAGAGTTTCTGAAACTGAAGGCTCTGGTCCCATTTATGTGTTCCCCCTTTTTGGATCCTTCCATTCTCTGCCTCCCCAAGGACCCGCAGATATATAAGGTTAAAACTCAGGAGACAGACAAGCTAGAAATATAAGATGGGAGCCACCAACCTAAAGGTGACAAGGAAAGCAAAGGAATGAATAACATAACACAAGAAAAAGGAGATGAGTAAGAAGAGAATCCCTAATGGATTTTTGCAGAGAGTTCACATTTAAGTAGTGCATAGGGAAAGAGATCCTCCTCATGAAGACTGTGAAGGCGTGGTCAGAGATGCTGAAGAAAAACAAAACAAAACATTATTCAATGACTTCTATTGATCAACTTGTAAACAGCATCAACTTTCTCTGATCTGGAAAATAAAACTTGAATGGATAGACAGTCACTTGGATCTAGCAACTAGGAGGTCCTCAGTGTTGACCAACACGTGAGCAGTTTCAGGTGGCAGGAATGGGGTCTGGGGAGAAGTTCAGGCAAGGGGGGGGGGGCGGGGCAGGGCAAGAGTTTGTGCATAAACATCTCCAAGGCTATTTCCAGCACACAAACTATTGGGCTGCTTTTTGTTTGCATTCAGTGGCAAAGTCAGTTAAAAAGTCAGTTGTTTGATTGATTGGACCATTCAAGTCCTTTGAAGCAAATTAATATTTGCCTGCAAACTTAGCCTATGTTAAAAGAAAGGGAAAACTGGAAAGCAGCCTTTCTTGGAGGGTAAAATCTCCTTTATGGCACCGCAGTCCTGCCACGCGGGCATCTGCCACACGGGCTTCCGCCCACTAATTGAATATTCACATTAGCCTTGAAAGGCATTAGAGATCTAAGCACTGCTCTCCTGAATCCAGATTTAAGCACTTACCACATGGAGGGAGGCTGAAAAGTTGGAAAGAAGAAACCCAGGCAAAGAGCCTGAGAAACTGACCTGCCTTTGGGGGCTAGAACTAGGATGGAAATTTGGAACTTGGAAGACTTTCTGTTTTTTCCCCACTGTTTCTATTTTCTATAATTATTTCCTTTTTGCAAAAGCTTGGTATTTTGCAAAGTTCTCTAATCACGTAAAGACAGTTTCTTCTTTTTATCTCTGTTTCTCAGTGCTTTGTGTTATCGCATGCTAAATATATTTCACCATCTTATTTACTTCGGGCTGAAGCGCTGACACCATTATGTGACTTCTCCACATCCAGTTCCAAGCTGCACATTTCAAAGATAAATCACTGTAATTATTTATCCTCTTGAAAAGGAGCAGGAGGTGTGAGAGCCAAACTAATATGCACCTTTAGCCCATTTGAATGAGTCTTTGAAAACCAATTGTTCAGAACCCTTAACTTTGACTCTGTGTTTCCAGATCCTCTAATAGTAGGAGATAATTGAGGTTTGTGGATGAGTTGGGAAATTTTACTTATTTTTCAAAGACTACAAACCATAGCTACATATTTATTAGGATTCTTATTGAGTCCTACAGTGTCAGCCCTCAAGGTTGGTTAGCTCACCAACAACCTCAGAAAGAACCTGAAAAGTAGAAGTTTGGAATTCAGAGTGAAAATTTCAAAGCGAGGGCTAGAGATGTTTGTATCTGGTGGCTTCAGTTTATTTTTAGAAGGCAATTTTTGTCTCCCTAGCACTTTCCTTAGGTAACTTAAAATGCAATCAATATCACAAGTTCGAATCACCGTCCCTTCATGATGGCAGAAAATGAAGTTTACTAAAAATTATTTTCTACTCCACTCTGAGGTAGAAAGAGGAGTTTTCTGAAAAATTCTTTCTTTGGGTGGATGGACAAAATATTGCCACATTGTAACTTGAACTGACTTGGTGAGGATAATATGCATAAAGGCAATCACTATTTTTATTTAGGAAATGTATTATCAGGGCCTTCATGTCAAATACAGCCTCTTACCCCAACATAGTTGCCAAATTCTCTTAATTTTTTTTCCCCCCTGCAGGACAGAGTTCTTGGTTCATTGTTAGAGAGTTCCTACCAGGTTCCTGGGAAAAACCTGGGCTTTTCAGAAGTGGTTCATGGTTTCCTTCTCTGTATTCCTGCCTTTTTTTATTTTAAACACTTTCAAAACGCAGTCTCTTAATCACATGCTATACAAGGAAATCTTGATGGAAAATACTAGGGTTTAAAATTTCTCACATAAGCAAATTTTTTTAGATGATGGAAGCTAATCATAAGCAGAAGCCAAGAATATAATTTGCAGAATTCCAATTCGTAGAAGGCCAGTTTTCCAAAAGCTGATTTATAGAATAATCTGATATATCACATTTATGTGAATTTTGTAAATTTTTAAAAATATTTAATTTCTCAAAATTTCAGCATTTTATTTGGGAATCCATCATACTCTTTTTTTTTTTTAATGTTTATTTATTTTTGAGAGAGAGAGAGAGAGAGACAGAGTGCAAGTGGGGGAGGGGCAGAAAGAGGGGAAAACAGAATCCAAAGCAGGCTGCAGGCTCTGAGATGTCAGCACAGAGCTCGGCAAGGGGCTTGAACTCACAAACCATGAGATTGTGACCTGAGCCGAAGTCAGACGCCCAACCGGACTGAACCACCAGGCACCCCCATCACAGATGGTTTTAAATTTGAAATTAAAATTTGAAGCTGATAGAGATGTGGAAATATTCCTGTTAAAGCTAAGTACGTCAGTAAAATCAATAGATAGGCTAAATTGTCATTTGGTAAATTTGCTTGATGCTAATTTAATGTGTGGTGACTATATTAAGACATGCATACCCTGTCTATATAGTGCAGCGTGTACATTGCATAGATCTGGGGCAATATTTACATAGATTCTGTTGTGAATGGGTTTACTCAGGGTTGTGCAGCATGGGGACCCTAGACCTAAGCTAGATCGTAAGATGTCTGGCCCAGCCAAGTAGCATGTTGGGATCTCCATCAACCAGACCAGCAATTCCAATCTAATTTGGAGGAACCTGCATATCCAAAGAAGTTCAAACTAAGAGGATAAAGCAAGTCCAGAAACACAGTTTATAGGGTAAGTTAGGGTTATCTGGAGGAGATTTTAAAAATTCCCATATCCAGGTTGCACGCTGACCAATTAGTTCTTGGTGGGATCCAGCACGAACATTTTCAAAAGCTTCCTGGGTGATTGCAATATGCAAGTGTTATATAATAAATAATTCAACTGGCATTTGTCCCTGGTTCTTGGGGAGGAGGGAAACTCCAAATTCTTGGAATTCCCCCAGTGATAGGAGTGTCTTTGTTTTTCACAGAGGCCCTGGGACCACACCTGAATTTATGATAAGTAGATGACTGTGCTGGGGGTTGGTCAGGCCTAAAAGACCAACCATGTGATTAGAAAGCTGAGTTTTGAGCCATAGTGATATTAGCACAAACTTTCAACTTCCAGGGAGGGGAGAAAGGTTAGAGATTGAGTTCAATCATAGAGCCAATGATTCAACCAATTATGCCTACATAGTGAAACTTCAATAAAAACTCTGAGCACTGTGGCTTAGGGGAGCTTCCTGGGTGGTGAACACACAGATATGCTGGGAGGGTAATGTGTCCTGAGTCCATGAGGAGAAGGCATGGAAACTCTGTATGTGGGGCTTCCCAGACCTGACTCTATGTGACTCTTCATTTGGCTGGTCCTGATTTGTATCCTTTACAAGTGACAATCATAGATGTAGAACTCTCCTGAGTTCTATAAGTCATTCTAGAGAAGTATCAAACCTGAGAGGGTAGTAGAACCCCCAAATTTGTGATTAGTTGATCAGAAGTGCAGGTGACCTGGGGACCGTGAACTTGGAGCTGGTAGCTGAAACGAGGGCAGTCTTTTGGGGACTTCTCTTCAACCTGTGGAGTCTGATGGTAACTGTAGGTGGTTAACATCAGAATTGTAGTATTATAGCAACAAAGTTGAGAGCTACTATCCTAGGAAAAGATGGTTCAGAGCATTAAAAGAGTGCCAAAATCATATTGTCCATCCAGGTCAAGGCAGGGACACTATTAGGGTCCAATAAACATGGGTTAGTGTGGAAAGGGTTTGAGGGCAGACAGGAAGGAGACGCAGGTGCTTGGCCTAAAAGTCCAATAAGGGAATGAGAGTAGAAATTATGAACCAGGACATAAGATCAGTCATGAAAAGTACCTATGTGTTGTGGGACACTATAGCTCAATGTTCAAACAAATAAGCTTCAGTATTCCCAGAGGCAGGTACGTTTTCCCCAGCGGTTTTGGCACAGAGCCACAGACTCTTGGTGCTGGAACATCACCACCAGCAAAAATCGTTGGAAGGAAGCTCTCTGTTTAACCAGGACTGGTTTTATGAGCAAGATGGAATTGAAGCAGCTAGTGCTGGAATTATAGTTGCTGGGGCTGGATGGATCTGGAGTCCATAAATACAAGATTTAAATAATTTAAATTCTTCCCACCAATGGCTTCTTAAAAAATATGCTGAACATACATTAATTTCAATATATCTTGTGTCTTGCATTTCTTGTTATTGAAGGCTGAATGAGAATCTCTTGTCAAGGTTGGGATGTCACTGAGAAAGGTCAGTTGACTGGCTGGCTTCCGAGAGGTGGCATTTATCCTGAAGAATTTTCCCCAGTCCAGAGTCTGTCTCAGCTTCCCAGGTGCATAATTTTCATCTTGCCACCACTCTAAAGTTGATTCTGCTTGGACAAGCTGATTCACACTGAAGTGAACCTCAGGAGTCGGAAGTATATAACCAAATGTGTGTTAATTCATAACATATCAGTATGAATGGGCTTTCTCTGCACACAAAATTACTTGCAGAAAATTTTGTAAAAATATTATGTGGTGAGCATGCAGCTGCAAGAAGACAAATCTGTGATACCACACTGAGAATGCCTAATGGTCTGAAGCTGTAGGAGATGTATGGCGCTCATCTCCCTCATGGGGTGGGCACACCCACTCCGTGACCAGCCTTCCATCTCCCTGCTTGGCATCGGTTAGGCCCTGCAATGCTTTCCTCTTCAACCGTCCCTTTTCTTTGCCTTCCTTCTTTATTGATCAGTGTTCTCTGCTGATGGATTCATCTTTCTTTAGATGTGTTATTAACCGTAATCAGGTTACTGCCAAATCTTGCAGGTCCGAGAGCCATTCTGTCTCTTTATGCAGGTGACTTTACGAAGCCCTCCTGTGGTCCATCGTGTAGTGATTTTGTGTTTGACGCTCAGAGAATGATTTTTCAAATTTTCTTCTGATTTGAGAACACACTTTTAACTAGGAAAATACGTAAAAGTATAAACATCATTCATAGTCCCACCATTTAGCTGGAACATAATTATCTTCTTTTTACTTACAAAGTTTGTTTCTGGGTTGCTGTGAGTATTCTGTTTATTTATTTATCCTACTGAGAGATAATTTACATATAAAATTCACCCATTTTGAGCGTACAATTCAATGACCGTCAGTCAACATACAGAGTTGTATAGCTATCATCACAATCCAATTTTAGAACATTCCCATCAACTCAAATTGATCTCTCGTGCCCATTTGCAGTTCCCATCCCTACCTCCAGTTCCAACAACCACTAATCTGCTTTCTGAATCTACAGATTTGCCTGTCTGGGCATTTCAGAGAAATGGCATCATATGATCTTTTGTTCCTGGCTTTTTTTTAGTTAGCATAATGGTTTTGAAACTCATCCATGTTGTAGCATGTATTAGCAATTTGCTCCTTTTTAGTGCAGAATAGATTTCCATTGTGTGGGTATGCCACACTTTTATTTATCCATTCACTGCTTGATGGAAGTTTGAATGGTTTCCAATTTTTGGTTATTATGGTTAATGATGCTATGAACATTTATGTGCAAGTCTTTGCATGGGCATATGTTTTCATTTCTTTTGGGTAGATACCTAGAAGTGAAATTGTTGCACTATATGGTAGATTTATGTTTGACATTTCAAGACACTGTCAAAAATGTTTCTAAAGTGACTGCACCATTTTGAATTCCCACCAGCAATGTATAAAGTTTCCAGTTTGTTCACATCATTGTCAACATTTGGTATTGTTTGACTTTTTGAAGATAGCCATTCTAAGTAGGTGTGAAACAGCATCTCACTGTGCTGTTAATTAGCTTTCGCCTAATAACTAATGATGTTAGATATCTTTTCATGTTCTTATTAGTCACTTGTATATCTTTTTTGGTGAAATGTTCATCAAGCCTTTTGTCTCTTTTAAAAATCCAGTTGTTTGTTTTCATATTATTGATTTAAAAGAGTTCTTTATATATTCTAGATACTAGTCCTTTTTCAGATATATGATTTGTAAACATTCTCTTTCTATAACTTATGACTTTCATTTTTTAATGGTGTCTTTTGGAGTACAAAAGGTTTTAATTTTAATGCAATCTAATTTAACATCCTTTTACAACTTGTTCTGTGATCTATTTTGAGTTATTTTTTTTTTGTCTATGATGTGGGGTAAGGATCTAAATTCATCTTTCTGCATGTGAATATTCAATAATTCAGCACCATTTTTTGAAAAGACAATTCACATTGAATTTTCTTGACCCTTTTCCAAAAACCAGTTGACCATAAATATTTCTACTCTAAATTCTGTTGCATCAGTTTATATGTTTTTTATATCAATACCATACTGTCTTGATTACTGTAGTTATATACTGAGTTTTGAAATTGGGGCTTGGTTCTTCTTTTTTGGCAATTCTACTCTGCTTTTTATGTTATAGTCACCACTTGGTATGGTTTTTCTCTCACCTCTCTTGCTGTCAGTTCCCACACCTGGTTGCTATCAGGATATCCGATACTAGAACACTCTCTCCTTCTCCTCCTCTCCCCTTCCTCTTCCTCCCCCCTCACCGCCCCCTTTCTTCTTCTTCTGTGTCTCCTTTTTTTTTTTTTTTTTTCTCATCAGCTCATCTTAATTATATGCTTTGGTCTGGAAACCAAAGAACACTATCCTACATTGATGTCACGCTTTCTATTTCTCCCACCATGCATGGGTCATTGACACAGAGAGGACTGACAAATAACAGCCCCTGGTATAGTTTCAGAATGCAGAACACTCTCTCACTCCCTCCTATATTGACATATGAAGTTCATAATAAAGGAGGCAATTATCCTACTGTATTCACTGCTTTTACTTTACCCAGGGAATTGAGTTCATATGTATACATCACAATATGAATTTTTCCAGTACACACCGTTTGTTTCCTTCTGAGACATCAACTTTTTCCTCACCTAAGGCCATGCACTTCCAGTAAAGTTGTCTTTATTTCTTACCCCTGACTGATCAGCATATTATATTCCTTTGGTGACAGTGGTTGGCTCAGGAGAAAGCATAGGACACATTCAGAGCTGCTAATAGACAATGAGACTTTTTCTGGATTTCTGAAAGGCTTCCACTCTGCCCTACTAGACCTGAGACTGCAAAAAGGTAAGGCTGTATTCTTTAATCATCTTGCTATGCTGAGGGAAAAGCCTCCCTGGATTCCTTAGAAAAATGGAGCCGTGAGATGAGACAGACAGTGAATCCTGATTCTGGGGGTCTTCTGTGAGCCCCTGTTTCAAACCATGCCTTTAATGCACTTATTCTGGAGTTTTCAATGATGTGAGCAAATAAAGTCTCCTTTTTGCCTAAGCTAATTGGGTTTTTCTGCTCCATGCAACCAAAATAGCTTTTACTGATTCAGTTTAAGAGAGACACTGATAATTTAGAATAAACCCAGAGAAGAGTTGCCAGGGAAGTGAGTGTGACCAGAATTGTATCAAAGGGGAAGAAATGGAAGAGTTTGACTTGAAAAAAGAAGGTGTGGTGTGTATGTGTTACAGGAGAAGAAAGAAGTTAAAAGAATGGAGGATGGAACTAAAGAAAGAGAAATATCTTCAAATATTTAATTAGAATTCATGATAGAAAGGAACTAAAGAAAGAGAAATATCTTCAAATATTTAATTAGAATTCATGATAGAAAGGTCCTGGGAAACATACTTTGACCCAAAGTGTTAAAATTTTAACAATTTAATGTGTCTAGAAATGGAATTAATTACATTGATGATATGTTTGCTATGTCCAGAAGTGTTTTAAATGATTTATCAGAGATACTATAGAGTGGATTCAAGAGACCCAATGGATGGTGTGGTTTTTTTTTTTTTATTTAGTCATTTGAATATTATCTTCACAATTTTTGCCATATGGGAATGATCCAACTTGCACCATCTTTTGTTTAATATTTTCTTTGCATCAACTCTTTTGTCTTGTTTAAATGAGCTTGTTTTAGAATGAGACTTGAAATCACTACCAAAAATGAAGGAGAAAAAAAAAGAATCAGTGACCAAAAATAAATGTAATAAAACAAAATGATATTATTAAATTCTACCTAGAGTCTGCATGGCAAAAGTTCTGTGTCTGTGATCTGGGCTCTCTTTGTTAATAGGAAGATAAATAGTTGAAAATATGATAACACCAAACTGATCATTTGTCTTTCTCTAGTCAGAAGGATTACACAAGAATTGAATAGTAAAATTTTTTCTCACTAAGCAATCCAGTGTTTTTCATGGCATGCCTGTGTGCCACCTAAAATCATCAATCTATCCACACATTTGGAAAGTCTATAGCATGGGGTGTAATTCACACCAGTGCTTCCCAATCTTTGTGAAAGCTGTGAAGCTTGTCACACACAGAGAACAATATTCTGTGGCACAGTGGGGTAAACTAAGGCAGCTGCTCACCACCTGAGACATCTGGCCCAGACAGCTGACTCTTGCCCAGGCAGCAAGAGTCCCTTGCCACCCCTAACCTTGAGGTGGAGGAGATGAGTAAATTGACGTACAAGTAACTATTGTAGTTAACATTCTATTAAGAGTTCTTTCCAGAAGTCTGTAATTCTATACTATTTACTTAAAGTTTCTGGAATCCAAAAATTCGGCTTGAAGTACTTACTTTTTGTATGTAAGAGCTCATAGGCTGGGTAAAGACCATCTCTACACCTTCTGGAAAATTCTCTCGTGGGATATTTGGTATCTCCCTTCATGCATATGACAGGAGAGCAGCACTGAAATCAAGTTGCTATGTTACAATGGGAAAACATATCCCCCTAGCTGCCTGACCACCAAATGAAACCACAGATTCTCTACTTGGATTTACACTACCCTTTTCTCCAACTGATACACTGGAAAGTCTGACTCAGTAAAAATGTGGTGTGTGTGTGTGTGTGTGTGTGTGTGTGTGTGTGTTTAAAAGATTCTTCACAATCCTTCTAATCTTACACATATAAATGCACTTTAGTTCTGAAAACAATCAGTTCATTCTAAACCAAACAGATAATCAGGTAAGAAAAAATTGTCTTTAAGAGCATAGCTTTTGGCTGAGGCTACCTTATTTGGAAGAATTTGAAATGTTGCTAGGACTCCCCGTGGCTCTACGACTGGGGAACATCTGATACCAGTTTACAGATTCCATGATTCATTAAAGGATTTTGGTCTGTTCCTACTCTTTTAGTATTTCCTCACAAACAGACCTCAGGATTTTCCTAAATGGACAGATTATTTGTCTGAGTTTATTTCTGTTTTTTTTTTTTTTTCCTGCATTGTCTTTTTTTTTTTTTTTTTTTTTTTTTTCTAATTGGGGTGATTTACTATCACTGGTGTTTTCCTTTTTGAGTTCTTTGAGTCCGGGTGGGAGGTCATTTTTGGCCTCAGATTGGAATGTCCCAGAATAACTGCTATTTAACAGGCTACTTGGTATGTTGCAATTTTAAGGAACTCTCATGGTTGAGGCTGAGATCTATCTATAGGCACCAAATAGAGTGGGAATATTTATACTTCTGATTTCTGTTCTAAGGCTTCCATTACTTCCAAATACATTTAGCCCAATTCTCTACTCAGACGTGGAAGAAGCAAAGCTGTGAGTGGACATCAAAGGATGTTCTTTTTTTCTTTTTAATGTTTTATTTATTTTTGAGAGAGAGACAGAGCATGAGCTAGGAGGGGCAGAGAGAGAGAGGGAGACACAGAATCCAAAGCAGGCTCCAGGATCTGAGCTGTCAGCACAGAGATCCATAGGGGCTTGAACTTGTGAAACACGAGATCATGATTTGAGCTGAAGTCGGAGGCTTAACTGACTGAGGCCCCCTGGGCTCCCCGAAGGATGTTCTATAGACTGAATGTTTCTGTCCCCCCAAATTCATATATTGAAACTGGTTGTAAGTAGTTTTGCCATTAGCATCTTTGCTCTGCAAGCATCTTTGCAGCAAATATTTTTGCCGCTTAACGAATTGGTTGTCAGGCCATTTTGCCATAAAAGACAAAAATAACAAAAAATAAAAGAGGGACATTCATTAAAAGGGATATAATGAAACAGAAAAAATGAATAACAAAATTTAAAAGACTGTATTGCAAAATGCAAAATACTAGAATATATCTGAAATGTATAGTGTAGGTTCATGGCAATAATGCCCAGATAACTGATTTTATTTTGTGAATTGTACCTAAGTACTTGTCTTCAGAATCTTTCATTCATAGCATTGTACATTTTTTTTTTTTATGCTTGTTGATTTATCTCCTTGTTCAGCATCGTACTTTTTCTTTTTTCACTAAAATTTCTTCCTTCATTAAGAGAGGTATCGGGGCGCCTGGGTGGCGCAGTCGGTTAAGCGTCCGACTTCAGCCAGGTCACGATCTCGCGGTCTGTGAGTTCGAGCCCCGCGTCGGGCTCTGGGCTGATGGCTCAGAGCCTGTTTCCGATTCTGTGTCTCCCTCTCTCTCTGCCCCTCCCCCGTTCATGCTCTGTCTCTGTCTGTCCCAAAAATAAAATAAACGTTGGAAAAAAAAAAAAAAAAGAGAGGTATCAATTTTTAAATACTAGAATGCCTGTTTGAAGATTAGCTTTGTATTGCATTGTGAAAGCCTTCTATATTGTTGTTTGTTTTTGGCATGTTGTTACATGTTCATTCATAAATGTTCCAAAGTTTCATGGGAAATGTGGGCTTAAAACTCTGTGCCACAGTATAGAACAATATGAAGGCTAAGATTTATATAATATATATACAATGGAACATAAAAATGTATCTCTGCATGAATGAAGAAATGAAACCAAACTATCAATGAGATTTTTTTTTTTTAAATTTTTTTTTTCAACGTTTATTTATTTTTGGGACAGAGAGAGACAGAGCATGAACGGGCGAGGGGCAGAGAGAGAGGGAGACACAGAATCGGAAACAGGCTCCAGGCTCTGAGCCATCAGCCCAGAGCCCGACGCGGGGCTCGAACTCCCGGACCGCGAGATCGTGACCTGGCTGAAGTCGGGCGCTTAACCGACTGCGCCACCCAGGCGCCCCTCAATGAGATTTTTTTAAATTTATAGTGAAATTCTTACAGCCAATTAGTTATGCAGTGAAAGTGCTTGCAGCAAAAATGTGTACAGCAAAGACAATCACAACAAATATACGGACAAAGTTGAAACTCAATCCCCAGAGTGATGATATTTGGAAGTGAGGTTTCAAGGAGGTAAGTAGGTCATAAGGGTGGAGCCTCCATGAACGGGATTAATGTGTTTATAAAAAAAAAAAAAAAGGCCCCAGAGAGCTCCCTTTCCCCTTCTGCCATGTGAAGACACAGCGAGAAGACAACTGTCTGTGAACCAGATACTGAATCTGCCAGCACCTTGATCTTGGCTTTTCCAGAATCCAAAACTGTAAGAAGTAAACGCATCTTGTTTACGCCACCCAGGCAATGGTATTTTTGTTATAGCAGCCCAAACAGATTAAAACTGATTATTATAGTATTTCTCAAATTTGCCTGATGGTAAGACTCACCAGAGGTGGCTGTTAAATAGACAGAATACCCAATCTTTCTCTTAAGAATACTGAGTCAGAGGGGCGCCTGGGTGGCTCAGTCGGTTAAGCATCTGACTTCGGCTCTGGTCATGATCTCACGGTTTGTGGGTTCGAGCCCCACGTCGGGCTCTGCGCTGACAGCTCAGAGCCTGGAGCCTGCTTCAGATTCTGTGTCTCTCTCTCTCTCTCTCTGCCCCTCCTCTGCTCATGCTCTGTCTGTCTCTGCCTCAAAAATAAATAAATTATTTAAAAATATTAAAAAAAAGAAAAAGTACTGAGTCAGTGGTCTGCTCTAGGGTCTTTAGCCACTCTTTCAAGAGCCCCTCCATGCTCGGGTTCCAAACTACCCCTTCACCTGCTCTACTCCCCTACTGTTCCATTCATTCATTTTCCTCCCACCCTTCCATCTGTCTCTTTCTCTCACCTCCCTTCTTCCTTCCCACAAATATTTGTTGAGCATCTCCTTGGGATATAGATCTGAATAAGAGAGATAGTCTCTGCCTTTACAGACAATAGGTAAATAAATACCTATTACAGTTTGTGATACAGCTAAAAAGGAAATAAATACAGTGATATGATGCAAAGGATTAAAGCAGAGATGGAAAGCATGTAAGCCAAGGTTGTGAAGGGTGTTCTTTAAAAAAGCAAACAAACTTTTTAAACATTTTAATTTATTTTTGACAGACAGAGGTAGAGTCTAAGTAACTCGCCCAGTCACACAACAAATGAGTGACAGAGCTAAGATTCAAATATGCCATCCCAGGTGATCTGTTTTATCTCCTGTAGTAAATCTTAAGCAACATGGGAGAAGTGACTGCTTTGTCTTTGCATCCTTAAATTAAATAAACAAAAAAAAAAAAAAAAATCAAGCTGCAGAGGAGCTCTAACATTTGTGTAACACTAAGAGAAAAAAAAAAGAAAAGAATGCCCCTCCCAAATTATATTAGTTTGCGAGGATGCTGTAACAAGTACCCCATGGCTTAAACAACAGAAATTTATTGTCTCACAGCTCTGGAGGCCAGAAGTCTGAGATCAAAGTATCAATAGGGAGGCGCCGGGGTGGCTCAGTCAGTTGAGCATCTGACTCTTGACTTCAGCTCAGGTCTTGATCTCAGGGTTGCAGGATGGAGCAATGCGTTGGACTTCATGCTGGGCATGGAGCCTGCTTGAGATTCGATCTCTCTCTCTCTCTCTCTCTCTCTCTCTCTCTCTCTCCCTCTACTGCTTGTGCTTACTCTCTCTCTAAAAAAAAAAAAAAAGGGGCGCCTGGGTGGCGCAGTCGGTTGGGCGTCCGACTTCAGCCAGGTCACGATCTCGCGGTCCGTGAGTTCGAGCCCCGCGTCAGGCTCTGGGCTGATGGCTCAGAGCCTGGAGCCTGTTTCCGATTCTGTGTCTCCCTCTCTCTCTGCCCCTCCCCCGTTCATGCTCTGTCTCTCTCTGTCCCAAAAATAAATAAACGTTGAAAAAAAAATTTTTTTAAAAATAAATAAATAAATTAAAAAAAAAAAAAAAAGGTGTCATTAGGACCATAGTCTCTCTGATGTTGTTGCCTGGGAAGTATTTGCTCTGGGTCTTTCTTCTAGCTTATGGTAGTTGCTTGGTTTATGGAAGCATAACTCCAACGAATCTGCATGTGGTGTTCTTGCCGTGTGTGAATCTCTGTGCCCAAATTTCCCCCTTTTATAAGGACGCCAGTCATATTGGATTAAGGGCCCATCCTACTGACCTTGATTTCACTTAACTGATTACGTGTGCAATAATCCCAGTTTCAAATAAGGTCACATTTTGAGGTAGTGGGGCTTAAATTTTCACCATATGAACTTTGAGGAGGTACAATTCAACCCACAACACAATTCTACTACATAGCATCTATCACAAGGCTGACTGCTAAGCCAGAGGGCCTGATGTATTTGTTCTAGGTGACCTCTCCTAAAACCAACATTACATAGAGTCAAATGATCAATTTAGACAAGTTTTATTGTGCTAACATGGAGCCTTCAATCTTTGAAAGATTCTGTCAGTCTGATATCAAAGCTAGTTAGCTTTTCAAATAAGCCAAAGGAGTCATCTACTTAGCAACAAAAACTTGGTCTACTTGAAGCTACTCTAACCTATGATTCCTTCTGCCTCTCATTAAAGCGGGAGTCAATTTCTGTGTATAACATTACAATACCTACAAGTTATCTTTGATGGTGCTTAAAATACTTAAATCTTATTTCGAAATGGGTGTAGCTTAGTAAGATTCACTAAGTTTCAGCATAAAAAGGAAGTGAAATATTAATATCAAGAAATATTCCCATCAAGGAAGAAGTGGGGCTGGTAATTTAGGACTCCCTAAATGGGAAATGGCCTGAACACAGTATGTCATAATGCAAAATAGGTTAGAACGTTGGAAAGTCAAAAATTTAAATGTAAATTCCAGCCAACCACAGAGCACAGGGCATGTAAATGTTAAAAACATTCAACAGGCCTTGTATGGCCTACAGAATTCCTGAGAACGGGATTCTCTCATCTGACTCAGCTTTGCCTAGCCCAGGGCATCGCACAGAGCCACTTTAAATATATTACATTGAATGAAGTTTTGTTTGTTTGTTTGTTTTAAAGTATCTTATCTTTCTTAATAGAGATAGGAAGCATTCACAGTTATATTTAAGAAGTTAACTAAAGATGGGCAGTGTTTTACTATATGCCAGCAACAGGGAATGAGGTAGACTCTGTTATCTCCATCTTAAAGATAAGGGAACAGAGAGATTAAATAGCTCACACAACTAGGAACTGGTAGCCATGGGAATTCACACGTAGGCTGTTTACATTTAAAGCCCACATTCTGAACCATTGTACAATATGTCCGTTAACACCACTGGTGAGCAGCCAGAGAGAGCTTTTTTTTTTTTCCTAAAGACTTCTTCAACTGAGATGTTTACTATCAGCTAATCAGCGTGTTACTCCTGTTGAATTTAACAAATTCAGTGTAGTGACTACGCATTCCATTTCTGACAGTTCTCTAGACCTAAGTTCAAACCCCGGCTTTGGCAGATCTTGGCTGCGTAACTCTGTGTTACAAACTTTTCCAAGACTCTATTTCATCACCTGTAAAATAAGGAGGATTATTCCTACCTCATAGAATTGTGATTATATATTTAAAGCATTAGACACAGTGCTTGATACACAATAAAAACTCAGTACATGATATCTAAAAAGCATACCTATGTGTAAGTAGTATTTCATCGTGTGGATATACACAACTTGATTATTCACGGTTGATATTCACTGTTGATACCTATTTGGATCGTTAGTAGCTTTTAAATATTACAAAGAAAGGGGCGGCTGGGTGGCTCAGTCGGTTGAGCGTCCGACTTCAGCTCGGGTCATGGTCTCCCAGTTAGTGAGTTCGAGCCCCGCGTCAGGCTCTGTGCTAACAAAGAGCTCAGAGCCTGGAGCCTGCTTCAGGTTCTGTCTCTCTCTCTCTCTCTCCCCTTCCCCTGCTCATGCTCTGCCTCTCTCTGTCTCTCAAAAATAAATAAAGGTTGATAGATAAATAAATAAGTAAATATTACAAAGAAAGCTACTACGAACATTCTTATATAAGTCTTTGTATAAACTTATGCTTTAATTTCCTTTGGGTAGATTCCTAGAGTGGAACAAGAGCAATTTTTAGTTTTTGAGCAATTGCCAAAGGTAGGGCGCCTGGGTGCCTCAGATGGTTGGACATCTGACTTCAGCTCAGGTCATGATCTCACTGCTCATGGGTTCGAGCCCCGCATCTGGCTCTGTGGTGACAGCTCAGAGCCTGGCGCCTGCTTCGGATTCTGTGTCTCCCTCTCTCTCTGCTCCTCTCCTGCTCACGCTCTCTTTCTCTCAAAGATAAATAAACATTAAAAATTAAAAGAAAAAAGAAAAAAAGGAACTGCCAAAGGAGTTTAAGAAATTTTCCAAAGGCGTTGTACCATTCGATATTCCCACTAGCCATGTATGAGAATTCCAGTCCCTCTATATTCTTCGCAGTGATGGGTACGGTCAGTTTTATTCATGTATTTATAGAATTTGTTTCATTGTGGTTAAAACATAATAATAAAATTTACCATCTTAACTATTTTTAAGTGTACAGTTCAGTAGTGTTAAGTATATTTGCATTGTTTTGAAATATTATACATAATATTGTTGTGAAACATCTTCAGAACCTTTTCATTTTGCAGTACTGAAACATTATGCCCATTAAACAGCTTCCCACAACCCCCATCCCCTCAGCCCCTGCCAACCAGCATTCTACTTTCTGTCTCTATGGATCTGACTCCTTTACATACCTCATAAGTGAAATAATACAGCATTTGTCCTTTTGTGACTGGATAATTTCACTTAGCATGATGTCTTCGAGATTCATCCATGTTGTAACATGTGACAAGATTTTCTTCCTTTTGAAGGTGGCATAGCATTCCACTGCATGTTTTGACCCCATTTTGTTTATCCATTCATCTGTCAATGGACATTTGTGTTTCTTCCACCTTCTGGCTATTGTGAATAGTGCCGTTATGAACATGGATGTACAAACATCTCCGAGACCATGCTTTCATCTTCTTGAGATATATATCCAGAAGTGGGATTGCTAAATCATATGGTAGTTCTATTTAAATTAAAATAGTATGAGTTATTAAATTAGTAATTAATTTAAGGTAATTAATTAAATGAGTAATTAAAATAGTAATTCAAATGGTATGAAGAACCGCCATACTATTTTCCAAGATGGTTGTACCATTTAAAAATCCTAACAATGCACTGACTTTTTCACATTCACGTCAACACTTGTTGCTTTTCTTTCTTTCTTTCTTTCTTTCTTTCTTTCTTTCTTTCTTTCTTTCTTTCTTCCTTTCTTTCCTTTTCTTTCTTTCTTTCTTTCTTTCTTTCTTTCTTTCTTCCTCTTTCTCTCTCTTCTTTTGTAGCCATCATAATGAGTATATGGTGATATCTCATTGTAGTTTAGATTTGCATTTCTCTGCTGATCAGTGATATTTAGCATTTTTTCATATGTTTGTTGGTCATATGTTGAACTATTCAAGAATAAATTCTACTTGGTCATGGTGTATAATCTTTTAATGTGCTGTTGAATTCAGTTTGCTAGTATTTTGTTGAAGATTTTTGCATCAGTATTCATCAGGGATATTGATCTGGAGTTTTCTTGTAGTGTCTTTATCTGGCTTCGGTATCAGCATAATAATACTGGCCTCATAGAATGAATTTGGATGTATTCCCTCTTCAACGTTTTGCAAGAGTTTGAGGAAGATTGGAGTTAGTTCTTGTTTAATTTTTTTTTAACGTTTATTTATTTTTGAGAGACAGAGTGTGAGTGGGGGAGGAACAGATAGAGAGAGGGAGAAACAGAATCTGAAGCAGGCTCCAGGTTCTGAGCTGTCAGCACCAGAGCCCCAAACAGGGCTTGAACCCATGAACCATGAGAGCATGACCCAAGCCAAAGTCAGTCGCCCAACCGGCTGAGCCACCTAGGCACCCTTACTTAATTCTTCTTTCTTTCTTTATTATTATTTTTTAAAATATTTATTTATTTTTGAGAGAGAGAGAGAGAGAGAGAGAGACAATGCAAGGAGAGGAGACACAGAATCAAAGCAGGCTCAAGGCTCTAAACAGTCAGCACAGAGCCTGACATGGGGCTCGAACTCATGAACCACGAGATCATGACCTGAGCTGAAGTCAGATGCTTAACCAACTGAGCCACCCAGGCACCCCATTACTTAATTTTTCTTTAAATGCTTGGTAGAATTTTCCAGTGCCACCATCTGTTCTTAAGCTGTTCTTTGTTAGGAGGTATATATATTTTAATCCTTGTACTTAGAAACTGTAAAGAGTATACATGATTTGGAAATGAGACTCCAAACAATGACCAAAGAAAAATAATAAAGTCCATGCCTTCTTTTTTTGTCTGGTCACCCAAAAATGTTACCTGCTATGATGATCATTGTCTGTCAGTTGCAATTATTTTTATCTGTGCATCACCTGAAACTACTTTCTCTTCCACATCAGTTCAAGACCCCTTTTCACCCACTGGTATGCCAAGTCTCTGCGGCCTGGCCATAACACTGATATTCTGTGCCATGTTGTCTTTTGACTGACGTCGTCCACAATCGGTATACCTCACTTTCCCCTGGTCACCACATCTCATTTGCTACTAGAGAAAATACTGTTGCTGGATTTTTTCCTTTCTACCTGTCTTATGACAGAGTCCTGACCCACTTTCCAAGTAACTGCATGCAATTTAGAGATCTTCTGAGAACCAAACTGCTAGCTATTTGAGACCTGTGTCTTACAAACTGATGAGCACCTGTAATTCAGGTCTTTGAAACATGGCTTCTATATTTTCTTACAATCTAATCTTTAGTCTTTTCCTGATGCTCTAGTCCAGACACCTGTGAGCCAGGCCAGTCTTTTGAGAGGTTTTTGTTTCTTGATTCAGTCTTCTTAGTAGTTATGCTCTGTTCAGACTTTGTTTTTCTACATGATTCAGTCCCCGTGGGTTGTCTGCTTCTAGGAATTTTTCCATTTCTTCTAAGTCTTCCAATTTTTTGGCATATAATTGTTTCTAGTAGTCTCTTATAATCCTTTTAATTTCTGTAGCATTAGTTGAAATGCCCCCTGTTTCATTCCTGATTTTAGTTATTTGAGTTTTCTTTTTTCTTAACTAAAGTTTTCTCAATTTTGTTGATCTTTTCAAAAAAGCAACTCCTAGCTTTGTTGATTTTTTCTATTCTCAATTTCATTAATCTCTGCTCAAATCTTTGTTGTACCCTTAAGATGATAAATTTTATGTTATGTGTTTTATCACAATTAAATATTTTTAAATTAAAATAAAAAGAAAGAAAGGTGGGGTGCCTGGCTGGCTCACTCAGTAGAATATGCTGATGGAGAACTCTCGATCTCAGGGTTGTGAGTTCAAGCCCCACACAGAGCTTACTTAAAGA
This sequence comes from Leopardus geoffroyi, assembly GCF_018350155.1. Taxonomy (NCBI): domain Eukaryota; kingdom Metazoa; phylum Chordata; class Mammalia; order Carnivora; family Felidae; genus Leopardus; species Leopardus geoffroyi. The sequence goes on from NC_059332.1 coordinate 130,201,523, forward strand.
GAAAAGAAAAGTAAAGTAAAAAGAAAAGAAAAGAAAAGAAGAGAAAAGACAAGAAAAGAAAGCAGATCACTCTGTTTGGGGGAAGACACATGAGGGAGGGATTAGGAAAGGCCATGAGGAAACTTTTGAGGCTAATGGATTTATTTGATTGTGGTGATGGTTTCACAGATATAAATATATCCAATTCTGATCCTGATCTGCTATTACAGTTCTGAGTCCATTTCTCTCAGTTTTCTTCAGAACAGGCGGCACCTCCAAGGATTGAAGTTCAACAGAGATAAGCTCTCAGCCATTTCTCAATTAGACTTTCATGATGGGATCTTCAGATAGATATTCATTGCATCAAGGAGGTTGTATCAATGAGATATTATTGTTCTCTTCATTTTTTAAAGCGTATAGCATTTACAACATTACTGCAGACACTTCATATGTTTAGCTTAGAAGATTTATTTTTCAAGAGCTTTATTTATCAACAACAAAACAATGATTGTACACTACCTCAAATGGCTTTATGATGCTAATTGTGTTATAGAATTTATACAGTTTAAACCACAGATGTGACTACCTTTACTCTATTGCCTTAAATGAAAATCTAAAACTCCTCTTTGTTAAAACAAGCTGAACCTAAATCACTAGTATGTACTATATAATAGACAAAATACGTTTTAAGATAGCCAGACCTAGGTGCAATTTGGCATTTTTTTCCTTTAATTCTTGGTGATTACCAATGTAATCACACCAGGTTCACTGTAATCACAAGATTCGTCCTTGGGTTGGTTTTCAAAACTAGAAATTCACCCTTGTTCATCTAATTAATTCCGTTATATACTCTGCCACCTTGGATATACACAGCAACTTCAACTCCACATAGTGGCTTCATCTGCAATTTAAATCTTACTAGTTCCAATCACCCCTGTCGAAGGCTGTGGCTTCTATGTAATTTATTCAGCATTTTGTTCAAAAGATATTTATCGAACGTCAAACTATGTGCCAGGGCTGTGTACCAGGGACACACTAGCAAATAAGAAAAACGCAGTCACTCTCAGGGAATTTATAGTCTAATTGGAAGACAGATATTGAACAAGCAATTATAAGATTGATGAGTGTTACAATAAAGGAAGTACAGGATGTTTGTTATGAGAACATTTCTTTTTCCTCTGGGCTCCAGGAGGAAAACTACCAGGTTAAAAAATGATTGTTTTCCTTCCAACTCCCTGCTCCTGCCGTCTAAAGGAGAGATTCCATGTAGGGAATATCTGTATCAAGAACTACAAATACGTCCCCATAACGATTTTTTTTTTTCTTCCTTTTTAGGGAAGTAGAAGCATCCTTCTTAGCAATTGGCCTATTTCCAGCTTAGCTGCTGACTGGGTAGGACTAGGTATTTATAACACTTCTCTTGGTTTTCTCTTGGCGGCTATCGTTGTTCCCATTTTATAAGCTATCCCTGCCCGGGAGGTACTTAGAAACAACCCTGAAAAAGAGACGGCATTCCTATGTTTTTAAACAATGGATAAAGCAGTTGCTAGACGGTATCTACAAACTGGTTTCATGAGAGCCTTGAAGAGATTTTTTTTTTCCTTTTGTCTTAGATTTCTTGAAATATCTGGGAGCTCTCAGAGAAAAGCCTCTGCTGACTTTAAGGCTATATTTACAAGTCAATAGTGTTTTCACTATGAAAACCATTTGGTGGATCTACAAGTATAGTTAAGCTTTGTCGGAGAGTGAGTAAAGGAGAAGCTTGGCTCTTCTGAAGGATCAGTGGGTTCAGCCTCAACCCCAGTGTCAATAGCGGCCAAAACAACAGAAAAAGAGGGTCACATCTGGGTAAGAATACAAAAGAGAGAGAAGATGCTTTCAAAAGGCTAACCTAGGATTATTTTTCAAACCAGGGCTAAGCCAATGGAAGATAAACTTCATGTTTACATGCAGAATCCTGTAGTATTTAAGCTAGGCCGAGAACGTAAGCCCATTGAAGGGAGCCACCTTTCCTAGCTCACAGAGGCCAGGGGAGTTTCGACACCTGCCACTCAACTCTTGCCCCCGCCCTCAGCTTTCTAACAGCCCTGGTGTGAGACTAGTTCAGCGTTTCTGCTGAGTCTCTAATTCTTGTGGCTGGCGAGGATGGCAGATCGTCCTGGTAATAGACCTGGGGTAACCAGGCCGCACATCTGTGGGAATGGTGGCAGCACCTTGTAGGAGAAAGAGCCCTGAGCCTTGGGAAAAGCATGCACTCTCTCTGGGTCTCTCTCTTTTTTTTTTTTTTTCTCATTTTAAAATGGGCTCCGTTAGAAGGCTGCACGGCTGCGCATGTGGGATACTTGCTAAAAGTGGGCATTTCCGGCCCACCTCTGCAGACTCTGATTAGGGGTCTGACTTGGAGGGAGGTGGGGAGGAGGGGTGCGGTGAGGGGTGGGAGTGTGGGTTGTGACCGGTTTTCTAAAAGCTCTGCTGGCGATTCTGAGGGTGACTAGTCCAGTTCTGCTCTAAAATTCTCAGGGACGATTTCCGGAAACCACGAAGTTAATATTCCACGAGTAACACACTAGCATTGTACCATATAAAGTCTCACAGTCTGCTGAAAAGGATAGTATTTGTTGTTCTTTCCTCTCGAGACTAATCTGCTTGATGCCAGGGTTATAAATAGTAACAATAAAAAATATATGTATAAAATTTACTACATGCCAGCCATTGTCCTAATCATTTCATATGTCTCCATAAAATTTTCTCAGCAATGCTGTGAGATAGACTATTACTATTACCCACATTTTACAGATGAAGAAACCAAGGCACAGAAAAGTCGAGTAACTCACGTGTGGCAACACGGATAGCAAAGTGTACTGACCGAATTTAGGCTGGCTCAGGGGAACTTTCTGTGTGGAGAAACCTAAGTAGTGTCGGTCTTACATTGGGAGGCAGTGGGGTTCTGTGGAAAAAGCCCATCAAACACTTAGCCAAATTCTGGTGTAGCTACTTACTAGCTGTGTGATCTTGAGTGACCTTATTTAGCCTTGCTAAGTGTCTCAGTTAGCTCAGACTGCTGCAACAAAATACCATACACTGGGTGGCTTCAAAAACAAACATTTATTTTTCACAGATCTGGAGACTGGGAAATCCAAGATCAAGTTGCCAGCAAGTTCAGTTCCTGGTGAGGCTTCTTCCTTGTTTTCAGAAAGACATCATCTTGCTGTACCTTGCAGACAGAGGGGGCGGGGCGCCGGTCTCCCTCTCTTCTTTTAAAGGCCCTGATCCCATCGTGGGGGCTTCATCCTCATGGCTTCTTCTAAATCTAATTAACATTCAGAGGTTCCACTTTCAAATACCATCACATAGGGAGCTAGGGCTTCAATGTGTGAAATTTGGGTAGGACATAAACATTCAGTCCATAGCACCAAGCTTCAATTTCTTTATCTGCAACATATATACCGCACCTATTTTTTAAAATTTTTATTTATTTATTTTGAGAGAGAGCATGTGAGCAGGGGAGGGTCAGAGAGAGAGAGAGACAGAGAGACAGAGAGACAGAGAGACAGACAGAATCCAAAGCAGGCTCCACACGGTCAGCACACAGCCAGATGCAGGGCTTGAACTTATGAACCTGAGGCGAAACCAAGAGTCGGATGCTAAACTGATTGAGCCATCCAGGCGCCCCTGTATCACACCTATTTGTAAGGTTTAACAATGAAATGAGATTTTTATAAGGCCTTAGCTCAGTCTCATAATGAAAACAAAGTAAAATATTAAAAATTTACTATGTATTAGGTACTGTTGAAGAAAATCCGAAGAAGAATTACGATTTATGGAATACCATGCTTTCTGAACTATGCTAAATGCATTAATGAACTTTATTCACTGAATCCTTCATAATGCCCTAAGAGTATTATTATTAGGTATTACTATCACTATTTTATAAAGGGGGAAGCTGAGAGGTTAACTATTTTCCTAAAGTCACAACTGATGACCAGCAGAACCAGAAATGAAAACACATCGTGTGCTGTGAGTGCTAGGATATATTGCCTCTTCTGTTTACATGGGAATCTATGAAATTCATTATTTAAAACTGTCATGAAATAAATATAAATGAATATTTTTACCTGAGAGTTCTGAGGTTACAGGAAATGTTTACTATGAGCCTCATAAAGAGAGAATTCAATTCTTTCATCTTAATGATAACTTTATTTGCTGCCTAAAAATTAGAATACACAGGGAGGGGGGAATTGGCAAGATATTAGTCAAAGGGCATGTAGTTTCAGTTATACAAGATGACTGTATCCTAGAGATTCACTGCACAGCATAGCACATATAATTAACAATACTGTCTTGTATACTGAAAAATTGGTTAAGAGAGTAGATCTTATATTAAATTTTCTTTAAAAAAAAGAGGGAGGGAGGGAACTTTCAGAGGTGATGGTTGTAGCTTTGTATTGTTTATGGTGACAGTTTCATGGGTGTATACTTCAAACTCACCAAGATGTATACATCAAATATGTATAGCTTTTTTGGTATGTTAAGCACACCTCAAAAAAAAAAAAAAATCAAGATACATGATCTTCTAATGGGACAAAATGGTCAAAACAGAACACAGTAGCCCTGGTGTCTGTTTTACCCCTCTCCTCCCACCCTCCACTCTTGACATCTATTACCCAAGGCCAACTTCAAGGGGAGAAATATAGCTCTGAAATCATTTAGCCTGAGGGCAACGTTCTTTTCTAGCTCTAGAATTCTTTAGTGTGTGTGCTGTCACCCAGCCTCAAGTTTTCTGTTTCTGACTCATCAAAGGGGTGTAGAAACATTTATACTCTCTCCTTTGGAAGAGTTCTTCTATGACCTTTTCCACCTCCAGCCCAGCCTGCAGGCTGAACATGTTGGTTAAAGACAGAAAAACTTAATTTTTATAGAAACCAATAAACAAAGTGGGATTGAGTTTCCTTTAAAAAGAAAAAATCAGGGGTGTGTGTGTTGGGGGGTGTAATGCCTGGATGGCTCAGTTGGTTAAGTGGTTAAACATCGCAGCGTGGGTCATGATCTCACAGTCCAGTCAGTAGGTTCGAGCCCCTCATCCGGCTCTGTGCTGACAGATCAGATCCTGGAGCCTGCTTCAGATTCTGTCTCCCTCTTTCTCTGCCCCCTCCCACTCGCACTCTGTCTCCCTCTGTCTCTCAAAAATATATGTTAAAAAAAAACTTTAAAAAATCAGTATTGGGGCGCCTGGGTGGCGCAGTCGGTTAAGCGTCCGACTTCAGCCAGGTCACGATCTTGCGGTCCGTGAGTTCGAGCCCCGCGTCAGGCTCTGGGCTGATGGCTCAGGGCCTGGAGCCGGTTTCCGATTCTGTGTCTCCCTCTCTCTCTGACCCTCCCCCGTTCATGCTCTGTCTCTCTCTGTCCCAAAAATAAATAAATGTTGAAAAAAAAAAATTAAAAAAAAAAAAAATCAGTATTAGTTTTAATATTAAAACAATGTGTTGGTTATGAAATTCTTGGAAAAAATATATAGTAGTATTGAAATTTTTTGAGAAACTGCCGTGTAATCACAAAACCACACAACTGGTATTAGAAACAAAGGCCCTGACAGAAAAGCCTCTTTTCCAACATAACTGAAAAATGAATATAACCACTGAATCTCTGTTTGGCAGGATCCAAACACTTGGCTACTCAAGGTAACCACTGGAGAGGCTGGAGGTCAAGTCCAGGGAAATGCCAGAGTAACCACACTATTCATCCAGCCAACTTAAGACAGTTAATCAATCACAAAGACAGAAAAATTAACAATGAAATTTTTTCTAGAATTTAAAGAAGTTGATGCTAGGAATCTTGGCACTGTTGATGCAGTGGCTCCTCGAGTTAATATGGAACAAACCATACCATTAGCTGAAGAAAGATAAGCAAAATATATAGGGTTCTGGCACAGCTGGATTGAGCCACTTTGGGGAATAGCTCTCAGAGAAGGTTCTAGTAGTAATGGCCTGGTAAAAAATAAAACACTTTGTGATAATTAAACAAGGATGATTATTCAGAAGAATTGTGGCACAACACCAAGCGAAGCCAAAATTTATTCATATGTTTTTGTGTTTTAATCTTGCTGACCTTATCTTTCCAACCTATAATTTTAATTTGATCCAGTTTTCATCATCTACTTAGTTTCAATTTTACTTAATTATTATATAAATAATCTTAAGTCCCATAGAGAAATTGGTAGGTCGCTAAATAATTAAATACGTATTAAGACAGTAACAGGAAGAAATTCTCTTTTTTCTCTCTGCTCTTTTTTTTTTAAGCAAAGATCGGTTGAGAATCTGGTGATCTCAGGCCTAAAGTATTTGGCTTTCCCCTTTGTTCGGGACTCCTGGTGAGCAGGGGTGGCCTGGTGATCTATGATTAAGATGACAGTCCCTCCTCCCTCCTCCTTTGCCCCATGCTTTGCATATATAAATTGAGCCTTTGGGGTTTACAAGGTGCTAGCAGTCTTAAAGACTATTAATATTATTGCCTTTTTGGTTAACAGATTTGTAATTATTGTAACTAACCTGAGCCAAAAGATGAACTAGCAATTTTTGCAAATTCAAACAAAACCTACCAGTATTATTTTGAAAAACAAAAAACAAACATGAAATAATTCCACTTCCATGATTAATTTCAAAGGACAACCATCAAAACAGTAGTCTTTCCCCAAAGGCGGGAAAATTTTAAAAATATGTATTTTAAAGGATTTTGCAGCTGTAAAACAGACACTTAAAATTTAAACTCCCCCTACTTAAAATTTGAAGTTAACAAACTGTTCAGAAAGTTTGCAAAGCTAATTAATTAATGAGACCTGTTTCCCCAAGCCATCCCTGACATGTTGTGGTTGAGGGAAGAAAAAGCTCCTTTTCCCACCCCTCCCCCACCCTGAAGAGCTAGAAACTGGAGGCTTGGTAAGGGGCCACCTAAGAGAGGGGCTTATCCTTTCCCTGAGAGCCTGGGTACAGTGAGTCCCACTAGGACAGGTTGAGTACAAGCCTGGCTGGAATTCTCAGAAACAGGCAAGGCCAGGGTCGGGCAGAAGCACAGTCCTGCAAATCCACAGCTGCTATCAGTTTCCCAAACTGTTTTTAGAATCCTCAGGGGCTGGGAGTGGAATGGGTTATGCTCACTTAGGATGGTTTGGTTTGCAAATCTGGGAAGAGAGCCAGATAGACCGTTTTCTCCCATAATTCTGGAGATGATGTGTGCTCTTCAGAGAGATATAAAGTCACAGACTCATAGAACTGGACCTTTGGAGATCATCTAGTGAATCCATCTACTAATGTTACACACCAGGCAGTGGAGACAGAAAAAGTTAATAACTTGCCCAAGCTCATTACATAGTTGGCCTCTGATAGAGCTAGCACTTGAACCCAGTGTTTTCTTCCAACTCATTCACATGTGATAAACTGAGTAGATAGTACATTACATTTTTCAGATGTAATTTGAAGATATATAAAACACGAACTTTGGTGGGTATATATATATATATACACTTTTAATTTTAGGAAAATACCCATAACATGAAATTTACATCTTAACCATTTTTAAGTGTGCAGTTGAGTGGTATTAAGTACATTCACATTTTTTTTAAATTTTTTAATGTTTTTTAAAAATTTTTTTTTTAATGTTTATTTATTTTTGAGACAGAGAGAGACAGAGCATGAACAGGGGAGGGGCAGAGAGAGAGGGAGACACAGAATCTGAAGCAGGCTCCAGGCTCTGAACTGTCAGCACAGAGCCTGACGCGGGGCTCAAACTCATGAACTGTGAGATCATGACCTGAGCCGAAGTTGGACACTCAACCGACTGAGCCACCCAGGCACCCCAAGTACATTCACATTTTTACAATGCCCTGTATCAAAATGGAAATGGAAGAAGTCAGCCAAAAAAATTTTCCCCTTATCAATCAATTATTGAATGGACATATACTATGGCGACCAACACTATGTCCGGATCAGACAGACTCTGGATGCTCAAGGAGCTTTTAATTTGTTCAGGCAACAAGATACATAAATAAGAGGCTATGACTAACCATAAAGAAGCGGTATATGATATGTTTTAAATGAGTGTACTGACAGCAAAATGTTTAGAATCCAAAGGACACAATGATTATGGGATGAATGCTAAGGCAGATCTTCCAAGAGAAGTCGGACTTGAGCCACATTAATAAAAAGGAAGAAGCCATGAGAGGACATTCCAGAAGAAAGAACAGAGTGACCAAAGGCATGGGAGTGCTCTGCAAAAGACTTCTTGACAAAAAGTGGATAAAGAAATCTGAGAATAAATAGCAAGACTAGTTTGCTACTACATGCAAGAGGCCAATTTTATCCTGCAGGCTAACGTGAGCTGTTGAAGACTCTTGGAACAGTCTGATTACCATGCTAATGAGTTGATGTGATGGAAAAGTGTAGGATGGATTGAAAGAAGAGTTGGATGAGCGAGCCCAATTGGAAGGACGTGACAAAAGTTCAGGTACAGAGAAGGGGTGATCGGTTTGGGAATGGGTAACACAGCTTGTATGAAACACGGAAGACTCAGTAGAATTTATTAATCCCTTAGATATTGAGAGTGGGAGGAGGGGCAAGAATACTAGGTTCAACAACAACAACAAAAGAAAAAAGAAAAGAAAAAGAACACTAGGTTCAAGCTAGGATCAAGCTACAGTGACCAGAATTGTGCCATTGAATGGATTGAGTAGAGAGGGAGAAGATACTGAAGGGATGTTCCAGTGTAGATATGCTGAAATGGAAATGATAGAAAGACATGCAAGTAGAAAAGAGAAAATACTCAGAGAAATGTATAAAGCTGCACAACTGGGAGGTGATTATTGGAAAGATTTTTTAGGGGTGCCTGGGTGGTTCAGTCGGTTAAGTGTCCATTGAGCGTCTAACTTTGGCTCAGGTCATGATCTGGTGGTTCACAAGTTCAAGGCTTGTGTTAGGCTCTGTGCTGACAGTTCAGAGCCTGAAGCCTGTTTCAGATTCTGTGTCTCCCTCTCTCTCTGCCCCTCCCCTGTTCACACTCTGTCTCTCTCTTTCTCAAAAATAAATAAAATTAAAAATTTTTTAAGTAAAAATATAAAATTTAAAAAATTTTAAAAAAGAAAAGATTCTTTAAAGCAATTCTCTTAGTTCTCACTTACATCTTTGGGAACAAAGTGCTATTATTTTGACCTAGAAAGTTTGATCACCTGCAAAGAGAGCTTTGTTACTTAATGTAAAGCAGTATTAAACTTGTTGGATATACTGGCAAATTAAATGACTTTATAAAAAATAAAACTTCATTTGCTCTGCTCCCAATACCTTTAATGCAAAAACATTTCACACAATGTTTTCTCTTGATCTTTCTCAACTATTTCATAGCAATAACATCGTGTTGAAATGCTTCAACCCAGCAGCTTAATGTAAACCAGTATTAAAGTTTCTCTCATAATATATTCTGCATCCTGTACTTAGATCTGGATCTCTGGTTCTAACCATAAACCACTGCTCTTTGTATGATTTTGAATGACCTTATGAATTCTGTGAGCTTGTTACTTTTATTAAAGTTAAATGTGCACAAAATTTAAAGAATTGGCTAGTTCTACAAAGTTTGCAAAGACAAATTGTTTCCAACCTTTTTTCTCCATATCCCCTTTCCAAGAAGCATCTACCTTGATCTTTTAAAGACACTTCTATTGGTGGACACTTAGGTCAATAGACGAATGGATAGGGAAAATGTGGTGTGTATATGCTGAGATATTATACTGTAACAAAAAAGAATGAGATCGTGCCATTTGAGACAACATGGATGGACCTAGAGGGTATTGTGCTAAGTGAAATAAGTCAGACTGAGAAAGACAAACACCATATGATTCCACTCCTAAGTGCAATCTAAAAAAAAACACAAAAAAAAAAAACCCAAAAAAGAATAAACAAACACAAAGCAGAGTCAGATCATACAGACAACAAACTGATGGTTGCCAGAGGAGGGAAGGGGGTGGAAGATGGGCAAAATGGGTGAAGGGGAGTGGGAGATCAAGGCTTCCAGTTATGGAATGTGTAAGTCACAGGAATAAAAGGCACAGTATTGGTGAGGGAGAAAGTACCACATACTTCTGTTAATACTTGCATATCTCTAAGAAACAAGCTTATGACATTACTTCTTGGTTTTTTCAGGTTTAGATATTGTCTATTGACTTCCTATCATGAAGATGAGGATTTAGATATCTTGTCTCTTCCACTCTTACCAAACCCAGTCATAAACACTTCTCAGCTGTTCATCCTGCTGATTGAGATTTATTGTAATTTTGATTGACTCAATCTTCAGGGTTACATTTTTATGACTCTGTAGGCTACTCAGTGTTGAGTCATATAGAAAACCGTGATTACTTCTATTACTGCTCCACTTGTAGTTTTCCCTCAGTTAAGAACTGTCTTGTTTTCTCATTTGCCTAGTTTTCTATGTACACCCTTATTTCTATATACACATGTCTACCAGATGTTTAAATATCTTCTGGATGCATTTATGTGTGTTGGGTATTATATCAATTTTATCTTTTTAATCTCCTCTGAAGTATTTGGGCCTGTATGAGTCCAGCTGTGTTGCCCCCATGCTTGGTGCATCATCCTGGGTAAATATGAAGATTCCTTTGCATTTTTCCTGTGTTGGATCTCTTCTATCCTGTAAAGCATGGCTTCCTTTTTGTGATTCACCTCATGGTTTTAGTTGTACGTGTTTTTCAGAAACTGTCCCAAAAAAGGTGTGTGGTGTGTGTGAAGTGGAGGGAAAGCTTCAATGTTGTACCCTCACACTTCGTTGAAAAGTTAGGTATTTAATATTCATTAGAAATAATTTCCCTTCAGAATTTTGAATGCATTGCTCCATTTTCTTCTAACTTCCTGTGTAGTTGTTGAGAAGTTCCGAGTTATTTAGATTCCTGTTACTTTGTATATGATATTTTCCCCTCCACCTTTCTGGAAATGTACAGAATCTTCTCATTGTCTTCTACATCCTAAAATATCTCTATGGGGCACCTCAGTGGCTCAGTCAGTTAAGCATCTGACTCTTGATTTCGGCTCAGGTCATGATCTCACAGTTTGTGGGATCAAGCCCCGCGCCCAGCTCTGCACTGACAGAGCAGAGCTTGCTTGGGATTCTCTCAGTCGCTCTCTTTCTCTCTCTCTCTCTCCCCCTCCTCCCCTCCCCTGCTCGTGTTCTCTCTCTCTCTCACTCAAAATAAATAAATAAGCATTTAAAAAAATAATAAAATATCTCCATAATGTGTCTCAGTGTAGGTCTGTTTTCATTACTTGATACTTGGGAAGCCTTTTCACACTGGAAATATGTATCCTGCAATTTTCAGAAATCTTAAGCTATTTCATTGAGGAAATAATTTTTCCTTAGTCTGTTTTTGAGGGACTTCTTTTGTGCTGCTCTTTTAATTTGTTTATGCTTCCCCTCCTATTTTTCATGATTTTTTTCTTTTTGTTTTCTCTCCGCAAGATTCATTTTACTTTGTCTTCTGATTCATCTACTGAACTTTCATTTCTACAACAATGCTTACATTTTTGGTTGTTTATCCTCTTTGTATTTTTGGTTTTTTGGAGCTTCCTATTCTTCTTTTATTCACTGAAAACCTTCTATCATCTTCCGTGGACACTAGTTAAAAAAGATTTTTCCCTGCCAGCCTAGTCATTGTTCCCTTCAAATTGCCATTTCTGTTTATGTATTTTATTCCAACATTTGTGCTAGGGCATATATCCTCAGATGTCTAATGATCCTTAATTGTGCATGCATAATTAAGGGTGTTTAAATAAAAAGCTGTGATGCAGGTGATGTGGGTCAGCTGTTTGTCTTAGAACCTCTATTGTCTACCTTTAAATGTTTCTTCTTAGGCTGTTTAGATTCCCACAGATTGCGCTCCCAGTCTCCTGTGTGGAGGATAAATGCTTAGCAGCCATTATTTTTATTTATTTATTTATTTATTTATTTGTTAAAAAAAATTTTTTTTTACATTTATTTATTTATTTATTTTTTTAATTAAAAAAATTTTTTTTAACGTTTTTATTTATTTTTGAGACAGAGAGAGACAGAGCATGAATGGGGGGAGAGGCAGAGAGAGAGAGGGAGACACAGAATCTGAAACAGGCTCCAGGCTCTGAGCTGTCAGCACAGAGCCCAATGTGGGGCTCGAACTCACAGACTGCGAGATCATGACCTGAGCCGAAGTCGGAGGCTTAACCGACCAAGCCACCCAGGCGCCCCACATTTATTTATTTTTGAGAGACAGAGAGACAGAGCACAAGTGGGGAGGGGCAGAGAGAAGAAGACAGAATCCGAAGCAGGCTCCAGGCTCTGAGCTGTCAGCACAGAGCCTGATGCGGGGCTCAAACTCACAAAGCATGAGATCATGACCTGAGCTGAAGTTGGACTCTCAACCAACTGAGCCACCCAGGTGCCCCAGCCGCCATTATTGCCGTTATTCTGGGAAGTTATACTGGAGGGAAGGCCGGGGATGTCAGCTCTGAATATGCATATTCATTCCCCGTGGTTCTGGGGACAGTTTCCCTACCCTTGACTTGGTTTCCCCTTCCAGAGATTCCCTGATTTCTCTGATCCACAGAATACATTTCTGATGTTCTGCTGGGGAGGAGGAGAGGCAGTTGCCCAGCTGTGTGAGGAAGGCCAGTGACTCGAGAGATCTAACTGCTTCTTACAACCAATCCTTTTTATCATCTCCCCATCACCCTCCACTTCCAGGGTACCTGGTGCCTTCAGTTCCTGGGCCTCGGGCCAGCAGTTCAGAGGAAATTAGATTTACTCTCAGCGGTCCCCATTGCTGACTTAGAGTTAAGCCTTTTCAGGACTGCAAGTCAATTTCCACTTGACTACGCGCATCTTTCAAAAGTGTTGTTGCCACTGCCATTTTCAACTTGTGGTCTTATGTCTTAAAATATGTCTCTTCGGTTAATTTCAGTGGGGTTTGGAAGAAGCAAGATTAGATGATGTTTTCAATCTCCAGCTGTATCTGAAAGTTACTGCAATTGAGTTTTTGACTATATAGAATTTGAAGTATTTAGCTTTTATACAAACACAGTGACTTACGGTTTTGATGTTTCTAATAATATTTTATAAAAATCTATGATCATACTGATCAGTCTTTTACAAATTTTTTTTTTAATGTTTTTATTTATTTTTGAAGGAGAGAGAGAGACAGAGCATGAGCGGGGGAGGAACACAGAGAGAGGGAGACACAGAATCCGAAGCAGGCTCCAGGCTCTGAGCTGTCAGCACAGAGCCTGACGCGGGGTTCGAACCCACGAACTGTGAGATCATGACCTGAGCTGAAGTCAGACGCTTAACTGACTGAGCCACCCAGGCGCCCCCTGATCAGTCTTAACATGGCTAAAGTTTTGCAAACTTTAGTAATGTTCCAACTTTATTCAAGGAAAAATAAAACCTATGGACTTCAGGCACTGACTTACATGAATTATAATATTACTTAAATGTGTACAAATGTAAGTATAGATTATTTATGCTTAAAGCTCTTGTGGATTTATGTAAGCAAAAGCAGAAAATGAACTTAATACAAGAAAATCACATATTCAATTCAAATTAACCACTTAAATTTAATGTGACAGATGTTACTTTAATGCAACTAAACTGCTACTCTAAATTTAAATATGGCACTCATTGCTGTGTCATGGGTTCTTTTAAGTCCACTGTTCATGTGCTTCCATGTGTTGCATGAAAAACAAATTTACCCATCTCTCTGAGTTTGAAATAAGTACAGGGAAGCCTTGTTTTTAGAGAGCAAGATTTGTTATCTTAAGACCCTCATTTAGCAAGAATGTATCTTCAACCTATTAAGGTGAAGATACCTTAACGTGTTCTTCTCATGTTACTGTAACAAATAAAATAACCCTTTGTGATGCCAGGATGATCACAAATGCAAACAAGAATTTGGCCCTTATTTTAATTTAGAAATATCCTCTGAAGACTCTTAAATATGGAGAACAAACAGAGGGTTCCCGGAGGGGGTTGTGGGAGGGAGGATGGGCTAAATGGGTAAGGGGCATTAAGGAATCTCCTGAAATCATTACATCAAGGATCTACATTAAGGATCTCCTGAAATCATTGTTGGACTATGTGCTCACTAACTTGGATGTAAATTAAACAAAATAAATTACATAAAAATAAACAAATACGTAAAACCTGTGTTTCAAACCTCAAAAAACAAAACAAAACAAACATGAAAAAGAGGATCCTCTGAGGAAGGTTCTGGCTGCACACTTGAGTTGAGTGATGACCCCTTAGGTTCCTCAGATTTTCTGGGACACCTCTTGGATAGAGGTAACTGCTGTGCCCACGCAGGGGCACAGTGTGTACCTAAGTAGATTATAGAAATGAAACCTCCTTTTTTCTTTGCTTTTCTTTGCAAAGAGCAGATACATGATTGAAGATGCCTATTGGAAGAAGGGTACACTTGACGTTGTGACATGATTTCTTTCCAGTCGCAGGCAGCCACTAGTTTGAGATCTGTGGTGATTGTAACTATGCCGAAAAGCAGTTTGCCCTAACTTTGTAAAACAAAATAGTTGCATTTATTAAAATAACCGGTACTTAAAATTTTCTGCATAATACCAATAAACTGCCCAAATATTTTTTTTTAAGCTTATTTATTTATTTTGAGAGAGAGAGAGAGAGAGCACAAGCAGGCAAGGGGCAGAGACAAGGAGAGACCATCCCAAGCAGGCTCCACATCATTAGCACGGAGCCTGACTGGGGGCTTGAACTCATGAACTGTGAGATCGTGCCCTGAGCCAAGATCAACGGTCTGTCGCTTAACTGACTGAGCCACCCGGGTGCCCCAAACTGCCCAATATTTTACCCTGTTACAGTGATTGGATCCTTGGGCTCTTCCTTAGGGTCACATGGCCAGAAATGCCTAATAATCACCAAGGAGACACCCATCAGTGCATCTGCAGCCCCTGCTAGTTCTCTGGGGGAAGGAGGCCACTGCCCTCCAGGCACGCATAACATTGGATCGGGAAACTATGTGGCAATATGTCTTTTAAAAGCAGGGTAAGTACACAGAAGAGTTTGGCATCCACTTGAAAACAGTAGGGGTGTTTTTCTAGATGCAAAAAAAAAAAAAAAAAAAAAAAAATGGAGGGCCCATTGGTTAATATCATCACTTAGTTAGGCTCAGGTTAAAGTCATGCTGGCCATGTCTCCACAGTTCAGAGAGGCTGCTGCCCAGAGGGAGGAGTCTGCGAAAGGAGGGGCTCTGGAGACAGTCTGGGTTGTAAAGTCACTCCCTTTCAAATCGGTCAGCTGGCCATGGAATGTTTGGCCTCCAGAGAGGTGTCAGGAACACTGACCTCACCTAATCAAGCCTTCCTGTCTGCAGAATTGTATTGGAGCAGGAGAGGCACAACCCAGGCTGGATTCTCAATGCTACAGGGCTGTATCTATTAGTAGACCTAAGGGTGTATCCAGGAACCTGAAGACTGGCCCTGGATAGAGAAGCAGTCATAGCTGGCTGAAGTTTAGGGCTATTACCAAATAGGTCATGAATTAGGACATGTTTCAATTCTACTATGGGTGGGGCATAATCTAGGTAGATGAAATACATAAAAATGGCCTAGAAATCTCTATGGTGATCCCTACCTTACCAGGCTAAGGCAGTGGATGAATTTGGGTTAGCATGTCTAGCATGGTCTCTAGGGAATTGGGGAGATCAAGCAGGACTTCAACAAAAGGAAATGTTCCTCTTGCAACCTAGCACCACACACATAAACCCTATGCTCTTTCTTACCCTCAAGCTTTCACTTAGACCTCTTCTTTTCCTGGTTAATTTTTACATTAGACTGGCTTGGGCAGTTGCAAGTCATAGAATTCCAACGCAAGCCAACATTCATAAAAAAGGGGGTTATAAAGAGGGCACTGCCTCTGTGCATGAAAACCAAGGACTCCCGTGTCCTCAAGATTTTCTCCATATTTTTCAGCTCCTTGTGTGATGGTTTCATTTTCTCCTTTTGTAGGTATAGAACTCAAGTAGAAGGGGGAGGAGAGGGGCATGGGGAGGATTGTGGGGGTAGTTTCAGTTTTATGTCACTCCGGTTTATTAATTCCAAAGAGAAAAGAGAAGTTTCCTTTCCAGTGTTATTCTGGAAAATTCCTCTGAAAGGACATGTGTGAGTTTAGCCTAGATCTCCCTTTATCCCTCTTGGATTAATTACTATGCCTGGGGTTGAGGCCTATGGTTGACTGTTCTGGAGTCATGAACCTCCCCCAAGGCTAGGTGGAGATGTGATTGGCAGCCCCACAAAATTTGATTGGAACAATTACCCAAAGGAAGGGGTAATGTTCCTTTAAAAAGAGGGGAAAGATGCTGGGCAGAGGCAAGACAACAGATGTCCTTTATGATTCCTATTCATCAGTTAAGACTTGACTCAGGTGTCACTTCTCGATACCCTCTATCCCTGTCCTCCTCCTATTGGGTTACATGTCCCTCTTCTGGGTCACGTTACATCTTGGCTGTACTGATGTACTCATAATAATTTATAATTGTCTATTATGTGTTGGTCTCCTGCACTAGACAGTAGCTTTTTGAAGACAACCACTGTGGCTTATTGTCATTGGCACACCCAGCCCCTCAGCAGATAATGGGGGTTCCATCCAGAAAAGTTTTCAATAAAATGATAAATGAAGATAATCACAAAATGGCAGCAAATCATCTTGAGTTAAGACAGAGGAAGGAATATAAGAGTAAAAAACCTCAGATACTGTGATGAATGCTTCATATCAAGCATTGGATTCTCCCAACATTTGAGGGTGGCATTCTTTCTATTTCATAGACACAAAGCTAAAGATCAAGTAAGTCCCATAAGCTCATACAGCTAATTGCTGTCAATTTATTTATTTATTTAAGTTTTTTAATGTTTATTTATTTTTTTCAATATATGAAATTTATTGTCAAATTTGTTTCCATACAACACCCAGTGCTCATCCCAAAAGGTGCCCTCCTCAGTACCCATCACCCACCCTCCCCTCCCTCCCACCCCCCATCAACCCTCAGTTTGTTCTCAGTTTTTAACAGTCTCCTATGCTTTGGCTCTCTCCCACTCTAACCTCTTTTTTTTTTTTTCTTCCCCTCCCCCATGGGTTTCTGTTAAGTTTCTCAGGATCCACATAAGAGTGAAAACATATGGTATCTGTCTTTCTCTGTATGGCTTATTTCACTTAGCATCACACTCTCCAGTTCCATTCATGTTGCTACAAAGGGCCATATTTCGTTCTTTCTCATTGCCGTGTAGTACTCCATTGGGTATATAAACCTCAATTTCTTTATCCATTCATCAGTGGATGGACATTTAGGCTCTTTCCATAATTTGGCTATTGTTGAGAGTGCTGCTATAAACATTGGGGTACAAGTGCCCCTATGCATCAGTACTCCTGTATCCCTTGGATAAATTCCTAGCAGTGCTATTGCTGGGTCATAGGGGAGGTCTATTTTTAATTTTCTGAGGAACCTCCACACTGTTTTCCAGAGTGGCTGCACCAATTTGCATTCCCACCAACAGTGCAAGAGGGTTTCTGTTTCTCCACATCCTCTCCAGCATCTATAGTCTCCTGATTTGTTCATTTTGGCCACTCTGACTGGCGTGAGGTGATATCTGAGTGTGGTTTTGATTTGTATTTCCCTGATAAGGAGTGACGTTGAACATCTTTTCATGTGCCTGTTGGCCATCCGGATGTCTTCTTTAGAGAAATGTCTATTCATGTTTTCTGCCCATTTCTTCACTGGGTTATTTGTTTTTCGGGTGTGGAGTTTGGTGAGCTCTTTATAGATTTTGGATACTAGCCCTTTGTCTGATATGTCATTTGCAAATATCTTTTCCAATTCCGTTGGTTGCCTTTTAGTTTTGTTGGTTGTTTCCTTTGCTGTGCAGAAGCTTTTTATCTTCATAAGGTCCCAGTAATTCATTTTTGCTTTTAATTCCCTTGCCTTTGGGGATGTGTCGAGTAAGAGATTGCTACGGCTGAGGTCAGAGAGGTCTTTTCCTGCTTTCTCCTCTAGGGTTTTGATGGTTTCCTGTCTCACATTCAGGTCCTTTATCCATTTTGAGTTTATTTTTGTGAATGGTGTGAGAAAGTGGTCTAGTTTCAACCTTCTGCATGTTGCTGTCCAGTTCTCCCAGCACCATTTGTTAAAGAGACTGTCTTTTTTCCATTGGATGTTCTTTCCTGCTTTGTCAAAGATGAGTTGGCCATACGTTTGTGGGTCTAGTTCTGGGGTTTCTATTCTATTCCATTGGTCTATGTGTCTGTTTTTGTGCCAAAATCACTGTAATTTAATAGCACTCAGGCAACTTAAATCCAGCTTTGATTGCTTTCAGCAACTCTGTCTTCTGTTCCTCCTGTTCCTTTGAATTTATATAACCTAGGGATGCTCTCTTTACTTCTTAGTAATTTGGACATTTCCCCCCAATAGATTTTTATGTTACCTAAATGCACTCCCGTAGCCTGTTTTACATCTTTGTCATTTGTTTCTGGAGCCACATGTGACTAAGAGGGTTGAAGGAGAAACTGTAAAATCCCTTCCAGTACCAACATCGCCAAATTATGCAATGCAAATGAAACCAAGTAAAAGTGACAAGTCTGATAACCCCAACATAGGACACTCCTTTTACTCAGAGGGCTGTCTGGTTCTCAGGGGCAGCACAATGTGAAGAGGTGGGTCTGGGTTTTATCCTCTACTCTCTCTTTGCCTCTTGCTTCTCTTTTGGGGCCTCCTTTATTCTCTCCTTTTGTACTATCAATTAATTACTCTTTTCTCCTCAACCGCTTGGTCTTTTTATTTTGTCCTTAGCTTCTTTGGACCCGCATTTCAACTCCCCTACCTTCATCAGTCCTCTCCTCCCTCCCCTCCTGCCAGCAGACTTTTTCTGCAGAGCATTTGGTCAGGACTTGCCAGGCTCTGTACCACAGGGCAGGCTGAATTTCCCAGAATGCTCCTGAGGTGTTAATGACCCTCGACAACCTCAAGGGTGATCCACAACTGAACAAAACACTTGAACTCACAGAGATAAAGCTAATTGTGGGCATTTTGAAATTATGATCGATCCAGTGGGCAATGTTTTTCTTATAGGGCAATTTCTAGACTCCTCCAATCATCCAAAGTGGCCTATTTGAGGCCAGCTCCTTAGGGAACAGTGGCTCAAAGTAAGATTCCCCAGCCATCCTGATCTACCTTCATGGATTGTTTATTAAAATTGCAGCTCCCTGGGCCTCACCAGACCTAGCAAATCAGAATTTCTTGGAGTTAGTAGGCAATCTGAATTTAAAATATTCTCCCTGGTGATTCTTGAGCTCATGAAAGTGTGAGAAACTCTGCCTTCATTCTAATTTGTCTCTAAAAGTTTCATGCATTATTATTAGTTTCCTTAATTGTATCACAAATAATTTTATTTATATCTGTTTTCAACTTGCTCAATAAATACTGGATATTTGACTGAAGAATACAGCAACAACATTCAGCAAGTATTCTGGTATCTAATATATATAAACCACTTTCTTGATCTGGAAAAGGTAAGAAAAGTTAAATTCCCTAACCTTTGTTCCTCTCTTAAATGCTTCCATGCAGGGCTTTATTTATAGTCAACACCAAGGATAAAGCTGAAGGAGTGCCCTGCTTTTTATATATTATGTGTTTCCCTATGTGTCTATAGTTTAAAGAGAAACCACATTTATATACTCTTGCTACATATACTATATTCATTATATACAAAGTTTAGCAAGAAGATTTTCTTTTTGGCTCTTATATTAGGATGCAGTTCCCTACATATGAAGAGTATCTATGTAGAATCATCTCTCTCTATATTATATATATGTAAAGATGGATATATTTCTATATCCGAATCTATATATATACTACTCATATTTTCTCCTATGTCAAGGGCTTTGTCCCAGTGATATCAGTTCAGTTTTCTGGAATTTTCACTGTTCTGTGATGACAATGGGGCAATTCAGAGTTCGAGTTAATGGTAGACTCTGGGCCACATTCCTATCACTTTCTCTGAATGTTCTCCTTTGCTCTTTTGGGTGGGGAGACAAAACCCATTGAGTTCTGTCATCACAAGCCAATGCCCCCAGTGCATGGACCACAGCTGGAATGTTGGATGCAGGTGCATTAAATGCTACCCACCTCCTGGTAGTCTGTCTCCACTTTTCCCTACAACTTGATTCTCAGGCTGCAAAGGAAGATCATACTGTCTGCTGTATGGAAACGTGGCCTTCTGTGGTCAAAATCTTCCACTAAAAGTGGTTTCTCCACTTGCAAAGGAAACAGGGAGCAGGACCAGCTTGGGACCTCTTGGTCATCCCAACAGCAGGAAGTTCTTTATTTTGTCTCTGTCCATGGCCTACAGAGAATATCAGTCTCTCCGTGAGGGGAGAAGGGCTACAAATACCACGCAGGTTCCAGGTAACCAGCCACTGAAGCTGGAGGTGTGGGTGGAGTCACTCCCGTACAGATGGTGACTGTCCTCTTATGACTCTTTCCTTATGGCCTTTGGGGAAGCTTAGCCAGACATCCCCTCAGTGGTTAAGAAACTCAGAGGTTCTAGGTCCCCAAGCAAGTGTGTTTTTCAAAATTTTGAGTTAGATAAAGTAATATTTGTCCAGCATTTTGCCATTTACAAAGTGCTTTTCACTTACATCATTTCAAGCAACGAATTCCTTCAATGCTTCAATGTAATTTTATTTTAAAGGAGGAATCTGAGTTTCCATCAAACTCAACCAAGAGGATACAGTGCATGATGAACAGCTTTAAGAGTCTGTAGAATTATCAGTAAACCTCATTGTACTTTGATACAGACAGACCCAAGTAGCACTTGATGTGTCCTTTTCTTATGGCACTTATCATCGCTGACCTTGCATATCTTTATTCGTTTACATACCTTATCTCGCTTGTTAGATTTGACATTCTTTAAGGCAAGATCTCTATCTGATTTTTCTTCGCATCATTCACAGGGCCTTGGAACTGGCAGGCCATAAACTGACATTTGTTAAATGAATGAACCAATAAAAGTGAATGAATAAATTATATCCACTTGAAGTTAATCACCTGGATGTGTTGTGGGATTATATGAAGAAAATTCCCCAAAGCAAGGAAGCTAAGGTAGAGACCTTATAAAGAACACTATCTTTCAGGACCTCCTACCACTCCAACACCGTTTAGGGATGGGGGAATCTCACTTTGTAGCTAATAAAAAACTAGGGAATTCTTTCTGGGGGGAAAAAAAAGCATTTAATAAATCCCCTAGTGATTTATCTTTACTAACTCGTAAATTAACTTTCAAATATTAAACCAGGAATAAGCCAGAGCTGCTCAGTTATCAATCATCCTTTCCTTTTTTTTGGAACTAGGAACTTAGGTTGCTGTCCTCCCCCCCTCCCTCTCCCCCTCCCCATCCCCAAGTATGATGACGATGTAAAAGAAGCACAGAACACACGAGGAGTGAAACATGTAAATAAAAGAAATGCACAGGAAATACACGGTGATTTTTCCCCAGATTTTCTTTACCAACGCCTCAACCTTGAGACAGGCTATTCGAGGTCTATGTTGGTGTGGGTGTATATTTGAAAGTAAGAAAAATAAGGCCAGTATAGGCACTATTTGTAGGTATGAACGAATATAAAACGAAATTCAAGTTTCTCTTCACACTAAAAGCGACACTAAGAAAGCTAAAATAAACACACCCTTGGAAGTAGGATCTACAAATCAGCAACGTCAGCAAACGGAGGTGGGGTGAGTGGAGGGGGCAAATGGAGATTTACCTCTGGAAGAGAACAAGATCTCCAGAACTACCCGGTTTGCCCGAGGTGGGGGCGTGACTCACACGTTCGGGTAATCTGAATAAAGGGGATGGTGCTGCGCGAGGCATCCATTCCTAGCTCCCGGCGCGCCGCACGCTCGGGGAGCCGCGCGGGGCGCGCAGCCCCAGGCCAGCCGAGCGCCGGGCCGGCCGCTGCGGGCGGGGAGGGAGCGCGGGGCGGGAGCTGATTGACGGGGCGCGCGGTCAGGTGACCCGGGGCGCCACGTTCCCGGAGCCCAGCCCGCGGTGGCCGCCTGGGCCGGGCCGGGGCCGAACCGGAGCCGAGAGGGGCGGCTCTCTCGGAACAAAGTTGCTGGGCCTGCGGCGGCGGGGGCCGGCGGCCGAGGGCCGAGGGCCGGGGGCCGGGGGTGAGCGGGAGCGCTCGGCCGCCTCCTCCCGGGGAGGGCCGGCCCCGGGGTGCCCGGCCGCGAGCCCGTTTCCCGGGGGGACGGCGGCGCGCCCCCTCCCTCTTCTGCCTCCTGCGCTGCTCTCCAACAAAGGGGCAGGCCGGCGGCGGCGGGGGAGGAGGCGGAGGAGGAGCCGCCGGAGCGAGCCGCTCGCGCACAAAGTTGTGGAGTCGCCTTTCCTCGGAGGAGGGGAGCGGGCAGCCGCAGCCGGCCGCGGGCTTTCTCCCGAAGCCGCTTGGAGCACCGCGGGGAGCGGTGCCTCCCTTCTCCCGGGTCGTTTCTGCAGACGGAAAACTCTCTAGTGTTTGGCCAACTTGGTGCCGGCGCGCCCGTTCCAGGTTTGCGCTTGGACTGTTTTGTTTTTGTTTTTGGCGGAACTACCGGGCAGGAAGATTGCACAAGTTGGGGGCGTTTTCAATCGGGTGTCAAAAAAAAAAAATTTTTTTTTTTTTTTCCTTTCGGATTTGTCTGGTCCTTCACATTTCCTTTTTAAAGCACGTTGCTCCACGGAACTCACGCTCGCACACTCCCCCGCGATCATTGACGACCCAAATACGCCCAGAGGAGCGCGGCCCGCTCGGGACGCGGCGGCGGCGGCGGCTGGCAGGCAGGCGGCGCGGGCCCGCGGGTCCTGGAGCAGGTAAGCCCGTGCGGTGTCGCAGCCCCGGGAAGTGGGGCGTGGGCTGCCGGGAGGATGGTCTTTCTGCGGCTTCCACCGTGCGTCGCGATCTCCTTCTCGGGGCCGAGTCTTGAGATGTCACCAACTTTCTCGTGCACTTTCCTCGGAACCCGAGTTCGGCTCCCCCCGGCGGCAGAGGGAGGGTGCCAGAAACGCGGAGAGAGCTCCCGCGGGGAGGTCCTCGCCATCCGTCTGGTGGGGAGTGACCCAGACTCCTCCGACGGGTGCGGCTCCCCCAGCCCTCCTCCCCCCGCCGGCTGGGAGGGTCGCGTACCCGTGCCTCGCGCTGTGACCTCCGAGAGGGGACGTGGCCTCCTAGGATGGCCAGTGACACACGCCCCGGCCCCGGGAAGGCGGGGCCCCGAGGTGTCCCCGAGGAGCGAGTGGTAAGTGGGTGGCGGTGTGGTGGGCGGGTAGGGGAGCGGCTCGCCGCCGGCCGCCTGGCAGGAAACGTGCTGGATCTCCTAGCCGTTGCTGCTCCCGAGGGTGGGGTTCCGGGGAGGGGACGGGGCGGGGGGACGTGCAGTTGGTGTGTGTCCCCGAGGTAGCCTCTTCTACCTTCCAGTACTCTTGGCATCACTTGCTGCATCAGGTAAGGTAACTCGTGCCCCCTTTTGGCTCTGGGTCCGAGGCTCTGGTGGTCCAAGGCCACTTCTAAAGCCAACAAAGCACTAATTTTAGGCTGTGCAACTTTTAGAAGGCACGCGGTTACAAGAGAATTCTTTTGCCCCAAGCCCGGGATTACGAAAGGGACTGTTTCAGGGTTGTTTCAAGGGAAGGAGAAAACGTGCCCGATCTCCTAGAGCCTGGGGACCCGCACTTTGTTTTACGTTGAACTGGGGAGCTCCAGCTCTAACTTGGGGCGATCAGCTCCGCTTTCTGGGCTGTCCCGGAGAGAGTCTCCTTTCCTAGCCTCCAGGTCACCTGGGTCACCAGGGCCGCAAGTCAGTTCCCCATGCCGCGCCCGGGAGGGTCAGGGCACCGCTTGCTGCGGCTGGAATAAGCCGAGTTGGGGGAGCCTCGATTCCCTGTGTCCGGGCAGGGGCCGGGGCTCGCGGGCTCCGGGACCCGCGGCAGTAGCCGCATCCACTCGATTGTAACTTGCACGGGCCTCAGGAAGTGCGGTTGGCCCCTCCCGGCTGTTGCTGGTGGCCGTGGGGACCGCAGCCTGCGGGGAGCGCTGCGGGTCAGGGGAGAGCTGGAGGAATGCGAAACTCGTGGGTGCGTAGGCTACCACAGTACCCGGCGGCCAGGGCCAAGGTTTCCGCGGGGTCATTCTCCGCTCCCTCCATCCGAGTTTGTGGGACCAGTGAGACAGCTCTTTAACTTTCCTTTGGGTGTTTACCTAAAATTTATTGCTCCTGTAAACAGTATTAATCACCTTCCCTTGGAGCGTTTCCGAGAATGAATGGCAGTTTTTGGCACTGGGCGGTTTTTTGGTACTATGTTTCAAGCAGAGCGGCAAATTCTTGGCCTCTTCGCTTCCCTTTCCACTATCTCTAGCGATCCAGGGTTTGGGTTTCTGGTGTAAAAAAGCGTGGACGCTTTCTGCCCGAGGACCTATACCGCATTTCCGTCATAATTGCTAATTGTTGAATGTATTTTGTATTCTTACGTGGTCTAATTGCCAAATTGTTTTAAAATTAAAACATTAGCTTTATCTGCAAGGCCACCCCACTCCCGTTCACCGCCAAGTTTATGTCACACACTCAGGGCTTCTGTCCCCTATGACCAGCCAGACACGTTCTGAATAAAGAGTTGTGGAAGGTTGAGTTGAGTGCATTGGTTTCAGTGAGAAAGGTCCGTCTAAACTTTGCAAAACATAATTAGGAGACAACAGAGACCCAAAGCAGTGGTAACAGTAAATTACAATTGTATAGGGCTTACAGCTTCTGAGGCGGTATCCCATTAATTCATTCTCAGGGTCTCACCCAGCTTTGTGTGGAAGATGGCATGGCCTCTCTTCCATCCTGTGTGTGTGTGGAAGAGGACAGGGCACACTGAGGCACAGTGCTAGGGACCAAACTTGTACTCTGTCTCCTGACAACCACTTATAAGTTGCTGCAGCATTTGGTGATTTAGAAGGAGGTGTCTTTTCGCGGGATAGTACTCCGCTCGGAGTCCCCCTGCCCTTTCCTGCCAACAAGTGGCAGTCAGTGCTCTCACTGTTCAAATGGCCTTCTGTGATTCTCTCTCCTTCCCATTCTTTCCTTGTCCTCTGATCCTCTTTGTGCTGTATCTTTGTAGCATATAAGGGATTTTGCTTATCAGGAAGAGAAGATTTGAGAAATGATCTTAGGGTGGCAAAATAAAAAATTAGGGTAAAGAGATATTGGGAGAGGTCTTTGGCAAGTGTGGAAGTGAAAACCATTGGCTAAGACCAGTTATGAAAGAGAATGTTAGAACTGTCTCTCAAAGCAATAGTTAGTTGCTTTTCAGTAAAGAGAATTTTTGTTAGACAAACCTGATTTCCCATAATAAAATTTTATAAGCATTCTTCTAAACAAAGCTTCAAGTTCTTGAATATAATAAAATACACTTAAGAATTCAGCAAATCTTTTATAGGTATGTAACCCCCAAAACGAACTTAGTCCTATAATAATCCCTAAAGTCTTAACAGTGGTAGACCAATATAAAAAAAAAAAATTTTTTTAAACTCAAAATTTGGCAGACTGATGGTCCAATCTACATGGTCCTCTCTATAGGAGAAAAAATTGTTCCTGAAGCTTTAGCAGTCCACCAGTTGTCTTCTGTCTCGAACTTTTAAACACTTAAAACATTTTTCTCTGGTAATTTTGACCTCTTTATTATTAGAACACATTCTTTTCCTGACTGATTAGGAAAAATATACGGTAATTATTTTTTACATATATATATTATAAGATAGTATGGTATTTCCTTGAATGTTACATATAATTAAACATTATTATATATAACATACTAGATATTACAGAAGTATGCAAAATGAAACATATTATAAAATAATAATACCATATGGTGTGTCCTTGACTTAAATGATTGGGTTGGCTAATCCTAGCTGGCAGTAAACTCTTGTTCTGATATCTGTTGTAATAAATGAATTAATGCCCATTATTTGCAGATTAATGTTTGGATGTGTTGACTGTTATATTCCCAGTTAAACAATTAATTATTTAATTGGCATTTGGGATCCACTTAAGGGGCTGTTAGGATAGAGCCAAGTTGCTGAACTTAAAATTGAATTCTGATTCTGTCTGGATTGTAGGGACGTTGTGTTCCAGGAAGAATCAGGTCAACACAGAGCTCTAATTATTGACAGTCTTTTAAAATATTTATTTATTTATTTATTTATTTATTTATTTATTTAGAGAAGGAGAGAGAGAGCAGGACTGGGGGAGAGAGAGAGAGATAGAGAGAGATTGAGAGAGAGAGAGAATCTTAAGACACTGGGCTCAGTCCCACGATTCTGGGATCATGACCTGAGCCTAAATCAAGAGTCAGTCACTCAGCTGACCAAGCAGGCATCCCTCTAATTATTGACATTTAAAAAAAATTATTTATTTTGAGAGAGAGACAGAGAGAGATAGTGCAGGAGGAGCAGAGAGAGAAGAGAGAGAGAGAATCTTGAGCAGGCTCTGCACTGTCAGGGCAGAGCCTGATGTGGGACTTGAACTCACGAACCTGTGAGATCATGACCTGAGCTGAAGTCAAGAGTCAGAAGCTTAATCGACTGAGCCACTCAGAGGCACCTAATTACTGACATTCTTAAAGAAAAGGTGGTGCTGCCAAGTAGAATCCTTAATTCTTTAAATTCTGAAGATGATTCTAATGAATTACTAAAGACTAAGATTATTTTACTGAGTGATAGCTATACTCAGCAGAATTCATATGATGTATCTTCTAGAACAAAATCTGTGTCAGTGGATCTGACATATAACTATCCAGATTTATGTTGAATTGAGACCATTTTTGAGATCAGACCTATATGTCCAAATGCCTTTTTGCTATCTCCACTTATATAACTTAGAGGGACCTCAAACTCAGCAAGTCCAAACCGCATTCATTATTTCTTCCGCCAGTGGCCTATCTGCTCCCCGGCTCTGCGAATGACTCACCCTCAGTTGTCCAAACCAAAACTGGGCAGTCCTTTTGCACCTTAGTATTCTGCACCTCTCGTATCCAGTCACTTCCCAAATGCTACTGATCTTCTGTATTTGATATCTAAATACCCCATATATCTACCTGTTTCTTTCCTGGTACCCTTGTTTGGACCAGTCATTTTCTGCCTATAATATTATACTAGACAGAAGAGTAAACATCCATATGCTCTTTCTCTGCAGTCCCCACTTACCATTTTCCTTTTTTTTTTTTTTTTTTTGAGAGAGAGAGAGAGAGAGAGAGAGAGAGAGAGAGAGAGAAGGGGGGCAGAGGTAGAGGGAGAAAGAGAGAGAATATCTTAAGTAGGCTCTACGCTCAGAACCCTGAGATCATGACCTGAGCCAAAATCGAGTCAGTGCTTAACCAACTGAGTCATCTAGGCACCCCTCCACTTATCATTTTACAACTTTTGCTTTCTCTCTCTCTCTTTCTCCCTCTCTCTCTGTATGTATGTGTATAGATAGATAACTGTACATGGATAGATAGACAGGTATATGCTGTCTTGTTTGAACTTAAGTTGAAGTTATCACATTTCATTGGTAAATGTTTCATCAGGTGTCTCCTATAATCAGAGATATTCACTTGCATAATGATAAAACCATTAACCAATATTAAAGAATTTTACTATTGATTCAATAATATTGTCTGATATATAGCCCCAGTTCATATTTCTCACATCATCCCCAAAATGTTTATTTTTTAAATTCTGAATCCAGTCAAGGACTACACTTGGTCGCCATGTTTCTTTGGTCTTCTTTAACCTGCACAGTTCTCCCTCCCTCAGGTGTTTTTATATTTCAAAACATTGGTAATTGTGAGCAGTCTAGATAATTTATTTTAAAAGTTTTTAAATGCTTATTTGTTTTTGAGAAAGAGAGAGAGAGAGAGGGAGAGGGAGGGTCAGAGGGAGAGGGAGATACAGAATGTGAAGCAGGCTCCAGGCTCTGAGCTGTCAGCACAGAGCCCAATGCGGGGCTTGAACTCATGAACCATGAGATCATGACCTGAGCTGAAGTCGGGTATTTAACTGACTGAGCCACCCAGGTGCCCCTAGATAATTTATATTAAAGACTATCCACAGTTTAGATTTGTCTCTTCATGATAAGTTTCATGTTAAACATTTTGGCAAGGATATTATATAGATGATGTGGTATATTTTCCATTGTATCACATGGTGCCCCATTATTGGTCATGTGAAGTTTGATGACTTGGTTGAAGTTAGGAGTTTTTTTCCTCAAAATTCTATCATGGAAAAATTTCAGATATACAGACTAATTGAAAGAAATTTTCATTCAACACCTATGTGCCCATGTTCTAGGTTCTTTAATGTACAATTGCTGTATCCTGCCGTTGTCTTCATGGCTCCTCACCCATCATTCTGGTCCAGCTTGGAGGTCCAGCTACAAACCAAAATGGTCTTTTCAGAAGGCAAATCTGATCATGTCACTTCCCAGCTTGAAGCCATCTATTGGATCCCCCTTCCTGTCTAGAGAAAGATCAAAACCTTCACCTTGTCTCCAAGGCCCTGTCCCTGGTCCTGTCTACGTACTTTACCTAATTCACCAGATCTCTCTCCTCTTGGCTGTTTGCTTTCCAAAGACACTGGCTCAGCTTCTTGAATTCTCCATGATTCTTCCTACCACTTCACATGGAAGGCTCTTTTCTTTTCCTCTTCCCTCCTCTTTTTTTTTTTTTTTTTTTTTTGCTAATGAAATTCTCCTCCTCCTTGAAGGCTTGGCTCAAATCTCACTTGAAGAAAACTTTCTCTAATTGCCCAGGGCAGGTCAGATTCCTCTGCTGTATGCTCATATTACTTTATAGTTCTCATCTGTACTTTTGCAACATGTCAGTATTGTAATGAAATAATTCATTATATAATTAACAGCTTAGTGTCCATAAACTTCAAAATGGCAGAGGCTGGGTCTCTTTTTTAGTCGTATCCCCATTGCCCACATCAGTGCCTTGCACATAGAAGTTGCTGAATAAATATTAGCTGAATGAATGGTTAGTATATACAGTTGTATATGACTATGTATATAAAAAATATATATGTATATATAAATGTATATATATACATTTTTTCCCCCAGTCAGCACATTCCCTTTTCTCTTTAGGTATTGATGTCGAGCTGGACCATTATAGAAAGCTGGAAGTCTTAAAAAGAGGATTTAATACAGTCTTTGGATTAAATTGAAACTCTGCAAAGATGGCCAAGTATGGAGAACATGAGGCCAGGCCTGATGATGGGCAGAATGAATTCAGTGACATCATTAAGTCCAGATCTGGTAGGTAACGGAAGCTTAAGAAAATGATGGATTATTATGAATAAATTACTTTAGAAGACATGGGTTTTTTTTTTTTTTTTTTTTTTTTTTTTTTTTTGGCTTGTTTTTGCATTGTTCTTGTGAGACAAACTTCTTTTGAGCAACACAGTTCTGATAAGTGACTATTGTAAAAAGTAATGAATGGGTCTCTGAGTGTCCTGTCTTAATTGCCAACTCATTTTGGTCTTATTGTATGTTTATGGGCACTGTTTGGTGAAATGCCTTCTGCCTCCTGTAGTTGAATGCTTTTCCTTGATGAGACCACCACTTTCCACACAGACACACAGCTGAGCAGTTTTTTCTTGTTCGAAGTTTTATGAAGTTGAATGGATTACGTGCTTAAAGTACAAAGTAGCACAGTTTCTGGTAAGGTGGTTCTTCCTGAGTCTTG
Source organism: Leopardus geoffroyi (assembly GCF_018350155.1). Lineage (NCBI taxonomy): Eukaryota > Metazoa > Chordata > Mammalia > Carnivora > Felidae > Leopardus > Leopardus geoffroyi. The sequence goes on from NC_059332.1 coordinate 130,231,330, forward strand.
CTTCCATTACCGTATATCCTTACATAACCATGTCTTTTTGGTGGCCAGTGTCAGGCCAACAGATATCTACCTTTGCTTTCCTTTTTGAAACTTTTTATGAGTCTCCTGAAGGTACACTTTTCACATGGGTAACCTAAGTCAGATTGATGGTTTTCATGTGACATTTAGATTGGGGACTGAAGGGTACCACTCTCTTCCTCGTTTTTATATATATGTAATTGAGTGATTTTTGACTCTGGCTGTACAAATGAACAACTGGGGAGGCTTTAAAAAATGCAGATGCACTGGCTCCCCTCCAGACCTGTTGCATAAAAAATTTCTGCATTTTTAAAAATCTTCAAATATGATTCTGAGACGGGCTCTAAGGGGAGATATTTTTGAGTAGACAGGGACTTTCTGACTTTTGAAAATTACACAGAACTCCACCCTGGGTGTGAACACTATACTTAAGTAACTTTGAGAGTTACTTTGAGGTATAAAATTACTTCCAGTGTAACTTGAAAAACAAAAAAAGGAACCTAATCCCTGTTTTTGCTGTGTGAACCATCTTTATACTATGTTAGGATCCTGTTTCTTAATTATTTGAAATTGCAAAAATACGTACTGAAAATAATCTGTAAATTAATAGAGACACACATTTAAGATACATATTTCCCTCCATGATAGTGGTGTCGGTTAATTGGTAAAAGTTGTGGTTGTTATAGTCTTGGCTCTAAATATGTAGCTACTGTTGTGTAACTGTAAGGATCTTTTGGAGGTACAGCTTAATATCCTGTGTTAAAGTACACTCTTAGGATGTTTTCTCTAAATTTCTTTCTGTTTAAGTGTTTTTGTAGTGTAAAGTACTATGTAGATAAAAGAGATTATTAATATCTTCTTAAGAGCACAGAATGTAAATCCGGAAATATGTAAATGTAACAAAGAGGAAAAGAAAAGACACAACTTAACATATCCATGTTTGTCATGGTCTATAAGTTGCGAGGAGGCATATTCTTAGATAGTTTTCTGAGTCAATGTCCATTACAGTAAGACCTTTGATATTGATAACTAGCCATGTCCATAGAAAAGTAATTATATAAGTTTAAAAAATATTGAGTATATCTGATGAATACACATAACTTCTAAACTCTTCTTTAAATGAAATATTATCATTTAAAAAGACTGCCAGTTTTCTTACATTATTGGGGGACAGTTGGGCAGAAATTCTCATGTTTTTACCATATAAATACCATTGGCTCAGTAACTCTATTTTTAGACTTTTCCCCGAGGGAGTACACAGACATGTACAAGCAAGAATTTGATCATAGCATTTTTATAATAGAAAAACATTGGACACACTTTAAAAACTCAGTACTGAGGATTGGTTAAGTCATAATTTCCCAAAGTATTTGTGAAGGAGTACAAGTTCTGATGTATACTTCAAAAACCAATGTCATGGGCCAATAACTTTAGGAAATAAGTGGTTAACCTGCTTTGTTCCTCTAGTGTAGGGCATCGGAACAGATCATGTAGAATCTCAGTGGAGCTAATTAAAATAGGGTATATACGTAAAGTAGAATGTTGTACATTTACAAAAATGTTATGGATGTGTATAAAATACATTCATGATATCGTTAAGTAAAAAGTGTAATATGAAGTCCTATATGTGGGAAATACTTATTTCAAGAAGATTTAGCAGAGCATATGTTCATCTTGGTACTGTGGCATTATCATTTTTCTCTTTTTTGCTCATCTGTATTTTCTAAAGTTCTTTAATGAGTCTGTATTATGTAGTTCTTACATTTTTAAAGACTCTCAAATTGCTTAGAGTGTTTTAATGCCACAGCTATGACTGTTACTTTGGTGGCACCTACTTCACAACACATTGAAAAGTTAGCTGTTGCATAGCTGAGATATGAATCACATTCTTTTGGCTGGATTATGTTGCAAAAGTCCGTAGATAAATTTGGATTTGAATGGGCCTGTATTAGTCCCAATCTTGCTTTCTGGAAGGCACTTTTTTGATTCTTTTAAGGTAAATATTAGTATACGGTGGTCAGGTCTCATAGTACTCTAAAATTTACGTATTGAAAAGGGATTTTTAGTTCATTTTATGTCAAAGGAATCATCTACATATAATGCATATTTTTAAAGATCTTCCTTGGATGTGTTCTATCCTGAATTTTTGACCTTTTCAGTATTTTAAAGGAAAATGCAAAACTATGTACTGAAAATAATTTGTAAATTAGCAGAGATACACGTTTAAGATACATATTTTTCTCCATGGGAATTTTATTTTTTTGGGAAATAAAATATAGTGAATTTTCTTATAGGAAAACTTTAATACTAATCTGTTCCTCTAAATTTCTTCCTTTTGGGGGACTAGATTTGGGGGAGGGGTAGAGATTGGGTGGGGAAAAAATTGCTATTGAGAGTATATTGATCACTTAAATCTGGGTTTATGAAGATTCTTCTCTTTCTTCCCTGAATCCTTGGGTTTGGGCAGTGTAAAAGCCTGGCATAATAGAAATATTTGTGCATTTAAGTTACTAAATTATTTCAAAATTTTTTTTTTTTAATTTTAGAGAGAACAAGCAAGCGGGGAGCAAGGGTGGGGTAGAGGGAGAGAGAGAGAGGGAGAGAATATCTTAACCAGGTTCCACACTCAGCATGGAGCCCGACGTGGGGCTCAATCCCAGAACCCTGGGATCATGACTTGAGCCAAAATCAACAGTCGGACACTCAACCCACTGAGCCACCCAGGTGCCCCAGTCTCCTATATGTTCATATTGCTATTTGGCATTTTTCTTGTTTTGTGTGTTTGTTAATGTCCTCCCCACTAGAATTTAATTCTACAAGAGCAGGGACCAGTACATCCCTGGCATCAAGCCTAGGGCCCAGCTCTTAGTAGGTGAGCAATGAATGTTTATTCAGTGAGAAAGGCTACAGAGCTGGAAAGTGCCAGAGCTGGGATTAGAATGCAGTTGCTCTGACTCCAGAAACTCTGCGTTTGACCTCTGCATATTGCCGAGTCTCCTAATTTACAAGGTAGTTTATTTCACTGCTGCTGGATGATTCTTCATTTGTCCCTGAACTTACTGCTTATTAATTTTGCACAGTATTAATTCGGTTTATACATCCCTCTGTCTCTTCCCTCCTTTTCATAGACCCTGGGCTATGAGATAAGCTTCTCCAGGCTCTCTGGCATCATAGCCCTGCCGAGGGAGGGCCAGTTGTAGGAGATACAGCCTGCTGCTCCCAGACTTGTCCCAGTCTTTCTCGCTTCTAGTCTCTGTCATTTATTCTTAAGGGTTAGCAAAGGGGAAAATGCCAGAGGACAGGCAGTCCTTTGGGTAGAAGGCAGAGAAATTGATAATTTGTTTGTGACGTGAATTCCCTTTTCTTTTTTCCTTTGACTGTTGCTCAAGGCTTTTCACTGGCTGGTAAAAAAAAAAAGGTAGTGGATTTCAGATGCACTGCGATTTGGCACAGTTTAAGTCCTGGTCTGATGCCCAGATGGATATCTCTAGGATTGAAAGAGTTGGTAGAGGTGGGGGAAGGGGGAGGGAAGAAAAGAGAGAGGCCAGTGAAATAAAAATAAAATGAATTATTTAATAAGGAATATTATACCTGGTTACATTTATAGCAAGCCTCCTAGAAATATGCTGTGTTTGCAATAAAGTAAACTTGCTTAACAAGATTCAGTTTTATGAAAATTATGAGGAAGATTACCTTATTTGTTTCTCTTTCAGTGGCCTTTCTTTAGGAAGGACACTGGTTATGTTGCATTTAGGGAGTCCTCGATCTACTTTTCTCTTTCATTTAAAGAAATATCTGTGAGGGGATTTTTCTAAATAGCTTGAAGGACTATGAAAAATTATTCTTTTTTTCCCCCCTGAAGCTTTACTTGGCTGGAATACCTATGCTTTGGAGCGGGCTCTTTGAACAGGTTTGTTTTTTTCCATGAGCCCTGGGGATTTGTGGTGAGGGACGGTAACCCTGATGGAAATTCAACTCTGACTGAGGAGTGCAGCTATTCTTGTAATGCGTATAAAAATATTCTCCATGTTGTCGCCTCATTACGTTGAAGGAGTGCAGTTCTAGAAAAGCCTTCTGTATTAATGTGATTCTCATGATCTGTTACTGTGGTGGTGGAAGCTCTGTAGGTGACCCATTCCCAAATGGAAAACATGAATTGCTGAGAATGTTCTAAGCGTTGGAGGTGCATTAATTATATGGACAGAATGGAAAACTCAATTTTATTGAACCTTACTTGAGGCCAGAAGTTTGAACCAGAGGCTGATAGGATGATTTTCTGGGAACAAGCGAACACGCAAGATTATTGCAGCAGTTGTAAATATTAGTTAAAATTTAATTGTGAAAGGACACTCAGGTGGTTTCAGATGTAGGGGCTAGACTGTTTTCCCTTAAGCTGTGTGTGGAGGCAGAGGTAGTTACTATATTACTATTTTTATTTTTTTGTATGCCTTAACTGTTTAATAATAAATATACTCAATTCAGGATTTGAAATGTGAGTCATTGTGAGTTTTTAATATATATTTACTCTTGAAATGATGGCTCTTGGACTGAGAAAACTAAGCCAACTCTAGCCCTTTCACTTTTGCTTCCTCTGCCCTTGGATTTACACCTGTCAACTACAGGAGGCAGGTCTTTTTCACCTTTCGCGTAGCCTTTGCACTGGGGCCTTTGAACAACCGCATACCTGAGGTTTACTTAAATACTGTGGGTCTTCTCCAGGAGCTTGTACTCCTGGTCTGATTAATAGGGGGAATTTTTTTGTGTGTGCTCATGTGGCAGCAAAGATTAAGGTTTGGGGTGGTATAATCTCACATTGATTTTGAGAACTCAGTTTCTTTAAAAAAAATCATTTCTATCATAGCCATTGAGCTCAAAGTGTAAAGCAGAAGACTAATATATCATAGATGAATATTTTCAAATGAACTTTTCTTTTGATGGGGAGGGGGTGGTGGCTGGGTAGTTATTATGATTTCTGTCCAGTTCAGTAATTTTAACATTTAATTATGTAACAAAAAACTTTTTCCAAAGAGCAGAGAAAGCACATAATAACATTTCTTATGTAGCAGAGAAGCTCATTTAAAAATTGACTTTGTGTCTCTGAAGTGGTACAGCTTTGAAATAAATGCATCCACTGTAGTTTAAAAAGTATTATCTGTTTAGATATTTTTTTTTAATTCCACAGTTTTAATATTTGAGAATATCTTCCATTCCACTTTCTAGTTAAGATTTTGGTGTGTGTGTATGTGTGTATACATGTATATATATGTGTGTGTGTATATATATATGTATATATGTATATATATATATATATATATAATGGGGGGTGTGGATAGCATTTTGAGGTTGATATTCACTGATTGTTTTTCACAGGCTATGTGTGAATCATGTTACTTAATGTTAATTCAGTAATTACATAGATGGATATGTATGCTTTTATTTTGAAAGTTGGGTTTTGGGCTCATCCTGTGTGGTATTCTTTTTTTAGAGGGAGAGAGAGAGAGCGAGCACAAGCAGGGGAGAGGGGCAGAGGGAGAGAAAGAGAAAGAGAGAGAGAGAGAGAGAGAGAGAGAGAAAGGATGAGAATCAGAACTTGATCTCATGACCCTGGGATCACGATCTGAGCCAAAACCAAGAGTTGCATGCTCAACCAACTGAGCCACCCAGGTGCCCCCATCCCACGTGGTATTCTTAACTCAGGCTGCACATCAGAACCACCTTCTGGATTCTGATTCAGTCCTGTGGGGTGGGGACTGGGCATCTGGAGTTTTAGCAAGCCCCTTTGATGAATGGAGAAGGAAGGCAGGTTGAAGACTTTTGGAACTAAAGTGAAAATGGTGTGTGCATTTCAGAGGAGCGAGGAGAACTGTAGTCAAATGTTGAAGATTCTTTCTCTACTTCCCTTTGAACATTTAAAAAGCAATGGGTTCTTGTATTGGACATTTTTTCTTTTGCTTTGTATTTTGAAGAGTTTGGGTTATATTGAGCAAAGGTAAAACCATGGAGAGTGGGGGAGGAGAGTGATGAAATTTGGTAGATTTCTTCTCCTGGCCCATTAAACCAGAAGATCATACCAAAATATTCAGCAGCAAAATACTTCTTATTGAGTTCCTTGGTCTTCAGCTCATTGTACTTAACCTCTTCCTGCTGTAAGCCTATGCCATATCCTGAAGTCTTACATGGAGTCCTCTGATCAATTCACTGTAAAAACTTATTGTATATATTTTCTAAGAAATTATTTCTAAGACAGGTATGTTTTTGACTCATGGTGGAGAAGAGATTCTCGTGTCTAATCCTGTATGCTCGTTTTCCTTTTTTCTTTCTTTTTAGTTATAATTTATTCATACAGTGGAATAATTTGCAGTAAAAAATTCACCAGTTTTTTCTTTATTGATGTGGGGTGATTTCTTTTTTTTTGTTTTTCTTTCTTTCTTTTTTTTTTTTTTTCAACGTTTATTTATTTTTGGGACAGAGAGAGACAGAGCATGAACCGGGGAGGGGCAGAGAGAGAGGGAGACACAGAATCGGAAACAGGCTCCAGGTCCGAGCCATCAGCCCAGAGCCTGATGCGGGGCTCGAACTCACGGACCGCGAGATCGTGACCTGGCTGAAGTCGGACGCCCAACCGACTGCGCCACCCAGGCGCCCCGATGTGGGGTGATTTCTAAAGATGTGATATAAAGTATAAAACATAAACAACATTTTGCTAGTTTACTTATATTCTTTAATGTTGGAGACAATATTACACATGTATTTCCCTCCCTGTTTGTGTAATTTTATTTTTAAAATTTACTTATTTTTTTAAAGTTTACTTATTTTTGAGAGAGAAAGAGAGAGAGAGCATGAGCAAGGGAGGGGCAGAGAGGGGGAGAAAATCCCAAGCAGGCTCTGCACTATCATTGCAGAGCCTGACACAGGGCTTGAGCTAACGAGCCATGAGATCATGACTTGAGCCAAAATCAAGAGTTGAACACTTAACTGACTGAGCCACCCAGGCACCCCTGTTTTTGTAATTTTCAATAGGTGGCATCTAATACTTATATTTAATATAACTAGACTTCTTTTGATATAATTTGCCTATCATTCTTTTAAAATGAGTGCATTTTAAAAAATGAATAATTGTTTTTATGTCAAAGATGAATTAACAGTGAAGTGACTTTTGGACCGATTAGGAGTTAAGTGACTTTTGGGCCACTCTAGCAAGTTCCTTTGAGGATCCGTAAATATACCCCAGAGGTCTTGACATGTCCTCGTGTTCATTTAACTAAACCAAGCCAAACCCAAACTCCCGCTTTCTTATAGACCTTGAGTTATGTCTTTGAGCTCTAATCTTTAACCTCTTTGAAGATATAGGCAGAGATTTTAAGTTCTTCATTGATTAAGCTTCAGGTGGTTCAAAATATGTAATTCCTGTTATATATGTCACTGTGTGGAATTTGACATCATGTGTCACAATTTAAGGGGACCTGTTCCTGGGGACATTTTTAAGATTGAGGTTTAAAAAGGGAGCACCTGGTAAGGCATAAACAGGATGATAATTTCTATCTGAATAGAGACTTTTGTGTAGAGGTTGGCCATGTGGGAGGTATGGGGAAGTTTCAATGAACTACTTAGGAAGGAGGCTTCTCAGAGTTATTTGAAACAGAGCACAAAATAAAACCAACAAAATCTACTCCCAAACAAATAGACTTAAAAACAAAATTTGGTTTTAAGTTGTAACTGATTCATTTTTCAATTGTTATATTGCCAGTTTTAAGATACATTGTCTTTTTAAAATTGAGATATAGGGGCGCCTGGGTGGCGCAGTCGGTTGAGCGTCCGACTTCAGCCAGGTCACGATCTCGCGGTCCGTGAGTTCGAGCCCCGCGTCAGGCTCTGGGCTGATGGCTCAGAGCCTGGAGCCTGTTTCCGATTCTGTGTCTCCCTCTCTCTCTGCCCCTCCCCCGTTCATGCTGTCTCTCTCTGTCCCAAAAATAAATAAACGAAAAAAAAAATAAATTAAAATTGAGATATAATTGACATTATATTAGTTTCAAATGTAGTGTAATGGTTTTTATTTGTATATATTTTGAAATGATCACCACAGTAAGTGTAGTTAACACCATTAGCATGGATAGTTACAAATTTTATTTCTTGAGATGAGAACTTTTAAGATTTACTCTCTTAGCAACTGTTGAATGTATAATACAGTATCATTTAACTGTAGTCACTGTGCTGTACATTACACCCCCATGATTTATTTATTTTATAATTGGAAATTTGTACCTTTTGACCTCCTGCATCTATTTCACCCATCCCCCGTCCCCATCTCTAGCAACCAGCAATCAATTCCCTGTATCTTTGAGCTTCATGGTGGTGGTGGTGATGATGGTGTTTTAGATTCCACTTATAACAAGGATCGTATGGTATTTGTCTTTTTCTGTCTGACTTATTTCACTTAGCATAATGCCCTTTGTGAAGGCCCATCCATGTTGTTGCAAATGGCAGGATTTCTTTCTTTTTTATGGTTGAATAATTATTGTATGTATACATCACATTTTTTTTTTTTTTTTAATCCATTCATCCATTGAAGGACATTCAGGTTGTTCCCATGTCTTGGCTGTTGTAGATAATGCTGCAGTGAACATAGGGCTGCATATATCTTTTTAAGTTAGTGTTTTTGTTTTCTCTGGATAAATACAGAGAAGTGGAATTTCTAGATCTTATGGTAGTTCTATTTTTAGTTCTGTTTTTTGAGCAACCTCCATATTTTCCATAGTGGCTGTACCAATTTCCATTCTTGCCAATAGTGCACCAAGATTTTGTTTTTTCTTCACTTTCTTGCCAACCTTTTTTTTTTCTGGTCTTCTGTTTTTAAATGTTTATTTTGAGAGAGAGCATTGGTGGAGAGGCAGAGAGAGAGGGAGAGAGCAAATCCCAAGCAGGCTCTGTGCTGACAGTGGGGGAAGAGGGAGAGCCCAGTGCGGGCTCAAACCCATGAACCATGAGATCATGACCCAAGTCAAAATCAAGAATTGAGGGGCGCCTGGGTGGCGCAGTCGGTTAAGCGTCCGACTTCAGCCAGGTCACGATCTCGCGGTCCGTGAGTTCGAGCCCCGCGTCGGGCTCTGGGCTGATGGCTCAGAGCCTGGAGCCTGTTTCCAATTCTGTGTCTCCCTTTCTCTCTGCCCTTCCCCCGTTCATGCTGTGTCTCTCTCTGTCCCAAAAATAAATAAACGTTGAAAAAAAAAAATTTAAAAAAAATCAAGAATTGGGACACCCAACCAACTGAGCCACCAGGTGCCCCATTTTTCTTGTCTTTTTTTGATAGTAACTATTCTAAGAGGTATTAAGTGATAACTCCTTGTGGGTTTGATTTACATTTCCTCAGTGATTAATGATGTTAAGCACCTTTTAATCTACCTGTTGGCAATTTGTACGTCTTCTTTTGAAAAATATCTATTCAGATCCTCTGCCCGTTTTTAAATCAGATTTTTTTTTTTTTGCTATTGAATTGTATTAGTTCTTTATATATTTTGAATATTAACCTGTTGGAGGAAGGCATTGAGAGGATGTGACCACTAACTGACTTGCAAGCTGGACCTGGGCAATCAGAGGCTCCTCACCCCCTCCCATGCCCTTGGAATGTACGTTGTGCCCACTGTTCCTGCCCTAGGAACTACTTCTGCTGTTTCTTTGGACTCTCCTTGCCACCCAGGCACCCCTGCATGTATGTTTAAATGAAACATTTAGGGATGTCTGCCACCATCTTACCTTTTTAGCAGCCCCCCTCCCCCCCCAATAGGCTGTGAAGGAGGCGCATGGTTCCATGTGAGTACTGCCCACAGCCCTTTTCCTGACTTTGTGATGTAGCTTGCTTTGTTTTCTGTGCTTGGTTGTTTTACCCCTCCTAAGCTGCCAGTTTGGAGACCTCCATTCTTCAAACAGCATAAATGCCACAAGGCATTCTACTCTTCGATCACTGAGCCAGAATCAATCTCTCCCTCTTGTTCAGTCTCTATTTCTATTTTTGGCTGTTCTTGCTTGTGTATGGTCCATGCTCCCCTAATCTGACTTTCTGATGCCAGCCTTCAGCTTAGTCTCCACATGCAGCAAGTGCACAATGAAGGCTTACTATATATGCTAATGGTTAAAAAAAAAATCAGACTTGCTTATATACATACTTTATTCACTCAGCAAATGTCTCTTGTTCCGACATTAGTGCTAGGTGATGGGCTCAGAGGTGAGCAAGACACATGTCTGTTCTTAAGGTGCTCCCAGGCTAGTTGGGAGGAGAGAAATAAATAGAAATCCTGTACAAGAAACAGGGCAATGCACACAAGGCCACGGGAACATGGAAGGAGGAAGGAGAAACTCTTGTCTTGGTGAGAATGAGGGTAGGGTTGGTGGTAGCACCTTAACAGGGGGGAATTTGAAGCGTGCCTTGAAGGATGCTCAGGAGGTAGGCATGTGGACAGTGAGGGAAGGACATGGCAGGTTGATGGAAAAGAGCAATGCATTTTGAGTCTGTTGCTGGTAGATGGGTATGGCTGGGGCCTTGTGGATGGTGGGATAGGTTGGGGCCAGATTTTGAAAGCTTTTCTGAAGCAGGCTAAAGATTTGATCATTTCACTGCAGGGAGCCACCACAGGAGTTTTAGTGGGTTAATGATGGGCTTAGTACTATTTTTCAGAAAGATAACTTGGTTGGCAGTGTGAAAGGTAAATTTAGTAAGGGAGCAGAGTTGGGGGGAGGCAGGGAGTGGGGAAGGGTTATGAAAATAATTGAGGGTAGAGATTATGGGGGCCTGAACCAAAGCGGTACAAGTGGAGACGGAGCAGGGAAAGGATTTGAAAGATGGCTAGCAGTTAGTAACAACATATATGAAGCTGCCATGTAAACCTCACTTTCACAGGATCGGTTTTATGTTTTTCAATTGGCTGCATAGGTTTTTTCAAATCGTGTTTAATTCGGGTTCTCAGCACTTTTAATTACTAGCTCTTGCTCCATAATTAATTTTTTTAAGCTGATTTATTTTGCCTAAGGACATAGTTCTTTTTGTTTTTTAATTTATTTATTTTGAGAAAGAGAGAGAGAGAGAGAGAGAGAGAGAGAGAGAGAGAGAGAGAGAGAGAGTGCTCATGCACGTGTGCAAGTGGGAGGGGCAGAAGGAGAGGGAGACAGAGAATCCCAAGCAGGCTTCTGTTGTCAGCAAGCAGCCTGACTCGGGGCTTGATCCCACTACCTGTGACATCATGACCTGAGCCAAGATCAAGAGTCAGACGCTTAACTGACTGAGCCACCTAGGTGCCCCCAGAATTAATTTTCTTAACTTGCTTCATTTCTACATTTTAAAGGTAGCTTTAATTACTCATCAATTACATTGACTACTGCTGTTTTTCTAAAGTGTTATCTCTTGGTCAGTTTGTTTCAGTAACTTTGAATTGAGTTGTTTCAATAGCATTTGTACTTTTTCTTTTCTTTTTTTAATGTTTATTTATTTTGAGAGAGAAAGAGAGAGACAGAGGGTGAGTGGGGGAGGGACAGAGAGAGAGAGAGAGAGAGAGAGAGAGAGAGAGAGAGGGAGAAAGACACAGAATCTGAAGAGGCTCCAGGCTCTGAGCTGTCAGCACAGAGCCCGACATGGGGCTTGAACTCACAGACCGCGAGATCATGACCTGAGCTGAAGTCGGATGCTTAACTGACTGAGCCACCCAGGCACCCCTGTACTTTTTCCTTTAAGTATGTTTTGAAAGAAAAGTCTTGCTTCAGGAAAAAATTAGATTAATTAAAATGTGAAGAAAGAGAAAGTTTGTTCATGTTTATTTAGTATAATATAAAAGTTCTTTGAAATGGTAACAAAATAAAGGTAATATTAATCTCATCTTAAGTGCAGATAATAGTCCTGGACAGCTAAAAGAAAATCTGTATGTGAAAGGAGTCTGGAAAACTATTTCAGAGGAACTTTGATTGAAGAACAGAATGTTTCATGTGACTGTGTGAAGATAATGTCATACTATATTACTAATTTCAGCTCCAACAGATAGGCTAGAGTAAATGCAAATTAAAAATAAATTAAGAACAGATGTTGAGAAATACCTTTCATTTAGGGAATAATTAAATAGTGGAAAGGTCATTGGAGTTTAGTCAATAAAGCTGGGATGCTTAGAAATCATAATTACTCAAGTAACAGATGCTTTTCTTAATATGATGCTTTGCTGTGGAGGTTTGGGTAATAGGAGAAAGAAAAGGCTGTTATTGTATTGTTTTTCTTTTGAGTTCCATGTTGCAAATGCTTATATTCAGTAGGCTAACTTTAAATTCTGGTGTGTAACCTGTTATCTCAGAATGGTGGTTCCCTTGACCTTTAAGACAAAATAAAAGGTCTCATTTGAAAACTATGCATTGTTGGGTTGGGCATTGGTGGTGTCTAAGGTTTTGATTTGGCCAGTTTAATTGTCACTTTTGGTTGTGAATCTAGGCTTTCTTTAAGATTCAGTTCCATCTGGGGTGCCTGGCTGGCTCAGTCACTTAAGCGGCTGACTTTGGCTCAGGTCATGATCTCACAGTCTGTGGGTTCAAGCCCCATGTTGGGCTCTGTGCTGACAGCTCAGAGCCTTGAGCCTGCTTTGGATTCTGTGTCTCCCTCTCTCTCTGCCCCTAACCCACTCGCATTCTGTCTCTGTCTCTCTCAAAAATAAATAATAAAAAACATTAAAAAATTAAAAAAAAAAGATTCAGCTCTATCTTATGTTGTGGAGATTGTTAGGGAAGAACTTATTTGAGTCTGTATCTACATTTATCTACTTTATCTAGTCTATCTATAAAAGACATTGTTTTTTTAAACTTTTATTAATTTTTTATTTTAAAGATTTTACTTTTTTTAAAGTTTATTTATTTATTTATTTAGAGAGAAAGAGAGTGTGCACACGAGAGGGGTAGGGGTAGAGAGAGAGGCGGGGTCTGGGCTGAGTGCACTGCCAGTCAGACTGACGAAGGGCTTGAACCCATGAACTGTGAGATCTTGACTTGAGCTGAAACCTAAAATCTAACACTTAACCCGACTGAGCCACCCAGGCACCCCAATTTCCTGAGATTTTTGACTGACCCTAGAATGAGCATCTGGAGAAAGAATTAAAACAAAAAAAATTTTTTTAATGTTTATTTATTTATTTATTTATTTTTTATTTATTTTTTTTTTTAAATTTTTTTTTTCAACGTTTATTTATTTTTGGGACAGAGAGAGACAGAGCATGAACGGGGGAGGGGCAGAGAGAGAGGGAGACACAGAATCGGAAACAGGCTCCAGGCTCTGAGCCATCAGCCCAGAGCCTGACGCGGGGCTCGAACTCACGGACCGCGAGATCGTGACCTGGCTGAAGTCGGACGCTTAACCGACTGCGCCACCCAGGCACCCCTGGATGCAATTTTTTTTTACAAATGTGCCTCTGTACATTTTCTGGGCAAAAGTGTCCACAGTTTTTATCACATTATTAAAGGAGGCCTATGACCCACCAACAAGTTGAGTCTTGTTAGGGCTGTGTCTTGTAAGGGGTTTCTTTTTTTCTTTTTTTTTTAATTTTATTTATTTTGAGAGAGAGCATGCATGAGTGAGCAGTGGGGGGGGGGGGGGGGTGGAGAGAGAGAGAATCCCAAGCAGGCTTCATGCTGTCAGCACAGAGCCTGATGTGGGTCTCAATCCCACAGACTGTGAGATCATGACCTGAGCAGAGATCAGATGCTCAACCAACTGACCACGCAGGTGCCCGTCATTCTTTTTTTGCTGGAAATGAAATGGGCAGTTGATACTCTGGCATGAGATTAAGATCCACACTATTGATACAACTTAGATCCTGGACATTAGGTTATAGTTCCTGTTGTCTCAGAGCCATTTGAGGCAAAGGACCTCATTGCTAGAATCAGGATGAGTAGACACAAAGTTTGAAGGGCAAAATTTCCGATAATATTTGACCCAGTTTTGCATATAATGAATTTTTATTTGTTGATGAATCTTTCTCTTTTGTTGCTAAAAGTGGCAAATAATCAGACGTAAATTACTAATTAACAGTCTGGTTCAGATTTTTTTTTTTTAATTAATGGAACTTATGCTTCATCAAGCTCAGGTGGAGTGGGTATCACAATGCTTTAGTTTTTCTCACATCAAAGGTAATTTCTTTTTTCAAAACTGTTGTTACATTTGTCACCTGAAAACAGGCCAGTCTCTTTCATACTCATGGAGTAAAAGTCGTAGTAGTTCTCATTGGAGGACTCTGCTCCCTGATTGCTCCTCCTTTTACATCTGGATCAGACCCCCTGCCCCCACCTTAAACCTCATGTCATCAAATTGCATCACCAGCAAGACCTCATCGTTGAGATGCCACTCGGTTCCCCCATCGTAACCTCTTACTTCTGGGTGACTTCAGCTCCTGGGTCACTGTGTCTAAAAGTTACTCTTGTTTAGTGATTTCAGGATGATCCTTCCAACAGTTGTCTCTCGGTTTTGAACTTCTCTTTCTTGCGAGCCTGTCTTCTGCTGCGGCGGTAATATCTTGGCAAAACCATATCATCAGTTATGACTGCAGCCCCTCCACAATCTGCATTTTAATCGTCACGCTTACTGCCCACCGCATCTTCTACTTCTGGCTCACTTCCTCTTGTATCACCGTTCCAGCCATCTCTGATGCAGTGGGATCTCTAACCCACTGCTCCTGCCACCCTTAGGCTGTTGCTCATCCCTTTGTGTCCCCTCTTTGCTCTCACTGAGATTCCGTGGTCAATCACAATCACTCGTTTGCTTTCATTGTCTTTCCCGTTTCATCACAGTTGTGTCAGACTCCACCCCTGGCTAAAACTGACTCTTCACCTACTCTGTACCAGCCCCTGCAGAGGAACGAGGCTGGAGAAAAACAACCCTAGTGCTTTACTTCAGTGAAATTCATGTTCACATGAGAGACCTTAAGGCTGCCTGACAATCGCCCTTCCGCTGTTCTACATTATTATTTCACACGTCTTCTCTTTCCAGAAACATTCACCCCTTCCTCCCCATCCTGATGCTTAGCTGATGACTTTGCCTATTCTTGTCCTAAGAAAATTGAAGTAAACTGAAGAGGAATCCCCAGGGTCGAACACCACATCTGCCTGCAACCGGCACTTTCTCAAGGCCACCCCAACCATGCGTCCTCTTGCTTGCTCAAGGACCTCTCCCTTCTCTCCTCTGCATCTGTACTATTCCCTCTCTAGTGGGTCCTTTCCAACAGCATAGAAAGTATTATTTTTCCTCTCCTAAAATAACTGTGCCCTTGATCCCACCTCTCTCTCCAGCTACCACCGTATTTTTCTGTTGCCCTTTTTGAAAGACTTCCTCAAGAGTTTTATATGCCCACGGTTGCAGTTCCTCTCCACTCATTCTCTCTTAAATCCACTTTAAATAGGCATAAAACTATTCAACTAAAAGTGCCCTTAGAGTTGCTACAGAGTCCCCTATTGCTAAAGGAAGGGGTCAGTTTCCAGTTTTTACTCTGTCAGTAGCATCAACACAAAGTTGATCATTCTGCCCTCCATGAAACACTTTCTTCACTTGGCTTCGAGGATGCCCCACACTCTCCTGGTGTCCCTCTTGTTCTCCTTTGCTGATTCTTCTTTCTAACGTTGGAGGGCATAGTACTTGGACTTCCTCTTTGTCCCACTTGCTCCCTTTGTCATCTCCCATCTTTTGGTTTGAAACACCATCTGAATCCTGGACTCCTATTGCTAGCTCTGACCCAGTGATCTCCTGCTGACTCCTGCTGAACTGCATATTTCCTTTTTTTTTTTTTTAATGTTTATTTATTTCTTTTTGAGAGAGAGAGAGAGAGAGAGGGAGAGAGTTCAGGGGAGGGGCAAAGAAAGAGGGAGACAGAGAATCCCAAGCAGGCTCTGTGCTATTAGCACAGAGCCTGATGCAGAGCTCCATCTCATGAAACATGAGATCATGACCTGAGCTGAAATCAAGAGCCAGATGCTTAAGCAACTCAGCCCCCCAGGTGCCCCTGGGCTGCATACCTCTGTTTCCTTTTGTACACTAGACATCTCCACATGCTTGTTCGAATCTGAACTCCTGATCTCCCTGTAAGGCAAACCTGATGCCACACTCCTGCCTATCCTCCTTAAAGGCAATCTGATTCTTCCAGTTGTTCAGGTTGAACATTTTGGGGGCAACCTTGTAGTCTTTTCTTTTTCTTATAACCACATCAATCTGTTTATCCAGAATCTGGTTGCATTTTATCATCTCCACAGTTATTTCTTTGGGGTAGGCCACCATTATTCTTACCTCAATTTCTGCAGTCCCCTCCTTATTGGTCTCCCTGCTTTCCCCTTTGTCCCACGAAGGCTGGTCTCAGCCAGCAGCAGAGTGAGCCTCTTAAAAACTGAAGTAGATCCGTATCACCCTGGGTTCACAATTCTCAGTGACCTCCCATTTTACCTAACAATAAAAGCTAAAGAGGGGCGCCCGGGTGGCTCAGTCGGTTAAGCATTGGACTTGGGCTCAGGTCATGATCTCACGGTTTGTGAGTTCGAGCTGCATGTCGGGTTCTGTGCTGACAGCTTGGAGCCTGGAGCCTGCTTCAGATTCTATGTCTCTCTCTCTCCTCTCTACCCCACTCATACTCTGTCTCTCTCTCAAGAATAAATAAACATTAAAAATTTTTTTTAAAACCTAAAGACCTTACAGTGACCTCCAGGGTCCTGGGTGATCCTGTCCAACTTCGCCTCCCCTTACCCTTTTGCTCCTTGTTCACAGGTGAAGGTCTCTCAGTTCAGGACCTTTGCCTTGGTGGCCCCTGCCTGGAGCACTCGTTCCTCAGGTGACCATATGGGGGACTCCCTCCTCTCCAGGACTTACCAGACCACCAGTGAAACCTGCAAAGCCTCCCTTCTTCACTCTTTACTCTGCACCATTTTCCCCGGCTTTATTCTGTTCCATGGCACTTATCAGCCACCAGCATGCTTGACAGTTTACTGGTTGGCATGCTGATGTCTCTCAAACTGAATGTGAGCTCCAGAGGACATGGTTGTCTGGGTTGAATCACTAGTACCCAGAAAAGTACTTGGCACATAGCATATGCCCAATAAATAGATGTTGAGTGACTAAACAAATTGTGCTTTTTATTGCTTTCAACAAATGTGTAATCCCTGAGACACATATCATTTTGATCTTTATTGTACTGATTGATTAGCTAGCCTGTGACTGTTTCCCAAATGCTGACTGGCAGACCACTTGATGTTTTCAACAGTCGGGAAATGAGAAGACTAGGCCAATGTCATGGAGATGTGTGTCACTGCTGGGCTGTCAGCTGCACTTTCTTTTCCAAGTTTGCTCTTTATTCTGAGAGTATGTTAATTTTTTATTTGGCATGAAAATACCCATTTAATGAAATGATGGTGATAGTTTTTCTAGGAGATGAATTCTGGCAGTAGGAAGCTTTCTTTAGGTTAAGCATGCCGAAAGGGGCCCAGAATTGGGTTCTCCAAAGTAACTGGGCTAATATTTTGCTTTGTTAACTGATTCGCATCCTCCCTTTCTCCTCCCTCCCCTCCCCCATCTCCTTCCCTCCCTCCCTCCTTTTCTTCCTTCCTCACTTTCCTTTTTTCCTTTCTTACTCTGGTCACAGAAGTCCTTCTGGAAACAAGCCTTAGATGGAGGTTCATTTTAGGAATGTGACAATGCGTTGCTATTCTCTTTAATCAGGGCGGACAGGCAGGGTGTAGCTTTCTATAAAGCAGGGTTTGGGGGATGGGACTGGCAGGTAGATCACCCCAGGCCCCTGAGGGTTCTTCATGGGTTTGGAACATAATTTAAAATTACTGCTTTAGTTGATGGGCGCCTGACTGGCTCAGGCGGTGGAGCGTGCGACTCTGGATCTCGGGGTTGTAAGTTCGAGCCCCACATTGGTTGTAGAGATTACTTAAAAATAAAATCTTAAAAAAAAAAATAAAATCACTGCTTTAGTTAATAAATTCTAGGGGACTTGCATGCCCTATTAATAAGAAAGGTCTTACCTTAGTCTCAGAGAGGAGTTATGTTTTGTTTTGTTTCTGCAAATAACTAGCTTTATGACCTTGAATAAATCACTCAGTCTGTACAGTTAATTGATTTGTTTGTAAGGGTAGGAGTGTGCACTAGATGACCTCCCAGTGATCACTTTATAAGCTCCGGAGAACCACTTTGTTAATGCTTCATCGTCAGAGCGATGCCAGCGAAGGGTCGCGTTCTGTTACCTTCTTTCTTATTGTTGTAATTTCGGTTTTGTCTGAACTGATCTTGTGACCTTCCCGAATATTGTACACACTTGGGTTCTTCCAAACAATATTGTTTTGGGGATTACAGAAGGGATTGTATGATAGCATTTGGGATAAACATGTTATCTCTAAATTGGGTTAGGTGTCAAGTATAGCATGATGTTATTATTTTATACAAGATTTGAAAAGCAGAATAAGAAGACGCTACAGTATTTAAAAATTTTATTAGCGCTGCCTTGTATCTTGTAATACAGCTCTGAATCACTATTCAGATGTGGTTTTTAATCTAAGCATGGCCACCTTTTGGCTCTGTGAACTTGGGCAAATTGCTTAGCTCCTTTGTGTCTCAGTTTCCTTATCAATAAATTGAGGGTAGTAATAGTACCTACTTCTTTGTGTTATAAAAATTAAAGATGTTAATATATGTAAATATTTCTTAAGTACATCCAGAATTTTTGCTTTTTATTATTGCTATTATTATTATTTTTTAAGTCAACTTTATGCCCAATACGGGGCTTGAAGTCATGACCCTGAGATGAAGAGTCGCAATGCTTTACCGACTGAGCCAGCCATGTGCCCCCAAGATTTTGCTTTTTTTTTTAAAATTTAGATTATTTATTAAAAATTATTTTTAATTTTTATTTGGGGGGGGGAGAGAGAGAGAGTGAACATGAGCAGGGGAGAGGGACAGAGGGAGAGAGAGAGAATACCAAGTGTGAATGCTTCATGCTGAGTGTGGAGCCTGACTCGGGGCTTAAGCCCATGACCCTGAGACCATGATCTTAGCTGAAATCAAGAGTCAGATGCTCAACCGACTGAGCCACACAGGTGCCCCTAAAATTTTTTTTTTGATTTTATTTTTTGAGAGACAGCAAGAGAGAGAGCAAGTGTGCAAGTAGAGGAGGGGCTGTGAGGGAGAAAGAGAGAGAATCTGAAGCAGGCTCAGCGTGAAGCCCGACTCAGGGGCCCAATCTCACCACTTTGGGACCATGACCTGAGCCGAAAGCAAGAGTTTAACACTCAACCAACTGAGCCACTCAGGCATCCCCAGAATTTTGCTTTAAAGCTTTTTCTCTTTGTATTTACTACGAAGACATTCTAGGATAGACAGAGCATTTTCAGGTCATTTTATACACTTTTAGGTGGCATGATTAATTTTCATATGGAACTCATTTTTTTCTTGTGTGTTTGCCATATATTTGACACATTTTTCTGGTAGGATTTTTAAAAAAATAACTGTGCCTTCATATAAAATCCCTCCCCCTTTCCCCCATTTCTTTCTTCCTTCCTTCCTTTCTTTCTTTCTTTCTTTCTTTCTTTCTTTCTTTCTTTCTTTCTTTCCTTCCTTCCTTCCTTCCTTCCTTCCTTCCTTCCTTCCTTCCTTCCTTTTCAAAGGCTTGGTACTGTGGTCTTTTGTCTGGGACCCCTGTAGTTGACTCTTGGTATGGCTTAGCATACATACCTCCTCGAAATCTAATTTACAACCAGTTTATTTAGGTCATTTGCAAATGTATTATTGAGAGAGAGGCTCCACTCATGTACCAAAAGAAATGTCAAAATTCAGTGGCTCAAAAAAGATCAAGGTTTATTTCTCTCTCATCTTACAGTTCAGACTTGATGAGTGATATCGGTGGCTCCGCTCCATACGGCCTCTCAGGGATCCTGGTCCCTTCTTTCTTGTTATTTGGCATCCCACATTGTTGTCTCATCTTCTCGGTTGTGGCTGGCACCTCGATACTATGTCCAAGTTGTAGTCCAAAGGAAGGCGAAGAGAGGAAGGGAGAAAAAAACAATTTCCTTTTTAAAGGATGTGACCTAGCGGTTGCATGCACAATTCACTTGCCATCCCGCTGGTGGCAGCTAAGTCACATGGCCTCATTTGGCTGCAGCGGACCTTGAGAAATGTGTTTTGCGGTGAGGCAGCCCTGTGCTGAGCTAAAACTGACCGGGAGAGGGGAGAGGGCTGGATTTCTGACCAAAAAAAAAAAAAAAAAAAAAAAAAAGGGGAGAATGGATAATGCTAAATATACTTTTATTTATAACAACTTGGTGAGCCAGGTTTGAATTTAGAATTCTCCAACTCCTCGGAGTTCTGTGCCAGAGCATGGTGGGGGAGAGAGCTGGCTCGGACTTTCTCCTTTGTTTTGTCATGGGGTCTTCATTCTGTACTGAGGAGGGCTTTGCACACACAAGTCGGTGGTCTCCCTGGCCAGACATCTGGGGTCTCTCTCCTGTCTCACTTGCAAACAGTGGTGTGAGAAGTGAGCTCCTTGGGAAGCGAGCTCAGGGCTCATTTGGGTGGGATTATAAGGAGCCTGGGTGCCTAGGGTATGTTTTGAAAGAGGTTGTATGGGTTCTCCATGTGTGCCCATGTCCATCCACTTGGCTCTGCGATGTCTCTGTCCCATAGGGAGGGGTGGGACTGGAAGGGGGCCAGAATAAGAGCCTTTGAAAAGGTGGTGTTTCAGGCAGGGCCTCTGTAGTCTCGGTCTTTGAGTGGTCCTCTAAAGAGAAACAGTAATTTGATGTACTTCTTAGTTTTCCACTTTCCCCTTGCTGCAGTTTCATTAATACTCATATTTATCATTTATAGTGTACACATTATATATATAATCTACTAAGAGTGGCATATTTTTGGAATGAACGGAGTGTCATTTTAATGGATGGTGAGGATGTATAAGGGCACAGTGAGGGAGGCTGGAGAATATTCACTTATTTAGCTTAATGTTTTCAACAGCTTAAAAAAACAACCCTTTGAGTGGCCCTTGTGATTCAGTGGCAGTATGCCCAGACTCAAGGGAGCCAGTGTTGGGAACGAAAACTAGATTCACTTTGAAAATCTAGAAAAAAAAAAGTAACTAAACAAGTTCCACGAATGTGCCTGATGGCTTGGGTCCTCCGAGAGCAAGCGGAGTACTTGTGCTGGGCCAGGTCTCCACATTCCCTTTCTGCACAGCCTTCGGCTCTTTCCTCCTCGGGCCCTGGGCCTGGCCAGCTGAGACCGGGATGCCGATTTCACCTGTCCCAGGGTGGAGCCACTGCTGCTCTCAGAAATCCGGACCACTTGCCCGAGGGAAATGTTGCAGTTTGGCGTCTAAGACCGCTGTTGGGTAGATTCAGCGAGCCGCCGCCTTCCTGGATTGACGGATGGGTTATGATACACTCTCAATCTCTCATCCCAAACCCTGGGAACCAGGTGTGTTTCAGGATTAATGTTTTTTTAAACTTTCAGACAGCTTAGGGTACATACATCACGTATTATGCAGTGTCTTTGGGGGAGTTTGGAACAGCACCCTGTAATTAAGTATATTAATATTTCTGCAGCAAAGTGTATGAATATTCATACTACATGGGACACAAACAAGGTTATAAATAGCCTCAGGGGCAGTTCAGGTCATGTTTTGCTGCCAAATGGGTTACGACAAAACCTTTGGTTTCCAGAACTTTTGGGATGCTGGCATCGTGAATTCCAGGGACTGTGCGTCTGCGATAGGGATTCTTTTCTCGGGGTTTGCTCTCTGCCGGATGCTTTCCTGTACTGCATTTTGCAGTGTTCACAACAGATGTGGGAGGAAGATATTTCATTATCCCTTCCCCTTTTTGTCTCCCTTCCTCCCTTCCTTGCTTCCTTTTCTTTCTTTCCTGGAAACTGAGGTTTAGTGAGGTCCAGTGACTTGCTTGAGGTCAAGAGGAGGAGGCTAGGACTGAAGGCCTGGGCACTTACCTGCTATAAAAAGTTTCTAATTTGCTTGTTTGAAACTTTGGAATACGGATTGGCTTGTGGAATCCTATTTCACATTTAATGGTAGCTGAAAGACAATACAGCACTAAAAGCACCATTAGAAGTAATGACCCCTTACAACATTGTGTCTTGATAAAATGCCTTGTAAGTTCACCCGGCAGGGTCAGGAAGTGGGGTCTGGGGCTTGCCCTTATCTGTAGACGATCCCCCTTCCTGCGGCTTCCTGGGTCCTCCTCCAGGCCCGGCAGGGCCATCGGTCAGGGCACTGTTCCAGGACTGAGGGGAATGTGGGCAGGACATGGGCACAGTGTGGGGCGGAGAGGGGAAGATTTGGGTTTTTGGTGTGATGGAAGAGGTCAGGGATGGGGAAACTGGCTGAGGTTCTGCCGCTACTTGGTTAGGGCCTCATTCCAGACTTGTGTTCCTGTTTTCGTAGTAGTCACCATGGATGCTCCAGAAGGAGGTATCAGAGAAGTGGTGAATTTAGGGGATCTGTTAGGTAGGGCTGCTGCTTGGTGATATTTTGTCTTTATGAATATTGGCCAAAGTGGCCCTTCTAGGTGGACAATCAGACAAAGGCATCTCTTCTGGAGAGACACATTCTGATGGACACAACCTACTTAGTGGGCTGTGCCTCTGTGCCAAGAAGAAGGTGTTCTTTTCCTCAGAGCCCCTGTGCTGGCTGGGTTTCAATCCCCTTTGCCACTCTGGCCTGGTGTCCTCATGCAGTGGGCGGGCTGCATACCCCAATGTGGCAGTGTGGCCTTAGTAGGGATCTGCCACCTTAGGATCCTTGGAACTGCTTTGTGATGGTCCCAAGGGGTGAGGAGCTGCGATGACCACCCGTGGGTGAGGACACTGTGACGTACTCACGTAAGCTGCGTAGGCTCATCTCAGCAGTTGGTGCCTCGTGGCTCCTTGTCATCCTGATCAGGACGGTTCCCTGTACGCTCCCTCCCTCCAAAATGGAAGAGACAGCTGAAGGATTTCAGGATCTGTCTCCCCCAAGCGCTTCATCCTTCACTGCTTCTCTTGTTTCATTATTGTATTAAAAGGCACACGGGCTGATATCGATTCTCATTTGGACGTAAGCGGTGGTGGTTGGCACTTACTGACCTCTTAGCTCCCATTCATGTAGGTTGTGTTTCAGCGGGCTCCTGGGTGCGCCATTTGAGTTGGGAAATGCGGTTTGGTTAAAAGAAAACATCGGAAATTAGAAGGTCTGGGAAATATATTAGTATACCAGTCTCTTTGCTAGCAGTATCTTCATTGACATGACCCTCATTTAAAATTCAGCAGGATTTGTTAAACTTTTACTTCACCTAATATATAGGTCTGGGAGTCTTGGCCAGAGTCAGTGTTTTTTACGGGAAGTATCTGGATATACATTAACCTTTTAAAATTGTAACCAGTTAGTTACACCATAAAAATTAGCAATGTGTGAACGAATTGATTGCCTGCTAACTCCAGAGCGCATAAGGAAAATTAATTTTATATTGAGAAAGTATTTCCTAAAAGAGTGGAAGGAGACCAAGAGCTAATGAGCTTATGTGCTGAAACTTTTCAAATACATGATTTTATTTCCTCCCTACGGTGATTCTTTGGGGAAGATGGAAGTGTTTCTATTTCATAAATGAGAACACGTTTATTAGCCAAGTCTTACAAGTTTTTGGTTATACTTAAAAGATTACACTCCATCTTATTCCAGACTCCTACAGAAAGTCACATAAAGAGTAGAATTTGAAAAAAAAAAAAAAAACTCAACAAAAATGCAGAGGGGGTAGAATGAGTTGATTAGTTAGATAAGGCCAAGAGGTGTTAGTTCATAGAAGTTCTGCTTGCTGTCCCACCGTTAAACTTTGTATGCAAATTTGTCTGAGTGTTGTATTAGGCAATGCAGAGAGGAGAATGGTTAGTAATAAGATTGACATTATCCATGAATGTTTTTTTTTTTTTAATTAATTTGTTTTTTTAAAGTAGGTTCCATGCCCAATGTGGGGCTTGAACTCATAACCCTGAGATCAAGAGTTGTGTGCTCTACCGACTAAGCCAACCAGGCACCCATCCATAAATTTTTAAAAAGGTGTTTACTAATGTGAAACACAGTTTTTTTCCTCCTGGCCCTGAGGCCCCAAAAGACCTTTTTTCTGGAACTTCATAATGGGATAGTGAATGATAGGGAGAAAGCTAAAACTATCTCTTCAGCTATATGTGATGTCTAGACTAACAGACTTTTGACGAGTTGCATCCTTTTCTTGTAAGTCACATAACAAATTTATAAACTCATTTTTGAAAATAGAGATGGGAAGAAATTCTCTAGTGATCTTCCTTAAATCAGCAGCAAATTTAAAAGATCCTGGTATCTCAGTAAGTTATCAGACTGTTGTAATATGAGGATAATATCTACCCTTATCTTTCTTTTCAATAATTAATTTAAAAAATGAGGTCCTCAGACTTTCCTGCTAAGAAATTCTTTGCTATATGATCATATCTCATGGTACTTTCCCATAGTTGTGTGTATGTATTTCTATTCTCACAGTATGGAATTCTTAATAGAAGCTTTCTTTCTGGGCTTTATTCTTTCCTTTCCTGAAAATAGCTTCCAGATGGGATTATTATTTTTTTTGACAGACCTCAAGTCCTTATGTTTTACCATTGTCTGATCTGTTATCCCTTCTGAGTTTCATTTTTGGCTTAGGTACTCTGCGTTTAGTATTTTTTAATACTCTGTAATATATACTGAAAATATTTGGCAGCTGTTATGAAGCTGCACAGTAATCTGGTAATGATACAGTGCTCTGGGTTTCTCTGTCACTCCCAGTTTATTAAGGAAAAATTTTCCTTCATTGTATTCCTTCTTTCTTTTTTTTTTTTTTTAATTTTTTTTTTCAACGTTTATTTTTTTGGGACAGAGAGAGACAGAGCATGAACGGGGGAGGGGCAGAGAGAGAGGGAGACACAGAATCGGAAACAGGCTCCAGGCTCTGAGCCATCAGCCCAGAGCCCGACGCGGGGCTCGAACCCACGGACCGCGAGATCGTGACCTGGCTGAAGTCGGACGCCCAACCGACTGCGCCACCCAGGCGCCCCTGTATTCCTTCTTTCTTAACTCCTTTTGTGTTTGCTTAGAGATGGGCATAAAGATAGCTTCATCTAATTCCTTTGCAATGTCTACTGAAAAAATAGAAAAACAAATTTGTTTAAAATTTGTTTGAATTAAAGTAAATGTTTATAATATTTAATTAGGCTTAAACATTTTTTTTAAAATGTGTATTTATTTTTGAGGGACAGAGACAGGGCGTGAGTGGGGGAGAGGCAGAGATAGAGGGAGACACAGAATCCGAAGTAGGCTCCAGGCTCCCAGCTATCGGCACAGAGACTGACATGGGGCTCAAACCCACGGACTCTGAGATCATGACCTGAGCCGAAGTCGTACACTTAACCTACTGAGCCACCCAGGCGCCCCTTTAATTATGCTTTTAAAAATTAATCTTTCATATTTTTCTGAATTCAGCCATATGCATTTCACTCCTTTAAATATCGTGATCTGGTGATCAGGCCTTTCCCTGGGCAGTGCTGTTTTGGGGTGTGTTTGAGTGCAGTGCAGTGTTTCTATAGTTGCATGTTCTCTTTTGCCAGAGATCTTGACACTTATGGATAGGTTGCTAAAATGCTTTAAATTACTTACTTTTGAGACATTTGCATGGATTAGGGATTTAGATTATTGTTCCCCAAGAGTAATTTAGTTTACTAATATCCCTGTGCTTCTTTTTTTGTCTTTGTCCTTTCTTCAGTAAAGGAGTCTGGTAGGTTTTCCTATATTTTATTTACCATTTACCATAAGATTTTATATACCATAAGATTTATTTGAGACATTGTATCTATTTTTCAGTTTTTGGACCCGAACTTTTAAAGTAAATTTTTGAAAATGTAAACTCCGGTGCCTGGGCGGCTCAGTCAGTTGTGTCCAACTCTTGATTTTGTCTAGGACATGATGTCATGGTTCATGGGTCTGAGCCCTGTGTTGGGCTCTGTGTTAATCGCACGGAGCCTGCTTGGGATTCTCTTTCTCTCTCTCTCTGCCCATTCTCCATTTATGTGTATGCATGTGCTCGCTCTCTCTCTCTCTCTCTCAAAATAAATAAATAAAAACTTAAAAAAGTGAACTTTGGGGACTAAGAAGCAACTTGATGGCTCTGTTACATTTGAGTGGATCTGTAGAGTTGCTATGAAGATGCAGTGAGTTAACAGTGTTTGGCTAGTACTGTTAGAGGCTCTTCTGTCCTTGTCATTATTACTATTTCCCGCCTTCCTTCTTGTCCTCTATTGCCTCTTGCATCATTTGCTCTTGACTTTCTGCAGACTGTTGAGGGAGATAACCACTACATCTCTTGGCCCAAGTTACTAGGTCTGTCTGAATGGACGTCGATCATGTTTCCAGTCTCTGAATTGGTTGGCACATGCCTGATTCTGGCTGGATTTCATCAGGTCGGGAGTCAGGGGGTTAGCAGGAGATTGAGGAAGAATAAGATTGAGACAGGCGTGGCATTCTGGAGCAAAAGACAGTTTCTCAAAGGGAGGCTTATAGAGGTGAAAACATTAATCAAAACAAATTAGTGTAGGGGTGCCTGGGTGGCTCAGTCGGTTAAACAGCTGACTTTGGCTCAGGTCATGATGTCATGGCTACACTGGTGAGTTTGAGCCCCACGTTGGGCTCTGTGCTGACAGCTCAGAGCCTGGAGCCTGCTTCTAGTTCTGTGTCTCCCTCTCTCTCTGCCCCTCCCCTGCTCATGTGCTGTCTCTCCCTCTCTCTCTCAAAAACTAAATAAATGTTAAAAAAACCCAAAAAACAAATTAGTGTAAAAACAGTAATGAGATAATTTAGTGCCACTCTCTGTTTTCCACCCCTTCCTTTCAGTCATGCAGTGAAATATTAGAATTCAGGCTGATGACAGATTCACATAAGCCTCATTTAATACTGGGAATATTCACTTGAGTCAGCTATGTGCAGATCTGTTAAGTACTTTCCCAGCTCAGAGATTCTCCTTGTGCTTTATGTACCAGGTTCTCTTATGGCCTCTTCCTGCCAGTGGGAGTGTGGTGGGGGAAGGTACTGGTTGAAATCACTCAATCACTCAGATAAGCTTATCGTTCATCAGTGGCCATATGGGCACAGATGTTTGGAATCAGCTGATAAGTTTAAGTAATCTCTAACACATCATTGTAAACACATTTGCACGTTTAGTGTTTGCTTAACTCGAACCTGAAACACTACATGAAGTAATTTGGTGTATAAGTAGTGTTGCAGGAATAAGAAGTATAGCTTAAGTTGTTTTTGCATGCTTACTACGCCCATCGTTATTAACTTTTAATATTATTTCTACACACACCACACACCTTCCCCTGACCCCGTGTATTCGTATGTGTTTGTATACACATATATGTGTATATACATAGAGATGTACACGCATGAATTCATTTCATTCTCACGACAACCCTATGAATGTGGCATTTCTATCATTATCCCCATTTTACCAGGAAACCAAGGCACAGAGTGCCTACCTAACTTACCTGGCTCAGCGCAGGTGGTGAGCACCAGGGCTAGAAATTAAAAGTGGGTGCCACACTCTTCATCACCATCCTGTAGCGCTTCTCAGTGCTTAGTCTTTAATTCCAAGCAAATAATAATTATAGCCAATCTGTCCAAAGTTATTTTGTTACAAGAAAATGTAAAAAACTGTACATTAAAAAAATGGAAACTGGTTGTTTATTGCTTAGCATGTATGCGACTTTGTTTGGGATTTTGTTGTTTCTGTTCGTTCAGTAAAGACTTTCGTTGTCTGGGTATTTGTGTGGCAAACGGTCTTTGTGACTCTCTACGGTGTGTCCTATGTTAGTGAACGCCCATTGAGTGTGTCCATTGGATTTACCACCTCTTGTCTGGGCACCTTTATGAGCCGATGCCCAAAAGTTTGTGAGTGGCTTTTCACAGTGGCCCTGCAGTTGACTCTGTGGGCCTGGAATTTATTTCCATCACCTAACTCACCATTGTGACTTGCCTCCTAGGGCCTCTATCTTTTCTTACTAGGTATTGGAAATTAAAGAAACTGACTTAGAAATGTTTCCCCCCCAGGGGCCTGTTAAGTGAGACTGATATTTTGGTGGGCAGAGTGTTGAAGAAAAAGTAAAAAAGATTTTGTGGACCATTTCATGTCACTGCCATTGAACAATGTTCAACATGTAGGGACTGGGTACATGTATCAAAGATTAATGACTAGAACACTTTAGACTTAAGTGATAGGAAAATGTGCAGGGCAGATTTGATTTTGACATTTTTAGAAAATACACTTCTGTTTAAATATAGAGAGTGGCACTATTTTGGTCTGCCTGGGGGTTCAGGGTCTGATTCCCCCATTTAAGTAATAATGACATTTGTAGTTAGGGTGCTAGGGTGACTCAGTAAAGTGTCTGACTCTTGATTTTGGCTTAGGTCATGATCTTATGGTTCCTGGGTTCGAGCCCCACTTTGGACCCCCACACTGGCAGCGCTGAGCCTGCTTGGGGTTCTCTTTCTTTGTGCCTCTCTCTCTGTCCCTCCCCTGCTCATGTGCATCTCTCTCTCTCTCTCTTTCTCTCTCTCTCCTCTCTCTCTCTTTCTCCTTCTCTCTCAAAATAAATAAATACACTTAAAAAAAAAGACATTTGTAATTATGAAGAAACTTGGTAATTCTTAAATTTGGTGATTGAATTGATTATACTTCCTTCCCTAGGCCATTAAATTGTCATGCCCACTAGGTAAATTGTGAATTAAATGCTATAAATATTGTTTGTAAATATTTTAACATCATTCATCTCTATTCCTCTTATCAAGACTAATTGATTATTATCATTGAAAGAATTATTACCATTTGAATAAGAGCAGAACAATCCTTTTGCTCAAATTAATGATCTGATGGAAAAGAGCAAGGCAATACATTTTTCAGATGCTCTGTTTTGAATGTTAGGGAATGTTGAATATTCCTAGATCAGAATCCATGGAGCACAACATTAATCTTTACTTGGCTTTAAAGTCATTTAATAGTACCTTTGATTTTTTTACTTCAACTATCTCAGAAACACAAAGATTTAAAAAAAAATAAAGGAAAAAACACATTATTGCATTTCTTGCTTTCTATC
This sequence comes from Leopardus geoffroyi, assembly GCF_018350155.1. Classification (NCBI taxonomy): domain Eukaryota; kingdom Metazoa; phylum Chordata; class Mammalia; order Carnivora; family Felidae; genus Leopardus; species Leopardus geoffroyi. The sequence continues at coordinate 130,260,521 of NC_059332.1, forward strand.
ACTTATCTTTTTGTGATACATGAAAGATATGTCAAAATGTGGATAAAATATTTTTAATGGGCTTTTGTGACTTGCAGTGACTTAATCGAACAGGCTATATGTGAGCTTCTAAACCAAGTAATTTGGGCAAAAGTTGGCAATTTTATGAATTTGCTGGCACAACTTATTTTTCTTCATCTGAGACGTTTCCACCCTCCTTAGGTCCCCATAGTCAGTTTCACTGGATTTTGTGGGGAAATATTGGCATCCAATTGTGATTTTTTTTCTGGTTCAAAAGAAGGTCTTGATAAATTATTTCTGTATTTCATAATGTTACTATTACACATGCCTGTTCCCTTTCAGCCCAGATGGGAAGTATTTCTGTGTTTTTAAAACTTACAGGTAGGCCTCTTAATTGCTCACAAGGTACTGAGCATTTGGGTTATAGGGCTGTCTGTACTGTGTATTTTGTCTTTATTATTATTATTTTTTATTTTTTTAAAATGTTTATTTATTTTTGAGAGAGAGAGAGACAGAGTGCGAGTGGGGGGAGGGGCCGAGAGAGGGAGACACAGAATCTGAAGCAGTTTCCAGGCTCTGAGCTGTCAGCACAGAGCCTGATGCGGGGCTCGAACCCACGAACTGTGAGATCATGACCTGAGCTGAAATCTGGCGCTTAACTGACTGAGCCACCCAGGTGCCCCTTGTCTTTCAGTATTAATATGCTTGATACGGTTGGGCTCCAGGCTAACTGTGGAGCCTGCTTAAGATTCTCTGTCCTCTGCCCCTCCCCCGAACGCACATGCCCATGAGCTCCACACTTAGCCTGTAGCCCAACAAGGGTCTTGATCTTATGACTCTGAGGTCATGATCTGAGTTGATATCAAGAATCAGATACTTAACCAACTAAGCCACCCAGGCGCCCCTATTTGAATTTGTAATAAAATTTTAATGCAATTTTTAATTTTCAGTCTGTGAAGTGAATTGCGGTCCCCAAATAGCAGCCGTAATTTGGCTGGATTGAATTACTGAATATACAGTACAATTTCACATTTAAAAATAAAGGCAAGACACGTAATCTGATGCTGTAACTATAAAAGTTTGCTATGTATGAAATGACTGTGTATCATATTGTAAATCTTAAATTCACATTCCAAATAAGACCTAATCACGAAAAGAATACTTAACTGACAGTTAAATATTCGGCAAGATTGTCTTTTGGAATTCGGGACTGTGAGAAGCAAGGCTTGTCTGCACACTACCGCCATGTGAAGCCAGTGCCCGGCGTATGGTAATGAGACCATTTTAGGACTCTTCCTAAGAATAAGTTGAAGACAGCAGAACTTGTAGTTAAAAGTAGAAGAGTGGATATACGTTTATCGCTGCTTGCAGCCATAACGACACTATAATTACAGCCAAAGAACAAAAGAAAGAAAGAAAAGTAATGTGGCCAAAAGGAGGTGGAGACGAAGTGGCTTTGGATGGGCCAGGCATCACATGTTGGCAGATGATGGCAGAGTGGTAACTACTGAGGGGTCCAGGCCAGAGGGTGGTGGTGGGAGGCTTCTTACTGCACGCCCCACACTTGGTAAGGCCCCTGATGTAGAGTCACTATTACCGCCTGAGGTTGGGTCCGGGGAACGTGGGAGATGTCTGGGGTTAAAATCCGGGAGTTCGGTTGAGATCTGTAAACCGTGTGCTCTCCTTCTCAGATCTCTCCTCTTCTTCCTTAACCCGCACAGCAGAATATGGATTTATATATTCTCTAGAGAAATTGAACTCTAGAGATCTGTCCCAGAGAAGAGAAGGGTGAGGTTCTGGGTTGACACCAAGAAGATGAAGGGACCTCAAGACTGGGAAACCCCAGAATTCCTGAAGCTATACCAGCCCCAGATCAGAGGATGCTTTTATTGGGAGGATAGCATAGTTACAGCCTGGAATTTGATGACCTCCCATGAGTCTACCAGTCGGCAGGTCACATCCAAGCACGTAGAGCTTGGGCATTTGACTGCCTCATTTTGAAATGTGAGGGGCTGCCGGGAGTCTGACGTTTGAGGGAAGCTTCCATTGCTAACGCCAAATCCAACTAACTAAAAAGAAAGTTAGGGGAAAGGGAGAAAATGATATAATAAATATCCTCAGAGAGATGGGAGAATCATTGCCTCTTTGCAATAAGAGCAGGATGGTATAAAAAAGGCATATAAGGAATGCTATAAGAAAGGAATCCTGGAAATTATGATATCAGAAATAAAAAAAAAATGGATAGAGACTGGAAGAGTGGATATAACAGAGGTAAGGCCTTAATGGCTGTAGCAGAAATTTTGGAAATAATGTCTGACTTACACTCAGAAAGTAGCAGTACAAGTGTACTATTTAGAAATGACTGAATGTCAGGACAAAGAGACGGTGGGTAGCCCCTTCCTTGAAAGAAGGACTGAGGCAGGACTACTGCATTTTCTTATAGTCCTATTTGATTAAAAACAAACACACAAACAAACACTGTGTATTTATTACTTTGATACAAACGGAGAAACATGTACTGAGATATTTACTTTGGAAATCATTTTGTTGAAAAATTTTATTGACAGTTAATCTGCACAAGATTACTCTTTTGGCAGTCACAGAAGCCTCCGTGAATAATATGGTCCCCTAAATTTTTTCAGTAGTTGTCTTGTCCCAGTGCCAGTTTCTTTAGAAACCACTTACTGTGCATGTGGATTGTAAATGTCCTGATTATTTTGAGACAAGCTTTGACTCACTTTAGCCACACACTCTCTGTATTGCTAGTGTTATGGGAATGGTTTCTGTGAGACGTTTCACACATTGTGGTTGTAATGAAATACAAACGCAAGGAACTAAAATTTTTGAGTGAGCGCCAAGAGGAAGACCTTCAAGCTGAAATGGACTCTTTCCAGCATTTCCTGACTGTGTGTGTGTGTGTGTGTGTGTGTGTGTGTGTGTGTGTGTGGCTCTTGTGGCAACATGGACCTTCACAGAACTTTTGAGCTGGAAGATGTCTTAAGGACCATCTCCTCCACTTCTATTGCCTGGTAATTGAGGAAACTCAGTCAGGGAGGGAGGAAATGACTTTCCCCAGATTAAACAGCCATCCCAAACTTGGTATTCCCCTGCTGCTCTGGGCTACCTTAAGGAAACTTCTCGTTCATTTTCCTTCAGACCTCATTTGGTTGTTGATGGTTTTCTAGTGGATGTGTACCTGACAAGGAATGTGTTCACAGATTTCCAGGAAATGTCCTGGTGAGAATGATGGGGTATGTGAACTTCTAGAAATTTTAGGTTTATATTTACTGTGTGAGGTTTAGCGGGTTTTGCTAATATTCTGAAAGAGACGTGACTCCTGCCTGTGGATTAAAGCAGGCAGAGCTTGGGCTTCAAGTCCTAAGTGTCAGTGTAAATAGGGAGAGGGTGAGGGAGAGGGGAAATGGGAGGAGGAAGAAGAGAGCAGGGGTGTGGGGACCATTTCTTTCCTGTTATTTTCCTTTTGGTGGGAGAGAGTGAGAAAGTTACTGAATGTAACTGGAGGTGCTGAACTGAACTGGCCAAAAACTGTCTGAATTGTGTGAAAGGCTGTGGTATTTAGTCTTCCAGAGCAATTCTCATAACGCAGCTGGGTCCTGCTGGCTGCCACTGAGGTTCGCAAAAGTTGATATTTATACCTTCTCTGAACTTTTTCTGCTGACCCAGCCCCTGGATGTTGTTCACTGGCCTTTTAATTCCATCCAGGCTTGGCTTCTCCTTTCTCCCCAGAGCTACTTTTTAAAATTGGCTTTGTGGGTATTAATGGTTGGCTGATTAAAGCAACTCCCAGCAGGTGTGAACGGTTACTCTGTTACTCTTCCTGGTGGGTGTGCACAGAGCTGTTGCAGAAGTAAAATGGGGCTAATTTCCAGCTGGTAGGTTGTAACTATGGTAGAAAGGAGTGGAATAGATTTTGTAACCCTGTCTGGCTCCTATCCTCATTTTGCAAATCCTAGGGGCTCATTGATTCAAAGATGTGTCTTTTTGGAAACAAGTTAGAGGAGTTTCATCATTATCAAGAATATCTCGGTCGCCTGGGTGGCTCAGTCAGTTAAGCATCCAACTTTGGCTCAGGTCATGATCTCGTGGTTTGTGGGTTTGAGCCCCACATCTTCAGGCTCTGTGCTGACAGCTCAGAGCCTGGAGCCTACTTTGGATTCTGTGTCTCCCCCTCTTTCTCTGCCTCACTCACAGTCTGTCTCTCTCAAAAAATGAATAAAAACATAAACATAGAATATCCCAGAAAACTGTTCAATATCATTAAAGACATGGGAACAATTTAAGTTTCCATCTACAGATGAATAGATAAAGAGGATGTGATGTATACACACACACACACACACACACACACACACAGGAATGTTATTTAGCCACAAAAAAGAAGGAAATCCTGCAAAAACTTGCAACAGTGAATATGAACCTTGAAGGCATTATGTTAAGTGGAATGAGTCAAAGATACCAAAGATCAAATGCTGTGTGATCTCACTTATATGTGGAATTAAAACCAACCAACCCAAACTCATAGATACAGAGAACAGTTTGGTGTTGCCAGAAGCAGGGGGCGGGGTGGGCAGAATGGGTGGAGGTGGTTAAAAGGTACAAACTTTCAACTGTAAGATAAATAAAGCCTGAGGATTTAACATACAATATGGTGACTACAGTTAGCTATACTGTATTGCATATTTGAAAGTTACTAAGAGGTATTAATATACTAAGAGAATAGATCTTAAAAGTTCTAATGACAAAAAAAATAACTATATGTGGTGATGGATGTTAACTTATTGTGGTCATCATTTGCCATACACACGTAGATCATTATGTAGTACATCTAAAACTAATAAAATGTTATATGTTAATTACATCTCAAAAAAGAGAGTCTGTCAAGGATATCTAAGAGTTGAACTATTAACTATTAAACTTGTAAATTTCCCTTGAGAATTTTTTTTTAAGTTTATTAATTTTTGAGAGAGCACAAGCATGAGCAGGGGAGGGTCAGAGAGAGGAGGAGAGAGGGAATCCCAAGCAGGCTTCGTGTTGTCAGTGCAGACCCTGATGTGGGGCTCAATCCCACGAGCCGATGACCTGAGCTGAAATCAGAATCAGATGCCCAACTGACTGAGCCACCCAGGTGCCCCAAGAATTTCTTTTTTTTTATAGTTGTTTTGTATTGAAACTAATGAAATGAATATTTTTATTTATTATAAAAATGACTTCTTTAATAATTCTATTAATTTTGAATTGTCTTTCTTTCAGAAATGCTTTATTTTTTTCCCCCAGTGAGTAAAAATATGTTCAATTCATTAAAAACAGAGCAGAAGTATTTTTTGGTTCATCAGATACTTATGTCTCATGATAATGATGTAGACTAGGGTTTTTATTTTTTATTCTTATCACCTCCTGCTTTTTCTTTTGACCCATAGACCCCTTTGGCAGTGTGGTGAATCCAGACACATGTTAACATTTTTTTTTTTTTTAATGTTTATTTACTTTTAATTTTTTTTTTTCAACATTTATTTATTTTTTTTGGGACAGAGAGAGACAGAGCATGAACGGGGGAGGGGCAGAGAGAGAGGGAGACACAGAATCAGAAACAGGCTCCAGGCTCTGAGCCATCAGCCCAGAGCCCGACGCGGGGCTCGAACTCACGGACCGCGAGATCGTGACCTGGCTGAAGTCGGACGCTTAACCGACTGCGCCACCCAGGCGCCCCAATGTTTATTTACTTTTGAGAGAGAGGCAGACTGCAAGCTGTTGGTGGGGTGGGAGGGTGGTGGCGGGCAGGGCAGAGAGAGAGGGAGACATAGAATAGGAAACAGGCTCCAGGCTTTGAGCTGTTAGCACAGAGCCCAACGCAGGGCTTGAACCCTCAAACCGTGAGATCATGACCTGAGCCGAAGTCAGTGGCTTAACCGACTGAGCTACCCAGGCGCCCCCACAGATGCATGTTTTTAAATGCATAAAATAGAGTACATGTCATTAGAAGGGAAAACTAATTATATTGAAATTCAGTTACAAGAGACTAAAAAGCCTATGACAGAGTAATATTTGTTTTTTATGAATACATTCTATGTCATTATCCAGCATGTGGTCCAGTAACTTGCGAGGGGATGATGAGCCAAATGATTTTTCCGCTGTAATGTGATGTGAAAATGGCTGTGGTTTCTGTTGGTGCTGCAGCCAAAAGTACTACCAATCGTGTGTTTTAGGATCTACCTTTGTAATAGAAGGGGATGCGAATTTTTGTTAGAGGTTCGAGAAAAAGCTCATTTTTCTCCTGTCCACGTTCATGGACCCCTTGCAATGAAATAACCCCTGATGGAGCTGATGGTGTAAGATGAACATTTATATCCTTCGAGCTTTGGCAGTGACAGCAAGTGCGCCATGAAGGGTAGTTTTACAGACAACAACTGGAAATGGAAATAACTCTTGGTTGAGTATTCCATACGATGGACACTGTGCTGGGTGTGGTCATCAAAACTGATGACCACAACAGTTCTGGTGTCCAGCTTCTGGAATGTGTAGACTCATAGAAGAAACAGATATCAAACTATAGAATGGACAAATAGTTTATTTGCTAGGGGATAAATGTCTTGAAGTGCTGTGATAGGATATCAGGAGGGGCCTGAAATGGGTGCTAGTGATGATGGAAGCCATGCTTAAGTTGATGCTCTGATGTTGGCTGAAGGCAGATCCTGTGTGTAGGCTCTAAGTAGGGCAGGGCTCGGCCCATAGAAAACCGGGACGAGGACAGACTGGGAATGAGGACAGTGACTGGGAATGAATGAACGAATGAGGCTGCACCTTGAGGTTGGCAAACTGCACTTCGTGTTTCGTTCACTAGTATTTTTAATCCTGGTTGAAGAGCATAGTTTTACCTTTGGGCTTCATGGCATCTATTATTTGGTTTATTATTAATGGTTAAATCTCTGAAAGCTTTAGAGATTAGTTGGGAATATATAGGTTGAAAAATTGTACAATTATGAGAAAAGCTCTCCTTTGAGAGCTAGGCACTTAACATTTTTTATTGCGTCATTCCTAAACATTTTCCCTCACCCAGATTTTTGTTTGGCACAAATTTAAGGAAAACCTACAGAGACTTGAGGAAGGGCTTAGCTCCTCTGCATTCTGAACAATTTGAACAGTGGTGTTTGTGGAAATGCGTACCTTACCTTGCTGTTCCTGGGCAGATAAGTGCTGTCTGTCATACCTGTGGATTTTAAGGCCACAGGCTCCGAGGCCTGGCGGAGGCCCAGATGGAGTAGACCAGGATTGGGCTGTGCCCAGCGGCAGGAATGCAACCATTCTGGTCTGGGCAGTTGGGGAGGGACTCCTCTCCCCACAGTTCCCATACTGTTTGGCCCTGCTTTCCAATTTGACTCCATCAAAGCACACTCTCCAGTGGCGGCAGGATACATATATTTTTGTGACTTCAGAAAACGTGCATGGTCGGTTTATGAATCTTAACCACCTTTGAGGGACATGCTGAGCCAATGAGAAATGGAACTGACATCTGATTCTACACACGGAGACGACAAAGGGTCACAGGCAGGTAATGAAGGGCTTGCTTAGAATGTTACGGTTGCTTAAATTTTCGTCCACCAGTTGTGGATAGGAAGCCCAGGCGTGACTCAGTGAGCCAAGAATTAGTGCGAAAATTCCTGAGCAACAGATTCTAAATTATTTTGTCCTCTGGGTGGCCTTAGAATTAAAAAAGTTTTTTTTTCTCTTCATATTATGAAAGAAGTTAGTTATACGTAAAGAATCTTATTATGTCCGTCATTAACAGCATTTCGGAAATGGGATTTGCTCTGCTCACTGACATTGTGGATCTTCATGGAGAATGCCACTGCCAGCCTCACAGCCTCATGCGGGGCCTGGCACTTAAAGCATGCTTGTGCCAGTGTCTCATGATACTCTGCGCAAATTATTCCATTGCTTCCCTGTGATGCATGAAGGTTTGCCTGGAAGTGTTTGCTGTGTGACAGTCATGGGGGGATAGAAATCATCTTGCCCCACACACTATAAATGGGTTAGTGAACTGCATCCATGGTGCTCCTCCCAGCCTCCAATATGGGTAACAAATTCGTGTCGGCGGCATAAATTATGTCCATTCCTCTTTTGGTTTGGTCATTCACTCACTTAATTTTATACCTGCTGGTGCCAAGTTCCATATAGACCACTGGGAAACAAAGACAAATAAGGCAAGATCCCTGCTTACGGGTCCTTGAACACAGCGATTCAGCATAGTGTGGTAAGAGGTATAATAATGTCACATACTAGGTGCTGTGGGGCCACAGGTGAGGATGAATCAACTCCTGGAGTCTTTGCTCTCCCTTGGAGGGTCAGGGAATGTTTTCTGGAGGAGGAACTAGTGAGGTGGCAGAGGGGAGTGTGGAAGAGAAAGACTCCAGGCCAAGAGAAAGTATGTGTAATGGCAAAGGCATGTCGGGTGAATCATGGGGTGAGATACCATTTCCATATTTATAATGCGCCTCTTCTCTCACTGCCCATGGCCCCGTCGCTGGCCAGCTTGCAGCCCTGGGTACAGCCTCTTTACAGGCTTCTTCCTCTGCCAACAATACCTGCGCCCTGGCTCTTGGTTAGCTCCTTCTGCTCTTTCTGGGATTGGGCTTTGGATTCAATTGCATCTCTTCCAAGATGCCTGTCCTGACTACCCGTCTGAAGTAGATTTCATCCTGTTATCTCCTACCACCTGGTCCCAATGCCAATTGCTTTATTTACTTTGTTGTTGATAGGTCCCCTGGGCTGTGATCTCTGCAAAGGAGAGGACTACGATTTTCTTGTTCACCACTGTGTCTGTAATGCCTTGTATAGCGCCTGGCCTGTATAGATGCTAGATCCCTGCAAATGTATGAATGAATGAATGAATGAATGAATGAATGAAAAGATGTCACTTAAAAAACAAAGCACTCTTAATATACTTGCTATTCCAGTTTATTCCTTGAATTCGAAGTAATTCTTAATGAGGCATTTAGGATCTTAGTTAAGAAGTTTATTCAAGACCTTTAAAAGGTAAAAGAAAGTAGTTATTTTGGAGCTTGGAGGGAGACTTGAAAAATCTAAGCATTCTTTAAGTTGAATATTTAGGGATGAGAGGAATTCTACTCAGATTTCTTAAGTTATAAATAAAAGAGAAATTAAAGAAAATTGAACGAAGAGTGCATTAAATGGACTCATTATGGTAATTTTATAAAATTATTTATTACACTCTATTTTTATTTGTACTTCTCAGTTCTCAGACATCTCATAATTTTGATGATTTATTCTTGTCTGTGCTCTGAGACTTTATTTTTGTAATTAATACCATTATTTAAGCCCTTTATCTCCTATAAATCAGTGATGTTTTCACACTGATAATGTTCTTTTTATTTAACACAGTATCCATGCAACAGATAATCTCCATCTATGGGCTCAATTTCATGCCGTTTTCCTCTACTCCTTTTATCATTTTTTATAATTCACAAAGTGGTTTCATCTCTACTACATCATATCCACACTCCTAGTTTTCTTTTTCTTTAAAAAATTTTTTTAAATGTTTTATTTATTTTTGAGAGAGACAGTGTCTCTGAGTTGTCAGCACAGAGCCTGAGGTGGGGCTTGAACTCATGAGCCACAAGATCATGACCTGAGCCGAAGTTCGATGCTTAACCGACTGAGCCACCCAGGCACCTCCACACTCCTATTTTTCTTACACACATCCCATTTGGCACATTTTCCAAAACCTATTACCCGCGGATTATTTTTATCTTGTTGAAAAGATTACACAACAAAATTTATTTTGTGTATTTTATAGTAATGGCAAGTGGAAATGCTCTGTGAAATGGCATGTTGAAAGAGAGGAATATCTAAAGGCAGCATTGCTCTCCTCCCAATGAGAATCCCCCGTGTGTAGGCCTGTCAATGCGGGGGGGTGGCCGACAGGCCTTCTAAGGCTTCAGCGGGGAGATGGATGGTTGGCATCTCCTGACTTGTTCATTAGTGATATCTCTTGCTTTGGGCTCCTGATTCCGACCTTTTGTTCTATGTTTGAGGAAATGGGAAAAACATACTTGTATGCTACTCTGAAGGTAATATTTTGGTTATCGTGCTTTATAAAAACGAGTTTTTGTATACCTGCTTGTTGGTTTCATTCCTTCGTTTGGTAAATATATATTGCCCACCTACTATGTATACCAGGTACTGTACTAGTCACTAGGCACGAAAAAAATGTTTTCGTATGACCAGTGTTTAAATTAATTTGGAGTAAACTGGGGAGAGGACTATGTGAAAGAAGTTGTGTGTCAGCAGAGACATATTTTGTGGTCTCTGTGGTAATTTTTTTTTTTACAAAATTGCTAGTGGTGAGAAAATGATGATGATTTTGCACTTGTGACATCATTGCTAATGTTGGGTTTCTGTGTTTGGGCTCTTTGTGCTGCAGAAGCAAATGGCGTTTTGAGAGTCTTAATTTCACCGGAACGCTGCACCTGTTGCTGGCTATTCTTGCATATGAAATCCAGAACTTAGAGTCACTTGCTTTCATTTCCTTTTCCTCCCCCCTCTTTCCGGTGTGTGTGTGTGGGGGGGGTCAGGTTAGTAGCTCACCGACCTCCTTCCTTCAGGGCGTGATTTTAATGCCCTTGAGAGCAGAAGTGTTGGGTCCTTTTTTCCTTCTGTTGCTGGAAGACTCACATGTGAGCGGCTGCAAGATTCTGAGGCTAGTGTTTGTGCCAGAGTTTGGGACTAGGGTGGGGAAGCACAGGCTTTCGGCAGCTGCAGCAGCTACCTGATACTTGGAACCTGACTGCTGTTGAGGAACATCCATTTCCTCTTGGTTTCATATGATTTTTGGCTATGACTCTGAGGAAGAGAAGAGGTATTATATAGTATCATTTACTTTCATAAAACTAACTTGGAAATCTCAGGGCTCCATGTTGGTTCAGGCCCTGCCCTTAGATGTCTGCGAGCTGCTTTAGAAGGTTCGCGATTGATGGAAGGAAAAGGGTTGGGAGCTGGTGCAGAGGCTAAGAAAGTTCAAAGCAGATTGGTGTTTCACTTGGTGTCCTGGAATTCAGTTACTTTATCTTTCAAAGGAGAGTTGAGATATTGATATAGCTGAACTTGTAGGAATTTTGTAGGCATTAATGAAAATAAGTGTGAAGAAACTTTGAAGTTCAGAGGTCCCTAAAGCTGGTGTGTTTTATTGAGCAGGTTGTGTACTAATGTACCAGTGGGGACACTGGGGCCTCCTGCACTCTACTGAATTGGTAACCTCCAGGAAGATATTTTAGTCCAACATTTCCAATTTACTATATTAAATTTTTTTTTAATGTTTATTCTTGAGAGAGAGAGAGAGACAGAACACAAATGGGGGAGAGAGAGTGGGAGACACAGAATCCGAAGCAGTCTCCAGGCTCGAGCTGTCAGCAGAACCTGATGCAGGGCTCGAACTCAGGAGCTGTGAGAACATGACGTGAGCTGAAGTTGGATGCTTAACTGACTGAGCTACCCAGGCACGCCTAACATATTTTTTTTTAAGTTTATTTATTTTGAGAGAGAGCTCATGTGCATGCAACTGAGAGGGGAGGGGCAGAGAGAGAGGGAGAGAGAGAATCCCAAGCAGGCTCCACACTGTCAGTACAGAGCCTGATGTGCGGCTTGATCCCACCAACCCTGAGATCATAACCTGAGCTGAGATCAAGAGTCAGAAGTTCAACCAACTGAGCCACCCAGGCAACCCGAACATTTCCAATTTAACACCAAGTTTGTTATATGTGCTTTATTTATCCTTTTGTAGATAGACAGATGTACTCATGGACATTCCCCAAGAGGAATCATTTTTTGGAAAGTGGAGCTTTGTGTGGAATGGTACATAAATGATTCCAGCCTGCAAAGTTGGGCATGGCCTGTTCACCACCAGGGACTTCCCTGGAATAAGAGGGCCTGACTTTGTTTTTGCCTTATTTCTGAATCACTGTTTTCTCTTTTGTACCTTCTGGAATTGTTTCCAAGTTTCACCCTCCTATCTTCCTCCCTGTTCTTTGTGACTTCTTAGAGTACTTTAACAATAGGCTGCTTGTGCATTTCTTGCCCTCTGTAGCATTCACTCCCACCTTGTTTGCTCAGCCTCTGCCCTCTCCTTTCCCTTTTTACAGGCTCCAGCCTGTCTCGGCACTTCAGCCCAATTCCCGCAGTGATAGCAGGTACCACAGCACTCCCTTCCTTGGCACTTGGTGCTGCCTGGGAACTGGTTCTCAGTGCACTGCATGGAGCAGAGTAGGTGCTCAGTAAACCAGTCAGTTAGCTGACTGGCCTTGGGCCCTGGGACTTTGTTGTTCAGTCCCATGGCTCATAAATTTTTGAGTGATAACCAGTACTTGCTTTTACTGTTCCTCATCTGGCTACCTCTTGGAAACTATAATCTCAGAAATCCTGGAGCTGATTGAAAATACTCCGGGTCAGTTCCTTGGCATTGGTTCTGCCTAGTTATTACGTAGACCCTTCCTTCATGTTCTCCCCACTCTTTGCCCTAAGTTGTCAGAAGTAGATGATTACGCCTCATCTACAAGTTGAGAGGTATGACCCATGGGAGTTTGGGTGGGTGTGCCCATAATTAGACAGGACTATCTTTGTGTGGTGTCAGCTGTAGGCAGAATATACAGATGACTCACACATGTTAATACCCATGTCTTCTGAGTGGCCAACATCCTCAGATTTGCATAAGAGCTCCAAACAGAAGACACTGGATTGAGATCATCACTGCAAGTGACCGAGGGGCAAAGTGTTACGAGCCACACATCTGGATGCATAGGTTAGTGTGTGCTATGCATGGGACTCAGGCCACTTTTTCCACTAAATGTTTTTACCACTAACAATAAAGAATACTCCCCATGCTTCTCTTCATCACACCTTCTCACGAAGCATGATGGTTCTAGAACCATCTAGATAGACACTGGAGAGGTTTTCCTCAAAATGCCAGCAGGTGTACTTCAAGAAAAGTCACTTGCTGACCTTTGCTCCACAGCCCAGCATGTTGGCAGTTCTCTTGCTTCCACTTTATATTTCTGTCCTTCTCACCTGGCCACAACTCTCTAGTCCCCTGGGGAGTCCCTTTCTGCAGTTTTGGGGTGTGCTCCAGAGCTGCAGTTTTTCATTTCACCCCTGTCCTGCCATAGACCTTGCCACCTCCTTTCTGCATCAGGTGGGCCTGCCACATGCACTGTGCTCTCTGATGTGAGAGCTGACCTGGGTTCCTCTCACTGTCCTGGTTCACTGTTAACTTTGTTCTTGTGTGGTTTTTTTTTTTTTTTTTGAGTTTTATTTATTTAAGTAATCTCTACACCCAACGTGGGGCTTGAACTCATGACCTCAAGCTCAAGAGTCGCATGCTCTTCTGGCTGAGCCAGCCAGGCGCCCTCACTGTTAACATCTGCCCTGATGTCTTCTACATCAGCTCGTCTCACTTCTTTCAGCAAATGTTCTTTTATTAAGTCCTTGTCACGTGCCAGTCACTGCTATAGGGGATGGAAAAACAAAGCTAAATGAGAAATGGCAACATTTCTTTTTCACCCGATGTATAAAAACAGGAATGCAAAAAATTCGGAAAAGTCACTTCCATTTTCTTCCTCCCCCCCCCATTTCTTCCTTTTTTAAAATATTTTGAAGTTCTTCTTTCCTTTCAAAGCATTTGTGTTGTTTCCTTCTTCTTATTAAATAACTGTTCCTGGTCCCTGGAGAACCCTGGCAATGACCTTCCTTTCTTCTGCGAGAGTGGATTGTTTGCTGCTGGAGTCGCCATCCCAGCGATCCCTGCCTTAAGCAGCCAGTACTCCAGGGTTCCTTCTGCTGTCCTGGCAGCCTGGAGCCTGGCTTCTACGAAGCCTTGGCGTCACTTGGCAGCCATGGAGTATTGGCCTGTTCGAACACAGATTGCTGCCGGCTACTGGAGGCCTCACCTCAGTTGATTCCAGGCAGTCGCCATTTTGGTTGGAAGTAACACGCCTGGTGAGAAACCTTGCTACGCGTGTACACACACACACACACACACACACACATGCACATACACACACTATTGTGAGAGGAGTGCCATCCTGGAGGGAATCCCTCCTCTGTCTGGGTGTAGGGAGTGGATGTGTGCACCTACCCCCTGTCCCTACAACACCCATTTTAAGGGATTTGGTGGTATTTGTTCTTTACCTCTTAATCTCACTACTTCTATTCAGCATTCCTGAGATAATTGTAAGAAAGTTTGTCATTTAATTCTGAAATACAACTTCTAGGAATTTTTCTTTTAATTCATCATTCCAAGTAGGTATCTTTGACTGTTTGCACACTAGACAATGAAACTAATAATACTTAAAATAGGATTTCTTTCATCCTTTCCTGGCATCATCTTAAAGTCTGCATCTGAGATCAGCCTCTGCGTGATTGGGGATAAATTCTAAAGTCTTTGATGGTGGGGATTTTGGTTTAACTCACTCTAATGTAATTTTGTTGATTATAATGTCATTCTATTCCATTAATATTCTAATATGGAAACAAAGGCATGATTTCAGATTTTATTTATATCTTTGTGCTTTGGAAAAACAATCTCATGAGAAATCACTCAGCCCATTAAATACCATCCTTGATGTTACTTTTTTGGTTTTGCTTGTTTTTAGAAAAGTTTTTCTGGCTCTTTCTCTTTGTAATTGTTTTAACCATACCAACAGTAGTGTCGTATTTTTAGATATATTATTTAAAATCATGTGAAAAATCCTTTTCATGTCAAGATGTGGGATTTTGTTAGTAATATTTAATGTGATCAAGAGCTAAGGTAGAATTTCCTAGCTAGAGAAAAAATGAGTTAAAATATCCAGATATGCTCTTTGATTATCAGAGACGTTGTATTCTAAACAATAATTACTCTGATGAAAATATGAAAGGGCTTGAATGAGATTGTGAGAATCTTAAGGGACAGAGACTATACCTTTTTTGTAATGCTGTGTAGATGATCAGCACGGTTGGGAGTTGGCTCTGATGGTGGAGACCTTTGTTAACCTCATGAAGATGAGTAGACTTCAAACTCCCCCTGTTTTTGGCATGGGAAATCTTTAAGGATTATGAGGTTAGGGAGTTGTAGGTATTTGAGAAAGGTCACTGCGGGGAATTTGTGGGAATGTGAATTGGAGTGAAGAGAGCCTGGAGGCAGAGGTGACATTACAGGTGGCTCTACCAGGTGAGTGAAGGAGGATGTAGTTGAGGTGGGTGGGAGAAGAATGAGGCCACTGGATTTCATAGGTAGTTCCATAGCCCCTCCTCTGCAGTTGTAGTAGTTCAAAAGAACTCTGAAAACCCAAAGGTACCTTCTTTGTAATTCATTTGACAGTAAATCTGAGCTTGACCTTGAACTCATTTGGTGGTGAAATCTGACTTGAACTGCTAATAAGATGCTTTTAAAAGCTTTACCTATCCCACCTACCATTCATGATACACACACATTTGTTGCTGAACTATTAATGTGTTTGATTAGGGGAAATTGCCCTGAATCTTGCTGGCTTTTTGTTTGTTTGTTTTTGTTGTTGTTTTATTTTGTTTTAATGTAGTATATGTCCTATGTGCTCTATTAACTTTGCTCAAATGGGAAAAGTTCTGATTCGGCAAAACATCTGGTTTCAAGGTTTTTGGACAAGGGATTGTGAAGGTCATTTTGACTTGTGTTTATACGGTAAGGTTGATAAGACTGACAGCTGAAATATGAGGAGAATTGTGGAGGAAAAGAACATTCCTAGCCTGGAAGACTCTGTGGTTAATGATGACACCTCCTCATTAGCATGAAAAGAAACAGAACTTTGGAGGGATCAGAAATGTTCGTTAGATAGTGCATGATTTATTGAAAAGGACACATCCTGGATTTTTGAAGTGTTGCTTGCGTGCAGGATCTTGGATTGAACCACAAATCAGAAAAAGAGGACAAGTGGGGACATTTGGATATGTTCTGTAGGGTAGTTATAAAGTGTAGTATTGCATCCATGCTAATTATCTGGTTTTGATAGTCATAGTCTGGTTATGTAATATGGTGACAACGTTTGGGGAAGCTAAGTGAGGGGAGTAAGAGAACTCTGTGTGACTCTTTTTATACCTTTTTTGGTAAATCTGAATTTATTTCAAATTTTAAAATATGAAAAAAAGTTACTTGTCATGCCAGGAAATGGCACCATCCATGCTGCTGTTAAGAAGAAAATTTCTATTAGCTAGAGTGTGGTTTTCTTGCAGATTTAAAGTCTAAGACAGCAAGTCCAGTAAAATTTCAAAGTCAGGTCTCTTCCCTCCCCAATTATTTTTAAAACTGATCTTGTTTTTAGCCTAAGAAGATTAACTTAGCATTAAAAAATGGTTATTTAGGGGCGCCTGGGTGGCGCAGTCGGTTAAGCGTCCGACTTCAGCCAGGTCACGATCTCGCGGTCTGCGAGTTCGAGCCCCGCGTCGGGCTCTGGGCTGATGGCTCAGAGCCTGGAGCCTGTTTCCGATTCTGTGTCTCCCTCTCTCTCTGCCCCTCCCCCGTTCATGCTTTGTCTCTCTCTGTCCCAAAAATAAATAAACGTTGGAAAAAAAAAAATGGTTATTTATTTATTTTGAGAGAGGGAGAGAGAGAGAGAGAGAGAGCGCGAGCGAGCAGGGGAGGGGCAGAGAGAGAGAGGAGGAAGAGAATCCCAAGCAGGCTTTGCACCATTAGTGCAGAGACCGACATGGGGCTCGAACCCATGAAACCATGAGATCTTGACCTGAGCCTAAACCAAGAGTCAGACACTTAACCGATTGAGACACCCAGGCGGCCTTAACCTAGCATTTCTTTGATCTGAGAAAAATGTTTGATTCTGGCCTAAGTACATGTAGAAGAGTTACGAAATGAAGCCAGTAGTGTCTAGAGAGTTCCCCGGAAGTGCCGTAACTCCAGTGTTCCCTTGCATTTGGCCTTCCTGGTATTGGGTGGAGGGTGTGGTTTGTTTCTAGCTTTTCTCTGCAGCTCTGCAGGGTTAGATGTAGGTTCGTTAGTTAGGACGGACCATTATAATGAGATGTTCAAAGCCAAGAGGGTTTGCAGATAACAGAAAGGGTGAAAAAAAACGTGTGCCTTTGACAGCCAGGGTGGGCTCACCTGGGCCTGACCGTTTTGAAGCGGCTGGGTGAGTCTCCACTGCCTGTGCTTCACTCTCTGGCTTCGACACCAGTCCCCGTGGTTTCAGCTGATATGTTCTGTGTTTCTCTCTCCAGTCCAATCCTTTCTTTCCCTTTTGGTGAGAGTAGACCTAGGCTGGCAGCCAGTTGCTGCTGAGCTATAATAGACCTAGTGGTATGTACAAAATTTGATTACTGCTGTCAACACCAGATTGAATAAGAAAGTGCATACCCTAGACAGATACTTGCGGCATAAATGGTCTATTGATTTCACAAGAACTAGAAATGAGGTCACCGTGTAATCTAGCAGAAGGGGTCTGTGGATGGAGTGGGTTCTGACATTACAGAACAGTTTTAAAAAGTGCCCTCCCATTAGATCTTTTTAGAAGAACTTTCAGATAACTTTGATAAGCTGATTGCTGCTTCTGATTTTCCTCACCATCGAGTATTTACTGAAATTCTGATAAAGGCTTTTCACTTGTGTTTGATCAATGGTTTGCTTTTCCTTGCATAGAATATACTTTAGAAATTGTATTGGTTGATACAGACCATATTTGCTCCTGAGCTTTGATGACATTTCCACTTAGCTTAATATGAATGTTTTAGAAATTTCCCACAATGGAAAGTTCTATTTGACATAGGAAAGTTCAGAGGTCAGTTTCATAGTTAGCTGTATGCCAAGAAATAACTAAAACAATGGATTACATAGTGCAGCCTTGGGACATGGAAAATTTCTTAGAAGAGGGATGAATCATATTATTAATTATTGTTGCCAGGCTTGAGGCCTTATATTGGAAAATAAAGAAAAAAGTTGTTATTTTTTAAAGC
Organism: Leopardus geoffroyi; assembly: GCF_018350155.1. Classification (NCBI taxonomy): domain Eukaryota; kingdom Metazoa; phylum Chordata; class Mammalia; order Carnivora; family Felidae; genus Leopardus; species Leopardus geoffroyi. The sequence goes on from NC_059332.1 coordinate 130,278,524, forward strand.
TTATGGCATTTTTGTATTTTCTTTGTCATGTTTTATGTAGGTTTTATTCTGTTTCTTTTTCTTTTTTCTTTTTTTTAGGGATTAAGATGAAAATCCTAAAATAGGATGTTTTAGTAAAGAGATAATTAACATCGTTGTAACATGAATTTGTTCAAATACCATAGTCTGAAGAAAACTATAATTCCTCTGAGTTAGATAGCATTAGATTAGATAATCCCTTTGAATTAGAATAATTACAGTCCTCCCCATATCACATTTCTTGTTTACTCGAAGTTCAGTTGACACACAGTGTTACATTAGTTTCAGGTGTACAACATAGTGATTCCACAATTGTGTACTTTGCACGGTGCTCACTATGGTAAGTAGTTACCATCAGCAACCATACAAAGTTATTACACTATTACATATTCCCTGTGCTGAACTTTTCATTCCTGTGACTTGTTTATTTTATATAAACCAGAATTTGTACCTCTTAATCCCCTTCACCTATTTTGCCCATCACCCCACCCCCTACCATCTGGCAATCACAAGTTTGTTCTCTGTATTTATGAATCTGTTCCAGTTTGTTTTGTGTTTTAGACTCCACATATAAATGAAATCATATGGGATTTATCTTTCTCTGTCTGATTTATTTCACTTAGCATAATGCCCTCTAGGTACATCTCTATTGTTGTGAATGGCAAGATTTCATTCTTTTTTATGATGAATATTTTATACACACACACACACACACACACACACACACACACACACACACGTATATTACAACTTCTTTATCCCTTCATTTATCAAGATCCCCTTAGATTGCATCCATATTTGGCTATTGTAAATAATGTGATAAACGTGGGGACGCACATATCTTTTCAGCCAATATCACATTTTTAGGAGGGGAGGGGGAAATATTGCTAGTGTCTATTTCTTGACTTCTCCCTCTTGGCTACCTTCAAAATTTGGGGCAGTCTCAATCTTAAATCACATCTGGTCTAAAATCTCTTCCTGTAAATAATTGTGGCTATTCAAAAGGCTGCTTTAGTTGAACCACTTTGTGTTCAAGAAGACGACACATACAGAAAGACAGAAGGAGAGAAATGATTTGTAAATGATGGAAATATCATATTTACATCGAGAATTTCATCTCCTTTTAAGTTTTCTTCTGCAGCCCTTTAGTAGAGAAGGAAGAGCCAACCACTTTAGTAGCCTCTTATTGGAGATCTAATTCGAAAGTAGTAGTTATTTAGCTGGCATGAACCTGTATAGCTCTACCAGTTAAATTTTTTTGGAATGTTTTCATACCTTTTGGAAAATAGTCACTGTTACAGCTACACACCTTTAAGATCTTGTTTCATCTCTGTAGCCACTATCCATTTTGACTAAGTGGTCCCCATGCCTTACTGGTTGTTCTGTATTTTGAGTATTGAGCCCTGTCTACAAGAACGGAGACATTTTTGGGCTACTGATAAAGTTAGGCTTTGCTGACCACCTGGGAAATGCATATTAAATCACAGGGAGATATGTTCGTATGCACTAGGACAGCTGTAATTAAAAAGACAGATGATAATACATGTTGGTGGACATGTGGATAAATTGGAAACTTCATACCCTGGTAATGGGAACGTAAATGGTGCAGCCACTTTGGAAAACTGTCTGGCACTCTTCCAAAGGTTAGCCACAGAGTTACTATATAACCCAGCAGTCATATAGGGAGGTGAAAACGTATGTCAGCGTGAAAACTTGTTCCTGAATCGTCATAGCAATATTGTTCATATCAGCCAAAGATTAAAATAACTCAGATGTCCATCAGCTGATGAGTGAATAAATAGAATGTGGGGTATTTATGCAATGGAATATTATTCAGTCATTATTCAGAAGTGAAGTACTGAGTTTGAAAACATTATACTAAGTCAAAGAAGCTTGTCACAAAGGACCACATGTTCCAAGGTTTTCTTCATATGAAATGCCTGGGAAGGGCAAACCTGTAGAGACCTGAAAGTAGGTATTCATGGTTGCCTAGGGCTGGTGGGCAGGGCAGAAAACGGAGAGAGAGTGCTTTTGGGGTGATGAAAGTGTCCTGAAATTGATTGTGGTTATGGATGCATAATTCTGTGAATATACTAATAATCCTTGAAGTCTACACTTTAAATGGGTTCATTACATACTGTGTGAATTACATGTCAATAAACCTCTTACAGAAAAGAATTGGGCTTGACTATGTGACATAATCTGTACCACTGTGCTTTTTGCTGTCTCCTCACAACAATTCGAGGAAATAGGTGGGGCCACTACTCCCATTTTACAGATTTGAAGATTGTATTAGAGAGTATTTTGCCAGAGTCACGCCTGTAATCTAGGAAACACACAGAGATTGGGCAAGTCCTGCCAAGTTTCTCTTTATCATATTTCAGTCAGTAGCAGGAAAAGAGATGGCTTTTAATTTATTTTTTTTAATTTTTTTATTTTTTTTAAATATTTTTTTGTTTTTTTCAACGTTTATTTATTTTTGGGACAGAGAGAGACAGAGCATGAACGGGGGAGGGGCAGAGAGAGAGGGAGACACAGAATCGGAAACAGGCTCCAGGCTCTGAGCCATCAGCCCAGAGCCCGACGCGGGGCTCGAACTCATGGACCGCGAGATCGTGACCTGGCTGAAGTCGGACGCTTAACCGACTGCACCCAGGCGCCCCGAGATGGCTTTTAATTTAAATCCGTGTGTATCCTGATAAGGGTACATATTCTATGAGATATGAAAATCTTGCTTTTAAGTATAAAGTTTCTGTTGCAAAGCAGGAGAGACAAAAAGAATAGGAAAAAAACCAGAGTGAGGTACCATGGGTAATGCTTTTCCTTGCTTGTCGTATGTGTGTGGATAACATGTGCACGGCAAGAGAGCACATACACAAGATAGAATAGGCCGGAAAGTATGAGTCGAAAGTTTTACTTCTTATTTTATAATTCTGTGTGGGTAAGCTGCTTTTTTTTTTTTTCTGTCATAGTAATGTGTAAGGAATTAAGAAGGTATCCTTTTGAATTTCATTTCTCCAAGGTATATATGCCTATTAAAGTAAAATAACAAGTCCCATTTATTCTTTGAAGTATGGTTAATATGTAACCAAACTCTTCAGCCCAGTTGTACACCAGGGCAAATACCTCTATTTATATATATAGTGGGTAGGGAGGTGGGTGGAGATGTCCCTTACCAGCCAACACTGTCAAAACAGGAAGCAAAGTTATAATCTCTTTGTAGTACATTAGAACCATCCAAAGACTCCAAGTTGTGACAATTAAAAAAAACCCCAAAAAGCAAAACACAACAACAACAACAATAATAAAAAATGACCTAAGGAGTTTTCACTTACTGCTACATGTAACTTCCTGTCTGGTATTTAGAGGAGGCTGGGTTAGGTTTAGTCAGATCCTCTCATGGGAAAAATAAAAGCCACCCCAAAACAGGACATCCCAGTGTGCAGTTCGCAGGCTGCTTTTGTTGTCCACTTCCTCTGCATCTTTTTCCTCGTCATTTAAGCAACTGTAGGTGATGAGCGGCCCGGTGGCCACCACGTTTCGGTGGAAAAAGTGCAGACTTGACTTGCCAGAAGCTCGCCAGGCCTGCAAGCAGGTAGCAGGTAAGTCTTGCATGACTCCCAGCCTGCGAGGTTTTGAAAAGGGGACGGCAGCGAAGACAAGGGTCTCTTAGTCACTTGTTAGGTAATCAGAGCTGCTGAAGACAGGGCCTGGCTGGTGATGGGAGCACCATGGTTTGTGCTTCCTGATGCCACATCTGTCTAGATTCCAAATAGTGGAGACAACCCTGTCTGCTTCATCCTTCTCTTCAGAATGTGGCAATTTGCCATTTATTGGCCTCTTTGGAAAAAGCACTCAAAAGGGTCCGTAAATGTGTTGTGACAAATGTGCACCAGTTTGCCTCTTTGTGTTTTCAAAGTAGCTTATTATGTGTTGACTCTTTACGGTCATAGAAAGTTTCCTCTGTACTGTTGAATAGTGACAGAGCTCATCCCATGGTGTTTTGATTTCCTGTCCTGGCTAAAAAGACACTTTACCTTTTTTTTAAAAGTTTATTTATTTATTTTGAGAGAGAGAGAGAGGGCAAGCACGAGTGTGTGAATGGGGGAGAGGCAGAGAGAGAGAATCCCAAGTAGAGCCTGATGCGGGCCTTGAACCCATGAACTGTGGGATCGTGCCCTGAGCTGAAATCAGGAGTCAGAGGCTTCACTGACTGAGCCACCCAGGTGTTCCAGTATTTTACTCTTTAAAACATATAGTTCAGAACTGATAAGGGCATGAATAGGACATGTGTACTTTGTGGGGACTGTAAATGAAGGGGTTTTCGTTTCAGTACAGTGTCAAGAAGAAAGGCAGATGTATAACTTCACTATGGATGTGATCATGCACGTTTCTCACTGGGGTTTACTTCCAGGGTGATCTAGTTCTTCTGATCAGGTCAGATGTTTGTGTCTTGTTCAATGTATATATTTATGTGCTGGTCACGTGAGCTTTCTGAGTAAACAAAGACAACAACAACAAAAAAACACAACCCAAGGGATGGATGTCGTTTGACCTCATGTATCATGCTTGAGTGTTGTCGCTGTGGGAAAGAAAACTTTTAGGTTGGTTAGAATTTTTACTACATGTGTTTCTTTCCTTTGGAGTTACTCTTTACCTCTTTTTTTTTTTTTTTTTTTATCCTAACTCCATATGAATGAGGTGGTAAATGTTTGTAGGCATGTTCTCTGTGGAGCACATCTAAACTAAAATGATTGGTGCAGCCCATATTTTCTTTGTCAATTTGGTTTCTTGGCCAAGTGTAATAGGAGATCCGTGGGCTATAATTCATTTCTTTGGCTATTGCCTTTCTCTCTTATTTAAATAAACATACGCTCTCAACAGAAAATTAAAATACTGTTCAGGGACCAGAATTAAAATACCATGTATAGGAAAGCATTGCAGCATTGTGGCCTTTCAAAGATGTCTTTGGACTCTGATTTATTCCTCTTTCTCTGGCATTAATAGTCTCTGTGGTCTGCTTGTGTGCATGTTACTGTCTTGCTACAAAGGGTCTCAAGTATGGTAGTGAAATCAAAAGATACAAGAGAAATACAAACACGTCTTTAAACAGTAAGGACACTTTAAAATGAGTAGACTGCAACTTTAAATATGAATTCTGGCCCATTTACATAGCATTCTCCCCTGCCCTCTGACCAGTCCAAAGGCTTTAGGAAAATAGAAATCATTTAAAAAAATATTTCAGGGCATGCTCTTTTAATACAAATAGAAAACCAATGTACATATGATTTCGAATTCCACAAAGGCCTAGACTCTCTTCTCATTGGCTTTTGGTGAACTGAGTATTTCCTTACATCTGCTGGGTAGATCTCTAGTAATCTTGTTAGAAATAAAAAAATACATTTTTTAATGGATATTATATTTCATTGCAACACATGGCCTTTTCTGGCTTTCAGAGCAGTCTCCATAATTAAACTTTGGGATGAATCTTTTGTTTATGGACCTCGAGTCAGGTGGAGTAAATGAAACCATAAGCGTTTTGCATTAAACTTTTGACAGTATGGAGTTGATATGCCAGTGACCGTTGCCGAATCTAAAGGGAATAATGAAAAACAAGGTATAAAATGGAGTGAATTTTAGATACATATTTGCTCAAAGTTAACCACTCAGTGTTAGTTTTGAAATTGCCGCCCTTTGCTCTGTGGGGAGCTTCAATGTATTTGCCTTCCTGCCACCACTGAGCTACAACAGGGAGAAACTGAGTAAGTTGAAATCTGAATCCATATCTATCTATCTATCTATCTATCTATCTATCTATCTATCTATCTATCTATCATCTATTTACTTATCTGTCATCTATCTTTCTTTGATGTAGAATCTTTTTATTTTAAAATATTAACCCTAGGGGGCGCCTGGGTGGCTCAGTTGGTTAAGCGTCGGGCTTCGGCTCAGGTCATGATCTCACAGTCCATGAGTTCGAGCCCTGCGTTGGGCTCTGTGCTGACAGCTCAGAGCCTGGAGCCTGCTTTGGATTCTGTGTCTCCCTCTCTCTCTGCCCCTCCCCTGCTCATGCTCTGCCTTTCTCTGTCTCAAAAATAAATAAAAACATTAAAAAAAAAGTTAAAAAAAAACATTAAAATATTAACCGTAGGAGTGCCTGGGTGGCTCAGTTGGTTGAGTGACCAACTCTTGGTTCCAGACCAGGTCATGATCTCATGGTTCGTGGGTTCAAACCCCACATCGGGCTAAGCACTGGCAGCACGGAGCCTACTTGGGATTCTCTGTCTCTCCCTCTCTCTCTGCTCCCCCCCCCCCATAAATAAACTTAAAAAAATATATTAACCCTATACTTCTGTGAAATAATTCCTTTTCTTAATCTTGATGCCTGTGTACAAATGATGACAAGTTAAGAATAACCTAATTGAGGGAGACCAAAGTTAAAAAAGTCTTGAAAATGGGGCACCTGGGTGGCTAAGTTGGTTAAGTGTCTGGCTTTTGATCTCAGCTCAGGTCGTGATCTCATGGTTGGGAGATTGAGCCCTGAGTCGGGCCAGCTCTGTGCTGAGTGTGGAGCCTGCTTGGGATTTTCTCTCTCTCCTTCTCTGCCCCTCCCCCATTCACGCTCACTCGCTCTCTCTCTCTTTCTCTCCCCCCCCCCCAATAAATAAATAAACTTAAAAAAAGTCTTGAAAATGTGAAATAAGAAAATTTTGGTGCCATTCTAGGATTTGTAGGCATCCACTAATGCACAGATGATTTATGTCTAGAAATTGCCCTGCTCAGGAAGCCACTGCTGGGAGGCAGCTTTTCTGGCCATCCTTCCTGCTTGCTTGTTGGCTGACAGGACTCTATGTCAGCTGTTTCCTTTCTAGATGGGTTGGTGAAGATATCCTTAACCCTGGCTCCACAGTAGAGTCGTCAAAGTGTTGAAGCCCCACCACCAGAGATTCTGATTTAAGCAGACTGACGCCTTGACTTCGTAGCTTTTCAAAAAGTCTCTGAGTGATGCTGCTGTAGATTCAAGGTGGAGAGGCACAGGGGACTGTTACTTGTTCCCAGCTAGACCGGAAGCTCTGTGAAGAGGACGAGGACCTTGTCACCATTGTACCCAGCACCTAACTGTGTGCCTGGCGTTCAGGGAAGGCTCAATATCTGCTTGTGGAATGAATGAATCAATTCCTCTGAGCAACAGGAAGGCTGGAAGAGGGTTGGATCTCTTCGTTTCCGGTCAGTGCTGATGTAGGAGAGTATGTTATATTAGACTCTGGCTCCCCTGAATATCAGCTGTCATCTGGAAGAAGCTCCTGGAAGAGATCCTAGGGGAACAGACACATTGAGCAGCCCTCTCAGAAGAGACAAGCCTGCCAGTTGGCAGTGTCTTCATGAAGCAAGGCAGGTTGAGAACTTTGGAATAAGAATTTTATCAGGGGCTGGGGTGTAGGTGTGTGTGAATGCGGAGGTGGGGCTGGTTGGGGACACTACCAGGAGGTTCTCTGAAAGGAACTGTGTAAGGGTTGGTTTGAAAGGAAGGAGTGTGTCTATCTTTGCCAGATATTATGGACTTCCTGACCTACCAGTTGACTGTATCAGAATAAAGGCACAGACTTCAGAGTCGCCAGAGTGCAGTGAGGTTTGTCTGGGAAGATTTCTCAGGGCTTGTGAATTTTTAGCTGATCTTAACATGTATAAAGAAAATTCACTGGTGGTTAGGAGGGCCAGGTGGAATATAATTTTCAGAGGTGAGTGAGAAAATTGTTAAATTTGGAGAAGAAGGGTAGACAGAACGACTTGTTTGAAACAAAAGAATTTGGGGAGAAAATGAGATGTGTGAGTTAACATGGTACTGAACAGCTGTTTGAGGGGTAGACTTGGCTCTTATGATCGATTGTAAATGTCGCTGAACTTCTGAGGTGGGTCTCCCAACCAGTGGGATTTCCCAGGGGCTGTTTCAAAGCACTTGTAAACTATGGTAACATTCAAGGTAAATAAAGAGTACGTTCTGTAAACATTATAAAAATCTGATAACGGTAGCTTTGCCTGCTACCTAGAGTCTAGGAATAGAAAATCAAATGTTATGTTCATTATGGTACTTAAAATATATTTAAGGGGTGCCTGAGTGGCTTAGTTGGTTGAATGTCCGACTCTTGGTTTCTGCTCAGGTCATGATCTCATGGTTATGAGATTGGACCCTGCATCGAGCATGGAGTCTGTTTGGGATTCTCTCTTCCTCTCTCTCTGCCTCTCCCCGACTTGTGTGCATGCTCTCTCTCTCTCAAAAATAAATATTAAAAAATTATATATATACATATGTGTATATATATATATTTAAGTTCAACCTGTACACCCTGTTATCCTTTTAGTTGTGTTTTCCCTTGGCATTACTTGAAAGGTATGCTCATGACATGGGTCCTGGATCCATTTCGTGTTACAGTTGGGTTCTTTGACCCTTACTTAGAGGGCACCAGGTGCTTCCTCTTCTAACCATTTGCAAAGTCAGGATTTGATTGGAGGACCATTGAAAGGACTGCTGGGAGCGAGGAATGGTAGGAGCGTTCGATAGGATCTGGGCACAGCGACTCGCTTGATCCTGCCCCAATATTTTGACCTTGATTTGAACAGTTCGGTGAGCAGGCAACTCAAGTAGTTTTTTTCCCACTGAACTAGAACTTTCATTGTTCTGCAGAGGAAGATGAGTCATAGCCTAGTTCTACCATTGTGTCAAAGTGAAATTTTATTCTAGGACTAAGGGAACACAGGTCATACTTTCTGTCTAAACCAGAGAATTGAATCTTGGGTTGTGAACTGGGCAAAAATAAGTGTGGTTCCCTGTGAGGGTGGCTGGTAAGTTAGATATTTTCTTGTAAGAAGTTTTTTATTCCATACCTCATTTTTAATAATATATTTAAGTATCTTTTAAAAAATAACCTTAAGTAATCAGCTTCCTTCTTAAAAAAATCCAGTGCTGAATAAACATTATACAGAGTAGAAAATTGTTCCCTCTCCCCTCCGTTTATGTCTATTAACCATTGTTAATAGTTTTGTTTGGCCATACCTTTTCCTACGAATACACAAATGTGCAGCTTTGTATCCAGGTTTTCACAAGCATGACTTTTCTTTTTGAACCGAAGTCAGAACCATGCTGTGATGGTAGTATCCCATTTAAAAAAATTATTGGAAATAATGACCTGTGTACATAGATCTTAGTTCATTTGTGTAATTGCTGGGGGGCAGGTAAGTGTTTTCTGTGAAGTTGCTATCCACGAAGTGTAGAGAGATAAAAAGTAGTGTATAAATGTTTGGACTTGCCTTTTCTTTCCTTTCCTTTCCTTTCCTTTCCTTTCCTTTCCTTTCCTTTCCTTTCCTTTCCTTTCCTTTCCTTTTCTCTTCTTTTCTTTTCTTTTGTGAAATTGAACTTCTCTGCATATGTTTAATGGCCCTTTGGAAAAATTCTTCAATAAATTGCCTTTTAATACATTGGGCCCTCCCCCTTTTTCTGTTGTCTGCATCTCTGACTTCAAACTCTTCCTGATTCTGAGGGAAATTCCTACAAAATTGGAGATTTTAAATGACTTATGTGAATTTCTTTTGCATTTAAAGATGGTTAACTTCCAACTTAAAAGACACAAGTGATTTCTGGATTTCTGGGATAGTTTCGAGTCTTTGGATTTGGATTCTGTATTTTCTCTTTTTCTTTTGACTGGTGTGGCCGCTGTCATCATCCCGGACTCTGCTGAGGCTGGTGATTATTTAGGTGCCCTCACTATTTTATTACATTTTTCTATACTCATGAATCACTCTCATAGGGATGGTAGGGCCCAGAGGTATTCACAGAATGCCCTTTTTCCATGTAAGTTGTGGAGCATGATACACTTAATGGGGACACACTGTGTAGCTAGACTTACAGTTGAGTCCTAGTCACCCTGCATCGGATCTCAGTTTCCTTGCTTGCAAAATGGTAATAAAGGGACTGTTGTGAGTCTTTAAAGGTGGACATATGCAAACTCTCTTGCACATTCTTTGGCAAATTGCAGGAAGGATTATAGTAAATGATGGCTGTATTTGTTAGTAGAGCCTTTCAAGTTAATCTAGGAAAAAATGAATACAGCTTAGATGTTAGATAAAGATAAGATATTAGTTTAAATTAGGCCCCATGTGCATCATCGTACTGAAAATTGACCAGTTCGTCCTCATCCTTCGATCTAGATCTGTTAGTAATTTTTCACGTCAAAGCATCAAGGCTGTAATTCTATGCTGGACTCTAACCGCAGACCCAGTACATGGCAAGAAAACAGAGCTGTACATGACAGCAAATGGCCTGCAGTTGCCTGGAGAATATCTTTGTGGCACGGTGCCCGAAATGTTTTGCTGGTTTCAAAGTTCACTTTCATTTATTCAGAAAGGTTTTTATTGTTTGCAAGCAAGCAAGACAAGCAAAGGAAAAGGGCACACAGGTTCCCATATGGTTCTGTGCTGTACGACCTATTTGCCTTTTGGTGCCTTATATAAAAAGCTTTATTTAGTCTGCAGAGAGGACTATTTCTCCAAATAGAGGAGAACCGTCATAATGGTCTGGAAACCTGATAGATTTCAGTTTAATGCCACTGATCCAGATACTGCCAGAGGCTGGAATGCACAGAGGTTGTGAGATAGGCATCTCGCACAAATTCTTCCAGGTCACATGCATATCATCAATGGAGATACCTTATCAAATAGCAATCCTCTTGGTCCTCTGAGATTCAGCTCCTCCTGTCACAGCAGCACTGACCCTTTTCTCCTGGCCCAGCCAGCCCCTAGCTAAAACCTGCCGCCGGAGCGAGTCTCCTGGCTTTGACCCGACCTGTTTTCTTGTTCTACTCTTGGATCCTGTGCCTTTAGCTTCTGATTTAGCCTACTCCTTTTCTGGTGTTAGTAGCTCCTGGATTGTGTTTGACAGAAGAAATTTATTTTCCCAACAGATTCACTTTCTCTTTAGATAACTCCAACCTACTCATGCAATCTGGTATCTGGCAATACTCTGAGAACTCTTAGTTGTTAATAAATATTTAATGGGTAACTCTGAATAACTAGTGTTACAGCAGGAAAAGGAAAAGCATAGTGTGTGTGCGTGCGTGTGCATGCGTGTGTGTGTGTGTGTGTGTGTGGCAGTTACTTATGGGACATTTGGAAATAGAAGAGAAAGACATCATGAAAAGAAAATACTTATTATATTTTATGTCTGCTGATACATATTCTTTAAGACAATTATTCCATTCTGTCTTTGCTCATATGCAAAGTTGGGGTGACTGGGCGGCTCAGTCTGTTGGACTTCCGACTCTTGAATTTTCGGCTCAGGACATGATCTTGCGTTTCGTGGGTTCAAGCCCCACATTGGGTTCTGTGTTGACAGCATGGAGTCTGCTTGGGATTCTTTCTCCCTTTCTGTCTGCCCCTCCCCCGCTTGCTTGAGTGTGCATTCTCTGTCTCAAGATAAATAAATAAACATTTTAAAAAATCATGTTTGACTTCATAGTGATGGATTCTAAGCTGGGAGGTTATGGATATTTTGCAAGTAGGCTGAGAAAATAGTTCTCAAGTTCCATTGGATCCTTCTTACCTATTCACCTCCTTCCTACCTAATTTCTTCTGCGGTTACAAGGAGACTCTTATGTTTTATGATGAGAAGTTATTTTGTGGCTCAACAAACTGTGTACTATTACGAAACAAAAGTCTTTGAGATTGTATTCTGTGTATTCACTGAATTTGTTGCGGGCCTCATGCTGCAAAATTTCTCCGAGTAATAAAACCTAAATAAAAATAAATGGTGTTGAAGGCGTACCTACCTCTTGATACTGAAATAAAGAATTGGCATTTACCTCCCATAACTTGGAAGTCTCTAGCAAGTAATACATGCCTGGAGTTTTATGATGAACAATTCTTATCATACTGGGTTTGTATTAGGAAGAAAGTAAGCATCGATTTCTCTATGATTTTCTAAAATTTCTCATCTATTCACATTTCTTAAATCAAGTGGTACATAGTGCTTACTTTTCTGTTAACCTCAAGTAAGCCACACATCTAAGAATTAGAAGGGAGAAAAAAAGCAGCCCCCAAATAAAAGATTCAGAGAACATTTATTCAGATCTGCTGTTTTCTGGGTCCTGCTATAGGTCCTGTTGTTTTAAATCTGTTTTTAACGTTTTTTATTTATTTTTTTGGGACAGAGAGAGACAGAGCATGAACGGGGGAGGGGCAGAGAGAGAGGGAGACCCAGAATCGGAAACAGGCTCCAGGCTCTGAGCCATCAGCCCAGAGCCTGACGCGGGGCTCGAACTCACAGACCGCGAGATCGTGACCTGGCTGAAGTCGGACGCCTAACCGACTGCGCCACCCAGGCGCCCCTTAAATCTGTTTTTAAACTTAATGATTCTCCTCACTGGTAGGCCAGGACTTCTGTAGATACCATGCAGACTGTACAGAGATGACAATGGCCATTTGTTCCTTGGAGTGTGCAGTCAGGGACATCTGTGAAGCACATTAGGCCCTCTGTTAGTGACTGTTTTCTTAATTCACGTTTAAGTATTCAGTTTCTAGATACAAATCAGAAGGGTAGTGGGCTCGAGTGCTGCTAAATATTAACACTTTGGCAGTAATAAGATGTGCTGATTATACATACAGGAGACAAAAAAAAGTACAGAGCAGTGCAAAGTAGCCTCAAAGCTTAACAACTTGGGTCAAAATGGTGCTAGATTTTGCAACCCCAAATGGTGAAAAACCATTAACACACGAGAAAGCTTTTCCCGTGAAATGGCTGCACAACTGAGGGGAGGCAGTATATGGCTTTCTGGGCTAGAAACCCTGGGCTCTAGAATCCTGTTTGCATATTTTGTCAGACCCCAACGAGCACAAAGCCCCTTTCTCCAGCTCTGGAGTGGCCTGCTGGTTAGGCTCACGGGCACTGCTGGTTTGCAGCTGCTGGGGGTTGGTACTTTGTGGCCAGCGTTCAGTGACTTTCAGAAGCACTGTAAATGTTCTCGGTACTGTGTGGTAGGCAGGCTGCGTCCTCAAGACTTATTCTGCTCTTAAATGATCAACAGTGCACTTCTTTTCCAGGAATTCCTTTCTGACCTTCACGTATGGGTTGGGTGCCCCTCTCCTCTGCTCCTACACCTTCCCTCCTGGGCTCAAATTCAGTGATTCCTAGATGTGGTCCTCTGTCACAACATTTATGAAAGATTTCATAGATCAGTGTTTTTGAAAGTGTGGCCTGGCCTCTCTCTTACAGGGTGTAACCTTGAAACCTGTGTTTTAATAATCTCTCCAAGTGGTCACTGTGCATGCTTGAGAACCTCAACTTTAGAGATGACCTTGAAGACGGGCTCTCTGCTTCTTTGTGTTTGAATCCTCAGACCTAGCCCAGCTCCTGGCACATTTTTGTGGCTCAGGCACTTTTCGTTATTGTTGTTGTTCAGTGAATGAGATAGAATTCCATTGAGAAATGTATGGAAAGCAGGTGCACATGTGGAATCCAGCAGCACAGTCAAAGCCACGCCAGTGATTCTCAACCGTTTTTCTTGATCGTTTTGTAAATCCACAGAAACGTGAAACTGAAAATGTACTGTGGATGTACCAGAATTAGCTTTTCTTTTCTTGCCCAAGAAAATATCCTGTATGTGATTGTTTTATTTTTACCTTGTTTGAAATAAGCTTTTATTTTAGGCTGGTTTTACATTGATAGTAATGTGAATGCAAAGGTATGGGAAGTTCCTGTACATCCCTCACCCAGTTTCTTCTTTCCTCCCTGATTGACATCTTATGTTACTATGTTACATTCACTGTGTCACAATTAATGGACCAATATGGATCCATTATTATTAGTAGTAGTAATATCATTTTTTAAAGTAGGCTTCATGCCCAGCACACAGCCTACCATGGGCTTGAACTCACAATCCTGAGATCAAGACCTGAGCTGAGATCAAGAATAGGATGCTTAGGGGAACCTGGGTGGCTCAGTCGGTTGGTTAAGCGTCCGACTTCAGCTCAGGTCATGATCTCACGGTCTGTGAGTTTGAGCCCCATGTCAGGCTCTGTGCTGACAGCTCAGAGCCTGGAGCCTGCTTCAGATTCTGTGTCTCCCTCTCTCTCTGCCCCTCCCCTGCTCATGCTCTGTCACAAATAAATAAACATTAAAAAAAATAAAAAAAAAAAGAATAGGATGCTTAACTGAGTGAGACATCCAGACACCCCATAGTAATATCATTAATTAAAGGCCTCCATAAGACTTATTATTAAAAGTTTGTAGATTAGGAGGTAAAATAATGTTTATTACACATACCAAGTCTTTCTTGCTTGAGGTTCTGTGTTTGAATTCTTACCTGCCGTCACAGTTGCAAGTATGTTCATAAAGCAAGAGGGGGCTGATTCCTGTGATAGATTCTGAAACAGGTGTTTTCAGGTGTCATTGGTCTTCCAGGATCTAGAAGAGGGGAAAGTTATTTTGAAAGGCTACATTTGGTTCATATATCTGAAAGTACTCCATATTAATAAAAATATTTTTTGACACCTCAGGTTTTGTTAGATAGGATATTTGTTTTATCTATTTATAGTGTATTCAGACAGAGTTACTATTCAAAATATTTGATGAATGGTAGGGTGGGCCCAAACCGATCAGATAGATGTCCAAATAATCAGAATGGTTGATGGCTGGTAAATAGGTCTCTCAGTTCCTACTACTATCTAAAATGCCCTAAAAATGTCTTTTGTCATCACCAAATGTCTCGCAAGATCACTCCGGGTCAGAAGCCCCTGATGGAAAGCATTTAGAGCAGCCTGTCCTGCTCCTGTAAGTGCTACAGAAATATGTGCTGTTATTATTATTGTTGGTGTCTTCCTTCATTTCACTTATTTATTTCTGATATATTTAAAAACATGCAGGTAAGAAAGACACATCAGGATTCTTTTCTCTAGTGAAATCACCACTTGTCTTAAAAATAAGGCTGTATTTTTGATAATAAGATGTACTCACGTTTGTCAGAGACACGTATGTATGGCAGGAGGAAATGCGGGTTCTTCCACAGAAGACGTCTTCGGCTTTCCTCACCTGCTGTCTTCCTTCCTGACATCTCAGCACCCTGAAATGGGAGACTGGTAGGACAGCCCCCAGGTGTGGAATTGGAGATCAGCAGCACTCCTCTGAGTTTCCTCCCACCATCCTGCAGCCTACTTTGAGCTGTTAACAGTTCAGCCAGGAGAGGAGCCTTTTACTTTGGCTTATGCCAAATTCCCCTCATTTCCTCATGATGATATGTTATTAGTATCCTGATCCCTGTTATTTGTTAAGTTAATCTGCACTTCAGGGATCTCAGTAGATCACAGAGTGTCATTTTCAGTGACTTCATTTCATAATGTATGCTCTGGGTAGGTGAGACTAGACTAGAGACATTGAAGCCCAACAATTTAATATCTACAAATAATATTTTATATTTAACCTTCCTATCCATTTCTCTTCAGCATTCTGGAAACAGATGCTTAAGTTGTTTAAACAGACAGTCCCCTGTGGCTTATCTAAGGTATCCGTTTTCCTATTGACAGGATATAGACTTATTTTTTTAATCCCCAAATCCATGAGAACTGAATATCCACTGGGACATGAAGATCAACGCAAATCCTTCCCCCCCACCCCCCACGTTAGAATCATGGATCGTGAGGCTTCCTGCGGAAACTCTGACAACCTTATTTTTTTCTGCTTTGAATCTGCTCAGCAGTTCCGGCAAACATTTATTCATCAATATCCATTGATTATTATAAAAATAATTTAAAGAATATCTAACTATGCGATAAAAGATAATTGTAGTAATTAAAAATTCTTTAAGATATGACATCCTGTTGGCTAAATCATTGTTAGGTCTACTCAGACAATTACTTGTCTTCAGAGGGTAGGTTTCACATGTATCAGCTATAATCAGTCCATTGCTGTAGGAAGTGGAGAGGGGGTAGAGCCTGTCTTTCCTTCACTCCTATCTTGTCCCCAAGCACGTTGGGACTTTGGAGTCAGTCAGACTGCCTTGAGTGTCAGTCAGTTCAGGGACTTCCATTTACCAACTCTGTGAGTCCTCGACAGGTTGCTTGATTGTAAGTGTTTTGACCTCTGCTGAAAAATGGGGATCATAAAAGTATTTACCTCATATGGATCTTGTGGAATTAGATTACACAGTTATCCTATGTAGGAGGCATTTAATGCATGTTGTTAAAAATAGGAACAACAATAATATTACTACTAACAGTGCTACAATTGTTAATATATTAAAAATACTGGAAATTACCCTATGTGATAGAGCTGCCAAAATGAATCAGACTTAGCTGAATTAAAGTTTGATTCTTTTTGTGAGCTCTTTTTAGGTGATGGTAAGCCATAAAATAACTGAAAGATAGAGTGGTAGGTATAAAAATCTAGGTTATTCATTCTTACACTGAATAGTTGATTATAACTTCAGAATTTAAAACACTAACTTTTGTTGCTGTTCCTTGAAAATCCTCCTTCCTAATTTCTTGATAATAACTGTTTTCTTAGCTTGGTAACTCTTGTGTTGTTAAAATAAGGTATTCCTGGGGCACCCGGCTGGTTCAGTCAGTAGAGCATGCAGCTTTTGATCTGAGGTTATAGGTTCGATCCCCACATAGGGTGTAGGGATTTCTTAAAAGTAAAATCTTAAACAAATAAAATAAAATAAGGTATTCCTTATTTCATTAAAAAATCATTCTTTATCTCTACTGTTGAGTGTTTTTTTTCTTTTAAAAATCAGAGTAATATCAAAGAATGTTAGGAAAAAGGAAAAAATTCATTCCTATTTCTACCATGTTAACACAGTAGTAACTTTAATATCATCTTCCCATTTAGTCTCCATATTTGTAATATATACCTTAAAATAATTGTAATTATGTAATAGTCCTAATTTTTTATTCTGGTGTCTTAGTTTTATGTTATTTCATAGATATTTTTCATGCTTCTGTTAGATCTACTATAATTTATTTAGCTCTCTCCCTGTTTTTTGGTATTTAGTTTATTCCTAGTTTTTCAACATTATGGATAATAACACAGAGAAAATTATCTTTATGGATCTGTAAAATGGATGTAATGAAAATATCATAAGGTTGTCATGAGGATTATAAAAGCGAATAGGTACAGAACAGTTTCTTAGGCACAGAACTCTTACCATTTGGGGCCAAATAAATCTTTGCTGTGGGAGCTGTCCTGTGCAGTGTCCATGTTTCACAGCATCCCTGGCCTCTATCTGCCAGTTATGATAAACCAAAATGTCTCCCGACAGTGTCACGTGTCTCCTAGGGCGCAAGATAATTCCCAGTTGAGACCTCCTGGTGTAAAGCACTTAGAACGGCCTGGCATTGCTCTAGTGAGTGCTGCGCAAATATTTGCTGTTACTCTGATTGCTCTTGGTATCATTCTTTGTTTCAGTTACTTATTTCTGATAAGTTCCTAGACATAGAATTTCTGAGACAAGGGGTTTAATATTAGGGTTTCTGACATATATTACTAAATGCTTTCTGGAAGGACTGTATTAGTTTAATGCCATCAGTTGTATAGAAATATGGCAGTCACTTTGGGATCCAGCCATTATTCACTTGTGAATCCCCATATTGTTTTATTTTCAGTTTCTGTAATTACTAGTCAACACGAGCATTTTCTATGTTTCTTTACTTGTATTGCCCCATCTGAAGGCTCTGGTAGTGGCTTTTGTTGATTTAGCCCTCTCCCCAGCCTCCCAGCCCCAAGTCTCCCTCCCCCGAGTCTCCCTCCCCCCAGCCTCCCTCCCCCAAGTCTCCCTCCCCCAAGTCTCCCTTCCCCCCAATCTCCTTCCCTTCAGCCTCCCTCCCCTCAGCCTCCTTCCCCCAGTCTCCCTCCCCCCAGCCTCCCTCACCTTTTTTTTGAGTTGCTTTACCTTCCACCACTTGAGGTTGAAAAAGTCATACCCTCAATAACCAAGTCTGTATTATATTTCTTTGCTTGACCTTTGATAGCATCCAAGTTGTACATTGTCAAGTTCCTTTCAGGTTATTGTGTTTTACCCCTACAGTGCTTTGTGATTTCAGATTAAGACATGATAATTGACAATGTCCTATAATGTTAGAACTTGCAGGATTTAAGTATTAGGTGACATCCTCTTTTTGGGAGGATCATTTTGTGGAGGATTAGCTTTGTATTCTGCGGTATGTGTCGCCCCACTAATGTGGTTGCCATAGGTGTACCCTTTTGGAACTCATCCCAGTCCTAGCTGTGGCAGAGGCTGTCGCCGCCCCACCCACCTGGGGCCTGGGGCCTTCCACCTGCTGGCACTTGCATTCCTTTGCCTGAGGGCATTCTCTGGCTGGAAGAGCTCACACCCAGGGCTGGCAGGAAGTACCAGCTGTCAGCAGCCAACAGCCAGTGACTGCTCTGGTATAAATCCCTTTTTGCATCTCAGGTGAGCTACCTTTGAGACAAGCATTTTACCCTGAGGTTCTCAGCCAACAGCCAGTGACTGCTCTGGTATAAATCCCTTTTTGCATCTCAGGTGAGCTACCTTTGAGACGAGCATTGTACCCTGAGGTTCTCAGAGTTCCTACTTGGATTATGATTCAGTGGTAACTTGCTTAAAAATGACCCTTTTATTAGCTACTTTTCCTTCCCTGTCTCACTTCTTCATTCCCCACCCAGTGTATTTTGGGATCACCTCCAAAATAAACTACAGTTGACCTTGAATAGCACAGATTTGAACTGCGTGGGTTCACTTAATATGCAGATTATTTCCCGGTAAATACGGTACAGTATTCTAAATGTATTTTCTCTTCCTTATGATTTTCTAAACATTTTCTTTTCTTGAGCTTACTCTATTGTAAGAATACAGTATATAAGACTGTGTTGATTGTTGATGTTATTGGTGAGGCTTCCAGTCAACAGTTGGCTGTTAGTAGTTCAGTTTTTGGGGAGTCAGAAGTTGCCTGTGGATTTTGGACTGTGCAGGGGGTTGGTATCCGGGTCGCTCGTACCTACACGTGACGTTAACCAACTTTTCCCTTGATCTTGGCCCTTCTGTTTGACCTTGATGCAGCGATGCAAGAAGAAGAAAAGTCAGACCAGGAGAGCCGAAATCTTTTGAAGGCCTGTCTGTGTAGAAAGGAGATGAGTTTAGTTTCACTGCTTCAAGAGACAACTTGAACACGTCAATATTCTAGTGATGCTGCTGCCCAGGGAGTTTGGAGAAAGAGTCGCTGGACTGTGTGATGGGATTGAAGCCACAGCAGGAAGGCTTTCAGTGTCCCCACCTAATGTGACTTTCCGCCCACTTCCTCCACACCACGGACTGACTCCGGCTTGCTGAGTTTCAGAAAGCCTGGTTTTTCAGTCTGTGGCTTCTCCACATGGAGACTGACTGACGTTAGGAAGAAAAAAGAATCCTCACCTACTACTTTCCTAGTTTTGTCCTTGTTTTTGAGATACTGTTAATGCTTTGGGAAATTTTTTGGCTTGCAGTTCTGCTAGTTTGGCAGGCAGGGCATTATTAGTTTCAACTGCAGGCTTAGTCCAGGGGGCTGTTTGAGTGAAAAGCATTCAGGAGTTGAGGGAAGACGACCTTGATGGGTCTATTTCTAGATGCTGAAAGGGGCTTTGCAGGGCCACTGAGGGTAGTGCCTTTAATGTTAGAGGCGCAGGTTGGTTGATTCTAGGGATTTCTGTCCTGATGCTGCCACTTCCTTACTCAAATGTAATAATAGAAACAAAGACCAAGTTAATAATAGTAATAATAATAGGAAACCAAGAAAATTAGTAAAATAAATAGAGTTGTAAATATTTTCTTTGTTAATTAACAAAGATCAGCTCATTCAAGCTGATTTGTAAAACGTCAAATATGGCTAGGATATAAGAGCTAACTTTTATGTGGGTGGAGTCAGAATGCTGAGGTCCTATGTGGGCACCCCACACTGAGGTAGAAGTTCCTTTCTCAGGCCCTTCCTCAAAGAGCCCTCCCAGGGAGGGTAATTGATCAGCATACTGCATGGGCATCTGTCTCCCTGACCTGTCCCACACCCTGACACCTGCCCCATCATCTAGCTGCTTTCCTTTGGTGCCCTCTTTTCAGAGAGCAGACTTCCAGGAGCACTTGTCTTAAAGTCACATAGCTGTTTTGTTTCCTTGCCAGCAAAATACTGAATGTAGTTTCTGAAAAGCCAAGGTCATTACATGGTCTTTAATGACCTTAGCTGTATGTGAATGTAACCCAGAATGAGCCAAAGTGAATGTTGGCCAACAAAGGTTTCTCGTTTTCTGTGGAAAGTTCTTCCTTTGTTGTTTGTGATTAATAACTGAATAGGATATAAAGCCAAGTGATTTCATTGTTGAACACAGACTTGAGGGTCATGAGAACCTGCCCGTTCAAATTAAACTTTGCCAAGATATGGTCAAAAGGTCTGCATTAACACCTGGATAGTTTTTGAAACAAGGCAGAGAAAAACAAAGCGAGGAAACACTGTTCTTCACACGATGTGAAAATTGGTATCAAGTACATCAAGTGATGCGTCAGAATAGATGACCTGGGAGCCTGAGTTGCGCTGGGAAAAACGCTTTAGAATAAAGGTGTCCTGAGGACCTAGTGTGGACCATGTTCAGAATGAGTCTCTTGTGCCAAGAAATGTGGCGAAGAATTAGTTGTAGGCGCAACTACTTTGTTAATAGTTGATTTTTAAATTTTGTATCCTACTGGTCTGCTATTTGAAATGTGATTTTGAATCAAGTTTCTTAGTACTAGCACTTTGAATTTTATTGTTTTCAAAAGGATTTAAGAGTCACACATAACGACTGATGAAAATACAGTGGTACTTGCATTTGAAAATAGCGAGACGCCCCCAAATGAGTGTCTTATAGAACTGTACTTTGTGCATATTTTTTTTTCTATGTATTTTCTAGGGTTTTGAGTTAGAAGTGACAAAAAGACTTTCTTCTAGTCTGTCATCTTTACTCTCCCTACTTGGAGAAGGAGTTGCCCCGGTTCTTAGTCATATCTTTATAAACATACGTCCATTTGTATGATGAATTGTCACAATACCTAGTGGCTGTAACTTTGATACCCTAAGGGTAGATTAATTTTGAAAGCGACACGCTGAGAGCCTGTTTTTTCCGGGACTGGTGTGGTGTAAGATGGTGGAGGGATGACGGGGCCTGGTTGGGTCCTGTTCCTTCCTCTGTTATTACTTGCTTGCTTTCCAGCTGGATCTTAAATCTCTTCTCCCAGGACAGCTTCTAGGCCCTAAGTCAACCGGTAGGAATTTGTGTGCTAGGAGTAATTGCAGATGGGTGGAGATACAAACTACTCACTTAGTTCCCATTAGAATTTTTCCCTGCTGAAAGCAAACAAACAAAAACGAAATTCTCTGGGGCGCCTGGGTGGCTCAGTCGGTTGAGCATCTGACTTAGGCTCAGGTCATGATCTCACAGTTCATGAGTTCGAGCCCTGCGTTGGGCTCTGTGATGACAGCTTGGAGCTGGGAACCTGCTTCAGATTCTGTGTCTCCCTTTCTCTCTGCCCCTCCCCCGCTCTCTCTTGCATGTGCGCGCATGTGCTCTCTCTCTTTCTCTTTTTCTCCCTAAAAAATAAATAACCATTAAAGAAAAAATTAAAAAACAAACAAAATCCTCTAAACCATTATAATTTTATTGGAATTGAATTATCCCTGTTGAAGAAGTTTTCTCACATGGCTCTAACTTAACTTCTTCTGAATGATCAGGATTTTTCTCTTTTTCCTAAGGCTATGTCAGGTTATTTCTTTGGTAATTCAGTGACTATTTATTGTATATTTATGGCATATAAGGAACTATGTGAGAGAGGCCAGGGAATAACACAGTTTCTTCCTTCTTGAAATTAAGAATCTCAGGGCGCCTGGGTGGCTCAGTCGGTTAAGCGTCTGACTTCGGCTCAGGTCATGATCCCACGGTTCGTGGGTTCGAGCCCTGCATCGGGCTCGGTGCTGACAGCTCAGAGCCTGGAACCTGCTTCAGATTCTGTGTCTCCCTCTCTCTCTGCCCCTCCCCTGCTCACTCTGTCTCTCTCTGTCTGTCAAAAATGAATAAATGTAAAAACAATTAAAAAAAATTGGAAAAAAAATCTTAAAAAAAATCTCAGGGGGCACCTGGGTGGCCCAGTTGGTTAAGCATCTGACTTGGCTCAGGTCATGATCTCACAGTTCATGAGTTCAAGCCCTGCATCAGGCTCTGTGCTGACAGCTCACAGCCTGGAGGCTGCTTCGGATTCTGTGTCTCCCTCTCTCTCTGCCCCTCCCCTGCTCTCTCTTTCTCTCTCTCTCTCTCAAAAATAAATAAACATTAAAACAAAAAAAGAAAAAAGAATCTCATGAGGTAGGGTGCCTGGCTGGCTCAGTCTGTAGAGCATGTGACTCTCAATCTCAGGGTCATGAGTTTAAGCTCCATGTTGGGCGGGGAGCCTACTTAAAAAAGAAAAAAAAAAAGAATCTCATGGAGGGTGCAGATCAACATGGGTGCATATATATGTCTATAATATTATTAACTCCCCACCTTCCCAAGTATTTTGTTTCAATTAAGGAACAAAATATCATGTGAATTCAGAAGATGGGGGGGCGTATAGGGCTGGGGAGGAAACTCTGAAGCCGTTATGAAAGAGGATGCCATTTGGTATAACATATGCCATGGTAAGCAGGTTCCTTCATCCCGTAACATATAGAAGTGCCTGACTTTAAAGGCAGTGGATGACCTTTGGGAGGTTTTGTGGTGTGGCATTTCATGATCCCGAGAAGTTAATCTTTCAAAGGGGTTTATTTATTTTGAGAGAGAGGGAGAGAGAGAAAGAGAGTCAGAGAGAGGGAAGAAAAGAATCCCAAGCAGGCTCTTTGCTGACCTTGCAGAGCCTGATGCGGGGCTCCAATTCACAAATTGCGAGATCATGACCTGAGCCGAAGTCAAGTCAGATGCTCAACAGACAGAGCCACCCAGGTGCCCCTCAAAGGGGCTTAGGATGCAAATAGGAGGGAGGATAGTACGGGGGGGTTGTTGTGATACACTGAGGGGAGGACGCCAAGGAGGTAGACATTGGGGTTGATAGCTTGGGAATATCTTGGCTCTGTTGAAGAATTAGATGGAATTATGTCATAGCTCACTTCATGGTTTTAATATTTAAGATTCTGCTGCCAGAAGCTGAGGTCACTCTTCTTTTGGGTGTAACTGTGATCGAAAGAACTTGAGCGTGAAAGATTCTTTCCTTTCATATTTACAGTATCAGTTTCTAGTTTAGGAGCTTAGCTGATACCTGCGGAAATTGCTTCTGATTGTGACCTGCTTCCCTCTGCTGTCTCTTTTGTGCTTTTCCTAGTTATTTCCCTTCAAGATAAAAGGAGGTGTGTAGACCAGATTTCATTCTTTTGGGTCAGTTTGTGAGGGATGGCCCCTCCTTTAATTTGTGGATAGGTGCTGGTCTGTGTATTTTGTGCAATTAGGGCTAGAGGCTTGGACAGTCACTGCCGTGCTCTCCCTGCTCTGTGTTTCTGCTTCTGATTTTTTATTTCAGTTTGTGATTCACAGGCAGAGATGAATGACTGAGAAATGTTGCAGCTGAGTGGGTGTGTTTGTTTCCTATCGCTGCTGTAGCAAAGTCTCATGGATTTGATGGCTTCCAATAACATACATTTGTTATCTTACAGTTCTGAAGGTCAGAAGGCAGACACAGGTCTCACTGTACTAAAGTCAATGCTTTTGACAGGGCTGCATTCCTCCTGGAAACTCTAGGGGAGCTTCCTTGCCTTTTCCAGCTTGAAGAGGCTGCCCCCGTTCCTTGGCTCGTGGCCCACTCCACCTTCAGAACCAGCAATGGTGGGTCGAGTCCTACTTACACTGTGGTGGATGACTCTTAGTTTTCATTTTTTTAAAAAATAGAACCTCTGCACAGAGAATTTTGCACAGTGTTTAATTCCCCAGTCATTCCTGCATGTTCAAAACAAATGTCATTACGTTTTTGGGGACAGCTGACTTATAATTAATTAAAAAATAGAATCCTTTTTTTTTCGTGTATATGTGTATACATATCATATTATGATGTATCTCATTGTCTGATGATGGGGAAGAGGGAAGGAGTGAGCCTGGTGCTTTCAACCACAGGGGCAGGCATTGGATTGAAACTCTGGAGTGGGTCATGAAGAGTAGAAGTAACTTCACCGTGACAAAAACATGTTAACCACTCATGATTCTCCACTTTTCACACTTTATTCTGAAGCCATATACTTCAATTAATGTGATTTGGTGGTTTTCTCTCAGTGTTATTTGGCAGGATGTTATTAAGAAGAAATACCCTTGGGGCGCCTGGGTGGCGCAGTCGGTTAAGCGTCCGACTTCAGCCAGGTCACGATCTCGCGGTCCGGGAGTTCGAGCCCCGCGTCAGGCTCTGGGCTGATGGCTCAGAGCCTGGAGCCTGTTTCTGATTCTGTGTCTCCCTCTCTCTCTGCCCCTCCCCCGTTCATGCTCTGTCTCTCTCTGTCCCAAAAATAAATAAACGTTGAAAAAAAAAATTAAAAAAAAAAAAAAAAGAAGAAATACCCAACACAATGTTGAAGTGTATTTGGGAACGAAATGAGTAGCCAAACAAAAACTGAAATTTAAAAAGTCTTATTGTATGAAAATTGAAGAAGGTCAGAGGTTAGTTAAGAGAGTGTTGGCCTTTGGAATTTTATTTTAGGAAATCAAATATTATTGGGCCAGATTCTAGATTTAATGTTCATTGCATTCTGCTGATGTAAGAACCTGAATAGCATAATTGTCACATGAATATAAAAGTTGATGTATTATAATTGTACAATTCATGTTCAATTTACTTGGAACTATGGGAGTTCCATCTACCTATGGGAGATGTCACTTCCAAGAAATCTCTACCTATATTTTTAGGGAGGAGTTATATATGAGTCAAGGATTTATTAGGAAAAAACTTTTTAAAAATGTTTTTATTTATTTTGAGAGAGAGAGGGCACGAGGGAGAGGGAGAGAGCATGCACACATGTGAGTTGGGGAGGGGCAGAGAGAGAGAGAGAGAGAGAGAATCCCAAGCAGGCTCTGTGCTGTTAGTGCAGAGCCCGATGCAGGACTCGATTCCATGAACTGTGAGATCATGACCTGAGCCGAAATCAAGAGTCTGACACTTAACTGACTGAGCCACCCAAGTGCCTCGCTTGTTAATTTTATGGACAGGATTTCTTCTTATCTCCTCCCTACTCATTATTATATAGACAATGCAATTGTCATTGAATCATATTTAGGAATTTTAGAATGATAATATTTAGAACAATTTTTAGAAAATATACATTTCTGAAATACTCAGATTGCCATTAGAATAAAAGTAGGGTTTTGTCATAGACGAATAAGATGTCAGTTTAATAAGCTATGAGCTTAGCCACTGCCTAAATCTTTCATTGTATTCTGATAAATTTGACTGGCCTTTATTTTCAAGGAGAAACTTATCTTCATGGAAACAGTTAAGTTGGAAGAGGGCCAAGAGATAAAGTCTAGGAATCCTAAGCTCATATATAAGGGGAATTTTGCGTTTCTTTTATTACTGATAATCCTTACTGATCTGAGTACTGAGTCCTATAAGTTTGTCGCACCTCTTCCTTTTCATGTCCCCTAAAGAGCCATCATACAGGCAGTTGGGACATGCGCATTTAAGATGGCCTAATGCTGGACATTTATTCCTTCAGTTTCTTTATCTGACAGCATATAGAAGAAAGAAGGAAAATCTTATGATACAACAAACATGAATGACATTAGTTAAAGGAACGATGAATCTGGCATGTAGTAGGTGCTTAATAAACAAGTTTTAAAGGAATGAATCAAATAACTTGTTTGTATATGTGGCTAAAGTTTTTATGGGGCAGATTTCCTCTTTTTCTCTCCTGCTTTAGGAAAGGTGTTTGTATTGTGTCTAAAAGAAAGAAAAACCTATCTTTAACATTTAGAACTATAAATCATAAGCTTAAAAATAAGACTAGCTAAGTGTTATCCTAATTACTGCAGAGAGAGATCCTGTGCCTACTCTTCCAGGATTTAAAAGATGTCTCTTTACTGTGTTTGGCCTAAGGGTTTTTGTTTTGTTATTTGATCCTTTAATTTCTATCTTGACCTTTTATATAATGAGACCATATAATCTTTAAAATAATGTTCTTAAAAAATTTTGGGGTCAGAGAGTAAAGTAAAAATTGATAGAGGGGCACCTGGATGGCTCATTTGGTTAAGAGGCCAACTTTGGCTCAGGTCATGATCTTGCGGTTGGTGAGTTTGAGCCCTGCGTCGGGGTCTGTGCTGACAGCTCAGAGCCTGGAGCCTGCTTCTGATTCTGTGTCTCCTTCTCTCTCTGCCCCTCTCCTGCTCATTCTGTCTCTCCCTCCCTCTCTCTCTTTCTCTCTCTCTCTCAAAAATGAATAAACAGTAAAAAAATTAAAAAAGAAATTGATAGAAACTATGGAATTTCTGCCCCCACTCAAAATCACAAATGCAAGTACATAATTCTTCTCAGAACTTAAAGTTTATAAAGTCACTAAAACTTTCCCAGATATGTAGCAAAATATAAACTTTTGTTCATTTATTCATCTTATTCATATTTGTCCATTTGTTTCCATGGCTTTTTAGGTTTATAGGATTATCTGAGAGAATGCTACCTTTGTTTTTTTGTTTTTTAATTTTTTTGGAGAGAGAGAGAGACAATGCATGGGTGTCTACCAGTGTGAGCAGGGGAGGGGCGGAGAGAGAGGCGGGAGAGAGAGAATCTTAAGCACGCTCCATACTCAGCTCAGAACCCACTCCAGGGCTGGATCTCATGACCCTGAAATCATGACCTAGACCCTGAGATCAAGACCTGAGCTGATATCCAAGAGTCAGATGCTTAACCAACACCCAGGCACTCCACCTTTGTTTGTTTTTAAACAAAATATTATGTACATATGTTTAAAAGTCGAACATTTCATTGCATAGAAATTATGCCCTGCTGCCAGGGGGGGACATCCCCATCATTAGATGATTAAAAAATTTTTTTGTTTATGTGCATATGGTAATGTGTATATATGTTCATATTGCCTATTTTTCATAAATACAAGATCATATTATTTATATTGTTTTATAGTCCCCACTCTGGGTATAGATATTCAGTCTTTTTCCATGCCAGTATTAATAGATCTAGCATATTTTTTTAAACCATGATTTCACCTGTTATTTAGCATGGACATATTTCTATAGACATACTAACATTATTTGTAGATTGATTTTTATAGTTAACAAGGTTGGTGGCAGAAATAAGAGGAGGATAAGGAGGACTGGTTGGAATGACATGTCAGTTGCTAGAACTCCCCTTTGTTCCTTTTTTCAGAGAGTAGTTGTGTACGGCTGGGGGAGGCATACATTTTCAACAGGGGGTTGTTGGCCAAGAAATAGGCCTCCACCCAACAGAACACCCACTGTGATGATTTACAATGTTTGAATCTCAGCAAAAATACCACTTGTATTCTGAATTCCTTTGTTTCAACTACATAACTCAATAGGAGGAAAGTTTCCTACAATTGAAAAGAATAGACAGTGTTTAGAGGCCAAGTTTTGCCTTTTAAGGCTGAATGTGCTTTATTTTAAGCTGTTCTTTCTTCTCAAGAAGCCTGATATAAACAAGAGAAGGGCTCTCTGGTATTTCTATGCAAAGCATCAGTAATACCGTTTCTCCTTAAAGAAGATAGATAAATACTTCTGTTTATCTACTGAGTGCCCATTGCTGTAGCACCTGAGGAGCTCAGTGTTTCTGACGGTGCATCCTGTTGGTGAGTGGACGCAGCTTGCCCGGGTTCGAGTCTCTGCTTCGACTCTTACTGGCTATGAAACCTCAGACAAGTTTATTGACTCTGTCTCCTTGTTTGTCAAGTGGAGGACCCTCAGAGTACTAGCTCATGGCTGCAGGGAGGATAAGGCAAGTGAAAAAACAACCCAGAGAACGGGGGCAGATATTTGCAAGTCATATACAGTAGTCCCCCGCATCCATGGTTTTTCCTTGTGATGTTTTAATCACCCGTGGTCACCCGTGGTCGAGAAACAGATGATCCTCCTTCCAGCTTATGCTGGGAGGCCGATAGTAGCCTAATCCTGTGTCCCAGTGCCTGTGGCATCCACCTTACTTCATGTCATCATGTAGATAGTTTATCATCTCACATCATCACGAGAAGGAGGGTGACTACAGTATAAGAAGATACTTTGAGAGAGTGAGACCACATTCATATAACTTTTGTTGTGCTATGATGTCATAAATGTTCTAGTATATTATTGCTTATTGTTAATCTCTTACTGTGCCTAATTTATAAATTAAAGTTTACCATGGATATGTACATATAGGGTAAAACAGAGTATATACAAGGTTCAGGCATCCATTAGGGGTCTTGCAATGTATCCCTTACAGATAAAAGGAGACTCCTGTATTTGAGAAGGATCTAATGTCCAGAACACATAAAGAATTCTTACAGCTCAACAATAAAATGACAAGTAGCCCAATTGAAGAATGGGCAAAGATTTGTATGGATGTTTCTCCAAAGATATACAAGGCCAATGGACCTGTAAAAAGGTGCTCGAGATCATTAGTCTTTAGGGAAAGGCCTCAAAATCACAGTGAGATGCTATTTCTCACTCATTAGGATGGATGTAATAAAAACTATGGAAAAGAACAGTGTTGACAAGGATGTGGAGAAATTGGAACTGTCATACCTTACTGGGTAAATGTAAATAGGTGCAGTGGTTTTGGAAAAGAGTTTTTGCCGGAAAAAGTTAGGTGTTGACTTATCTAACTCAGCAATTCCCTTCTAAGTTGTATCCCCAAGAAAATTGAGAACTATGTCCACACAAGAGCTTGAACATGGACGTTCATTAGCAGTGCTGTTCCTTTTTTTTTTTAATGTTTATTTTTTAGAGAGAGAGACAGAGAGAGAGAGAGGGAGTGTGTGAGTGGAGAAGGGGCAGAAAGAGAGGGAGACACAGAATCTGAAGCAGGCTCCGGACTCACAGAGTCCAATGAGGGATTTGAACTCATGAACTGCAAAGTCATGAAGTTGGACGCTTAATTGAGGGAGTCACCAAGGCGCCCTGCAGCACTATTCCTTATAGGCAAGAAGTGGAAACAACTAAGATTCCCCTCAGCTGATGAATAGATACAAAAATGTGGTCTCTCCATACAATGGAACACTATTCAGCTATAAATAAAATGCAGCACTGATACAAGTTACAACATGTGTGAACTTTGAAAACATAATGCTAAGTGAAAGAACCCTGGCTTTGGGGTGCCTGGATGGCTCAGTCGGATAAGCATCCGACTTCCGCTGGGGTCATGATCTCACCGCGTCTGGCTCTGTGCTGGCAGCTCACAACCTGGAGCATGCTTCGGATTCTGTGTCTCCCCCTCTCTCTCTGGCCTGCCCCCGCGCGTACTGTCTCTCTCTCTCAAAAGATGAATAAATGTTAAAAAAAAAAAAAAAAAAAGTAAAGCCTGGCTTGGAAGGCCAGACCCATATGATTCTATTTATATGGAATGTCCAGAATAGGAAGATCCATAGAAGGTCGAATTGTGGATGCCTAGGACTCAGGGGAGTGTCGCGATGGGGAATAACTGTTAACGGGTACAGGGTTTTGGGGGTAATGAAAATGTTCTGGAATTAGTGATGATCACTGTACAACTTTCTGAATATACTAAAAACCGCTGCATTACAGCATGAGAATTATATCTCAATTGACAAAAAACAAGACAGTGTGTAGGAAATGGTACCTTTCCTACACTGTTAACGGGTACAGGGTTTTGGGGGTAATGAAAATGTTCTGGAATTAGTGATGATCACTGTACAACTTTCTGAATATACTAAAAACCGCTGCATTACAGCATGAGAATTATATCTCAATTGACAAAAAACAAGACAGTGTGTAGGAAATGGTACCTTGCTTTCATGGTAGGAACTCTGCACACATTAGCTTCTTCTTTTCTTCAAATCACACAAATACTAGCAATTTAGTGCTTGTAAAATGTTTGTAAAGATCTGCGGTTGTGAACAGGTTTTGTGATGGGAAGCCTTAGAATTACTGTGGGTATATGTGGTTTTCCCATTTGTTTATCTTCTTAGGGTAAAACATGGTACCTCTTGACAGGTCATATGGCATTTATAGATTTTGTTTTCGTTTTTACTCTCTTTCCTTTGATTTATCTGACTAGATGCACTCAGCTTCTGTGATGGAGAGAAAGCAAAGAAAGCAGGACTGGGACAATCTAGAGGAATCCCTCAGTATTGGTGAAATTTCCCTTTCAGTGTTTTCTCCTACAGTTAATTAAACAAGGGGCTTTTCTTCTGGCAAGAGCTACATAGCTCGAGACTCACGGTAGTGTAGTATGCTGGCATAATCGCACTTGGCCGATTTTTCAAAATATTTTATATAAAATACATGTAAAAATGGACTCTTCAGTCAGTTACCCGAAATAACATTTGGACCGTGTTTGCTAAATATGTCGACCATATCCTAAACACTGTGATCCTTTATGAACTATTAAGATGAGATTTGGGGGCATTTCATGGTTCTAAGGATTAAATGGTAGATACGCAAGTGTATAAACTTTAATAAATTATACTTTGTAGCAGTTAGAATATTTGATTATGGCTAAGGAAATGCACATTATCTGCCTATCATAGGATCTAAAATTGAACTTTAACTTTCATTTCTGGCTTTACTCCTTCAATCTTAAAGGGTATTCTAATTTCATTGTTATCAGTACCAGGACAGGAAGATCATTTCAGTTTCATTGTAGCTGAGTATCATGCGGAGGCCCCGGCCCCCACCCCCACTCTTTGTATGGATGTTAGACTCTTTGTATGGATATTAGACTTGTCTTTGGTTATATCTCTGCCCCCTGTCTGCCTTTGCCTGGCTACCAGTTTGCAGCTTTGATCTTTGATAAAGCTCTTAGTTACACTGACTCTTTCCTCATGGGGACTCACCTGCTTGTCCTGCCAGTTGGATGTTTTGGTGTTGCTTGCTGGTTGGAGCATGTCCCTTGATGGCCTTAATGTATTTCGTAGCTCTTGTCAAGGGGCTGCCCAGGGTCACCCTTCTGTTCTAGTGCACAGGCTGGTTTCTGCATGGCAGGTTTTTTTTTTTTTTTTAAGTTTATTTATTTTGAGAGAGAGGGGGAGGGGCAGAGAGAGAGGGAGAGTGAGAATCCCAAGCAAGACTCTGCACAGAGTCCGAGGCAGGGACTCTATCTCATGAACTTGAGATCATGACTTGAGCCAAAATCAGGAGTCTGACACTTAACTGAGTGAGCCATGCAGGCACCCCTGCACGTCAGTTTTAAGGCATGCCCCCCTGCCCCAAAGAGTAGCAATGTTTTGATAAATTGTATGCCTAATATGAGTATTAATTCTAAAATCTTATTTATATGTGAATATATATAGTTTTAGTGTTTGATACCCAGTGTCATTCCGATTTGATTTTTTCTAGAATAATCTTTATATCCTAAACATTTATATCATTTATTTTCTTTACTTCTTATTTTTTAAAATGCTTTTTTATTTATGAGAGAGAGAGAAAGAGAGAGAGAGGGCATGAGCTGGGGAGGGGCAGAGAGAGGGAGACCGAGGATTCCAAGCGGGCTCTGCTGAGAGCAGAGAGCTCTGTGTGGGGCTCGATCTTACAAACCGTGAGATCGTGACCTGAGGCGAAGTCGGACGCTTAACCGACTGAGCCACCCAGGCCCCCCTACTTCTTATTATTGAGAAGAAAATCATTTAATCAGTCTCATAATTTACACATTAAAGTATTAGGTACACAATTGACATAAGTGTCAGTGGTCAAATTCTCTTATTAAAATTTCATTTTTAGGAAATGAAAAATTTACCGCAGTAAAGATGGTCTAGTTTAATTGCTTGATTTACGAAATGAGTAAGCATAGCTAATATTAATGATACTGTAGTCCGAGCTACAGAAAGAATGTGTGTCTCCTATTTGTTACAATGAGTGGAATGGCCAAAGCTATAGTGTTTCAGTTTCACTGACTATTACATCTTGTACTCCACCACCTAACATTTCTTTTTTTCTGGGCAAATAATTAATATACCTGTGCCTACACGTATAATTAAGTTTGTCATATTCTACCCCTATGCATTCACATGCATCTGTCAAGTTAAACGCTGTGCCGTGGCACAATTATGTGTTTATGCATAAGCCTGTATGATGTTGGACTTCGGTCTCGGTGTGTGTGAACGTGGGTGGGAAGACTGATCCGTATATTTCTTTCCTCCTTCAGTGCCATGCACAGTTTCTTTTTTTGGTTAGTTGCTGCTAACACTGCTGTGGGGCTGCTCCCCGTGTGTGGCTTCGCCTCCTAACCCACACTGTCTGCTCCCAGACCCCCAGACCCGCTCCGTCTCAGGTTGCAAGTCAGTGTGGCGTCCTACTGGAACTGTGGCTGGGCCTGGCTGCTTTACGTTGGCTTCCTCTCGCCCTTATTAGGGTTTCTTGATTCTCCCGTCAGTGGGTCTCTGATTTCTTCATCCACAAATAATCTTGTGCAGAGTCACGATCCCCTTGCCTTTACAAATCAACCACGCTCTGGAGAGGGAAGTGATTATTCATCAGAACTCTAAACACCAGGATAAAATGTTCCTATTTAGATGAATCAGGGGTCAATTTAGTTTTCTAATGAGCTTTAGAATTGCTCTGCCTTGAGGGACTATTTTTATAACAGCTTTTCTTCTTTTTAATGTTCCTAGAAGTCAAATTTTCATTCTTTGTCAATAATTAAAGGATCTTCAAATACATGAAAAAGAGGAAATGAGAAAGAAAATCTGTGAGTCATCTTGATGATCACGGTTTTAAAATTTTGCAGAAGGATGAAAAAGCCATAGATATAACAGAATCTTTTTTTTTTTTTTTAATTGAAGTTGACAAGTTAGCGGTCTAGAATGAATTATGGTCAATGCATAGTTTGTGAAGGCCTAATGAACACATTAAATAAAATCATTCAAACATTTTTTTTTTTAATTGACATCCCGTTTTGGGAGCTGCATATAGTATGGCAAACAAAGGAGACCTTTCTGCCCTCATGGACTTCTACAAAGCGATGTGTAATCAAATTGAGGTAAGTACTAGGGAGCAAAAGAAAACAGGATGCTTTGAGAGACTGAAAGTCTGGAAGTCTGTTCTGAAGAAAAGATGTTTAAGTTTTTTATTTTTATTACATTTATTTATTTTTTGAGAGACGTAGAGAGACAAGTTGGGGAGGGGCAGAGAGAGAAGGAGAGACAAGTTGGGGAGGGGCAGAGAGAGAAGGAGACACAGAATCCGAAGCAGGCTCCAGGCTCTGAGCTGTCACCACAGAGCCCGACATGGGGCTTGAACTCACAAACCATGAGATTATGACCTGAGCCGAAGTCAGACGCTTAACCGACTGTGCCACCCAGGCGCCCCCTGAAGAAAAGATGTTTAAATGAGACCTGAGATAGCTATAGGAATTAAGCAGGTTGAGAATGGGGTGAAGAGTACTGTAGACAGGCATAACAGCATGAACAAATATCCTGGGGCAGGAAGGGCTGGGTATTTCTGATAACACAAAGGCCAGTGTAGCTGGAGCTATTGAGAGGAAGGGAAGAGCGTTGCAAGATAGGACTTGGCTTAGGTAAGGAAGGGTCAGATGATTCCGAGCTTTGTAAACCTTGTTTATTTAACTGTTCCAAAGTTCATTGTCAAGCTGGCTACCAATAAGGAAGTGCATTAGAAAGGAACAGGAGCAGAAGTGTTAGTTTTTTGGCTCACTGTTACTGGAGTCCAAGCAAGATGATAGTAGCTCAATTGGGGGGATGACTGGGAGATGAAGAGTTGCGGCTGGAGTCAAGGTACATGTTGGAATTGGAACCAGCAGAAGTTGGTGATAGATTGGTTTTAGAGTCCTGACATGAACAAGTGAGTAGATGAAAGTGTTGGGTACTGAATTAGGAAAGATTGGAGATCTTGAGAGATCTTGGTCCTCTTGAGAGAGGACCAGCAGTTCAGTTTTCAATGTGTTAAGTTTGAAATGAGTCTGTGAGGTATCTCAGTGGAGATGTCAGGTAGATGGTTGGATACATGCTATGTTTTAGTTTTGTTTTTTAATCTCTTGCTGCATGGCATATTACTCTGAAATGTAGCAGCAAATTTACATTAGTAATCTATTGTTACATAACAAATTACACCAACCTTTAGCAGCTTAAAACAGTGAGTATTCATTATCTCATGCAATTTATTATCTCATGGAATTTGGGAGTGGCTTTACCAGGTGATTCTGGTCCAGGGTCTCTCATGAGGCTGTAATCAAGGTGTTGGCCAAGGCTAAATAGAAGGCTTGACTGAGGCTAGAAGATCTGGTTCCAAGATGGTTTATGAACATGGCTTTTGGCAGAAGGCCTCGGTTCCTTGCTGGTTGTTGGTGGGAGGCCATAGTGCCTCATCATTGGACCTCTCTGTAGGGATGCTTGAGTGTCTTTATGACATGGCAGCTGGCTTCTTCTAGAGCAAGTGATACGAGAGAGTGCAAGGAGGAACCTGCAATGCCTTTTGTATAGTCTTAGAAACCCTACATTGTCACCTCTGCCATATTCTATTTGTAGAAAGTAAGTTACCAAATCTAGCTCCCATTAAAGGGGAGGGGAATTAAGCTCTACCTCTCGAATGGAAGACTAACAAGTAATTTATGAACGTATTTTGAAACCAGTACATATGGTTTTGTAATTTAGTAGAGAGGTTTGGGTTAGAGATACAACACGGGGGCTTTTGTACGTGGATGGCATTTGAAACCGTGAGAGTAGATTAGAAACTACTTGCCAAGAGTGATTAAATTGAGATGTGGCCCAGGACTGATCTCTTAGGAAATCTGGACCTGGTGTGGATGAGTATAGGAGAAGAAGGGAATTAAGTCTGCAAAGACAAGGGAAGAGACTTTTGAGAGGCAGGGAGCGGTCTACTGGGTGGAACGCTACTGAGATGTCTACTTGACTTCGCTTTTTTTTTAAGTTTATTTTTTTGTGTTAATTTTTAATATTTTATTTATTTTTGAGAGTGAAAATGTGTGCAGGAGCTGGGGAGGGACACCGAGAGAGAGGGGAACAGAAGAGCTGAAGTGGGCCCTGTGCTGACAGCAGCGAGCCCAATGTGGGGCTCAAACTCACAAACTGTGAGATCATGACCTGAGCTGATGTCGGATGCTCAACCAACTGAGCCACCCATGTGCCCCTAAAGTTTATTTATTTTTGAGGGAGGGAGAGGGAGAGGGAGGGGGAGAGGGAGAGGGAGAGGGAGAGGGAGAGGGAGAGGGAGAGGGAGAGGAAGAAGGAGAGAGAGAGAGAGAGAGAGAGAGGGAGAGGGAGAGGGAGAGGGAGAGAACGAACATGCATGCGTATGAGTGTAGGGGAGGGAAAGAGAGAATCCCAAGCAGGCTCTGCGCTCTCAGTGTGGAGCCCGATGCTGGGCTCAAACTCCCCAATGGTGAGATCATGACCTGAGCTGAATTCGAGTTGGATATTTTACCAACTGAGCCACCCAGACACCCCTATTTGACTTTACTTTTAAGAATTTGTTCTTTGAATGAATGGATGGATGGATGAGTAAATAAATGAGTCATGCATATGTACACAATTTTAACTCTATATATGTTTGTTACAGAAATGTTTTACGTTTTATAAACTTAAAAAAAGGAAATGACATTAAGAATGTACAACAGGGTGATAGTGGGAAATATATTATTGAATGTCCAGTCAATAAAATACCTATGGAGTTTAAAAGTGACATTATAAAGGAGTATGTAGTATAATGGAAACATGCTCATAATGTCTTTTCAGTAAAAGCAATAAAATACTGTTTTTTTTTCATTCCATTTCATAAAAAATAAAACAGACACAAATGTCTATGAGGGTGGACACAAACATGTTAACAGTGATTGCCTCTGGGTGGAGGGAAATGGGTTTACATTTTCTTCCTTTTGCTTATCTAAATGTTCCTTAATAAATGTGGATTGCTTTTGTAGTAAAATGTTTTCAAATATCCTCCCAAGGCAAAGCAAACTAATGAAACTAGTCCTTATACTAACGATACTTAAAACTCGATTGAGGAAAGTTGTGGCACCAAACTCTGCTCTGAACTTGGAAGCCAAGGCAAGGTGATTGAGTGGATGAAATAGCTCCATTGTCTAGGACAGAAAGGACTCTGAATGCTCGGGACAGCCTGCCTCATTCCTGGTCTCCAGAGTGAGAGGGTGTGATATACATTGTCCTCGAGAGAAATTTCACGTAAACTACAGACGTGTTCTTAAATTTTAGTGAAAGCAGAGGGCATGCTTTTAATGTAGGTTCTGTGAAGGCAGCTGTGCAGGCAGAGTGTGGATTTCTATATGTGGCTTAGGTATACAGGCTTTCTAGTGATTTGGTATAACAACGTGGTGAAGTTTGTAGTCTCTTGAAAATATGGTAGTTAACATTCCCTGTTAACTGGAAAGACCAGACTCCCCCCCCCCCCCCCCGCCCCCATCTCTGTGTGACTGAGCACCCCTTGGCTCAGTAAGCCTAGTTGGGGTCAAGGAATCTGTGTTCTGGTGAAATTTTCTAGGGTAGTCTGATGTTTAGCTACATCTGAGAATGTCTGCAGTTTCTTCTTCTTCGTCTCCTCTCCTCCTCCTCCTCCTCCTCCTCCTCCTCCTTCTTCTTCTTCTGGATGAGGATGGCAGTCACTTTTTACTGAGCATTTCTCTGAGCCCCTTGCTACATACTTTGATCATATTATCATTTATTCTTACCACAGTCCTTTGAGCGTTGCATTTTTCTGCGCCTTTTACACAAGAGGAAAATCAGAGAGATTGAACGTGTTGTTTAAGGGATAAAGCTACCAAAAAGCAGTTCAGTCGAGTGGTTGGGAGTGCGAGCTCTGCCTTGTAGGGTTGTTGGGATTTGTATTGCACACCGGTTATCTGGCCTGTGTCTGCCGTACAGCAAGCATTTAATAAATGTTTTATTATGAAAAGATATTATTTGTGGGGTAAGGCTCTGGCAGCATCCTCAGTATACTGTCTCCCTAGTCTAATCATCTGGCTTTTAGTGTTACCATGGACACGGGGCTGTTACATTGCAGTCTTGCCAATGTCCCTTTTACAAAGGTAGAATATATAACTCCCATCTTCTACACCGGAAATATTCCTGAATTTCTTCCCTCAGACTTATCTCAGTGGTGCCGGATTGAGTTACGATTGAGTAAAACTGCAAGGAAGAGAAAACCTACTATTCTTTGTTGTAAGAAATAATTCCTTTTTCTTCAGGAACCTTCGGTCTGTAGACAGGCAATGCAGGGCTGGTTACCTGTTCAGGGAAATTGGCTGCTCCAGCCTTCCTGGAGAGAGGTGGAAGCCAAGGGTAAAATGTTTATGCCAGCTGAATGTGTTAAGTTTTGTCAGGGGGTTTGTAGCTCACCTGGAAGTTCCACCCAACACTCTTTGCTCACGATTGGCCCAAACTGGGCCATATGGTTATCATTAGTTGTAAGGGGAAGTGATTGTTATAATTGACCATGTTGTTTCAAGGAAAAAAAAAATGAGATTAGATTTGTAAGCCAAGAGAGGAGAGGGGTGATTGAGTAGATAGCCAGCAGTATCTACCACAAGGAATTTGAGCAGGTGTTTCCCTCGTGACTAAGAGGTCTAGAGGCATGGCCATTGTGAAAGCAGTTTTGATTCTAGAATTCAGAATATCTGCATTTATATCTTAAAGAAAGATATGTTGAAAATACAAGTTTTGAAAGATGAAATTAGAAACAGTTGAAATCCCTCCATTTTCTTCTTGGAGAATGTATGAGTTGAGGCATACTCAACATCTCTTCTTTGGAAAATCAAGTTGAAATGGGAATGAAAAATGTTTATTGCACAAGCTTTTTTATCCCCCAGGTTTTTTATTTTTTATTTTTTTTTTTGGTGGTGAAATATGCATAACATAAAACGTACTATTGTAACCATTAAAAAAAAATTTTTTTTTAACGTTTATTTATCCTTGAGACAGAGAGAGACAGAGCATGAACGGGGGAGGGTCAGAGAGAGAGGGAGACACAGAATCTGAAACAGGCTCCAGGCTCTGAGCGGTCAGCACAGAGCCCGATGTGGGGCTCGAACTCATGGACTGTGAGATCATGACCCGAGCCAAAGTCAGATGCTCAACCGACTGAGCCACCCAGGTGCCCCGCATTGTAACCATTTTTAAGTGAACAGTTCAGTGATACTGAGTGTATTTACCACCATCCGTATCCATAATTCTTTTCTTCTTGCAGAATGGAAACTCTGTACCGATTAAACAACTCCCAATTCCCCTCTCCAGAGGTGGTTAGCCTCTGGCAACCACCATTTTATTTTGTCTCTATAAATTTGGCTACTGTAGGTAAATGGAATTATAACACTTAATCATATTTCACTTTTTGTGACTGGCTTATTTCACTTAGCAAAATGTTCTTAAGTTGCATCTACTTTTTTTTTCCTTTTTAAAGACTGAATAATATTTCTGTGTGTGTGTGTGTGTGTGTGTGTGTGCGCGCACGTGTGTGCCTGCACACGGGTGTACATCACATTTTGTTTATCCACTCATCCATCAGTGGACACTTGGGTTGCTTACAGTTTTTAGCTATTGTGAATAATGCTTCTATGAGTATGGGTGTGCAGATATTTCTTCAAGATCCTGCTTTCAATTCTTTTGAATATATTATTGCGTATGCTTTTAGTTATAGTCAGTCAGGTTTGCTAGCTTGTACTTATCTTGAGGGAAGTGCTTAAGCTTTGAAGAAAGATTATCCAAATCTTTTTGTTTGATTCATTCTCTTGCTAACTTCAAGAAAAAATTTTCACCATGAATTAGATTTTCTGTAGTTCTAGGATCATGGAAAGGAGGGAGTCATTGTAGTGTTCTCAGCAGACACTGGCCATTGGGTTGTTGTACTGGTTTTAGAGTGTCATTAGGAAGGAAACATAGAAGAAAACAGAGAACATTATCCTTCCCTTGCAAAGCTGTGTTGACTTGCACATGCATTACTCTCTGAGATTCTGGTCTCCTAATTAAGAAATGATTTAACAGTGAGAGGAGTCTAGTGAAGGAAACTTAGAGTGAATGCATTTGGTGTTTTCATAAAACTGACTGAAATGATTAGGGCTCTTGAGTCGAAAATGATGAAAATGGACAGGAGATGTAATTACTGGTTATAAAGCCATTTATTTCACTAGAAACATGAACTTGTTCTTCTAATCTTCAACTGAATTAATGACATTAATCTCCAACTAAATTAAATTAATCTAGACTTTTTGATGCTTAAGAGAGACACATTGTAGACAAAGAAAAGGAAGCACTGTTTTACACAGAAGGTGATCCCCAACTTTGCTATACTCAGAGCTGGTATAATCTGAAATTACAAATTTCCAAAAAAGGCAAGTAAACATTAGACCCACAGTAGAGTGTTAAATAAAGATAGTGCTGATTTGAGGCAGGATTTTAATTTTCAACAGCAATTTAGAGGATAAGTAATCATAAAGGATAACATTAGTATGTTGGGGAGGTGGCTTGAATATCAGGTTTCTTGCATTTTTTTGATTCATATTGTGGATTTTATCTCTCTTGTCCAACTCTACCTGAGTAAGCTTTTCAATAAAACAAGTATTAATGGTTCATGTGAATTTTTTACATAGTTACTAGTTATATAAATTGAAAATGAGAGAGTATGCATTTTCCAATATGAGGCTAAGTCTTTAAATTATTTTACTCGTCAACTTTCAGTTTGTACGCTTTTAAGCAAAGGGTGCCATGCTTCATGGGTTGCCCCTGAGTTTTTAAGGGGAAACATAGTGTTCCTTTCTGGCATGTTCTTCCTGCTTATTATAAATATTTTTCTTGGATAAAGGATTGCATTTTAATGCACTTGCACTTTTGAAAATGTAATTACTAAAATGACTTTTCCTCTTTTTTGTGAATTATGTCACATTTGGTTTTAACTTCTCATGGCTCAATATTAAAGACTCCAAAATGGAGAAAAAGAATCAAAAAAGAATACCCTATTTTCTATTTTAAAATTATATTCATAGTGGATTATATTTCATTAAAGTCTATGAACAAAGGACAGTTAACTCTCCATTTTTTTCTCCAGATATATATATATATACGCGTATATATACACATATACGTGTGTGTGTATATATATATATATATATATATATATGTAAGGGTGTGTGTGTATATATATATGTGTGTGTGTATATATATACATACACACACACACATATATATATGTGTGTATATATATATGTGTGTGTATATATATATATATATATATATACACACACACACACACACACACAGATATATACACATATACACACACACACCCTTGAGAAAGTCTAGGTGGCTTGGTGTGATCTGTCAGTGACATTTTGGTTTACATTAATCTTCTAGTTTTGTCTTCCCATCTTAATAACTGATCAGCACCCCGGTAATTTTAGCTTGAAATACTTGGATTTATTGCAAAAGGTGTATTTTAAATGATGCAACTCCCTTTTCAACAGTGTTTCCAGACTGGATAGACTAGATGGGAAGAGGTGTAGTTCTATAGGCACATTTTTTTACATGTACTTAATCATCTCTTCAGACTGCAGTGGGAAACTCACTGGAAAGGCAGATGGAAAAGCAAATTGACCTGGAGAGTTTCATTTTTAGAAACGTGTGACCTTAATTGCACCTAGTGTAGGAGCTTGGGGTTTGGTCTCTAAGGGAGCTCTTCTTGTGTGTTGAGTGTTGGCACCTCAAATCTCTTTCCCCCCTCCCTGCCTCCCAGATCCTTCCTGTCTACATACAATTACAGATGGGTCATGTCTCCTTTTTCTCTCCATCCCCCTCCAAGGCAGGCAGACAGGCAGACAGGCAGACAGACAGACAGACAGACCTTCTCTCAGCCCAGTTTATTTTTATAGTTGCCATGTTCTGTTCCCTTCCTACTTGTTTACATTAAAGTGGAGAACAGCACACCTTTGCAGAAGACATGTTTTAAAGAAAAAAATGGCACAAAAGTATTATTTATTATAGAAATTTGAAAATATAGCTCATAAAAATAGCCTGTAAGAATCTCTCAGTATCTTAGAAATAAACTGTGCTAATATTTTACCTCTTGTCTTTCTAGTCATGTATGCATACAATATATAAACTAAACACTGTATACTCTTTAATGATCTACTTTTTTATTCCTTAATATATTGTGAAAATCCTTCCGTATCTTTACATCTCCTTTCTTAATATAATTTTTTAAGATTTTATTTTTAATCTCTACCCCCAACATGGGGCTCAAATTCACAGTCTCAAGATCAAGAGTCACATGCTCCACCAATTGAAGCCAGCCAGGGGCCCCCTTAATATCATTTCTAATGGTGGTATTTATACCTGAAAATGTACTTTTGAATAATCCCTATGGATGGATATTTAGATTGTTTAGAGGCTTTTTTTTTTCAATTATGACGAGTACTTTGAAGAACATCATTTTATTTTTATTTAAAAAAATTTATTTTAACGTTTATTTATTTTTGAGATAGAGCGCAAGCAGAGGAGGGGCAGAGTGAGAGGGAGATACAGAATCTGAAGCAGGCTCCAGGCTTCTTGCTGTCAGCACACAGCCCAACGTGGGGCTCCAACTCACAAACTGTGAAATCATGACCTGAGCTGAAGTCGGATGCTTAACCAACTTAGCCCCCCCAGTCTTCCCTCCTTTTATTAAAAAAAAATTTATTTCAGTAATCTCTACACCCGACATAGGCTCGAACTTAAGACCCCAAGATCAAGAGTCGCATTTTTCTCCGACTGAGCCAGCCAGAAGCCCCTGAAAAATACCCTTTTAAATATGTCTAAATGTGTGGGAGTCCTTAAGATAAATTTCCAGAGTTTGTGGGTCAACGGTTACATAATTTTAAAATATGTTGGTACAGGTGTTGCTTCAGGAAACTTGTAAT
This sequence comes from Leopardus geoffroyi, assembly GCF_018350155.1. Classification (NCBI taxonomy): domain Eukaryota; kingdom Metazoa; phylum Chordata; class Mammalia; order Carnivora; family Felidae; genus Leopardus; species Leopardus geoffroyi. The sequence continues at coordinate 130,320,613 of NC_059332.1, forward strand.
AAGATATGTGTCTGCCAGCCCAAAGCCCGCTTCCCTGCTTCCTCACTATATTGGATGCCAGCTGGTTCCTGGTGGTCAAATTCACTATATTTCTTCAGGCATCCTTTCCCTAGCTCCTTTGGTGCTTTAACACAGTTAAGTGTGCATTTTCTTCTGAAAAGTGGCGCTCCTGGGATAGTCACCTACAGGGGACTTCTCCTCACTGCTCTGGTCTTGCATTGTCACAGGCTTGCTTAACGTCTTCACCTGAATATCCTGCTAACCCCTGATTCGTTAGGTGCAGAGAACGTCCTTTCTTCCCTAAGCAGTTTCTCTTCCTATGCTTCTATTTTTCTGTTTCTTCTTTTTTTAAATGGAGAGGCACTTCCACCCTCCATGTTGCCTCAAAGCTTGGGACTTATTTTGGCTTCTCTTCTCCTTCATTGCCCTTCAGTAATTCAGTAGTCAAGTCATGATAACCTTGCCTGTATGATTCAGTACCTCTTTCATCCATCCCTTCCCTTCTAATTTCATTGCTGCTTCGCTGCTTCTGGCTTTCAGATGTCCAGCATGGGCGATTGTAGTAAGCCTCACTTTGGCTTCCTTTCTTCTAGCCTCCCTCGCTATGAATCCATTTTTCATATTAAACTCACTATAGCGCATTTCTGATCATGTTACTCTTTTGCTCAGAAAAAGTCAGTGGCCCACATTGTTTAAACTCTTAGCTTGGTATTAAAAATCCTCCACAATCTAGCTGCAGCCCATTTGAGAAATTCAATGAATGGCATTGCAGCTCTGATCAAACATTGGTCTGCCAGAGACGCTACTCAGAGTTTTGTGTGTATGTCCTGTTCTTTATGCCTTGAGGACTTTGTGTGCTCTCTATTTCACAGATGTCCCAACAGTGTTTACATGCTTCAAAGATATCCATTCAAATGCAGCTTATTCCTTGCACACTCACCCCCATCAAAAAGAAACATTTTTCCTCTGCATTTATGAATGTATCTGTCCCTAACGTATTAGTTATAACTGTTTACCTGTTAACTTATGTACTTGTCTTATCCTCTCCCCATCACCACCCTTCGACGATAGCTCCATGAAAGTACCCCTGAATCTCTTTGGGGACCGACATAGTAGATGCTTCCTCAAATACTATCTGGTGGTTGTAAATGTCGCTGTTCCTTTGTTTTCCACAAAATAGATAAACAACTAATTTTCATTAAAAGGAAAGGTAGTAGGAAGATTTTAAGTGATGACAAATCAGCAGCTTAAGCTAATTTGTGCACAGTTGGTAATCTTTGCTTTACTTTTGCTCAGTAGCGTTAACTCCCAGGGCTTAAAAGTAGGTTATGAGGGATATCGATTGTCCTGCTGTGAGGGTTGTAATGAAGGCAAGCTTCTCAACCCTGCCATGCACATTGGCATTCATTAAACAATCATTATTAGCCAGCAGGCTCAAAAACAGTTCATACAGCCAGTGTCGTAAGCTTGGTAAACTCTAGTTCTCTGTCCTTCGGAAGGACGTGAAGGTTTTGGTTGAATTGAATGCAGCAGTATTCCAGGGCTGTGCCGTGCGGTGTGATGGCTGCTGTGCACTTGAACTGTGACCAGTCCGAGTGTAGATGTGCTATAAATGTAAAATACACACCAGATTTCACAAAATGTAGTAAGAAAAAGAGAGTGTAAAGTATCAGTAGTTTAAAAAATGTTGAGTATAGGGGCGCCTGGGTGGCTCAGTCGGTTAAGCGACCAACTTTGGCTCAGGTCATGATCTCACGGTCCGTGAGTTTGAGCCCCGCGTCAGGCTCTGTGCTGACAGCTCAGAGCCTGGAGCCTGCTTCGGATTCTGTGTCTCCCTCTCTCTCTGACCCTCCCCCGTTCATGCTCTGTCTCTCTCTGTCTCAAAAATAAATAAACATTAAAAAAAAATATTGAGTATATGTCAAAATGATAATATTTTGCTTGTATATAGGGTAAAGAACACATATTACTAAATTAATTTTCCCTCCTTTTTTTAAGGCTACTAGAAAATTAAAAATTAAAAATTTTTGTATTGTATAGCTTGCATTGGCCTTTAAAAGATTTTTTTTTTTTTTAGTTTTTATTTATTTTTGAGAGAGAGAGAGAGAGACAGACAGAATGCAAGTGGGGGAGTAACAGGGACTGGAGACACAGAATCTGAAGCAGGCTCCAGGCTCCGAGCTGTCAGCACACAGCCCGATGCGGGGCTCGAACTCGTGATCAGTGAATTCATGACCTGAGTTGGAGTCGGGTGCTCAACGGACTGAGCTACCCACCCCTATAGCTTGCATTGTTCTAAAGAGCAGTGCTGATTTAGAGAGAGGATTTAGTTAGACTTACAGTCAGCATTAGGCAAGTAGGATCATCGCATCCAATGATTGAACACAGGGCCCTGAGGGATTGAGCTTCCTAGACATACTAGATTTTTATTTATTTTTAAAAAGTTTTTATTTACTTTGAGACACGGAGGGAGAGAGGGAGAGAGAGAGAGAGAGAGAGCGCGCGCATGAGTGGGGGAGGTGCAGAGAGAGACGGGGAGAGAGAGAGAGAATCCCAAGCAGGCTCTGCATTGCCAGTGTGGAGCTGATGCGGGGCTCGAACCCACGAACTGGGAGATCATGACTTGAGCTGAAATCAAGAGTTGGACACTTAACTGACTGAGCCACCCAGGTGACCCCTACATTTTAATTTTTAATCAGTAGTGGGACAGGTCTGTAAAATATTTTGGCCAGTCCACATTTATTGAATAACACAAAACTCACCGGTTGGAGAGAGTGTTTCTAACCTATTAATTACGCCAATTATCGAGCACAGTAAAAGCACATTTCTCACGTTCATTAAATTAATTAGCAAAGTCTCTGGTGTTAATGGTGATGAAGATAACATAGCTTTGTAGTGGCCACCTCCAGGGTTTAGCCTTTCTAATTAAATTACAGCTTACCTTGTCTGGAGTTCTTATCCTAGGCTGGGATAGCACGAAGCCCCCCAGAGGTTTACATGCTGGAATATGCATGCTCACCCGTGGCCAGCTTTTCCTGTGGTTAAGCCTCTCCTTTACCATCTTTCCTTTCTGGACTTCCCTCCTCAACTTTACAGAAGAAAGACATACCACTCATCCTCTCCAAATCTTACTGGGCTTCATTACTGCATTACTATGCCAAACGAGAGTACAGTATTAGAATGCAAAGTAAAGGGCACTCCTTTAAGAATTATTAAAATGGTCAGTGCCTTACTGCTTCCAGAAGCAAGGTTTTGTGCCTGCCTGCCATCTATCCATCCATCCATCCATCCATCCATCCATCCATCCATCTATCCATCCATCATTCCAGAATGAGAATTTTGATGTGAGCTGTTGCCCGTTTGCCCTGGAGACACATGTGAACATGGTGTTTAAATAGAAAACTAAAGTCAAACTTCCTTTGTCAGAAAGTCAGTCTGATTAGTTTGACAATGAGGTCTAGTTTTACCAATTAGGTAGTAGAGACATTTTCTAATAATTGCACGAGCTAAATTTGTGGCTCCTTAACAATGTGCTGGATATGATATCTTTTTAACTATTTAGATTTACCGTACATATTAATTGTCAACCTAAAAAATGTACATGGGAATTCTTTTAGGGGTTCATGAATAAAAATGTTTGAACACTCTGACTTTAACACAGGCACAGGATCATACTTGCTATGTTGAAATCTTTTAAAGTATATTGTAGACATCATACAGGAAGTTTTAAGTAGAGAAAGAAAAGGTGCGGAAAGGCACGCCAGAAGAGAAGTGGTAAAAAGAGAGACTCAAATCATGTTGCGATTGCTTGAGGATGACCACACCCTTGCAACCAGGTGGGCTTTGTGGCTGAGAATTCCAAAATGGTGATCTCAGCCAAGACAGGTCCAGGGAGGAGTGTTGGAAAAGAATATGCAGGGAGGCAAGAGGGAGGGAAGTTTGGATGTTTAAGAAAACAAGATGGGTGGAAGGAGGTGGTTAATGAAAATTAAGAGGAGAGGAAGAGGGGAAGAGTCTCAGCCCCCAGGATTCTCCAAATGAAGGACTCTAGTCAAGAAGGCTGGTAGTTCTGGGCATTTTGGGAATGTTCATTCTGGACTCTAAGGTTGTCTAGACTTCTGCAAGTCTAATCTTGATGAGCTGAAGAGAGTTTTTCTCTGGTTCTGGAATTCCTTGAGGTCACATCGCTCTTTGGGGGTACCTGGGGACTCTTCTGGCATGACCGAATTAAAAGGCAACTCTCAAGCTTCCATGAATTGTTGTCTGGTCTTCATCTCCCTCAAGGTGCTTATATAGACGCTGAAACACACAGAACTAAATGGAAGGAGTTCCAGAGAGGGAAGCCAGACAGTACTGCCACAGCTTTTAATTCATTGGGGTTGTTGGCTTCAGAATGCCTACAATGCTCATTCACTGATTATTTATTGCTCACTGCTTTTCAGTATATATTTTTGTCTGACTGTAGTGACCCAAAGTTCTAATTATAGAAGACACATGGTCTCCAGTTAAAGTTTTTCTGCCTCAGTTCTATAGAAAATAATAGCATTCCTACAGAGAAGTGTGAGGTCATATTTGGGTGCTGCAAGCATTTTTTTCTTTTTCTTTCTTTCTTTTTTTTTTTTTTTTTTTTTTTTTTGGATTTTTCCCCACGATTTTTTGTTTGAGAAATACTATTTATTGGATATTTTTGTTTTATTATATGGATTTATTAGGAATCTAAAAATGAATCTACCAGACTCTCTTAGATTCCTCATACTGTGGGGGAAATGAGTAATTAAAGTCAGAAAATCACTATGTGAATATTTAGCAGTCTTGAAAGGACATGGTTTTGCTCCTATTTTAGAGAGTAGAACTTGTCATGACCAAGTTTGAAGTCAGATCACTGGAATGTTTTTTCCATTCAAGAATTTTTTCCCCCATTCTCATGAACACTCATTTGCATGGATTTTCCTATATCTTGAGATATATGTTTATGAAGATTTCTGTAGACTGTAGAACCTAATAGATCTTTAACTGGAATAAAGTGAGGGATTGAATTTCACGGATACTTTGTTTTAAAAAATCTAGCTTTTTAATCACTAAAATTACTAAAAGAATTAGTTTTCTATTGACTTTTCATGACAGTGACTCATCATCATTATGACTCACTCAGCTCTTCCTAAATAACCTCTCCTTGTACTATGACATTTCAAGTGATTTTAATAAAACTCCTTCACTGCCGGGATGAAAGTCCAAAGTGAAGCGTTTGTATTTGAAGCTTACAATTTCTGCCCCCATAAATTGAGTGCTTATTTTTTGCATTTGCAACACATATATCTAAGATGTGAAGAGTTTTGCCAAAAGGTATTTCCAGAGAGAGTTTCAAACCATTCTGGATGCCTGTAAATCTTACACAGTCTTTGGGTTGACTTGAGCAGCTCTAGAAAGTGAAAGTAGGAAGACATTTCCTCCTGTATTTAACAAACTTGAATTCATCAAGTAGAAAGTAGGTAAGAGGTAAATAATCTAAAAGTAGAAGATGCTCAGGAATTATTGGTTATATCTAATTTTGAAAATACAATCTTTGGAGAATAGATTAATCGTTTTGCAGTAGTTTGGGGATGAAACGCAAAAGTGCTATCTCTGTACTCCAGTGACTTTGGAGTAGCATGCTGTTGAACTTGGGCTACTTCAGAAAGTCTTCAGGATATCTCTGAGTTTGTGGGTTTTGCTTGGTAGTTTTTGCATTTTCAAAATGCAGTCTTCTGATCAGCCTCATTAGTCATTAGAGAAATGCAAACCAAATCATGGCATACCACTTCACACCTACTAGGATGGCTCTAATTAAAAAAAAGGAAAATAAATGTTAGTGAGGATGTAGAGAAGATGAAATCTCTGTGCATTGCTGATAGGAGTGTAAAATGGTGCAGCTGCTATGGAAAACAGTTCCCGTAGAAGACAGTTTCTCAAAAATCTAAACGTAGAGTCACCAAATAGAATCACCACATGACCCAGCAATTCCAATCCTAGGCATGGACCCAAGGGAACGGAACGCAGGGACTTGGACAGATACTTGCACGCCACTTTTCATCGTGGCTTTACTCATGATAGCCAAAAGGTAGAAACAACCCAGTTGTCTATGAACAGATGAATGGATGTGGCATAGATGTATGGCATATGTGTGGCATATACATACAAGGGGATATTATTCAGCCATAAAAAGAGATGAGATTCTGACACATGCTACAACATGGATGATCCTTGAAAACATTATGCTACGTAAAATAAGCCAGACACAAAAGGACAGATACTGTATGATTCTGCTTATATGAAATATCTGCAAGAGGCAAATGCATTCAGAGAGAAAGAAGATTAGGGGTTACCAGGGAGGAGGGGGAATGGGAAGATTATTGAACTTTATTTATTTATTTATTAATAAATTTTATTTTATTTTATTTTATTTTATTTTATTTTATTTTATTTTATTTATTATAAAGTAGGCTCCACATGCAATGTGGGGCTTGAACCCATGACCCCAAGATCAAGTGTCACATGTTCTACTAACTCAGCCAGCCAGGTGCCCCTGTGAATGGGAGAATTATTGCTTAATGGTTATAAAGTTTCTATTTGGGCAGATGAAAAAGTTTTGGACGTAGTGGTGATGGTCACACAACACTGTAAATGTAATTAATGTCACTGGATTGTATACTTTAATATGGTTAAAGTGGCAAGCTTTATTTTGTATGTATTTCACCACAACTTAAAAAATTTACTAATGTAACACACCAAAAACCTTTGAATTATAGACTTTACATGGATGAATTGCACAGTATGTGAATTATATCTGAATAAAGATGTTAAAAAAGTTTTGCAAGCAGGATAAAGGGGCATGAATTCTGAGTTGATCTCTGGTACCACCTCAGTGTGTGTTGACATGGCTAAGCTTGTAGCATGTCTAGTTTCAGGATGGGGTTTGATCAGGTGCTCTTTTTATGTACTTTCCTGCTCTTAAATGCTGTGATTCTGTGATAGTAAGATGGGTAGTTTGGGTGGGTTAGGTTGGTTTCTCTGCTGAAACAAACATTTTCCTCCAATGCTAAAAATGACAGAAATCCTAAATACAGTGCGGGTGGGGCTGTGGACTTTCGGGAATCAAAGGCTTCCAGAATTGCCATGGGTTTGGGAGCAGAGTGAATGGGTCATGCTAGCAGAGCATGTGTTTGCTTAAAGAGGTTGCTTTTCAAAGAATCTATATTTCCTTTTTTTCCTTAAGTTTATTTATCTAGAGGGGAGGGGAGAGGGTCAGAGAGAAAGGAGAGAGAGAATCCCAAACAGGCTCTGTGCTGTCAGTGTGGAGCCCAAAGTGGGGCTTGATCTCATGAACCGTGAGATCATGACCTGAGCTGAAATCAAGAGTCAGATGCTTAACCAACTGAGCCAGTCAGGTGCCCCAAGAATCTATATTTTCTTAAAAAAACATTTTTGAGCATGTATTTCTAACTCTGTACTCATCTTTTTATGGGTATAAACAGTTTTCAGGACTGAAAACTTTCTAATGTTTGGATTATTTTAGAATTACTCCTTTAACATTGTATGTGAAAACCCTCTGTGTTTTCTCATAGATATGCAATTATGTTTAATTAAATATGCTCTTTTTTGCTAGGGATTTAATCTGAGCCTTTTCTTATTCTGTCTAGAATGCCCTTCTTCTTCTTCTTCTTCTTCTTCTTCTTCTTCTTCTTCTTCTTCTTCTTTTTCTTCTTCAATGTTTATTTACTTTTGAGAAAGAGGCATGAGCAGAGTGGAGGAGGGGCAGAGAGAGGGAGACACAGAATCTGAAGCAGGCTCCAAGCTCTGAGCTGTCAGCACAGAGCACGACATGGGGCTTGAACTCACAGACTGAGAGATCACGACCTGAACCAAAGTTGGACGCTCAACCAACTGAGCCACCCAGGTGCCCCAAGAATGCCCTTCATCTTTGCATGAACCAGACTTCATCTGTCCTCCAAGATATATTTTAAATGTCTTTTTCCCCGCCATGAAACTCTGACTTCTGCATACTTGAAGTTCATTGACTGAACACAGACTCAGGAGTTTGTGGGACCTCGTTCCGTTTGTGACTGTCACTTACAAAGTGGGTGGTGCTGGGCAATTCATTGAACTTTTGTCCCTGGATCACAGGCTTCTTATGTGAAACGTGGGGTTGTTTTCCCGTTATTCTCACTTCACCCATCCCCACATCTCCTAAAGAGGCCATCGACTTGTTTTTTGCTTTTTATAGAGTGAAGCGAAAGTCTGTTTCAAATGCAGTTTTTAAAAAGCTTTAATAACTTCAAAGTGTAAATGTGATAAATTTACAAAGATAACATGTGAAATGTTAATTATCTAAACTTCTCAATATACTTAGGTAATTCTGACAGTTTTGAAAAGCACATGTTAAGGGTTTTTTTCAGGCCCTCTGAGGGCGTCAGATTTTGAAACAAATTTGGAGTCGACACAGTCTGATTGAGAGCAGTCTGTCTTCTCTTGTCTCTGTGTGTTTACACAGTTGTAATCTTTGTCAGATTATTCATAATATTTACATATTTCCATGTGCTGTTGTCATGCATATTGTTTCAATAAGTGAATTGATCGTGTCCAGAGGCCGATAAAGTGGGTGTGAGACAACGACAGAGCTCACTGAGCCTTGGTAGTGGGTTTCTTTGGGCTTCATTAAATAAATGCACTACCCAGAAAAAGTAGAAGTGGGAGTGTGGTCTGAAATGCTTTCATTGCTTTCGAAATAATCTCTTCTGCTAATGAGAAACTGGCTTTCTAGGGCGAGTTGCATTTCATGAGAGGCTTTAATAAAGCCAATCCAAGTTTTAAATCATCCAGGAAGACATTTCTCTTTTGGCTTAAAGTCTAGGGACTTCTTTTCTCAATAGCTGCATTTTATGGAACTCACGTTATTGCCAGCCAATTGGACACTCTTCAGTTGCTTTGAAAGATGTACCGGGGATAATGCTTTCTCTCTAATAGTAGTCGAATTTTAATGGTGGTATACATGTGTGTTTCCATAAGGGAAACAAGTCCTAATTTTTCCGCCACCTTTCCAGTTTAGGATTTAAATTGAGATTTGTTGCTATATTCTGCTGAAAGAAGTTTTGATACGCATTTGAGCTGGTGAAGTGAAAAAAATATTGCAAGCCAGTTTCCTGGAAGATTTATCAGGCAGTTTTGTTGATGTTTCTTGCTTCACTTCTCTTACCCATCACAGAAATAAAATTCCAGGCTAGGCAGCAGCAAAGGCCCTTGGATCTGTGTGAGCATGTCAAAAGCATTTTAAGAAGAGCAAAATATTTTAGAGGAAGAATTTGGAAAATCAGCCTTAAGGGATTTAACACATTTTTCTTCTCCTAATTCAGTCCCGTGTTTGTCCCTGTAAGGGAAGAAAGGTCATTAATGGATAAGATTTGCTAAGCTCCAAAAGACTTTCAGAAACTAAAGGTTTTCTTGAATACAAATCTAAAGAAAATGCTTGTTTGGAAACTGGAATGAATGTATTTAGAGTGTAAATTATACTAACTTATTTATATAAAATAGTCCTGTTCTATGTAAGATTGTGTTGTCCATTTGCATGTTTTTATTTTGGAGAAATTTAATGACGGATTGGCTTGATAATGGACAGCTGAACAACTTCGAGACTTTGGAAGTTTTGTATACATTTCTAGGAGGGCCAAAATGATCGATCAGAAATGCATGGCTGAGATCTTCAGTTGTCTTGCTACCACTTTGCTAGCATATTTTCAACTCCCAGAGCAGGACCTGGGCTGGGATTGTCACCTTAATTGTTGTGGTGCAGAGGGCAGTTCTCTAGTAAGTGTTCCAAATTTGTTACATTTTAATCTCATAATTTAAAAGCTACAGTCTAATTCTAGTTCTTTTACTGAATTCCTCTCTAGTAGAAAATAAGGGGTGTGTGTGTGTGTGTACGTGTGTGTGTGTGTGTGTGATTGAAAAAGGGGGAAATGTGAACTAAAAGCCTTATTAATATATGAACTTCTTCCTTCCCTTTTTTAACTGTATCAGGAAAATGAATACAGATGAGTGTTTATATAAATTTGGGAGTATTTTTGAAATGTTTGGATGCTGGATAATTTTTCTTTACAACCTCATACTTTATTTCATATTGGTTACTTAGACTCATATTCAAACTTTGATTTGACCAAAAGATCAAATATATTATAGAAACATTAACTTATTTTTATAAACATCTCCATATGGCAGGAGTCTATTTTTAGAATTTGATTTCATTTTTTATGTGATAAAGTTGAAAAATCTTACTTATCATTTGGTAAGGTGTGGACACTCATTTCTTTGTCCAGTGTATATCTGTAGAGGAACCTGTGAAGTATTAAATATTTTAATATGGTTTTGAAAATAAGAAGGTTAAGTGCTCAGGAAAGAGGATAAGGGAAAACGGTATTTATTAATATTAATCCCTTAGAATTTTCCCCATTTTTATGGCAAAAGTATTTGAAGTTGTAAAATGTAATGAAATTAGGAGAATTTAATATTTGTGACTTTTATATGTATTTTTGTTAAGAGCCTGGTGGAATCATTTGTATGTTAAAATTCACAAAAATAAATCCAAAGGTTAATGGGATAAATAGTTAGATTTTCTCAGTGCTCTGAACACTGATATTTAACATTATATTCCTCTTGACGGGGCTAGTATAGTGCTCACTGCAGGTTGATGTATGTGGCTACCTTATATTCTGCGTATAATCTCAGTTCTGTCCCTCTTGGGCGTGATTGCAAGGTGGGGGCATTCAGAGTGTGTAAGCAAGTCCTCTTGGTTAATAAATGGCTTATATGTGGCATTGATCGATGGTAGAAAGCCTGAAATCAGGTCTGATGCTGACTGCATTGTCCTTTCTGGAAGGAAGGCCACCTCGCAGTGCAATTAACATCAAGAAGGTTCTGAGACAACAGTTTTGTTTTTCATCCAGTTGCTCCCTTTGTGTCTCAGAGTCAGTCTCCAATTACCTTTATGGATGTGTAAAAATGCAGTCGTTCCTGGAGCTGCTGCTACGGTATTTATTTCAGGAATGACCTTTTAATTGCAAACTCTCCTTCCAGAAGAGGGTAAGGACCAGAGATATCACAGACTTGGTGAAGTAGTGGCTGAACTTCTAATGACGCTGTTAGGGATGAGTGGGGAGGTCTGTGTTGAAGGCAGCCCTTTGAAACTGATGCACAGAGGGCAGAGCATACTTGGGCCTCTGTGTTCTTATTTTGCTGTTATGATGTGGGAGGCAGCCTGGCAGTATGGATGGAACCGGGACAGGCAGTGTATTTATGCAGACAGGCAGAACCGCAGCTTTCTACGCTCTTCCAGATACTCCTGAGGCAGCTTTCAGAACCAGTTAGAGATTGTTAATGTGCTGTGCTGTAGGCTTTAAGCCAACAGTGACTTGCTGGTTGTAATAGAGAACGGGGCTGGGGGGGGGGGGTTGGGGGGTGGGCAATAGAAGAGTATATGATTAGGAGTAACCGAAAGGGTAAAATGGATATTTATCTGCCATATTTACATGTATTCTGTAGTAATAATTATAGCAATAACGATAACAAAGAGCTCGATGCCAGCTCTTTGCTAAATATTCTCCAGTCATATTCACCAATCTTTACAATGCCCTTGCAAGCTGGGTGGTGTTTATTATCTCTATTTTACAAGTGAGAACTCTGAGGAGAGGAGGCATTGTAATGACTTACCCAAGGTCACACACAAAGTGGACTGGGATACGGAGGCCTATTGTGTTCTGTAGCCCATGTATCAAATGGTTTCCTTGTACTTAACTAAATCACGCTGCTTATCTTCAAGAAGTTCAAGATACTGTAGCTTTTAAGGTCAATTTTTATTTCTTCTGGCTTGGAAGATGAATTTGTAATCAAAACCAAAGTTGATCATTTTCTAAAACACGGCTCTGATTTCTCTACTTGTAAAATACGGAGGTGGTATTTATAGATCAAGATCATTAAAACCTTGTCATGTCAGTCTTACTACAGGAAAACAGCTTGTGGAATAAGTAACCTTATACTAGTTTTTGTTCTGGAGGGCGTAGGACCTTGTATGAAAAGGAAGAAGATCATGAGTGTCTTTGTTTTTAGTGGATAACTTCGATTTTTGTTTGGGACATGCTGATGTCTTTATCTTGCTGAAATTATACTTAGAGAAAATGCAGCAGAAAGTATTACGTATAACAGGGTGAAAGTGAAGTGCTGGTTCTGTCCCACACATGTGGATTTAATGGTTGGCGGTGATATCCCCAGGCTTAGGGATGGACGGGAGGGCCAGCTCCCTGGGGAAGGTGCCTGACCCTGCCTCTGCTGCAGGCATTAGCCAACTCCGTCAGCCATCATCTTTCTTAGCTGTGGATCATTGTGCCTCATGAACTACTAATAGGACTGCTATTTTAAACTCTTCCTGATGGGGATGATTGTATTTGGTACTCTAAAGGTACAAACTTTCATTCTTTTCCCTTCTCTCCTTTTCCCTCCCACAGATGAACACAATGATGTGCAGAAGAAAACTTTCACCAAATGGATTAACGCTCGGTTTTCAAAGGTAACAGAGACTTTCAAACACTTTATGGTGATTCAAATGCCTCTTTCTGATTGATGGAGTTTGGTTGGAAGTACAGTGAATTTTGCCATGAAATGTGACCTAACCCTAGAAGTCTTCTGAGTATGCGGATACATTTATACTTTCTTTATTTATACTTTCTTTATTCTCTTCTCCAATATGTTTAAGATTTAATGGTGTAAACACCTTCATGGTAATAAACAGCTCTTTATTTTTACCTGGCATTCTCCAGATATATGGCAATAGTTTGCTGCTTTTGATGCTGTGAATCCTGGGTACGTTTAGGAAATGAATATATCATTGGGCAAATTTTGTGTTCATTTCGCTAGACAGAAGATGATTTCACTTTGCCTGGTTAAAATCAAATTATTATTCAGGCAGCTTTTCTACCCTGTGCAGAAATGCTTAGGGGTTTTTAATACCTGTGGATGTGGCTAATAGTGTTTATCTGCATTGTGGTCCCCCCCGCCCCCGTTTTTTTTTTTTTTTTTTTTTTTTTGGTGAACTTCTTCACTTCTTTCCCCAGGGATCCACTCTTTCTCAGCATTTCTAATCACTTGGAACATAATCCGTGTTTTGAGCGATATTCCTTTTAGGGGCAAAGCAAACTGAAAGAGAAATTGGCAGTGCTGTTTTCAAACTTGTAATTATCCATTGGTTATTAACATTGGAACTTGGTCCTCTAAGTTTGAAGTGGGAGGAAAATTTTCAGGACAGCATGATAGAAAGATGAGTAACAAAGGTTTCTTGGAGAAACATAATCATGGTCTTTTAAATAGTCAGAAAACTACTTTATTATTATTTTTAAGAGGCAGGGAAAGAGAGAGAGAGAGAGAGAGAGGAGAGAGAGAATGCATACCTGTGGGGTAGGGGCAGAAGGAGAAAGACTCCCAGATAGGCTCCACACTCAGTGCAGAGCCCAGCTCGGGGCTCAATTCCACAATCCTGAGATCATGACCCGAGCTGAAATAAAGAGTCAGATGCTCAACCGACTGAGCCACCCAGGCACCCCAAAAGCCACTTTAATTAAGAGTTATTATTTTCAAACTCTTCTCTTTGAGAAGATTGCAGAGGTCAGGACCATAAACATTGGTATTTCTTTGAGGCGAGGTGAGAATGTTTTAGATTACTTTTAGTAGCAGCAGGGTTTGAAAATTGTTCCACATCCCAAATTACGGGTGATTATTTGATTGCAAGTGTTTTCTTTGGTTTTGCAAGTTTGTGTTGAGGGATGTTTTTATTTTGCCTCTGAGAACGTAAGGGTTGTGAAAACTGACTTTGACAGAAGGATCAAGAATATAGAAGTGCTTGCATAACTGGTGGTTTTATGTGTAGGATTATGCCAGAGCAGACACAGGTGTTTTGGGGGAAATTTTAACTTGTTCTGTTTAGAGTCATAGGTAAGTAACATCCTGGGCACTTTGGATTTGGCATTATTCAAAGCTTTTGAAGTAGCCATCTACATGTGACCATGTTCTGAGTAACATAGTTACAGCAACTGAGAGAGTCTGGATGTGAGATACTTTATTCCACTGGTTTTATGAGTGGCCAGGTACGTAAGATCATCTACCCTGATTGTTATTGAGGATGGTATGGTCATTTCTAGGTGGAGCAAGTTAAGCAGACCTACTTTTTAGCAGCTTAATAAAGTCATTGGGAAAGAATTACCGTAGAGCTGATTTTAAATATCGTTTGAAAGCATCGTAGTCTTGATAAACCTGTGTTTGGGGGACATTTGAAACGGGGCAAATTACTTTTGCCCCTAGTTACAAGAATGGAGAGAAACAGTGCAATAGGGCATGGGAAGGTGGAGGGTAGGAGAATAGAGGCGACAATCGAGAAAGAAGAATTGAACATGTTTAACTTGATGGGTATCGCCACGAATTTGGCTCCGGCAAGATAGCACCTCGGCCGTGTGGGACAGACTGTTGAATGGGAGCATCTCCCAGTAGATCTGCTTAATCTCCAGGCCCAGAGCCATCAGTGATGCAAGGCTGGCACCAAAGCTGTACCTTGTACCCCGTGTGGCCGAAGTACTCCTTCTCTAAACTTTAAAACTTTCCTCACTGCAGTTACTGTCCCTTGACTTTTTCTCCATTGGACAGTTCTCAGTGTCTTTTGAGCATTTGGCTCATGTATCTGAATTTTCTCAAGAAATAGCTTAGTGTTTATCACTGGTCATTAACATCTTTAAAAAGACCTGAAATGAGGCTAAGTCGAGTACTACCAGAATTGTTTACTTAATGAACTTGATCTTTAAATTTGTACATTTATAATGTGTATATTATTCTGTAATATTAAGTGAGGGTTTTAAGCCCCATGTAAATTATTTGCCCCAGGAAGGTTGTAATTATTGCCAGGATGGTGAAGAGACCAGGTAATTATTATCATTTTTAACATTTTTAACATTTTAACAGTTTCAGTTATGTAAACTGACACAGAAGCTAAACGCTTATTTTGTTTGGAGAAAAAGTATCAAAAGGAGAGCTGACCCTGGGAACATTTCCTTTCAGATGACTTCTAGTAAGAAATCAAAGTAGAAGGAAAATTTGATGGTTCTAGAACACACTTACCAAAGGAATGGTGAATATTTGGATATAAAAAGACAGAGGGTTCATGGCAGTGGCATTGAACTTCATCCACATTTTTGCTTTCCTCCGGCTGTCTTAAGTCCATAAATCAGATTGCTTCCACACTGGTGATCAGGAAAGGGAATAGCAAATTTCTAGGCTGGGAGATTTCCAAAGACTCCCCATACAGCTTAATTCCACTGTGCTGGGAGAAGGTGGTTATTTGGGCATTGTGTCACTAGGTAATCCAGAGGCTTGCATGAGGAAAAAAAAAAGTCCTGTTGAAGAGAATGAATTTGATTTCATTTATTTCTTATCCATGTCCTTTGGTATATTGTGAAGTTTAAAATAGAATTATTGATTGAGTCTGCTGCTTCCCTGCAGCACGAGTCTCTTTCCAGAGCAGTAGAGCCCTTGTGTTGAAAAATGCAAACAGACACTTGACAGCATCATCTGCCATTTAGGAATTTATTTTGAATTCTATCCCTGGATATTTCCCTCATGGTCCTCCCCCCAGCCCATCTCAAACACCAACTCTTGTTGATTCTACTACCTACATATATTCAAAATGTCTACTTCCCTCCATCTTATTTTAAAAAAAATTTTTAAACATTTATTTATTTTTGAGAGTGAGAGAGACAGAGCATGAGCAGGGGAGGGGCAGAGAGAGAGAGAGAGAGAGAGAGAGAGAGACAGACAGACAGACAGACAGAATCCGAAGCAGGCTCCAGACTCCGAGCTGTCAGCACAGAGCCCGATGCGGGGCTCGAACCCACAAGCCGTGAGATCATGACCTGAGCTGAAGTCGGATGCTCAACCGACTGAGCCACCCAGGCGCCCCTCCCTCCATCTTTTTGACACCACTTTTTGCCAACTCACTATTATCTGAGTTAGGAAAAAACGTGAAAGACTTTAAGATGGGTTGAAAGATTAGTAGGAGTCCTGTCAGCTCAGACATCTGGCTCATTGCCTTCCCTTATCTTTGAGCTACTCTGCAACTCTGAGAGTTGTAGAAAACAGATAATAATACGAACGATTCTTATCCATAAAAATGCAAAGTAGGTGGAATGCAATTGATTACTATTCCTTGAATAGACCTGTTTTTGCATCTATTGCAAATTTATTTCCACTTTCCTTTATTGCATGTAAACAACATGTGGTCTTTTGAATTCTCCTTTGAACTGGTTATAACACCATACTGGTTCTCTCGTTAATTAATGAGTTGAAGCCTTTGACACATGTTGATATTACACGTGCATGAGAGTCATGATTTTACGGTTTTTTGAAAATTATCCCTGAACATGTTGTCATAATCTGCCAGCTGGTTCTACCTTGCCAGGCTTCGCCTTATCCATTCCCTTCCTTCTACTTTCTACAGAGTAGCAGGAGTGATCTTCAAGTGTAAGCCTGAATGCCCTTTTCTCTTCAGCTAAATCTTTCAGTGGCTGTCCATTGTTCTTACTTGGCGTTTAAGACCCTAAATCGTTGAGCCTTCCAATTTACTCCTGATTGCATTTCGCTTCACTCTCTCTTCCTCTTTATGCTCTGGCCATTGCGATGAGCCTTCTCATGGCCTCTACCCTGGCTCCTTCCTTCATCGTTTCCTGGCCAACTCCTCTTATTTCTTGCCTGAGCTTAAATGTCATTTCCCGAGGGACACCTTTTCGGAGCTTCCAGACTAGGGTAGATATGTTCCGTACTCTTAAAGCATTATCCTTTGATGCACTTATCATAATTGTATTTTAAATAGTTACATCTGAGAATATTTGCTTCTCCTCTCTGAGATAGTGGTTTGCTCTGTGGGTGCAGGGATTGCCTGTTTTGTTCACTGGCACCACTTCTGGCGTTTAAAAAGCACCCAGTGAGTGTTTATAGACTTAACAGATTAGTGAATAACAATGGCAGAAACATACTAAAATGCCTAATACTTTATATCCATAAACCAGTTGGAGGTGGTTATATTGGAAAGAGGTAGGAGTATAGAATTGAGTGCAAAATAGCATAAATTGTGTCATTTCATGGATATGAATACATTTTGCTGCATTTACTCACAAAAATAGACAAACAAACCTAGCTATGCAATTTCCTTATTTACCTGTTTTTTGGAGTTGTGCTGGAAAGATTGTTAAATCACCATTTGGATTTATACATATGATTCTCACATTTGCTGCATAGGATTCTTCAAATAGAATCCTCCTATTAAATTTGGTGATGAAAAATGAGATTTAAAACCTAAAATCAGCTCAATTCATTCCTTGATAAGGGATTTGGTAAAGAGCTTGAGAATATTGCGTAATACGGATCTAAAACCATCCTGTGATTTTTTTTCACTATATAAAGAAATATGATAGCTAAGACAGCATTCACTATAAATATATATTCTTTTTGCTGAAAATCCTTGTTAATATGTTACAGAGATATGCTTTGGAGTTTGGGAATCCTGAGAAGTCACATAGCATAGAATAACTTATGGCTGTTGGATTTGGAAAAGTTATGAAGGGCTCACAAGAAAATGATTATCTAAAGGAGCTAAGAGTTAGGAAATTTAACACTTGTTCCTGGATGTGCTGCTCATTTATTTATGACCTCAGGCAAATTATTAGCCAATTTTTCCAGGTCACTTGGTTTTTATTCCTTTAGCTATAAAACACACTTGATCATAATTACTTGCCTCATATTGTGCAGAAATATTGAGGCATTATTGTGAAACATTATAGGAGATTGCAATTACTTAGGAATGCTAAATTAAGACCCTCTCAGGTAATCCTAACTTGTGGTACCCCTGGTCTGTGCTACACATATATTTTAGAACAGAAATGGAAAAAAAGCATTGGCTCATTAAACCCACTTTATTCCATTGTCTGGTGGGTAAAGCTTGAGTGTTTTGTTCCTTCTAATTTTAAAAGCCTCTGGTTTGTTAGGGGGCCCGGTCTCCCTGGGGAGGCAGCGATGGCCTCATTGCTTCACCGCTGGGAACTTTTTTCTGCCGCCCAGCCTGCATTTTCTTTGGCTGACTTTCAGAGCTGCTCATCTGGCAGAGCTGAGACGTACAAATTGCAGAAGCTCTTTTATCAGTTTGGTGAGGTGATTCTCAAACGTGGTTTAACAAATAAAGGTTAGGCAGAGAATATGCAGACTTAAAAATGCTGAACTTCAGTTTGGGCAGATTTCTGCCTTTCCCTTTTCGAAGACAAAGAAGTGCAAAGTTTTCATATACATCACAAAATTCCAAATTTGAAATTTAAATTGATGGAGCATAAACGAGGAAGTCCCTGAAGTGCTTTTTTTTTTTTTTTTTCTTATTGTCGATTTCAACATGGAGAGCTATTCAAATGTGTTCCTTTTGGAGAAAGTTGGACTTTGCTTTTAGCGTCCCATTGCTTTCTACTGTTTTCATGTTGGAAGTTGATGGTCACAAAAATGAGAGTGGGAAAAGGTGTGTAGGGAGCTTTGTAGAAGATGGGGCAATAAAAGCAGTCTGCAGAAGTTGGGTCCTCTTTTCAGTCTTGTGAAGGAGATGGTACGGGCTTCCTGGGTGCTGTATCGGTTCACCTACAGTAGAGATCTGAGCTTTGCAAGTTAGGCCCTGAGTTCACCGTTGATTTATTTTCCTGACCATGAGTATGGCAAGTCAACTAATTGTTTTAGGTGCCATAACCATTCAACTGTTCCTTAGGAAGTTTTGATTTGTATTTACTCACCAATACCTTTAAAAAGCAAACGATAAAACACACTCTGTATTCCTAAACAGTTCCAAGCCGTGTTTTGGCTATGGAACTTACATAAGTTTGGTTTTGTTGTTGTTTGCTTTCATTCAATTTGATACCTTTTGTTTGTTTTGGTTCTAAACATTATACTTGCAACATGACTTTCACTTGGTTACTGTGGTTAAAGTAAAAAAAAAGTTGTTTAGTAGGCTGTGTTTTATGGTTTGTACATATTGAGTACTTAATAAATGATTTGGACTGAGCCTATTAATGTTTGTAAGTGTTAAGCAAATTTGATGATATATGCTGAGTCTGTAACTGATGCTCAATTTTGAGATGGATTGGCTCAGGAAAATGCCTTTTCACCCATTACCTGGAAAGGGGGGAGCAGAGCCACATACCTTGTGCTTTTCCACTCAGCCTGTGTGACCCCACCATCTCCACCTTCAGAGATGGGCTCTGATTGGTGCAGGGGTGGTAGGCCTGGGCCAGTGTAGGCTGGAGAGCTCTCAGGAGAGGATTGTTGAAGAGATGGTGGTTTTTGGGGAAAGAAGCTCTTTCTGTTAAACAGCTAGGAGACACTGGACCTATTTTCAGCTGTCCCTAGCCTTAGGAAGCCATTAGGTCCAGTTGCTCCACGTAGCCACCCGCCAACTATGAGTGGAGGCAGATCGGGTTGGGTGGGGGTAGTTGATGCTGTTAATTTTGCTTTTACCATCTGTTGCGGAAATTAAAAAAAAAAATCCTGCCAACAAAAAGACCTCTATTCGATATAGAATACAGAGCACACAGAATTTATTTTCGGGTATTTCTATCAGATTTGGTGAATGTAGGCAGTTGGTGAAAAACTGGAAGGTCTGGACAGAATTTCACACATTATGTAGTGAAGTTGAAGAAGGAATGATGAACACTTACCTCCTGGAGAGAAAAATGGATGCACCTTGTCTGGGCCTCTGTCTGCCTCCTAAGAGAGTCGATTACTTTGAGGTCATTGTTATCTTGCATTGGAAAACTGGAGATGGGGGTTTATCTAATTCCTCACTAAAAGGTTGGTCCGGTTGTGTTTTTAGGGAGACACCCTAAGGGGATGGAAAGGGCAGGTCAGTTGCCTCTCCTTGATTACACAGAGGAAATGTCATTTCATTTACCTTTATATTATCACTATCAATACCGTAACTAATACCTTGCTCTCGTCCCATGGTACCCTGTCTTTTGAGGAACTGCATTCTGCAAACATTTCCCCTGCTTTGCCAGTTGTGCATATCTGGAATGAACTGTATTGTTACAGACCTTGCCTGGTATGCACGTGGAGTGGGTTTATTCAGCCCACAGACCTCACCCGGTTGTTTGTCCATGGAGTATGCACTTGGCCCTGCACCTGGCTGCCAGCTGTGTGAGCCTCACGCGTGGTTCCCTATCATCCCGGTTTATCAGCTCCCTCAGTTTGCTTGCTTACCCAAGATCAAGGTAAAAATTCTGTTACATGCTGTGTGACTTCTGATTCTCTGAAAGATATTAGGTGGGTTAGCTTGTGTTTTATAGTATTTTGTAGTTTTTAAGGCAAACACACATTCATTGCTTTGATTCCTATGTGAACACTGCAGAAGGCATTGCTCTGCAGTTAATTGTCCCTTGTGTGTTTACCTGAGCCATGTTTCTCCAGTCTCTCACTCTTCTTCCTTTCCTCCCCTCCCTCCCTCCTTCCAAGCAAGCTTCTAAATGGAATCTTCTTCAGTTCTTAAGAACTTGTGCTGACCACCTTGAATTCTTCAAAAGAATGGCCAAGTGCCATGTGTTCACTGATTCCTTAAGTGACCATAGAATGTCTGGCTGGTTTTCTTTTGCAAGGTGTTTAAAGACCTCATTAGGCATTTCACTGCACTCATTTTGTTCTTACTCTTTTCAGCCCAAAGCAATAGTGCTTTCATTCTTTCCCCGTGGGGTGGAATCAAAAAGTTGATATTGACCATCATATGGTCTTCATTTCATTGGTGAAGCTATAACTTTAAAATTGTGATGAACCTATATTTATCACGTTGCTTAATCTTGCGTAGAGATCCCATTCTTTGTTTTGGTCTATTATTTAACGTATGCAGTAATAATAATACAAGAATCATAATGGCACAAAAATTAGGTGATAGAAGAAACCCAAAGAAAATATTCTTCAACTCCTTTATTTCTTTTTAAAGTTTCATTTATTTTGAGAGAAAGAGGAAGTGCAAATGGGGGAAGGGCAGAGAGAGAGGTAGAGAGAGAGAATCCCAAGCAGGCTCTGCACTGCCAGAGTAGACTCCAACGCGGGCCCCCACCCCACGAACCATGAGATCACCACCTGAGCCGAAGTTTGTCACTCAACTGACTGAGCCACCCAGTGGTTCTATAACTGCTTTTAATTCGACTGCCAAGAGAAAAACTATAACGTTTTTGTTATAAAATGCTTTAAAAAGTATATTTGTACGTAAACATAATTAGCCAAAATGGCATTGCTCTTGGGGCTCACTCATGTACTTACTGACTTTTAAGAAAATGAAGAATTATTGGGGGCACCTGGGTGGCTCAGTTGCTTGAGCGCCCTACTTTGGCTCAGGTCATGGTCTTGCGGTTCGTGAGTTCAAGCCTCCACATCTGGCTCACTGCGGGCAGCATCAGTGCAGAACCTGCTTTAGATCCTCTGCCCCCCTCTCTGCCCCTCCACTGCTTGTGCTCTCCCCCAGAATAAATAAATACTAAAAAAAAAAGAAAATGAAGAATTACAAGAGCCAAAAGGGTGCTACGCTTGTATCAGTGCTGAGATTTGCAATTCATAAGTGAAAGAGTCTGGTTTTAAAAATATTAAAAGAGGGACACCTGGGTGGCTCCGTCGGCTAGGCGTCTGACTTTGGCTCAGGACATGATCTCATGGTTCATGGGTTTGAGCCCCATGTTGGGCTCTGTGCTGACAGCTCAGAGCCCAGAGCCTGCTTTAGATTCTGTGTCTCCCTCTTGTTCTGCCCCTCCCTGGCTTGTGCGCTCGTGCTCTCTCTCTCTCCTTCAAAAATAAACGTAAAAAATTTAAAAAATGTTAAAAGAAAAATTAAATTGCTTATTTCTTATTGAATTTTGAAAATAATCAACCCCTTGCCCCAAACAATCAAAAACCTAAAACAATAAAAAAAAAAAAAAAAAAGAGAGAGATGCTAAAGCTTGCAGTATGTTATCAGAGGTTGGGGACATCAGATTCCCCTGAGATTAATCAGAGAAGAATGCAAGAACATTGTGGTATATATGCTATAGATGCGTATGTGGATGTGTGTGCGTCCATGTGTATGGTGCACACGTGCATGCACACACATGCAGTACCCAGTGGAGATAGTAACTGAATTGCATAGGCTGCCTCAAATCCCGATTTGAAAATAGGGAGCATAAATAAATCACAGAATAGGCAAACAGTGTCAAAGGGCTCAAGTTTATTATTTGTAAGATACCGTATCAGATATGTTAGTTGTGAAAGCATTTAAAAACTTATGTTTTCGCTCATCTCCTTATTATACTCAGTTGTAACTTGATTATTTATAATGAGATTAGGGCAGTCATAGGACAGGTTCTGTGTGTGTACTGTATCTGTTACTTGGTACGAATTTGGCAGCTTATGAGTTCCTGCTAATGTGCTCAGCATGCCGTGTTGCTACTGGTTTTGTTAACATCTCGGTTCTGAAGGCCTTGAAGACAAGGCCTGCATTTGTCAGCCGTGGGTGGTTGGGTGGTCAGTGGAAGAAATGGAAAATCCGAGTCCCATTTCTACCTCTGGTTGGTTTGCTATCGGTATAAAGAACTAGCACTTTGTTCTCATAAGAACTCCCAACTACACTTTCTAAGGTTTACTTTCTTATTCAATATTTGGCAGATCTTTATTCCCATTGCCACTCCTACTATTGGTGAAAAACTTGACCTTTATGATGGAAATAACTGTTTTGGGAGTACTGAAGAAGGGGGAGAGTAAGCCAGTGTCAGCTTAGAGAGAAGGTGGGGACCCAATCACAGAGGATCTTTTACTTGGAGTCTGGATTGTCTTTGCCCATAATGGAGCCCTTTGCCTGTAGTTAGAGTTATTCTGGCTCTAATGCAGAGGCAGAGGGATCAGTTAGCCTTGTCCTAGAGGCACGAATCGGAGTGGGAGCCGTGATGACAGGGAGAGGTGGTTTTGGAGCGTGTGTTTGGAAGTAGGTGAAGTGGGGAGTGAGTGGAAAAAGTAGAATCTGAAATGACTTCTTCGTGTTTTGGTTTGAGCCAGAATAATGTCTGCTGGTGTTTTGTATTCAGTCATGTTCCCTAGTCTTTGGATGGTGTGGTGTGGTGTGGTGTGGTGTGGTGTGGTGTGTGTGTGTGTGTGTGTGTGTGTGTGTGTAAATGTGCGTGTGGCTCCTTTCCACAGACTTGATCACTCTTGCAGAGGACTCACTGTTGACTAAACTTACCTCTCACCTGCACGCAGCTATCCCTATGCACAGGTTGCTACTCAGTCGCCCTATGACTTGGTATGCCTGTGGACACAAATTGTTTATCTGCACCATGTTTTAGGAGACTGAAAATAACAGGAGATTACACAGGTAAACTCAGATTTCCAGTTTCTTTTGAAAAGCCCAAAGTCCTGCCAACAATGGGCTGGGATTCCTCCATGGCCACTGGTGGCTGGAAATGAGCTCTAGCTGTTGCCTTCAGCCTTTGGGCTGATTCTCCGGGTGTGAAGGAGCCCATCAGGTTTGCTTCATGCCGTTGTACCGTCACAAGTGTCTGTCAGTATTCGTAACCACTGTTCTTCCACAGACCCGGCTTGTCCTCATGCGTTGTGATGACAGTTTGCTTGTATCCTCTGACACTTTTAAATCCAGAAGAGTCTGTGTCCCAGCTGCTGATATTAATACTGGTCCCTCTTGTCACACTGGCAGGGTTAGAGCTGGCATCCGGAAAATGCACAGAAGTCTAAGGCGAAAGGGTTGAAGGAGGGGGTGGCCAGGACTGGTCACCTATGACATCGTCACCCTCTGCACTCATATTGCCTTTTCAGTATTTAAGACTAAATGTGACCCGTGGCTTATCTGCCCCCCAAGTTCAAGATTGTGCATTTGTACTGTTTTGTGTTTATTGGAAAACTATGAGAACCCTCTCTTGTGAATGGGGAGAGCGGCCTGAACTTGGCATTTCTGCAGGGCCAAGCACAAAGAACGTATTCACCAAATATTTGTCTGATTGAGTTATTAAGCTGTATTCTTTCTGTCAGAGAAGTCTCTGCAAATCTGTCTTTGCAAAGAACTAAAAATCTAAATAAGAGGTTGACTGTCAGGATGAATCAGTTTTTAATTTTATTCAATGATGACTTCTGACATTTCCAAACAGTTTCCCAGGGTGGACCCCATATTGAGAGCCTGTGATAGGAAGGCACAGATATGCTTTAAAGTTGTGTGCTTGGGAAAAAATCATCTTCATTTGGAGTTCATTTAAATATGATATATATTTTGTTGCTCTCTTTGGGAAGTCATTAAATACAACTCCCGCTATTCTGCCCCCATCAATGAAATATTTCCTTCCATAAATGTCAAAGTCTGGTGCCTTTGTCATTTTGGTGGCAGTTTGGCAAAGACTTGTGGATTTGGAACCAGATTTTGTAGTATTAGATCCCGGTTCTGCCTCTCACCTGTCACATCACCCCTGTTTTGGTTTTCCTGCTTTAAAATACTATTATCAAGAAATAACTAATACATGTAAATAACACATCTAAATCTCTATAAATCTCTTAGAATGTATCTAAGTGGTTGCTATAACTATGTCTAAGAACATTTCATATTTCCAGTGTCTGTTTTTGTATGGCCCACAAGCTAAGAATGGTTTTTGCATTTTTTAGGTGGTAGCAAAACATAAAGAATATTTCACAACACGTGGACATTATAGGAGATTCAAATTTCAGAGTCTACAAATAACGTTTTATTGGAAGATGGTCATCATTATGATTGGCTCATTTGTTTCTGTATTGTCTGGGATGCCTTCATATTACAACAGGATTGAGTAGTTTTGGTAGAGACCACCTGGCCAACATTGCGTAAACTAGGTACTCTCTGGGCCTTTACAATAGAAATTTTCTGGCCCCTGCTTATAGGGCACAAAGTACTGATTCACATATGTATAGGGTGTAAGTGGAACTTGCTCTTTGGCATAGGCTTGTTCTTTCCATTTGTTTATGAGACACTCCTAAGTTGTATTTGTCATGAATGTGTAGTATTTTGTGGTGACTGGCCATGTGTATGGTGAGTGTGGGTATGTGCTTTCTGTGTAAGTTTTGAACCACAGTTTTGGATTTGTATGAGCCTAGGTACCTTTCTTTACTCTTTATCCAATGAGGAGATTCATAGGCTGTATTTCCCCCTCTTTGGCCATCTTACAGGTGTGGTCCTTCTGAGGACACCCAATGGGTATATACACTGATAATGCCATTACTGGGTTGGGGTGGGAGAGTACTAGAGAAAGAGACACCGCAAAAACCATATTTCTTCCTGATCGCCATCAATATTCATCTGAAATTGGGAAATAGAATGAAGAATTTGAGTTACTGTTCCTGTAGGGTTTTGTTTGTTTTTGTTCTTAAAGAAAGTGAAGGCATTGGTTCTACTGTATGAATGACTGACTTCCAGAAAGATAGGGCTGTGTCTCCATCATGTGTGTTTCAAAACAATGCTCCACAGGGAGGTTTTCTCAAGGTTTGTTGCTCAGGAAATGAATGAACTAGACAAGTGAGAGAGGAAAGGAGTGTCTCATCTAGAAAAATTAATGCTACTTCTTAGGCTTTCTACTTTGCCATTGAGCAACAGTGGGGCTTAGGGAAGAATCTAGGGAGTTTTCTGGTGAATTATGGCTTGTCTCATGGTACATACCTACAGCACAGTGTGGCGTGCTCTTGTATATCTTGTTCATTATTTTGGAATGGGATGTAACCTTACAGGCCATCATACTAGAAGATCTTTATGAATTGATACTAACGTGTACTCAGGTTCAGAATCTGCTTTTACATGCCTGCCTGGAAATGAATTATTTGTTTTATTCATCCATTTAGATATTGTTGAAACTTTATGGCACTTTTATGACAGTAGAAACACTGAAGTGATGTTTCTAATATGAATGATAGTATCAACCATTTATTGAACATCTGTCATCTTAGTTTTTAACAGATGAGCAAATAGATGTGCAAAGGCTAAGTTAAAGGCTTTTTGTCAGTGAGGTCATCGATGGATGGACACTCATAATTATTTGTCATATATTTATATTTACTTTATATTATGCTGGTTTATGTTATTTTATTTATTTATTTGAAAATGGATAGTGGATTTGAGAAGACCTTACTTCACTGCACTTGTTATCAGTAAGTTTTTAAAAATACAATGTATTGTCAAGTTGGCTAACATACAGTGTATACAGATGCTCTTGGTTTTGGGGGTAGATTCCTGTGATTCATCGCTTACATATAACACCCCGTGTTCATCCCAACAAGTGCTCTCCTCAATGCCTGTCAGCAACTTTTCCCTCTCCCTCACCCCGCTCCCCATCAACCCTCAGTTTGTTCTCTGTATTTAAGAGTCTCTTATGGTTTGCCTCCCTCCCTCTCTGTTTGTAACTATTTTTTTCCCCTTCCCTTCCCCCATGGTCTTCTGTTAAGTTTCTCAAGTTCCACATATGAGTGAAAACATAAGTCTTTCTCTGACTGACCTATTTCACTTAGCATAATACCCTCCAGTTCCATCCACATTGCTACAAATGGCAGGATTTCATTCTTTCTCATTGCCAAATAGTATTCCATTGTATGTATAAACCACATCTTCTGTATCCATTCATCAGTTGATGGACATTTAGGCTCTTTCCATAATTTGGCTATTGTTGAAAGTGCTGCTATAAACATTGGGGTACAAGTGCCCCTATGCATCAGCACTCCTGTATCCTTTGGATAAATTCCTAGGCACTAATAATGAAACACCAGAAAGAGAAATCAAGAAATCGATCCCATTTACAAGAACCGTATGGTTCTTGCATCAAGAACCATAAAATACCTAGGAATAAACCTGACCAAAGATGTAAAAGATCTGTGTGCTGAAAACTATCGGTAGTTTTTAAGATTTTTTTTTTATCCTAGATAATCCCTCTTTGTTGCTCCCATGAGTTTCACCTATATTCCTGTGTCTTGCTGTAAGATCAGAGTTACGCATCTATCCCTGAAAGAGCATCTGTTTGTTTGGTGGCTAGTTCTCTGAAGTGTACTTTTGCTGGTTCAGAGAGGAGGAAGGTAAGAAAGAGGTAGCAGATGATGAGGCCCCTTCTCCCTTTTGCTTTTACTGATAGCAGGTGGGAAGTCAAAATGTGCAAGGAGCTCTCCCTTGCTCTGCCTCCTGCAGTATCACCTCTGGTCCCTTGGGCCGTAACTCCCACATAGTGTATATCAGTTATTGTGACTGATGGAGATGATCGATGTGTCCCTGACACTATCGCTGCTCACCAGAAGGGCAGCTGGGACTAGAAAAACGGCTTTGTTGCACACACAAATATGCCATAGTTTATTTTTTAACTGATTCTATAGTGAAAACTTTACCATACTTCCCCTCATTTCGAGTATGGGACCTATTGAAAAGCCATGTTAGTCATCGTTAGTTGACAATACTTTATACTTAATTAAAAATGTAAAAAATCAGGAGGGGAGGAAAAATGGAAAATCCTAAATTTTAGGAAACTTCAGAATGGCTCCCTCCCTCCCCTCCTCCATTTTAGGCTCAGAGTAAAATTGTGCTTCATATGACTTAATGTATATATTTTCAAGGGAAAAGTGAAGAAGATAAAATAGTTGTTGGTTATAAAATAGCTGTATTATTATTTAAAAAAATTTTTTTAATGTTTATTTATTTTTGAGACAGAGAGAGACAGAGCATGAACAGGGGAGGGGCAGAAAGAGAGGGAGACACAGAATCTGAAACAGGCTCCAGGCTCTGAGAGGTCAGCACAGAGCCCGACACGGGGCTCGAACCTACGGACCGTGAGGTCATAACCTGAGCCGAAGTCGGATGCTTAACCAACCGAGCCACCCAGGCGCCCCTAAAATAGCTGTATTATTGACGGGCACCAGGGCTGTAATCTCTGTGGGGATTTCATACTAAAGGGGGATACTTTGATACAACACGACTTAGAAAAATTTTTTTTTGATGTTTATTCACCTTTTGAGAGACAGAGACAGAGTGTGAGCAGGGCAGGGGCAGAGATAGAGGGAGACACAGAATCGGAAGCAGGCTCCAGGCTCTGAGCTGTCAGCACAGAGCCCGACGTGGGGCCTGAACCCACGAACCACGAGATCATGACTGAGCTGAAGTTGGACGCTTAACCATCTGAGCCACTCAGGCGCCCCAGTACAACATAACTTTGATTACATTGTGCTTTGTAGTTGTCTGGTCATTTTCACAGAATAGTATTTATTTGATTTTTAGCCTGTGATTTAGAGGAAGGTTAAGAGTGGGCTTAGGTTCATCGTTAACCGTTCGTTAACGGTCCAACTGGAATTAAAACCCAGGCTTCCTGATTTTCTGTGTAGGAATCCTCCTATTGTTTACAACCGTCCTATCACACACACACACACACACACACACACACACACACACAGGCAAGGATCTGCCTGTCAGTGGTGGGATTTTCTGGCATCAGACACTAGGGTATGTTGGTTGGTGGAAGTTGATGCTATTCATCAATCAGGGTTGAGAGTTTGGGAATTCTATAAGCTTTGTCGTTCGAGATACTGGACTGGTACTGGACTTAGATACATAGCCCGAAATGTCTTAATTGTTCAGAAATTACAGCTAGAAGTATAGGTCTAGCACCGGAGAGCAAACATTGTTGACAAAATGACGTGCTTCTGTAGTGGAAATGCTGCAAGACAGCATCATACCATGAATGTAACGTGAGGTGATGGAACGAGAGAATCTGCACACTTTTGTTGGCCTCTGCACACAGGTGCTGTATGCCCATTTATATTTTCAGTGATTCTTTGTAGCATTCCTTCTCAGGAACATATACCATAGACAAGGCATCTGGACCTTGGCCATAGCTTTGTTTGCTCCCTTTGTAAGAAATAATGCAATTTATATTGTTCATCTTAAAGCATTTGTTATGGATTTCAGAGTTTTCTGTATTTGTATTTCTTTCTATACAAGGCAAAACTGAAAAGTCTGCTGCCCATCCAGACTTTTAATTGGAAAAAATGAAACCATTCATTTATTTGCCACAGATGTATGTATATGATTTCTGCTACTGAAGAAACTGATAATTTACTTTTTCTTTTACAGAGTGGAAAACCACCCATCAATGATATGTTCACAGACCTCAAAGATGGAAGGAAGCTCCTGGATCTTCTGGAAGGGCTCACAGGAACGTCACTGGTAAGAGGGGTCATCTTTGAGAACCAGGCTAAGTGTCTCTCATCATTACTGATACTTGAAGACCCTTTATGGGTACTTACAGTGTAAAGGCCCAAAATAGGAACATTTTTAGAAAGGTGTTTTAATGAATCTTTGATAGAGTAATATTTAGGCTTTATTGAGGGGTCTATTTTTATCAAAGATAAAATTATTTATTATATTTATTACTCTCAGACAGCCCAGGACAGAATTACAAGGAGGGATGGCTATGTTAAGAGGGCATAATGTTTTGAATAGTAGAAAACACACTTAAATGTTATTTAATAAATATCTTAAAAAGCTAAGAGCTGGGGCACCTGGGAGACTCAGTCAGTTCAGCATTCGACTTGGGCTCAGGTCATGATCTCATGGTTCATGAGTTTGATCCCCACGTCTGGCTCGCTGCTGTCAGCGCTGAGCCTACTTCGGATCCTCTGTCCCTCTCTCTCTTTGCTCCTCCCCTGCTTGCACGTGTGCTCTCTGTCTCAAAAATCAGTAAACATTAAATAAAGTTGTTAAACGCTATGCACTTATTTTTATTTGGTTTTCCAGTATTATCTTCATTTCTTCATCAAACCCAACTCTGTTATTTTACGTCGTAAGGTACTTTATACCCACACAGAAATAACAGTGCTAATGAAGAGTATGCATTTTACGGGTACAAACTTTAACACTAGAGGTAAAATTACTATAAAAGGTATAGAGAAATGCACTCCTGAAGATGAATTCCTTTCTTGCCAAAGTGTGGGGTGTTATATACTCTGCCTTTTGCCTTCCAGATGGTGGGTAAGGTACCTGTTGCAGAGGCTGATCCCTCTCTCAGATGAGATTCCCTGGCCAGTGAGGCAGAAAGTGCCTCCCAGATCACCTGTCTCCAGGTGGCAATTCCTGCCTTCCCAGGGGGGCCTTGTAATGCTACCTGGAACCTGGGATAGTGCCTCTGAATCCTCCCTGCTCTGTGCACACTGACTGGTGCACTATGAAGGTGACATGACTTCTCAGTCTTTCTGTGTCCAGCCCAGTTAAAAATTGTTTTTAATGTTTATTTATTTTTAAGAGAGACAGAGTGTGAGCAAGGGAGGGGCAGAGAAAGAGGGAGACACAGAATCTGAAGCAGGCTCCAGGCTCTGAGCTGTCAGCACAGAGCCTGATGCAGGGCTCGAACCCATCAACCTTGAGATCATGACCTGAGCCGAAGTCAGATGCTTAACTGAATGAGACACCCAGGCGCCCTGGGCCCAGTTTTGATAAAAGAAGGCTTTCTCCCTGGAGCATTGGTTCCCAAAGTGGTCTGCACATTAGAATCACTAGGGGAATGTTTTAGAAATTCTAAACCCATACTACATTCCAGATTCATTAAGTCATCATCTTTGGGGGTAGGGTCAGACATAAGTTTGGGAGTTTTTGAATGCCAGTGTTGAGGCAAGGGAGTGAACTACTATGTCAAGATGTAAGTGGGGTAACTTGCCTTCTGTCACCGCCAGCCTCCACGGTGGCCTGAGAAGCCAGGCGGGGCTCCTGGCACAGAGGGGCTCCGTGTTGAGCTGTTCTCTGTACGTCTCAATGTCCATGTTTGTTGGCAGTGTTGAGGCTGACTTATTTGATCCCGTGTTTTGCTTTCTAGCCAAAGGAACGTGGCTCCACAAGGGTACATGCTTTAAATAATGTCAACAGAGTGCTGCAGGTTTTACATCAGAACAATGTAAGTGTGCAATGCGACTTTTGGGGTTCTTTGGTGCTATTGAGGTTATTTATTGTCACGCTGGCCACGTGCTCTGTGCATTGTCATTGACTGATTTTTGGAAACATTTTTCTTACGACAAGTATTGAACCTTTTCTGCGAGCGAGGGGACAGGCACGCTTTTTTTGATTACTTGGTTGATCTATTGTATAAATAATACATTTTTGAGATTTGGGTTTACCTGATTCTCTAAAGTGAAATTTCTCTTATCATTCACTTATATTGCTGTCCAAGGGTGCTAAAACAAAAATCTTGGTTTCTGTGGCAGAATTGTCCTAAAAGTTATTAGTGTTATTATTTTTTATTTTAATAGGTGGATTTAGTGAATATAGGAGGAACTGACATTGTGGATGGAAATCACAAACTGACTTTGGGGTTGCTTTGGAGCATCATTTTGCACTGGCAGGTGGGGCAATTTTCAATCACTTTTTAATGGAAATTGAAAATGTATCATTTGTGTGTGTTAGTTGCTTAAGGCCGCCATCGCAGAGCACCCCAAACTGTGTGGCCTCAACACCAGAAATTTATTTTCTCACAGTTCTGGAGGCTAGAAGTTTGAGATCAATGTGTTAGCGTGGTCGGTTTCTTTCGAGGCGTCCTTCTTTGGCTTGTGGATCACTGCACTCTTCCTGTGTCCTCATGGTATTCCCTCTTTGTGTATGTCTTGTCCTGATCTCCTGTTCTTCCAGTCAGATTGGGTTACAGCCCACCCTTAAGATCCCATTTTACCTTAATCATCCCTTTAGAGACCCTATTTCCAAATATACTCTCATTACCAGGTAGTGGGGGTTAGGACTTCAAGAATTTGGGCAGTGGGGAGACATAATTCGACTCCCAGTAATTTGGAATGAAAGAGTCTGACAAACAGCTCTATTTTCCTGGCATAGAAAAAAAATTATCTTTCTTTAAATATTAAATTAAAAAAGTTGACGTAATTTCAGATTTATAAAAAAGTTGCAAAAGTAGCTCAAAGAATTCCTGGATACCTTTCATTCGCGTCCCTCAAATGCTGACAGTTGTTCTCTCTCTCTCTTCCTCCTTGCCTAAAAACTTGTGTATTTATAAAAACAAACCTTTTTCCTAAAAGTAAGGAATTCTCTTACATAACTAGAATATAATGTTAATATCATATTATAAAATGTGCTATATACAATATAATACTAGCATCGTTAAGCATAATTACAATATATGCTAAAAATAATATGTAATTATTAAAATCAGAAAAATAATATCAAAACAATACAATTTTGTAATCTACACATCCTTTCGAGATTTTGTCAATTGCCCCAATAATATCCTTTATAAAAGATAAAAAACAAAACAAGATCATGCATTACATGTATTTCTCACATCTCCTTAGTCCTCTTTCATCTGGAGTAGTTTTTGAGTCTTTCTTTGTATTTCATGATATTGACCTTTCTGAAAAGTACCGGACGGTTATCTTGTAGAATATCCCTCCATGTGGGTTTGGCTGGTATTTTCTCATGAACAGATTCAGGTAATTCATTTTTTTGGTACAGAATGCCACAGAAGTGATGTTGAGTTCTTAGCATACCCTATCAGGAAACAAGTGCTTTCGATTAGTTTTTTTTTTTTTCTTCTGGCAGTGTGAACTTTCACTATTTGGGTTAAGGTGTCTCCCCTGTAATGTGACTGTGCTTTATTATTAAAAAGTATTCTGTGGGGATATACTTTGAGGCTGTGTAAATATTCAGCTGCTTACCAAACTTTTTTCCATGAGTTTCAAGATCCGTTCGTATCTCTTACCTGATCAGTTATCATTGTGATGCTTGGCAAACAGTGATTTTCCAGTTTCACACGTTCAAATGTTCTGAATTTTCAAATTTATTTATTAGTTGTCTTTCTGCTTGTGTGGAAGAGTTTCCCCTTGCCACTTGTTTATGTATTTATTCATCCATACATTCGTTTATAGACCAGTGTAGACTCATGAAGTTTTACTTGCTAGGTTACTAATCTTTCATTATCTTTATTTATTTTGCACGCCTCCTTAAGTTGGCTCTTGTGTCCTTTTCTTATGTCCACACGATTCTTTGAGCTCTTTCTTATAATATGTGTGTTACTTTAGAATAATCTAAAATATCAATTCTAGATTATAATGGTTTTTACCATCATCAAATGTACTTCATTCTTTGATTTCATAGTTCATCAAAAGTTCTTCCTTTCTCATTTTTGTAGAAGATAAAATTGCTTTCTTCTTATTAAAAGGTGTTTGTTAAGTGTATAGTATGAAAAAATTACTTTGTGGCTATGAAAGTAATGTTCACTGTAACCAAACCTAATAGAAGTGTTGCTAAGATACAGAAAATACCATAGTGTATGATGGTGAGGTAAAAATCACCTGTAAATCCTAGTACCATAAAATAATTACTGTTAAAAACATATTTATCTTTTCAGCGTTTAAAGGAAAATTTTGAGATAAAATGAATACCAATTACCTGATTCATAATGATTAATTAATATAATATTCCTTACTCAAGGACTTGATTCCAGCAACTATTTTGAGTTATAGGCAGGCATGTTTTTGTTTGTTTGTTTGTTTTGAACAGGTAAAAGATGTCATGAAAGATGTCATGTCAGACCTGCAGCAGACAAACAGTGAGAAGATCCTACTGAGCTGGGTGCGCCAGTCCACACGGCCATACAGCCAGGTCAACGTCCTCAATTTCACCACCAGCTGGACAGATGGCCTCGCCTTTAATGCCGTGCTCCACCGACATAAGTGAGATATGACCTGACAAGATGTGGGCCTTACAAATTTGTATCTCCTCTCTATCTCTCTTACTATTCCTCCCTAAAGCTCTTTGCCCACAATCACTGCTCTCCTCTCTTCACATGTTTAAACATGAAGAAAAGAAACATTATGGAAGAAAATACCCATGGAGTCTTTATTTCCATAGGACTTAAATGCCACAGTGCAATGTCCATGGTTTCTTCTACATATTTACACGTTTAAAAAATGTAAAATAATTCACATAGTTCAGTCCCACTCACTCAGCACTAACCAGTATTATATATATACTGAATTGTGTTATGTTTTCATTCTCCTACCAAAAGGGAAACTCTATAAATCCAATGCAATTTCAATTAAATATAGACAACTGATTTGTGTGTGTGTGTGTGTGTGTGTGTGTGTGTGTGTGTGTGTGTGTGAAACTTGTAATTATATAAAAGACCAAAGGGGCAACAAGAGCCAGTATATTCCCGAAGAAGAACCAGGCCGAAGTACTTCCGAAACAGAAATAAAAGTAGTTATGAAGCTATATTTATTA
This sequence comes from Leopardus geoffroyi, assembly GCF_018350155.1. Taxonomy (NCBI): domain Eukaryota; kingdom Metazoa; phylum Chordata; class Mammalia; order Carnivora; family Felidae; genus Leopardus; species Leopardus geoffroyi. Next base: position 130,354,979 of record NC_059332.1, read on the forward strand.
AGACTATATATATAGTCTATAAATAAATACACGAATATAATAATAGGCTGAACCATGTGAAATTGCCAACATTTGACTGTTTTGACATATAAGAATGGCAGTTTCATATAGTTCAGCCTAACAGGATAAAAAACTCAGAAATAGCTTCATCCTGCTATACACCTGAGCTAATGTTGCAGATTAATAGTATGGGATAATTGGTTACCCATATGGAAATAAGTGTATTGGATCTTTACCTCCCTATACCCAAAAGAAAATTCCAGATGCATCAAGGATTTAAATGTGTGAGGCAAAATTTATTACATGTTTTATTGCTATTGTAAATTATTTAATGTTTCAGGTCCTGTTTCATGTAGGTTTTTTGCTGATATATAAAAAATGTAATTGACTTTTCTAAATGTTAGATCTGGAAACTTGTTAAACTTGTACAAATTTAACCAAAATGTTTACAAGTCTTACAAAAATGTTTCTTCAGTTTTTTAAAAAGTTTTTTTTTAATGTTTAATCATTTTTTGAGAGACAGAGCATGAGTGGGGGAGAAGCAGAGAGAGAGGGAGATACACAATCTGAAGCAGGCTCCAGGCTCTGAGCTGTCAGCACAGAGCCCAATGTGGGGCTTGAACTCATAAACCTTGAGATCATGACCTGAGCCAAAGTCAGCCGCTTAACTGACTGAGCCACCCAGGTGCCCTGGTATATATATATTTTTTAGACTGTCCCTGAATCATAATAGTTTCTTCTCTTATTTTCTCTTACCTCCTCATTTGTGCCTTGTCCTTCAATACAATATTGATTTGAATTGGTGATAGAGAACAGAATGTTTTTTTCTACATAGTGAAGGGTGTGGTTTCAATGTTTTACCACAAGACTAATATTTACTGTAGCTCTTTTTTAAATATACTTTTTATCTAGTTAAAAACTCCTACACCCAAGTGTCTTCCACTTCTCCTTTATTAGTTTAAGAGGGTTGGACTCTGTTCCTAGTTGGTTTAGAAATGTTATCAAGTAACTAGAATTTTAGCCCAAACTTTTACCCAACTATTATTTAATTGATTCAGCAAGTATATATGGAGTGCCTTTTATGTACTACATACAGCATGTGTAGTAGAGAACAAGACAGGCAAAAATCTCAGTCCTCTTGGAATTTCTGTTCAAATAGAGGGGGGGAAGACAATTAAATGAAAATGTAAGTTGTATAGCATATAGAAATGGTAAATGCACTGAATAAAAACATATTGGGCAAGAGGGGAGGAGGTACCTGGCATGCAGGAAGTCAGTGGGTGCAGGGGCATGAGTAGGAGGAGAAATAGGAGATGAAGTCAGAGAAGGAACTGGGTCTGAGAGTAGGGGAGGCAAGTCCCAGAAATTAAGTGGGTCTAAGATGTAAGAAAAGATAGAGTACAAAGAAAATGATCAACTTTTGGGTAAGACAGAGCAATAACAATGTCCAATTTGTGGGATTAAAAGAAAATCAAGATAGAAAGGAAATATTAGACAATGATAGTATGGAGGAAGATGGATGGTGAAAAGTTCTCTTAGGGCCTAGTTGTAGGAGTATCCTGTGAGCTGATCAGAGCTGGATTTTCTATTCTGCTAATCTTGGTCTTTGACTTGGGCAATTTAGTCCATTAACATTTATTGTAATAATTGATGTGTTTAGGTTCATTTTTACCTCTTGTTTTAAGCTTTTCATTTCTTTTACCTTTTTTGTATATTTTTTCTTTGCTGTCTTGTATTGATAAGTTACTCTTACCTTTATTTCTTTTACTATTTGGGAAATATCATATACCATTTCTAATCTTTCAGTGGTTACTTCATAAGTTTTATTCAGCATATTTGACTGATACAAAAAATTTAGACTCTTTTACCTATTGTTTTGTATTGTAAATTACTTTAAAAAGTAATATGACAAGTCTTTGAGATATAAAAGATAAATTTTTTTTTATATTAATGTTTATTTATTTTAAGAGAGAGAGAGAATGCACACACATGTGCAAGTGGGGGAGGGGCGAGAGGCAGAGAGAAAGAATCCCAAGCAGGCTCCACATTTACAGTGGGGATGTGGAGCTCAAACTCATGAACTGCGAGATCATGAACTGAGCTAAAGTCAGATGCTTAACCGACTGAGCCACCCAGATGCCCTAAAACATAAATTTCTTAATTTAAACTCACAGTGAAATAATCTAAAACTGAAGTGTATTAGATTATAACAATGACTATATATTAGGTTACAGCAATGTCCATATATTTCATCTTTACTCAGTTTTATTTGCATGGTAATTTCAGACCTGATCTCTTCAACTGGGATAGAGTTGTCAAAATGTCCCCAATTGAGAGACTTGAACATGCCTTCAGCAAGGCTCAAACTTATTTGGGAATTGAAAAGCTGTTAGATCCTGAAGGTATTGTTCACTGTTTAATTTCAACCTTGATTTTGCCTTTTTAAAATTTTTTTCTTTTTGGAAAGTATAATGAGAATTGTGGTGTATTTTTTCTTTTGAAGTAGGGTGCAAGCCATTTCACTGCAGACAAGTTATTAGTACTGTTATACTTAATTTGTAGGATGAGTTGGGAGGAAATGTAATTATATCATTGGAGATTAGTTACTTGGTACTAGTAGCATAAGATTTAAAGATTTAGGAAAATATAATTATTAGAGAAACAATTCAGTATTTGACTTATTTAATGATACATTTTCATATGATCTTCTTGCATATAATGTGAAAACTTTAGTTACAAATATTGTAAAGTTCTAGACTTATTTTCATATGATAAATAAAGTCCGTGTCATCTTTTTGTTTTTATTTATTTTTAAGAGTATTTTTATTTTTGAGAGAGAGAGTCAGATCATGCACAGGGGAGGGACAGAGAGAGAGGGAGACACAGAATCCGAAGCAGGCTCCAGGCCCTGAGCTGTCAGCACAGAGCCCAACAGGGGCTTGAACTCATGAACTGTGAGATCATGACCTGAGCTGAAGTTGGTCACTTAACCAACTGAGCCACCTAGACACCCCAATAAATTCTGTGTCATCTTAAATTGTAGTTTATCTTTGAACATTTTTGGGAAGCTTTTAGGGGAGACTTTTAAGAAGTGGGATATTGAGCAAAATAAATAATCGTCTTTGCCTTTGTCTCATATATTATTATATGACATAGAAATTTACTGAGCTACGGTATTGTAAGCATTATGTACTAGTATTGTTTATGGGTACCAAGGGTGGTTATTTTATATCTAATATTGAGCGATTCACATATTTTGGACATCTAATTTAAGCTGGTTCTTATTTTCTTCCCCTTTTAGATGTTGCTGTTCAGCTTCCTGACAAGAAATCCATAATTATGTATTTAACATCTTTGTTTGAGGTGCTTCCTCAGCAAGTCACAATAGATGCCATCCGTGAAGTAGAGACACTCCCAAGGAAATATAAGAAAGAATGTGAAGAAGGAGAAATTAGTATACGGGTACAGGTCAATTTTTAATAAAAAGTTTGACTTGCCATATTTGTTTTCTCTTACATACTAGATAAAAATACTTTCAGGGGATTTTTTTTCTTGATGGAGAACATCTTGGCTTCTCAGCTTACATAGGCACAAGAAGTTCAGTTTTTCAATTAGCATGCTTTCATATGTCATATGTATGCAATGGAGAGCTGTAGCTCAACTGATTTTATTGAGAAGGAACACACATCATTTCACACAATAAGGCTGGAGTTAGAATCTAGGGCTGGGAGCATGCAGCTGCATGATATGCTTAAGAACCTACATTTTCCCATCATGTATTCATTTTATCTTTGTTGTCATGTGCTGAAGTTGGCTTTTCTCCTATTAGCCTAGTTTTGCTCTAAGTACTAATTTTTTTTTTTTTGGCCACTGAAGAAAAGATTTTTATCATTATATTTTCACAAGGGCTATCAAAACATAAGCTTTAGTTCCTCTTTCATTTAGGAAGAGTAGTTGACAATAGGCTACTAGGTGAGTTTTTTATTGAAGGGCTTAAAATGGTTTTATTCATCAGGGTACAGATGTATTTTTGGGGAGAGATATAAAGTTAGGAATTTTTCTTCCTGAATTATCCTGCCTTAAATCAATCTGTGTTTTCTTACTCTGCTTTAGTCTAACCAGTTCTTTTAATTCATAAAATGAGAATTTTAACAGTTGGATGAAACCTTAAAAAGTCATTTGGTCCAACATGTTAGCAGCCCAGAAACCAAGGGATACACGTGGATTTCAGAATGATAAGAAATACATTTTCGAGAGAAAGCATGGGATTTGAAGCTCAAAGTTCATCTCTCTTACTGTTTGTTTTGGGTTTCTTACTTACCTTTTCAACCACAGTTTTATCTGCAAAATCTGGATAAAACCACCTTACTTCATAAAGGTAATTCAGAGTGCCTACAGTAATATTAAGAGGCACTCAGTAAGCAGCACCTATCATCATTATAACTTATAAATTTGTTTTGGCATTGCCATTCACTCATTCAACAAGTTCCTTTTTTAAAAATGGGGCCATCTGGGTGGCTCAGTCGGTTGAGTGCCTGACTCTTGATTTTGGCTCAGGTCCTGATACCAGGGTCGTAGGATTGAGCCCTGCATCCACACTGAGCCTGGAGCCTGCTTGGGATTCTCTCTCACTCTCTGTCCTTCTGCCCCTCTCCCACTCACTCCCTCTCTCTACCCGCCCCCGCCCCCCCCCCCCCAAAAAGTTAGTTAATTCTCATATAATGACATTGGTCTTGCAATCAACATAACACTTTTTTTTTTATTCTCTAAAGCTTGGAGAGCTTACTTATTATTTCAGATTTTCTTTGGGTAGTAGGTACCAATCCTTTTATTTTCTCCATTTTGGAATACATCATGATTTACAAAAAAAGAAAATAACTTATTGAGGGAAAGAGGGCAAGAGATGTGTCCAATTCTGAACCCAGGACTCTTTATTAGTTTTGAAAATCAAATGATATTGAGGAAAAGCCCTAATGTTTTATAATTGACTGAAAAAAATGCTCAGAAGCATTTGTCTCTAGTAGCATAGCTATTATCCTTCATTAATGATGCACCCTGCTGAGTGGCTCAGATAATCTTCTGAGGTTGCCTTTTGGTTTTAAAATCACTTCTTGATGGGATCGGAGTCCCTCTTGTTACAAAGATGGGATATTTTACTTTGCCTAGTTAAGGCCATGCTTTCTTAAAAAGCAAGAAAGTTTCATTTGCCTTTCATGATGTGTGGATAAAATAATCATTTCTCTTTCGTGCTCAGGATTACATGATAAGAATTGCAGAAGCCGTTTGCTTTTTGATTAAGAGCCAGTGTATTAACACTAACCTCTTCATTTGCATGCTTTCATTAGTGCCTTAGAGGCTGAAATAAGTTAATTGAAGAAATAAAATATGCTCAAGTTTTAATCATCTACTCTTTGACGGAGTTTGCCACCCACTACTTTCCAGTGAACACTGAGAGCCAGTCTTCCTTTCTGGCTCTTCCTATAAAACATATGCTGTAGAGCCATTAGATGGTCAGCAAAAAATATTCGCATTTCTCTATAAATCAAACTTTCAGTTGAAAGTCTCTCATGTTTCACTTAATACCTTCTGAACATTTGCAGTTAAATAATGCCTTCCACCTCACCCCTCATGAATACTAGTGCCTATCTAAGTGACTGTTGGCTGGTCACTAACTGTCCTTGTTCTCAGGTGTCCGCATTGTAGTATAGAAGTTTGGTAGTCACTTGATCTCCAGGGTTATTTTGTCTCCACAGTTTCAGGATTTTAGGTCCAGAACTTACCTCATTTTCCCTTCTCTGTTGTTGGCACCATCTGTGTCTTAATTACCCAGTGTTTCATCTGTGTGCTCCCTGATTCATCTTTTTAACTCCTGCAAATGGTTTACAGTGTCCGTTTGATTCTTCCACCAGAATGTTTTTGGTGTGTGTTTTTTTTCCGTCCCAGCCTTCATGCTGATCAAAGGCCTCATCTTCTCTTATAGTTTACAAGACCCAGACTACCTCTGTAATTCATCTCAGGCCACCGCCCTGTGGTCCTGGTGGACATTTCCCTTTCCTTCCCAAAGATTTTGTGCATGTGGGTTCCCATCTATGAAATACTCATCCATCTACCTACTATTTGCATGGCAAGCTCCCCATCTTTTCTGTTTCGATGGGACTTTTTCAGAGAAGTTTTCCCTGATTAACCTATTGAAACCTATTGAAACCCTACACACACACCCCTACACGCACGCCCCCCTCCCCCACTGTTTCTTGCTGCCACAATATTTTTGTAAACTGTTAGGAATTTTATAATGTTTCCTAAGAACATTGGGAAAGCTGTGAAAGATTTTAAGCAGCGAAGTCTTATGATGTGATTATGTTTTCCAAAGATCGTCCTGCTGCTGTGTGAGAAGTAGATTGTAGAGTTGGGAGTGTGGGAGGCAGTGGTTAGCGGGCAGTTGTAGCTCTGAAGAATGACATCAGTTTTTGTGGAGATGGAAGGTTCTTGATGGATTTGGGATAGATTTTGAAGGTAGGGATTGCTTACACATTAAATGTGGGAGGCAAAAGTCAGAGAGAAGCGAAGGTGGGCTCCCTAGATTTTTAGCTGGAGGAATTAAGTGCCATTCCAATGGAAATGGATGAGACTACTGAGGCGAAGTAAACAGAAAAGAAAAAGGGCCCAAGACTTAATTTTGAGGAGATTTGTTACTTAGAGGTTGACAAATATTATTTAACCGGGAAGAAAGCCAATGTGGTGTTACCGAAGCAGGGAGAGGAGAGTCTGAAAATAGTGGGGGGTGGTCAGCCATGTCAGATGTTACTGATGGCTTAAGAAACATTGGGTGACTAGATCTCTGGGTTTGCTTGGAATAGTTCTGGTTTATTTGTGTCATCCTACCACCATTATTATCAAAAGTGTTCTAGTTTGTTGGTTATTTACATGGTCAGTCTAAAGATGATGCTAGAAAAGTGGATTTGTCAATGGGAAGGTAATTGGTGACATTGACAAAAGCCTTTTCAGGTGAGTAGTGGGGAGCAACACCAAATTGGAGTGAACAGGATTGTTGAGAAACTGTAGGTGCTAAATATGTGAGCATTTCATATATTGTTCTCTCTATATTTTTGTGTTTGAAACGTGTATAAATTGTGGATGAGAGGTAATAAAGTGGAGGAAGGCTGTACACAAATTTTAATGAAGTTTTGCTCTGAATGGGAACAATGAGTGAGATAGTTGATTTGGTTCTAAGATTCTAAAGTGTATGAGAAAATACTCCATTGCTTAGGAAGAACTTAAGATGAATTTATTCCACGGGTCCTCAAAAAAAGGCCAGCAAGTAAACTTGAGGGCAACTGCCTCAAAAAATACCATCGGTACAACAGCCTACATGTGTGGCTGTATTTCATTGTCTAAAATGCAATGCTAAATGCAATTCAGTAAAACTGAGGGTCAAAGCAGAGTTCCAGTTTCTATTTTTCTTTAAATTATATCCATCCTTGAAGGCCCCAAATGTTCCAAATTCTCTGTAAAATTTTCCTATTTTAGCCCTTGTTGAACTCAAATAGCATCCCTTGTTGCATCCATGGAATTTATAACTCTGCTAATAGCCATTTTATTTTTGTTCAGAAGTGATTCATGTGGGTTATTTATCTCTCTCCAACTATATTTGAATCTCCGTGAATATAGAATCCATGAGTGTATTGCACTTTTGTACCCCTTGTCTTCCTAGCATGCTTAATAAATGCTTCCTGCCTGATTCATGGCATTGCTTGCCCAGCTCCTGAAAATTGGATGAATGCCTGAGTCATGGTGGCTCCTCCCTTAAGGTTCTCCATAACAGTGTGTCTTTGTTGAACACCTTCATGATGCTTGTGGGTATTTCTTGGGTTTGTTTTTCTAGAGCTCAGCGCCGGAGGATGAGCACGAGAATCCCCGAGCTGAAACCCCCAGTACTGTCACCGAGGTGGATATGGGTCTGGACAGCTATCAGATAGCCCTGGAGGAAGTGCTGACCTGGTTGCTTTCTGCTGAGGATACTTTCCAGGAGCAGGATGATATTTCCGACGATGTGGAAGAAGTCAAACGCCAGTTTGCTACCCATGAAGTAAATAATCCATAGCTGAGGAGCAGAATACATCCACCGTGGTGGTGCCTGTGCCTTACTCAGGGGCTCTACCCTGATGTTTGTTGCTTACTGAATTCTGCTCCACAGAATGGTCATGATATAGTTCAGGACTTGTGATAGTTAAATAAGGCTCTGTTATAAAATTGGCCTGGGTGATTACCTGTGCCTTGGAAGTAGATTTCAGATCGTACTCTTAACATGACTTGTGTGTTCTGTGGAGCCACCGACAACAGTTAGTGTGTAGGACTGCTTGTTTCTGAAGCTATGGTTCTATTGTAATAGTTAAAACAGCATATGGCTAATCAATACACGAGATCTTTAGGTTTTGAGTGTTCCCTAGAAAGTGATTATTTTTATTGATTGGATGATGAAGCAAATGTCATATCCATTCCTGTGTAATTTTCATATAATGAAAATTTCCTATTATTTTGAGGATATATGTTGTATTGGAGGGTAATGATTTGATTACATGGAGATTTCTTTTTGATTAAGTAGGTTTTTGGGTGGGTATATTAATTGGCAGGTTTTTATTTGTTATTTTGATTTGATAATAATAGAAATGGTAATATTCCTTGAGCAGTTCCTCTTGGGTGAGCATTGTGTTTTATTTATTCTGTTTTCTCATAATTCCATGTTCACAATCAGTAGCATAATCAACAGTTATTTAAAAATAGCTGGTATTATCAGATGTAACATTGTCCTCTTTGATCTGTTCCCCTTTTTACTGAGGCCAGCTGCGTATTTTCCACCTTCAGAGCTTAAACAATCGGATCAAAGTCTACTTTATTTATACTCTACATGGAGACTTCTTTTCCTGAAGCGTTAATATTAGGCATTAACAACTTATTAAGATTTTTTTTCTTCAATGAGCAGCTCACAAATCATAATGATGTACCTTTCTAGGATTTTATGATGGAGCTGACAGCACACCAGAGCAGTGTGGGGAATGTCCTGCAGGCAGGAAACCAGCTGATAACACAAGGAACTCTGTCAGATGAAGAGGAATATGAGATTCAGGAACAAATGGGCTTGCTGAATGCTAGATGGGAGGCACTTAGGGTGGATAGTATGGACAGACAGTCCCGGTGAGTGAAGCAAAGATATTAACGCTCTATTCCATTGACTGCATTGCGTGGTTTAGCTTAGTAAAAGCCTGAGTGTCTGTGAAGAGAAGATAATTTCAGAACTTGCCTTGTAAAATTTGGACTTTTCTTTTTGTGATGTTGCTGGAATTGTGTGCGATCTTTGTTTCCTCTTTGATACGTTCACCAAATGAGAAGGCAGAAGTTGGAATACAGAAATTAGCAAAAAAGGAGAAGACATTTCGTGTGGATAGTTATCTCTTTGCAGTATTAAAATCGGCTAACTTTTAACTGGAGACGAAGACTGGCTATGTAGTATTTATCGACAATTCCATCTTGTAACAGTTTTTAAGGCAGTGTTTTTCCCATGGTTCATTTTATTTCATGTATTGTGTATTAGGGAGCAAGCGGCATTCCATTGCAATTTCCACCTATTTAATAAGCAGGAATTCCTGATTGAAGAAACAATGATTCTGATATGAATAGAGGGTGCTGTTATTTGCATTCTTTGACCATACTTAATGGACTCCATTTAGGAAGAAAGTAAAAGTTTTTTTTTTTTTTCTTGTTTCTATATTGAAAGACTAACTGCTACTTTAAATGGTTAGACAAGACTGTATTCCCTTGCCCCATTTCTTTGGTGCCTGGAGCATGTGTTTGCCTTTGCAAAGGGAAAAAGGAGTGGGGATGACGTGTGTTTGTCCCCGGACAGGCTGCACGATGTGCTGATGGAATTGCAGAAGAAACAGCTGCAGCAGCTCTCCGCCTGGTTGACACTCACGGAGGAACGCATTCAGAAGATGGAAACCTGCCCCCTGGATGATGATTTAAAATCCCTACAAAAGCTGCTAGAAGATCATAAAGTAAATCTGGCTCCTATTTCTTTTAGACCGTATCAAATATGAAAAGGCAGCACTTAGCATGCTAGGGGCTGATGGCTTCTATCATTAGTGCAGGGATGGGACACTTTTTCAGTGTTCTCAATTATTCCGTATTGATAGGGTGGAGCTCGTGGGGGCTTTTCCAAGCGAGGGATGAAAGTGCAGGTACAATTTTATGGAAGGATGTATCGTTTCAGTATGAAAGTACTTAGTGTTCCCACGGCTCTCAAGAATTTTTGTTTTGGATGTGTAAGTGGTTAAAGACCCTAGTGTATTGGCATTAATGCAGTGTGTGGGTAAAGAAGCAAACCCTCAGATTTATCTGTACCTCGTCCTTTAATGAAAGCTGTGTTTCTTCTATGGTATAGGAGAATATCAGGCACTAGATGAGGAATCATAATTTGGTGGTTAATTTAATTTGGTCACACAGTTAGAAGATAACTTTAGAAGCAAAATAGCTTCTCCGCAAATTGTTTGAAACCTTTTAGTTTTCAGTGGAATATCTAGACAACTGATAAATAAAACTTTAGGGATACATTAAACACAATTCAAGAGGCATTTGACAACACTATTGGTAGTGTTTAAATAAATTACCTATACACAAGCATCTTATGACCTCGCATACTCTTCCCATGGAAGAGGAGAATGGAAGGCGTCTGTATATCCTGAATTACTTTCTTGGGTACCTCATCTGAATAGCTTCTGACTGTCAAATAGCATCCTACTTATTTCTCAGCTTACATTATGTTGCACTAAAATGATCTCTGACTCTGTATATGTAAGGTTTGTTTTTTGTTTTTTGTTTTTTGTTTTTTTTGGTCTTACAAATTCTATGTTCTTAATTTCTAGTATATTCATTCAAGTCATCTATTCTACTTTTTTTTTTTTTTTTGCCAGAACATGGACTAAAAGTGATGATATCCCATTTGCAATCTGTTATGACACTGCATTTTCAACTTGCTTTGGTTCTTAGTGAAATGTGAAGATGTATAAGGGACTTGTTTCATTAGTAGAACACTTAGGGTAATGATTGAAAATTTAAACATGCTGTCTCATTAAGTGTCCTTAATTACTATTGACAGCTGAGTGGATTTTAAATAGGTAAATGTGAAAAGAGTAGAAATGATGGTGTATCTTAATTCTTTTCTCTAGCGTTTGCAAAATGATCTTGAGGCTGAACAGGTGAAGGTAAATTCACTGACGCACATGGTCGTGATTGTTGATGAAAACAGTGGTGAGAGTGCTACAGCTGTTCTCGAAGATCAGTTACAGGTATGGACCCTGGAGATGGGATACTCATAAGGACCCTGTTGTCTAAAACCCTTATATGGCCCCCCTCTTCTTCAGGTCCTGTATCACTGTTCATTTAGAAGAGTAGACTCACCTTTGGGGTGCCCGGGTGGCTCAGCTGGTTAAGCATCCAATTCTTGATACCAGTTCAGGTCATGATCTTGTGGCTCATGGGATCGAGCCCCGAGTGGGGCTCTATGCTGGTGGGGCAGAGCCTGCTTGGGATTCTCTCCCTCCCTCTCTCTCTGCCCTTTCCCTACTGTGCTCTCTCTCTCAAAATAAAAATAAACATTGAAGAGCTTTAAAAAAGGGAGTAGACTGGGGCGCCTGGGTGGCTTGGTCGGTTAAGCGTCTGACTTCAGCTCAGGTCATGATCTCACGGTCCGTGAGTTCGAGCCCCGTGTCGGGCTCTGTGCTGACAGCTCAGAGCCTGGAGCCTGTTTCAGATTCTGTGTCTCCCTCTCTCTCTGCCCCTCCCCTGTTCATGCTCTGTCTCTCTCTGTCTCAAAAATAAATAAACATTAAAAAAAATTAAAAAAAAAAAAAAAAGGGAGTAGACTAACTTTGAAGTTGTACTTCTGAGTTGGGGTCCTACAACTTGTGGGTTTACAAGAGTACTCAGCATCTTTCCTTCCCTTCATCCCTTGGGGTAGATGGGCAGGGCTGCTTGTGGTCCCCAGCTTCTCCTGAAAAATGGAAACAAGCTTGGGAACCAATCTCAACGAGTGCTCTATAGATTTCTTGTTCAGAATTGCTTGAGGACTTTGTTGAAATGTAGTTTCCAGGTCTCCATGCAGACCTAAATCCCTGGGGGTGGGGCCTGTGGATCTGCACTTATGTGCATACTGAAGTTTGAGAATTTCAGCCATGTAGAATTTAATATTCCTGCTTCTTTGGTACATCAGTGCATGAATTTCAACAAGAATTTTGGGAACCCCTAACAAAATTGTTGCTTTAGCGCAGAGGTTATGGTGTATCTTTACAAGTCTTTATTAAGAGGGTTATTGGTATTTTATTTGAACAGTGTTTGGATTACCCAATATGATGTCGCCAAATGGTTTTCAGTCACTCTCAGACTATAATCTTATCATATGAAATTCTTTTTCTTTTATAACAGTTAAAGTTGGCCAGTGGTTCTGAGAACTGCTGGTGTAGTACTACTTAGTTATTGTAGTAACCTGAGAGATAGGCATTCATGTTTTGCCTGTTTCACAGTGAGGAAACTGAAATTCAGAAAGGTCATTTGATGCCACTGAGATATAAGTAGGCATTGAATTTTCATGCCAAGATTGGAGACCTGTCTTTGGCTCTAACTTCTTTACCCTTTGCATCCTACAAAGCTTACTGTGGTATTAAATATTGAAATAGTATAATATGAATTAAATAATTCTTTGCATATGTAAGTAATGTAGAAATTAAATGTAACATTTGTCAATAATTATAAAATGGTGATAAAATAATTTGTTGGGAAAGTCCTCATGAATATTGATTTTTAAACAAATTTACTTATTTAGCACTATTAATACTCATATAAGATTATGTTCCTGATTTTTGTGTAATATAAACAGAACAAATCAATTAAGCATTTTTTTTTATTTTCTAGGAGCTCAAAACAGGTTTTATAAGGTTAAATTTTTTTTTTCATAATTTTGGCATTACATATGAAAATTTTCTTAGCACATAAAAGGTGGTTGATGCAATGGATTTTTTGAAAAGATAATTATAGCCTGAAAAATTTGAAGCACAAAAAGTAGATATGTATGCTCTACTTTGAAGATATGTGTAAAAATGTCAAATTCTTGTATAAAAGCCGCAGTGATATGGAAAGAGCAGGATTTTGGAGTCAAAAGTTTAAAAGATGGGGCACCTGGGTTGCTCAGTTGGTTAAGCGTCCGACTTTGGCTCAGGTCATGATCTCGCAGTTTGGGAGTGCGAGTCCTGCATCAGGCTTTGTGCTGACAGCTCAGAGCCCGGAGCCTGCTTTGGATTCTGTGTCTCCCTCTCTGTGCTCCTTCCCCGCTCATGCTCTCTCTCTCTCTCTCAGAAATAAAGAAACTTTAAAAAAGAAATTAAAAAAAAAATAAGTTGAAAAGATAGAGTTCTAGGGGCACCTGGGTGGTTCAGTCGTCCAAGCGTCTGACTTCGGCTCAGGTCATGATCTCAGGGTTCCTGGGTTTGAGCCTGGTGTTGGACTCTGAGCTGACAGCTCAGAACCCAGAGCCTGATTTGGATTCTCTGTCTCCCTCTCTCTCGCGCGCGCGTGCACTGTCCCTCGAAAATAAATAAATAAATATTTATTTTTTTAATTTTTGATCTTTTAATAATTTTTTCATGTTTGTTTATTTTTGAGAGAGAGAGAGACAGAGCGTGAGCAGGGAAGGGGCAGAGAGAGAGGGAGACACAGAATCCGAAGCAGGCTCCAGGCTCTGAGCTGGCAGCACAGAGCCTGACACAGGACTTGGACTCAAGAGCTGTGAGATCATGACCTGAGTGGAAGTCGGACGCTTAACCGACTGAGCCACCCAGGTGCCCCAGTAAATAAACATTTAAAAGATAGAGTTCTAGTTGTACCACTTTCTAGCTATGTAAGGTGAAATTGTTAAACTCTATGGAAATTAGTTTTTCTCTTCTACAAACTTACAGGATTTGTCTGTATTATTTTAAAGCAACTTTTATAAAAATATTTTTCATAAATTGCTACCCAGTAGTAAAGAGCAATGGATGGCATGAATTTCTTTAAGGATCATTATAACTGTCTTTTAAGATTCTGTTGACAAAGGATGGTTTCTTCCTTTACTAGAAACTTGGTGAACGCTGGACAGCAGTGTGCCGTTGGACTGAGGAACGTTGGAATAGGTTACAAGAAATCAATATATTGTGGCAGGAATTATTGGAAGAACAGGTATGAAACTGTTATCCATAATGGGCAAGACAGATGGCGAAAAGTAACCTATCTTTAATTATGGCATTACAATAAACTTGTCTTGTTTACTTTACTTTGAAAGGAGAATACACAAATAATTTTTATTATATTAAAAATCATATTTCTATGTATTTTATAACTGATCATGTAGCTTATTCATAGAAATCTTATGACTTTATTGTAGTAACACTTAATTTGATGTGTTCATTATTTAGAATGTTAGTATTTAGACATTCTATGTTCACGATTATGATTTTTCTTTATATTTCTGTTGGGTATTGTGTTTGAACTTGTATCAACACAAGGCCTAGCATTTTTAGCTCAGTAAATAATGAATAAATGAATCCACTCACTGCTTTGTGAATTTTAAATCACAACAATTTTTCTTGATTTCAACCAGAATAACTACTGAAATTAACAAGATTATTTAGCGATACCATTAATTTAATACTGGGTTAATACCATTTTTTTTTCCAATATGGATTCCAGCAGCCAATGAAATTTTGGCACAAAGCTGCCTCTTTAAGTTTTCAGTCAGAGTGGTGGCCCTTGGCCCACCTTCCATCCTTCCAGAAGAACAACAATCAAAACAGAATACAAATAAGCAAAACTTTTCTCCCAAAACGTCAAACATTTGTGGTTTTCGAAAATAAGCAGATACTTTATTCCCACATCTCAGTGTCCGTTTAGATTCTTTTAAATGCATTTCATTTTCATCCACAAAAAGCAACTATATTCTTTTCAAGGAATAAAAACTAGTGTATGATGTTTTGTGGTTTACTAATATGGTAGCCGAGAGAACATCTTAAAAAGTAGGTTGCAAAATTTGTCCCCGTGTAAATTGTTAATCACTACCTCCTTCCCCCAATCTTTGGCCAGAATTTTCTTATTTAAGAATTCTATGATGGATCTTATTCTGACCTCTGAAATATTTACATTTCACTTTATAAATATTTACATTTACTTGGACCCTCGTATTCAGGAAAAGGAGTCACATAGAATAGTTATATTTTACTCCAGTAGTGACAGGAGAAGACACTGATCATTAGAAAAGACCTTTGTGTTACTCTTCTACTGAGTAATTTAAAATTTGGAAGTAATTTAATTTAGCAATTAAAAATATTTTAAAAATAGAGAGTGACTAGTATTTTGGCCACTTGTCTTACTGTAGATTTAAAACTAACCTTTGAATGGCTTTCTGCTAGTGTTAGGGTTGGAGGAATCGTGTTAAGATGTAGAATTGGAGCCAACGATGGTACTTAATATATACATGATTTGCTTTTGCATGGAATGAGACCAAATAAACTTAATCTGAATTAAAAAATCTTTCAAGGGACTATCATTCACTTGGTTGCAGAGGCTTTAAGGTAGTTAGAAATGGGATCTGAGAATTCCAAACTTCTCAGGATAGGCCAATTTCAAGTGTGGCATGTAGGATATTCTGTAAGGGGTTCCAACCTACCTTTCCAACTTTGATTTTCCCTCTGTCCTTCTGTGTACCGAGGTTCAGATGCTGAGTTCTCAGCTCATAGCCCATTCTTAGGATGTCAGTGCCACATGAGTAGTGCTGGTTTGTCTTCAGGGTTCTGTTCCCAATGCATTGCATATTGTAGATTCATCATAGTTTGTGTTTTTTTTTTTTTTTTCATGTTTTTGAAAGAGTGAGTGTATTTCATTTCTTTTCTAGCCTGTCTTTTGTTGTTTAAGGTGTGGTATCTGCTGTGGAATGTCTTCTTACCAGTTGTTTCATTTTTGAAATGAAGTAATCTATTAACTCCCTCTCCTGCCCCCACTCTCCCCAACCTGGAACCCATCTCTTCTTCTTTGCAATTGCCATGACATTTTGTGTGTGTGTGTGTGTGTGTGTGTGTATTTAATTACCAAATTAAAATACAGTGCAGACATGTTATATAACATTATATTTAATAATATAAATATTATACATATATATATTTATATATTATAAATACAAAATAAGCTATCATTCATATATATATACACATATATATGTGCATATATATATGTGTATATATATATATATATATATATATATATATATATATAATCTTTTGTGGTGTCCGCACTTTCTTTTGTCATAGTTTATGTGCATATTTTATCTTTTCTATGAAGACAGCATCTGTATTTGCCACTTAATTTCTTAATCTTCATCTTTTTTTTTTTTTTTTTTTTGGTGGAATATAGAGGCAGGGAATAGTTGTTACATAAACTGATAAATAAAGCAGTTAGAGAATGAATTGATCCCACTGCTGACACAGAACCAAGACTTTTCCCTCTCAACTATATAGAAAAGAGCTTCTGCAATAGATATTATACCTTGCGAAGAATTATCTCAATGCAACCATGTGGTTTTCCGCCCCTCTTTCAAGTTTATCTATGTATATTACTAAATATCTTCTGCATGTTGGCCAATGAGATGTAAATATCTGTATGTTGGCTTTGGACTATGGCTAAACTTTCTCTTTTAATCACAATTGCTGTTGAACCTGGAACATTAGTATGGTTTTCTTGAATGATGCTGTGGAAAAACCATTAGTTTTAGGGTGTGGGTCTTTGATTTGATTCCCTTGTTAACTAGCCAAGTGATCTTGGACACATAATGACTTATCTCTCTTTCCTTCCTAAAATGAAGGGCTGGGAAAGGACAATTCCAGGAGTCTTCCTGCTTCTGGAGAGTTATACTGTGATTCTCTTGGAGATTTGCATAGTTGGATTTAGCCTTTTAGTTCCACGTACGTCCCTGAGAATTAGTTTAATTACCCATGTGTGGGGCTAATGTCAGCTTGATCTGTTGCAAATCTGAGAATGATAATATCTTAAAGAAAGATATTAGGCCATTCATACCTTGAGCTTGGGTGTTTGAAGTCCTTCCTACCCTAAGTAAGAGTGAAGCCCCTACCAGCATAAACGTTAGAGATTTGGGAACTTGATTGAATTGAATGACCAAATGATTCTCCAAATATATTTCTAACTTTTGTTATTACATGTAGTGCTTGTTGAAAGCTTGGCTAACTGAAAAAGAAGAGGCTTTAAATAAAGTCCAGACGAGCAACTTCAAAGACCAAAAGGAACTAAGTGTCAGCATTCGACGACTGGCTGTAAGTGGTGTCAATGTCAGCATCTGTCTTGTAAGCCTGTGATATTTTATTGTTTCTATCAATGGTTCATGCAATTTAGTGAATACAGATTATGAGTCATTAACCAACACTAGAATGCTGCCATATAATCATCTAGAACCAGGAATCTTATGCTTTAGCATTAGTGAACTGTGTAGCAAGTAAATTTTGCTATAAAATATATGTTTACATTTCCTGCTTGTGGAGCAGGACTGTAGAGTCCTTTTAAGAGGGAGTCATCTAATAAAATATTTGAAATATTAGATTTTGAAAGAAGACATGGAAATGAAACGTCAGGCCTTGGATCAGCTGAGTGAGATTGGTCAGGATGTGAGTCAATTACTTGATAATCCCAAGGCATCTAAGAAGATCAACAGTGACTCAGAGGAACTAACTCAGAGATGGGATTCTTTGGTTCAGAGACTAGAAGATTCCTCCAACCAGGTACCTTTTGCTTTGGATTATATGTTGTACGATGAAATAGAAGTTAAATGTTCAGGTTAGTTTTAGTTTTTATGAAATAAAGTAATAATAGGTAAGCTGCAAACTAAAAGTAGGTTCCTTATACTTGGCTTACTGAAAAATTGAGAAATTGACATGTAAAAAAATCTTCCTTTTCTGAAGTCAATTTTAATAGATCGTTGAAAAACTTACTAATACCCAGTAATTTCTGTTAATAACTGATAACACTTACACACGAATCCTTTTTAAATCATCTTTAAATTTTAAATAATCTTATTAATTTAAAAAATATATTACTGAATTGATTGAAAATGCAACTGTAGTTTGAACTTGGATGTTCCTAGTGGTATTATTTATAACAGTGCAAAAAGTGAAACAGCCCAAATGTTCCATCAGTAGGTAGATGGATAAACAAATGTGGTCTGTCCGTTACATGAAATACTGACAGTATGAATGAACCTTGAAAACATTGTGCTAACTACGAGAAGCCAGTCACAAGATTAAATGCACTGTAATTCTATCTATATGAACTATCAAAAATAGGCAAATCCAGAGAGATAATAAGTAGATTAGTAGTCGCTAGGGCCTCGGGGAGAGGAGGATGGGGAGTGATGGACTATTTATTAATAGGTACGGGGTTTCTTTTGGGGCCAATAAACCTCTTTTGCAAGTACAGAGTGGGGATGGCTGCATAACACTGAATATACTGATAACCACTCAAACTGTGTATTTTCAAAGGAGAATGTTATGGCATGTGAATTATATCTCAGTAAAGCTGTGACAAAACGTTAAAACATTTGGCTGATTTATACTTCAGGTGACTCAGGCTGTAGCAAAGCTGGGGATGTCCCAGATTCCTCAGAAGGATCTTTTGGAGACTGTTCGCGTAAGAGAACAAGTAACTACAAAAAGGTCTAAGCAAGAACTGCCTCCTCCTCCTCCCCCAAAGAAGAGACAGATTCCTGTGGATTTGGAAGCTAAGAAAAAGTGAGAACAGATAGAGACATTTTCTAAACACAGTACCGCACATAATGTATTTGTACTAATTACTAATCATATGCAAATTTAGATGTAATTATTGTGATGGAAATTCAACTGCTAAACCACTCACTGCCCCCCAGCCTTCGAATGTTCTCCTTCCCACTGGCTAAGCGTCTAAATGGTCTCTGGTGATTTTATTTATCCTGTATTCAGTCTGGAAAACCGTGTGACAGAACCCTTCCTTCTTCCTTTCCATCATCTACCTAGGGAGGATCTGACTGTCCATGATTCTTCATTTATTCTTTCTTTCACCACACTCTGAGAACTCTGGCAGGTTTGCTTTAGATAGATCTCCTTATTCTTTATGCCACTCCTTCCTCTTCACATTCAGCAGTACTTCAGGGAAGTCATTCCTTTGTCGTCCCCTTTTTCTTCCTTTCCCCCCTCATTCTTTTTTCACATTTTCTTTCTTTTTTTGTTAATTCCTTTGTCAGATTCATTAACAAATTCTTTATGTTTGCCTTAAGGATCCATCTTTGACATAATTTTTTTTGTTTGTTTGTCTTACTGATTCAAAGGAAACTCAGGAATTTTAGAAAAGGACTAATCGCAGCTAATATGTAGCAAGCATTTACTAATGTCAGATACTCTGTTAAGCTGCGCTGTGTGACAGCCGGGTAATGTACCTCAGATACCCTGTCGCAGCTGATCCTTAAATCAGCCCTTTTATTCTCTCCCTTTTATAGGAGGATCCGAGTGCTTGGGTAAATGGGCAATTATTTTGGGCCAGAATAAAAATGATATGGTTTCCCCAGTATAGCTTCTGTAGATGAAGTGGGATTCCAGTTTTACCAGATGATTTTCATTTTGGTAATAAGGCTGTGTTTCTCTGCCTCTTACCAGCATCTCCCTGTGGAGCCAGAGTACCTCCAAGGTGCAGGCAGCAGCTGTGAAACCTTTGCTTCTGGAGCCGAGGCAGCACAGGAGGAAGATGCTTCTGATGTTAATAGTGCCATAGATCTTTTGTTTCCTGAGTGTCTAGTTTCTGCCAGGTAGATCTGGCACTGTGCCTCTCCAGTGCTGGCTTTGTGCATTTGGAAGGAAGAAAGGTTATAAAAGACTAAGGGTGCATTACTATAAAATCTTAAACATGGTCGTGTTGTGTGGAGTGCATTCTGCTGCGGGAAACAGAATACTGTACCAAGAGTGACCCAAACAATGAGGTCATTGATTATCTCACAAGAAGTCCAGAAGCAGGGCTTTCACCATCAGGCTTGTCCTCTCCGGTCCCAAGATCCTGCTGTAGCACTGGGCATAACATCCTTGTATAACCTGATTTATATGCGGGAAGGCCAGTTTTTCCTTATTTATCTTTTTTTCTCTTTTTTTTTTTTTTTTTTTTAAATTTTTTTTTTTTTCAACGTTTATTTATTTTTGGGACAGAGAGAGACAGAGCATGAACGGGCGAGGGGCAGAGAGAGAGGGAGACACAGAATCGGAAACAGGCTCCAGGCTCTGAGCCATCAGCCCACAGCCCGACGCGGGGCTCGAACTCACGGACGGCGAGATCGTGACCTGGCTGAAGTCGGACGCTTAACCGACTGCGCCACCCAGGCGCCCCTTTTTTTCTTTTTTTAAATCGGGGAGAAAGACCTTGCCTGCAAGACATCAGCTAACTTCCCCCGCGGTCTCAGTGGCCAGGATTCAGTCACTTCCCTGCCATGGGTGCATGGGAGGTTGAGACTGTCTGGCCATTTTGGTCTCCTGTCATTGCATTCTGGGGGACTTGGACAGCAGAGAAAAGTGTGGGGAGGGGAATGTCTGTTAGTTGAGCAGCCAGCTGTGAGGACCATAGGATTCCAGTCCGTGGTTTGATTGGTGCAGAAATCCCTTCAGTTAACTCCTGGACACAGAGAAGCTTGTGTACATCCGGGTCATTATGCTAGGAGGCAGTGAGATCTCATTGTTAGAAAGGTTATTTTTATGCCCAGCCCAAGTCCGCCCCCTCCATGTCTCCCTGTATTTGCTAGTTCTGCTGCCTGGGGTGCCATAGAGCGGCACCAGCCTTCAGTATGGAACCTCCTTAGTATTGCAGGGAGTTTCATATTCTCATTTCTGCTGGCCTTCGGTGTAGAGGATCTTCAATCCATTCCTAGTGTGACAGGGTTTCCAGACCCTTTAATACCTTCAGTCTGCTGTAGAAACCACTGTTCGCTTGTCTTAAAATGGGCTCTCTGAGCAGATAGGAGCTTAGTATCGTTTATAATACATGCTTCAGAAATGGCAGTTTATTTCCTCTTCTTTTTTCTTGGTGCTGCTGGTGGCTGGCTGGTTTAGCCCGCTCAAGGTCTGGAGGGGTGGTCATTTCCTATAATCTAGATCTCTGTTGACATGGCCTGAAACCATTGCTACCTTGTGGCGCTCACAGCACCCTTGTTTATATTAAGGGCAGAAATGGTCTAAGTCCCCAAGGTCCTTTTACATGTGTGATTTGGGGATGGTGTTCCTCTTCTCTGAAAGATTAAATAGAAGCCTGCTGTTAAGATGACGGAATGAAAGTACCACTGTTTGAGGGACACCTCAACCATTGGTTATTTATCTGCAGTGTCACAAAATCCCTTTACAAGTTACAGGGAAAATTGATCTTGATGAAAAACCAAATATTCACAACTCGCCAGAAACACTTTAAGCCGTTTCCCAAGAAGAAACAGACAACCCGTGCTTACCCTAAAGTACCTAAAAATACCCAGAAGTTCTTTTGAGAAGCTCTGTGGGTAGAGTGCTGGTGAGGAGGACAGACTATCTGGTTTGAACCAGAGCTCTACCAGCTGTAGCTTTGTGGCCCTGGGGCAGTTGTTTAAAACCTCCTCAATTTCTTCATCAGTAAAAGGGATAATAATAGTATAGGTGTCTCAGGGTTGTGGTGAGGATCACTTAATAAGACGCACAGAACACTTTGAAAAGGGCCAGGTACGTGGCTGACAGTGACTGTTTCTCCTCTCACTTTTCCTTGCTGTGGTTCCCACAGGCCTCTTCAGCTTTGTCCACTCTTTTTCTTTCCCACCATCACATCTCAGTTCTGGCTCAGGGTGCTACCGCAGCCTGTTTTTCTCTGGTCTTGCCACCCTTTCTTCTTTCTCCTCAGTGGACACTGGAAGGTAAATCCAGTCATGTCAATCCTGTGCTTTCAACCCTTCACGGGCTCTTCCTTGCCCTTTGGTTGAGCCCAGACTCCTTAATCTACCCTGCAGGTGGGTGTGGTTGTCTGCCCTTGTCCTTCCCTGCCTGGTACTCACTTTTCCAGTCACGCCTAATCACTTGCTGTTTGCACAGTGTGGTCCTCCCTTTCTTTGTTCTCCCTTTGCAATGAAAACATTTACTAGGCACAGTATTGCTGTTGTGCTCCAGGAAGGCATCCACCCCCCCCCCCCCCCCCCCCCCCCGCCACCTCCCCTGACTCAATTAGGAGCCATAACTGTGAATTCCTGGAATCAGCATCTGGCAAGTTCTCTGGTGATTGCCTGCTACTTTCCATTGCCTCTCCCAGACTGGAAGCTCTGTGAGGGCTGGGATTGCGTCTGATTTATCTTCATAGCAAGAGCCCAGTCCAGCGCCTGGCATATACTGGGCTCAATAATTACGTTAAATGAAAGAAGGCATTAACTTTAAGAATATCTGTATCTTTGTTTTTCTTTCTGTTATTTTCTAATCAAATCTGTTTTCATCATCTACAGGAATTTGTAAAAATCTAAGTATTTTTTACAAAGCTTAAACATTAATTATTTAAAAAATATTTATTAACTTTACAATATTATTTCTCTTTTCAAACTTTATAAGTGTGTGGTTTTATTTTCTATGGTTACTAGGTGTCTGTGTTGCCTTTTTTTTTTTTTTTTTTTGAGGAATATTTAAAACACATGCCTGAGGGGTCTTTTGATTGCTCTGTCTTGAGCCAAGTGAAACTATAGAAGGACAGGAATGACCAATAGTAACATCTGAATCTTAAATCAGGTTTGACGCTGTAAGTGCTGAGCTGTTGAGCTGCATTTTGAAATCAAAGACTGCCATTCAGGCCGCAGAGATAAAAGGGTATAAGAAGATGCAAGAGACTTCAGAAGTGAAAAAGAAGTTGAAGGTAAAACAGTAAACAAAAACATCCTAGTGAATAAAATATTACATCAGGTTAGATTTGCTGTTGACATAAAAGTGTGATGGGATCCAGAGGCTTCCTGTAAAATAAATGTAGCCATAAGGTAGCTTTTAGGACATTGTAGTAAATTTTCAATCCATCAAGCTGGCTGGCATTCAGACCCCTGTGTGGAGGAGGAATTTTTTTGCCCCCTTTTTCTTAACCTCTGAGATGTGCAGGAAAAAACATTTTCTAAGGTGGTCTAGTTATTAGTATTATTTTTTACTTCGATTAGATCTACTTTAGTCCCTAATAATTTCTGACTTTGGGTATGCTGAAGATATTTTGCTCGCTGAATGCAACAGATGATTTCAAATCTCACAATTCCTTCCGATATATTTTCATTACAGAAGAGACACATTAAAAAGAAATAAATACCGTTAAAATGTATGGGATGTTAGCTCCGCTACTTTGTTCCTTCTGTGTGACTGTAAATTGTGCCAGGAGATTGTAGTGACTTATGTCTTTGGTGCTCATTAAGTGTGTGAAAGCCTTTCACGAAGGAGTTGGACACCTAGAGCAAGTCTGTAGTGCCGTCTACACTGACAATGGAGTTTGTCTGTGAAGAGTTTGGAGAACATTTCCAAAACAAGACGTGTATAAATATCAGCGGTATAAGCTAGAAGGTGGTAGTACCATGGGAGTTGAGAGGAGGCCAGGATTGCATCTGTGTGTGTACTCGGGAAGCCCAGGGGTGAGGTAGCACCACGCCAGAACCACAAGGAGCTTGCTTGGGCGCAGCAGGCAGGGGGCGCCCCTGAGCAGAGGTGGGGAGGTAGACAAGTTGTGTTGCGATAGTTTCTTTTTTGTTCTGTTTAGTGCTAGGTGTGCGTGTAAAAGTAGTTAGAGAGTTAAGGTTGGAGAGGTGGTTTGGAGTCAGACCCTGGTTGACATTTCGTGTTTGGATAAGTTAAGACTGACTTCTGTCTTATCATTGCATTGTAACTGCTCTTATTTACAGGTCACCATTGACTGTTGGTTTCTAAATCCAAAGGATGGATTTGTTTTCTCATCTCATCGGCTGCCTCTGTAGCGTTTGCTGCTATTTACCCTTCCTTCTTCTATTCTCACAGCCTTTGGCTTCTGTGACCAGTGATCATTCTAAAATAGACATCTGATCAGGCAGCTCCTATGCTTGCAATTAACTAATGGCTTCCCGTTGCAATGGGGACAAAATCTAAATCCTTAGTGCCCCTGGCATGCAAGGGCCTTCCAGGTGGTGCTGTTTCCCCTATGAGTCCAGCCTCAGCTCCTACCGGTCTCCTACATACACCCTGAGCTCCCCACTCCTGAATCCTGCTCTTTTCTCACTTCCCTGCCTTCACCACGTGCTGTTTTCCTTGTGCAGAATGGCCCTTATTAAGCCTTTATGCTGTGTGGCTGAAAAGCCCTCTACTCCAGTAAGCCTCCTTTAGCCTCATTAGGAAGAGTTAAGTGATTCATCTTTTGACTTCCATGTTGCTTTGACAGAGGAATGCGGAAGGTTGTTACCCTAGAAGCACCATTATCTGAGCCCTCTACACAGGGAGTTGGGAGGGCCAGAAAAGGAGAGCTGTGTGCCATCATTTCATATGCTTCTTATAGTTCTGAAAGACTGGTAGATGATATTAAGGAGCATTGAACAACCCAATTCTCAAGGGCACTGAAATGGCAGAGAATTTGGAAGTGAGAGTGATCTTTATGAACCAAGTTCCAGAAAATATTAATAAGTTAATTTCCATTCTATGATCTAGGAACAATTTCACTTTTAGAAATCGTTACTATAGAAATTGTTTGTTACTATAAGGGATGATTGGCGGCTCCTATATTTTCCTTTAATAAGCTTATTTTTTTGTTTTTTTAGACAAGTAGTTATAGACGCCAAAAGGGTTTTGAAAAATGTGAAATGAAGAAAACTTAACCATCACTTTTATCTCTAATTTTCCTTGCAAATTGGGGCAAGATCAGCTTAATTGTGTTAGAGTAAAGGAATACCTTGCTCCAACTGATGTATACCTGGGTGGAGAATCCCTAGTTCGATCTGTCATCACCATAGAAAGTAGCAAAAAATCAATTTGTATGGAACAGGTAGTAATTCTTCTCCAGTATGATGGTGAGTTTTTGCATTGATACTTCAATAAAAATAAGTGGTGTTTCTTTGAATCTCTTGTTATTTCTTTGTCTTTGTAACATGGTTGTTTTACTTGGTCCCATTAAAGCTGTGCAGAGCAAAGTAGGATAGTTTATTTGACAGAGCCTATATGTGTAGAAATTAGAAGTAGGACTCTTCTTTGGTTTGTCTGGTTGAAATAACATGGGTTGCCTAGAAGTTTTGATTGTGTTATTAGGGGCGCTATTTGAGTAGTTAATTTTCTCAGTTGCAAATTGAGGAGTGGGAGAAATTTCAAATACTGACTGTTTATCCATATACCTCTGTGTGTGTGTGTGTGTGTGTGTGTGTGTGTGTGTGTGTGTGTGTCTTCCTGATTTTGTTCAAACCTTTCTTACTAGTTTTGGAAAGATTTTGTCTTCCCTGTCTCTGACATATAGGGGCATTGAGAATATCGAACTATAGAGACATAAATATTAAAATTAAGAGCCATTCTTCAAACATGAGGAACAAAATGCTTCAGTTTGGGTTCCAAAGCATATTGTTATAGTTTAAAATTTATGTATGAATTATGTTGTGGTTGAAATTTATGTTAAGAGTCTAAACTTATAAAATCAGACAATAGTGAGGCTCAAAATATTTGTGTTTTTCTTGTTGATTAATATTTGTTCAGTGTCTCTGTCATAGAATATTCAGTTCATTTGACTCAGTTATTTTTATTGTGTGGCATAGACACTGAGGTTATATGTATGTGAATAGATATCCTGGATCTGAAACACTAATTTTAATTATTTTCTTTTGATAGGAACTCATAATGTGCAACTTTTTTCTTATAAAATCAACCAAAGGTTTATATTATTTGTTTGAATTTGCCTTTTGAAATTTAAATCAGCTTTGGAATTCTGTGGGGCAGCCTGGAATTACATAGTTTTGTCTTATAGTATTTCTCCTACCTCAACTTTGACTATAACACTGAAAGAGAATGTGGGAGGGACACGAAACATGAAAGTTACAATAGCATGCACATTATATTGAGGAGAAAGTTTGCAGTATTCTTATATTGGAATTTTCTTTCCAGGCATTAGAAAAAGAACAGACAGAAAGAAGCCCCAGACTGAATGAATTAAACCAAACTGGACAAATCCTTTTGGAGCAAATGGGAAAAGGTGAGACCCTTGATTTTTTAAAAAATGTGTTTTAGGGGCGCCTGGGTGGCGCAGTCGGTTAAGCGTCCGACTTCAGCCAGGTCACGATCTCGCAGTCTGTGAGTTCGAGCCCCGCGTCAGGCTCTGGGCTGATTGCTCAGAGCCTGGAGCCTGTTTCCGATTCTGTGTTTCCCTCTCTCTCTGCCCCTCCCCCGTTCATGCTCTGTCTCTCTCTGTCCCAAAAATAAATAAACGTTGAAAAAAAAAATGTGTTTTAGGTGGTAGCACTGAATAATATTTACAGTTTGACAAATTATATATTTAACACTTTTTTTTTCTAGAAAAGTGGTTTTCAATTTTTTTTTTTTAAGCTTTAAGCAGCAGAATCTTTTTTCACATGAAGTCCTGTGCTGGAGCTGATGACAAAACAGAAAAGTGAAGTTGTTCTGCTTTTCTGTAGAGTCAGACAACCTAAAGCTCTGATATCTTAGCAGAATGGTTGAAATCCACTGATGTAGAAAAATTTAAAATCTCCTCCTTTGACATTATATATTGGGACCTTTTTTTGGAGAGGGGGTGGCAAAAGAAAATTTTATGTTGGAAATCTTTGGGAAATGAAGTTACAGGAAGGTCAGTTCATTAAGATCATTTGGTTTTTGATCACGTTCAAATTAATCTGTTAATTTATTGCAGGTAACATTTTATAGTTAAATTTGAGAAGGAGTTGCTTGTCTTGGAAATTTTTACCTGTATTTAGAAACTTTTTTTTTCCTTTGCCATTAGCCCTCAGTGACTCTGGGGAATGTAAAGATGAATAGTTTTGATATCCACTTTGCATATGATTCTTCCTTTGGTTTAGCTTTGAGAGACCTCTCCTGTAAATCCTATTCCTTATTCTAGTGATAGTAAATGTTTTGGAGGTCTGCTGCAGAGCTCTTTTTTTTTTTTAAATAATGACCAACATTCAGTGAATATTTATTATATCAGAGCTCTTTGACAAAAGCCACAGATGCCCAAGGCAGAATCAGGAATACTAGTTTGACAAGAATGTTCAATGTAGTAGTTGTCAATCTTTTTAGTTTTTAACTTTTTATTCTGGAAAGTGTAAATATATACAATGCAGAGTGATGAACCTCCTTATACTGATTACCTAGCTTCAGTAATTAATGATATTCTGCCATTCTTGAATTATCTATACCCCTACTCATTCCTCACTCCTTGTTATTATTGTTATTGTTTATAGTTTTTTTAAAGTAAAATGTACTTACCTTGAAATACATGAAACTTCACTGGGCTGTTTTGAAAAGCCTATACCCATAAAACAATATATGGAAAATTTCCATCTCTCCAGAAAGTTCCTTCATGTTCCTTACGAATCAGTCAACTTTCCATACCCCCTGAAAATCAGATTTTTTAAAACTTTAGATTATTTTTGTCTCTGCATTAAAAAAATGTCATTTAATTATATGTATATATACACACTGGGGACATGTAGACATACACACATTTATATACAAAACTATCTGTATGTCTAATATATGTCCATTTATTGGAAAATTATGCAAATATAACACTGTCTATCCATAGGTATTAGTACAGCTTAATTTATTTTTTTCTTTAAATATAAATAAAGCAAGATTTATTCAAAAACGGTGTTTTCATTCAAAATCCACTTAGCTCAGTGTCTTAATTACCCTGGGTGAGAGGACCCCACGTGGAGATTACTCTTTCAGATATTTACTTGAAGAAACCTACAGATACAGAGAGACCATAATTTCCCCTGAGGTGCTGATTGAATAATTATAATAAATTGTGTGTTGAATTTATGTCTGTTACAATTGTAGGTTCTTCACTTCTGCATTAATATTGTAGTTTGGGAACCAGACTTTGTCTGCTATGAGTGTGGGGTGCTTTCATGAGTCTGGGTACTGAATTTGCCCTCATTTCTGCGTCAGCTTTTAGGCGCTATGTGAGGATTCGTAAGGCCGGTGGAGAAGACTGCCTAGGGGAGGAGTTGGTGAGAGGTGTTATGTTCCAGTGAGAATAACAGCAAATTGGGAAATAGGAGACCTCTGGGTCTCCTGCCCTTTCCTAGTTTTGTGTCCTTGGGTGACTCATGTAACCCTTTTATTTCTTTGCTTTCTTGCCCAGAATGTGAGGCACTCACTAGCAGAGTTCAGCTTCTGTCACATGCACTCTTACTGTGAATAGATATGTACTGAGATATATACTCTGGAAATGGAGATCATGTCAAAGTTCTACTTGCAAAGTATCAAGTGCAATATCGGGGGGCTATATCATCTGTGGCTTTGTAAAGGAATGAATTTTGTGACGTAATGTGGACTTGTTTAATTTCATGGGAAACCCTTTATATTTCACATGACCATTTTATTTTTGGAGCATTTAGTAGGACTGGAAATGCATTCATTGCAGGATCCTAATTTTATTTATTTCAAAAGACATATTTAGGATGGGGTGGGAAGCTGGGCACTGGGGGTGTTGGTCTGAATAGGGCACTTATGTTCTGGGTTTACTTTCTTGCTTTTTGAGCAGTGTGTACATTGTGTTACTGAGATAAAAGTGATTTTTTCAAAATCTCCCCCACTATCTACCATTTTGTCTGTTATTCTAATTTTATAGTATTGTATATTACTTCTCTCCGTGTGGTTTTAGTGCTATTAATTCTACTGCTCTTATAAAGCAGAAATGTTGAGCAGAAATGAAAGCACAATTGGGTGCTTCTTGCTGTCCCTCCCTTTTCCCCAAGAAATTTGAAATAAGTCCTAGAGTATGGATAATTAACATAGAGGAAGTTTTTCACAGAGTGTAATTTGACCAGAGTCTGCCTATGTAAGCATGCAGATTAATGATTCAGCCCATTAGAAAACAAGTCTTTGGGGAAAAAAAAAAGAAAAAAGAAAAAGAAAAAAGCCTTTGGTAAAACAGATGTTCTAATAATCATGTCATTGATTCCTTCAAAATAAGTCCATCGAAAGTCCCACCACAGTGAAGTTTGATGGGACTTATATGCCTTGTGCATTTGAATTATGTTTTGTGGTACCTTATATAGCATAAAAATGTTTTTAAAAAAGGAAATAATATATTTTATTTAAACATATATTATGACTAGCCTGTGGAATTTGATGGTGGTCCTAGGTTTTGTAAAATTTCTCTTGATTCCAATAGTGATAGATGGAAAGGTGTAAAGTCAAGTGAGATTAAGTGCCATGAATATGTTATATTTTATTCCTTTTAGGTAACTAGTAAAATGATGGTCTATTGATTTGGGCTTTTGAATAGTCATTTAAGAGTTGGATGTTCTATAGAAATAGAAAATGTATAAATCAGGATCTCTGGGAGCAAAACAGTTATTTTAAAAGACAATTATTTTAGAGGCACCTGGATGGCTCTACCGGTTAAGTATTCAACTCTTCATATTGGCTCAGGACATGATCTCGCATGGAGCCTGCTTGGGATTCTGTTTCTCTCTCTGTGTCTCTGCCCCTCTCCTGCTCATGTGCACTCACACACGAGTGTGCTCTCTCTTAAAATAAACAAACAAACAAACATTTAAAAAAGACAATTATTGGGTCACCAGATGGCTCAGTCGGTCAAGTGTCTGACTCTTGGTTTCAGTTCAGGTTACAATCTCATGGCTCGTGAGCTCAAGCCCTGCGTTGAGCCTGTCAGCTCAGAGCCTGCTTGGGATTCTCTCTCCTTCTCTCTCTGCTCCTCCTCCTCCTTCATGCGCGTGCTTTTCTCTCTCCCAAAATAAATAAACTTAAAATAAAAGAATTCTTTTGGAGGGCAATGTATAGTTTTCTTTGCTTGATGTGCAAATTGTGCTTTAATTATTACCTGATATCTGTCCAACCTGCAATATCTCCAGCTTAGAGGAGAGGAGATTTAAATTTTGAGAAATGGTTTGAAGGGGCAAAATGAATGAATTGTAATATATTGTCAGTGAATAATTACCTCCTACCTGTTTTCAGATGAGAAGGGATAATTTTCCATCTCAAAAATTTTACCAGCTTAATCTCCTTTCTCGTTTAGCATAAACTGCTCTGACATGAAAATGAAGTGGCTGATGTTATTACTTTGCCCCCCTAGAATAGAAATGACCTCCTAGAAGCAGAGCCTGGCTCTCCATTGCTCAGAGAGTTTGTCAGGAAAATGGTGATTTGTTTTGTTTATAACCCTGTTAATAGAGACAAATGAACTTGGACTGTGGTGTGAATGATTTGCCAGGGTCTAATATTCTATTACCTGTGTGATCCTGGCCAGTGAACTTTAACAGCCGACATGGTTGATATATTCAAATTATGTCCCGTCATGTTTGCATTTCTGATTTTCTGTGGGTACAGTGTATTGTAGGATTTTTAAAATTGCATCCTCTGTCGCTCGTAAGTGACCTTTTGTTTTACATGCCATTTTATTCCTTAGGGCTCTCATTACCCTGGATTTTGATTGTGTATATTTACAAAGCACCATTGTTTTTTTCCCCCTCCTACTCAAATAATAAAGATGTTAAGCCCATTCTTTCCACATGCATGCTCTCCTAAGGAGATGAAGACTCCTTTGCAGATTTCCCATCTTTTTTCCTAGTAATTTTCAATGATTTGATGCATTTTATGTTAAGGGAAGGGCCGTGATAAAAGTTACTATTACATAGAACTATTATTTTTATGGACATTCTTTACCACTCAAAAACACGGGCTAAAATTATGTCAGTAATAAACATAATGGTGTTTTTTCTGATGTGTTAAAGTAGATCATCTTACCACTGCTTTGATATTTAGATCTTTGCTGGTCTGTGTGGGGCATGCCCAGTAGGCCACTGAAGCCTCTCGGGCCTGGCTGCTGGCCCGATTTTCCTACACTCACCAGGTTGCTCCCTGCAGTAGGGCTTCTCAACGTTCATTCTACGGTGCCTAGGACACTATGGTTTGGTCAAACCAGACTCTTGAGCTCCCTCCTCGATTATTTAGCCGGTTGTCTTTTTTGTGATGACAGAGGGTTTACCTTCTCATGTCAGAACTTGACAGGTCCACATAATTCATTGTATTTCCCTGGTTCACTGGAGAAGCTAGCAGAGTGGTAGGATGCACACAGTTTGTATAAAAGGCAGTGTCTGGAACTCCACTGATGTGCCTCTTGTGATAGCAATACCACTCCCAAACTGCTATTTCAAGCTTCCCATCTCCTGCTTTGGTCAGGGAGTGAAACAAAATTAAGTTTATTTATTTTGAGAGAGAGAGAGAGAGAGAGAGAGAGAGAGAGAGAATGAGAACGTAAGCAGGAGGAGTCGGGGAGAGAGAATCTGAGTGCAGGGCCCGACACGGGGCTTGATCTCCCAAACCACGATATCATGACCTGAACTGAAATTAAGAGTTGGATGCTTAGCCAACTGAGCCACCCTGGTACCCCTGAAACATAGTTATTTCTAACGGTATCATTGTAATTTTGTTGTTAAAAGGGACTTAAAGGAATGATCATTATATGTGACATCGCCTCATTATTTTGAATAGGTCAGAATGTTTATAACAAATTGAAAACAATTTTTATACTAACATATGAAGTGTCTGCTTATTTTTTATGTCTGCGTAGAAGGTATTCCTACTGAAGAAATAAAAAACGTTCTGGAGAAGGTATTCTCAGAATGGAAGGATGTATCTCAGCATTTGGAAGATCTGGCAAGAAAGATTCAGCTACAGGAAGATATAAATGCTTACTTTAAGCAGCTTGATGATCTTGAAAAGACCGTAAAGACAAAAGAGGAGTGGGTAAAACACACTCCCTTTTCAGAATCTCCCCAGCAGTCCTTGCAGAGCTTGAAGGACTCCTGTCAGGTAAAGAGATAACCATCCAGAACATGAAAGAATCCTATGTCCAGTCGTGTATTTAAAAAAGATGCTACTTGTATCATGAACATTAGGTTAATGCCACGCTGATTCACTTTCTGTGAGGATGTTCATCTTCAGTGACTTCTGTGACCCTATTTTCTCTTCCGTAGCGGGAACTGACAGATCTCCTCAGCCTCCACCCCAAAATTGCAAAGGCGCGTGCAGCTTGCTCAGCCCTGAAGTCTCAGCGCTCCACCCCGGATTTTGTCCAGCAGGGCTTTGATACCTTTCTGGGCCACTACCACGCTGTGCAACAGGAACTAGAGCATCGTCAGCAGCAGCTAGAGAGCGGTAAACCCATTCTCTTGGTTTTCTTAGTAGATGACTCCACTGTCTTCTCAGTTTGCCTTAATGTAAAAATTAGTCCCAGATGCCTCAGTTGGTTCAGTGTCTGACTTTGGCTCAGATCATGAGCTCACAGTTTGGGGCTTGAGCCCCCCCTTGGGCGTGATGCAGTCAGCCCAGAACCTGCTTCGGGTGCTCTGTCCCTCTCTCTCTGCCCCTCCCCCACTCACGCTCTTTCTCTCTCTCTCTCTCTCTCTCTCTCAGAAATAAATAAAACATTAAAAAAATTACTCCCCATATTCACACAAAGAGCACACGTGTTTGTTTAACACTAGCCACATTCTGTTTTCCTCTGTGCCTGCTACTGTTCTGGGTCTTAAAGTATATTCAGAGTATTTCCTGGATTCACACTTGTCTGTAAAAGTGCAAACAGCTTTCACTTGCTCTACATATAATGATTCTTCTTCTTCTTCTTTTTTAATGTTTATCTTTATTTTTGGGACAGAGACAGAGCACCAGAGGGGGAGAGGCAGAGAGACAGGGAGGCCCCGAATCCAGAGCAGGCTCCAGGCTCTCGGCACAGAGCCTGACACAGGGCTCGAACTCGTCAACTGTGAGATCATGACCCCAGCCAAAGTCAGGTGCTCAACCCACTGAGCCACCCAGGTGCCCTTACATATAATGATTCTTAAAGAGTGTTTTGAAAGGTGCTCTTCCTTCCTTTTCTTGAAGGAGACCAGCTAACATCATTACTGGTAGCGATAAAAGGAACGATCCCTTACTTCTTTTTGCTCCAAGTGGTTCAGGTTTTAGCAATACCATCTCTCCTTTGAAAAGAAATCATGTTTCTTTTTCAAAGGCTGAAACATTATAAAGAGTTTTTACTTTTGGAATAAACCTGGTTTTGGCACGTTAACTGTTAAGTGTTTTGAGAGCTCATCATTCGTATGTTCTGTTTTTTCTCCTCAGCTATTGTGTAAGTCAGGAATTGTGTTGTATTATGTAATGTTATGGGTAATGAATGTTAAAAAGCTGTATGTTGAACCATACCCTGCCTTGTGGCAAATATATATTTTGCAGTCACTTGTAGGAATCTGTATGTGTGCATGGTAAGCAAATGTGTCATGCTGTCTTTCTTCTGGAAAGGCATTTGGACACCATGCTTTTTTGTTCATTGAATTCAGTTAACCTACAGTGTAAAATAAATGTTTGAGAGTATTGCTTTTAAAATTTCCTGTATAAAACATGCCTTCATATTGATCCTTGTCAAAAATAGAAGCATATTTTGTAACAGTAAATTGAGAAAGCAGTACGTTAAACTATCTGTTTAACATTACGGAATACAACACAGTTCCTGACCTGAAACTGAAAAAAAATTCTAAATCTATTTTTTGTTTTTAATTGTGGTAAAATAGGCATAAAATACAATTTACCATGTTAATGCTTTTATTTTCTTTTATTTTTTTTTTAAAGTTTTATTCATTTCAGTAATCTCTGCACCCAATGTGGGACTTGAACTCATGACCTGGAGATCAAGAGTTGTGTGCTTCTCCAACTGAGGCAGCCAGACACGCCCCCCCCCCCCATTTTAACCATTGTAAAGTGTAGAGTTCGTAATGTTAAATATATTCATGTTGTTGTGCAACCACTCCCCAGAACCTTTTCATCTTGTGAAACTGAAACTCTATACCCATCAAACAACAGTTCTTCATTTCCTCCTCCCTCCCGCCCTTGGCAACCACCTTCTACTTTCTGTTTCTATGAGTTTGACTATTCTAGACACCCCATATAAGTGGAATCCTATAGCACTTGTTTTTTTGTACTTGGCTTATTTCACTTAGTATAATATCCTCGAAGTTCATCTATATGGGTAGCATGTGTCAGTTTCCTGCCTTTTTAAGACTGAGTAATATTCCATTATATGTATCATACCACATTTTTTTTCTCCATTCCTTTGTCAAGGGCATTTGGGTGCTTTCCACCCTTTGGCGGTTGTGACTAATGCTGCTGGTTTCTTAACTTTTGCTTCTAGTTGGTTTTGCTTCTTTGTACTTCAAATGAGCTTCCTTCCTTTCCACACAACTGTTGCTTGTCTGTGATTTTTACATCAGTGGCTGAGGTAGACATCATTCTGGCTGGCTTTTGCAGTCATTATTTCTCAGAGTACCTGCGGTAACCTGGCTGTCCTGTTCTGTGTAACGCCCACCACTCTGTAGGTGGCGATTTGTCTACACCCTTGAGTTCAGAGGAAGACCGGGTGAGGGGACCCTGGTTTTCTTTTATTCTTTGTGTAGCTACCGGGGAAAAGGACGTTATATGAGACAAAAGAAACATTGTAGTACCATCTTTAGAGAGACATTTCATCATGATGAAATGAAGAAAAAATGATAGTGATTTAGTTGATATTTCAAACATCAACGTCCGCAGGAATGAAGTCACCATCTGACTTTCAGAAATGCCAATGGAATGATTTAGCTTAGTAACTAGCGGAGACCCTTTTAAATTTTAATTACGGAGTTTAACCTATTAGCTATTAGGATTCACTTATATAGAGAAGATTAATGGTATGTATAATGATAATAATAATAGATTTCTAACACTATTTTCTAAAAGTAAGTATTTTTAAATAAACAGAACTGAAGAGCCAACCTGGACATGCATATTTGGAAACATTGAAAACACTGAAAGATATGCTAAATGATTCAGAAAGTAAGGCCCAGACATCTTTGAATGTCTTGAATGATCTTACAAAGGTGGAGAAAACCCTGCAGGAGAAAAAGGTAATATATATTGTAGGTCTTAGAAGTCTGGAGTCCTTTTTAATACCACATATCACTTATTTTGAAGTATATTTACAGCCATCTAAAAAAATATTAGCTATTTGTGGTCAAAATTGATCAAAAACTCCTTATAATTTGAATGTTAGTTACTATAATGTAGGATGTCAGTTGAAAGAAACTTATTAAATATGACTAATAAGATAAAAGCATATTTTGTCCTTCTATTACAATTAGTCCAGAATTCTCAACCTGTTCATAATCTGCTAAAATGTCTTGAATAAAATGAATATTACTTGAATTGATGTGTTCTTTTTTCTGTGTTGAATAAAAATGCTTCTCTGGTCATTCAGGATATGTGACTGTGCGTTATTTCATCAGATAAAACAGATCAGCCATTGAGCACTGCACACTGGATCCTCACTGAGTGTATTGTTATACTGGATTTTAGTGTGGAGAATATATTATTTCTGGCCCACGCACAACTCGTGAAGGGAAAGCTTTAACGTTTTTTGGTTATGCTTATTTTTCTTTCATGATTTTTACACAATTCTTTTTTAGTTGAATACCTCTTAAAAAGTGACCTTAGTCTGTGTTATAGCCCGTATTATTACATGTGTACAA
Organism: Leopardus geoffroyi; assembly: GCF_018350155.1. Taxonomy (NCBI): domain Eukaryota; kingdom Metazoa; phylum Chordata; class Mammalia; order Carnivora; family Felidae; genus Leopardus; species Leopardus geoffroyi. The sequence continues at coordinate 130,390,851 of NC_059332.1, forward strand.
ATTATTGTGTGTATTTTTAATCTTTAAAAATTTTTTCCAGGCTCTTGATGAAATCCTTGAGAATCAAAAACCTACATTATATAAACTTGCAGAAGAAACAAAGGCTTTGGAGAAAAATGTTTCTCCAGATGTAAAAACAATGTATAAGCAAGAATTTGATGATGTTCAGGGAAAGTGGAACAAACTAAAGGTCAAGGTTTCCAAAGATCTTCATTTGCTTGAAGAAATTACTCCCAAACTTGGAGCTTTTGAGGTAAATCCAGAGGCCATTAGGACTTATCAAGGAGTAAAATGGTAATTTATCATGTAAGACTCTAGTATGTATTATTTGGATATTTTGCATTTTTTTCTAGTCCCACATTTATTATGTATATAAGTTGGGATTTCTGACTTGCTCTTACTGTGCTGGAGAACACATTTGTTTTTGTTTTTTTGTTTGTTTTTTTTTTTTTTTTGTTTTTTTTTTGCTTTGCAAGAGAGCTTCTTGGTAGAGGTGAACTGGATCTTAAAGAAAGAGAAAATTGCTTAAAACTGGTCAAAGTAATGTTTCAGGGATGAGGAGCTGGCATGATATTCAGACCAGTGATTAGGTTGCAGGGGAACATGGTTAGAATGGTTAGAGTGGTAAAATTGCCCACCTCGTACCAGACAGATGAGTGCTTGAAGCCGGTTTTTGAAGACTTCTTGAAACAAATCTGAGCTAGGCTGTCAATAAACGGTGTCATATTGGGAAAGCAGGTCAATTGAGGGACATGAAAATTCAGAAGTAGAATCCTTTCCTACATCTGAAAATGTTGACAGATGAAGCAGCGATGAAGTTCCAGAGGAAGGGGCAAATGTTAGGACCTAAGGAGAAAGTGATAAAAGTCAACGTCAGGTAAGACAGGATTTTAACGTTTCATCTGGGAGGAAGATGGAGAAGTGGTCTCCAGCAAATCACCTGGTTTTCTATTAGAAAAGGTCTGGATGAAGAATAAGTCCATCACACTCTGTTCTCCATCCTCCTGAGATCTCCTTACTTTGATCTGTCGTGTTTTGTTTTGTTTTCCCACTCTTGTATCTCAAGATAGACTTATGGTATAGGGCCTGGCACAGAGGAGGCACTCAGTAAGTATGTTTCAATGAATGAAATGAAATTAGTAATAGATTTAAATTTGAATATATATTAATATATAATATATTGTATATATATACATATATTTGGATTTAGTTTCCAAGAGAGTATATAAATGAGATTACTTACATATATATAAAATATATGTATGTCATATGGATGTGAGAATTTGTGTGAAGCCCGTGATAAAGTGAAAAGATTGAAAATTAAGACAAAATTTATGAAAGTGATGTTTTAAAAATCAAAATCAGGGAATATGTGGGAGAAGAGAGGCTGGTAGACTCTACAGATCAGTGTGAAGGTGTCCAGAAAGATGAGACAAGCGTGGTGACCACTGAACTTGGAGGGAAGCTCTTTGCCCCAGTGGGCAGTTCCAATGAGTGACCAGGAGAGTAAAGATAGTGAGGTTTCTCTCTCTCTCTCTCTCTCTCTCTCTCTCTCTCTCTCTCTGTGTGTGTGTGTGTGTGTGTGTGTTGGTAGTGGAAGGAATTTTTTTTCTAAGTGTAAACTTCAGTTTTATACCAAGACTGAGCTCTCCTTAGAATAAAGCATTAATTTTGGGGCGTGTGGGTGGCTCAGTCGGTTAAGTATCCAACTTCAGCTCAGGTCATGATCTCAAAGTATGTGGGTTTGAGCCCCCCGTCAGGCTCTGTGCTGACAGTCCAGAGCCTGGAGCCTGCCTCAGATTCTGTTTGTCCTCTCTCCGCCCCTCCCCGACTTGCACTCTGTCTCACCCTGTCTCTCAAAAATAAATAAATGTAAAAATAAAAAAAGAATAAAGCATTAATTTTGAAGAGGAATGTGTTATGTGTAGCTTAGTATTTTTGAATCATTTTACTTTGTGAGTGGATCCACTTCCCCTTATCTGCCTTCAGTTATAATTCTCACCAACTTTAAAAAAACAGAATTACCCTTACTCATGATTGTAAAATTTTGGTTATGGCTCAGGCATTGCATTATCAGTGGGGCCCAACTGAAGTGATTTTGTACCCTGCCCCCCTCCCCCCAGGACATTTGTTAATGTTTGGAGATTTTTCTGGTTGTCACAACTTTAGGGGGAGGGGGTGTGCTCTTGGCTCCTACCGTGCAGAGGCCAAGGTTATAGCTAACGCACAAGAATTCCCTCACGAAAAAAGAATTTTCTGGCCCTAAATGTCAATAGTGTGAAGGTTGAGCAATGCTGGATTAGAGACTTCTCATCTTTTCTAAAGAGCATTGCTTTGCCTTCAAGTTTAAATCTGAGATGCAGTTAGGGAAATTAACAGGTTAATTTTCTTTGGACTTGCAAAAGTGTATTTTAGGGTTACCTAAATGTGTGCCAATATTTTAATACGGAGTTTAAAGAAAAGAAATTGTCTTCCAAAACGCAGAAGAGAGTCCTGTGGTTATAGTAATCCAGCTTTAGGCTTTCCTGCACTGTTGTTACTCATGTAGCCAGTCCAGGCACTGGCATTTGGAATGTGTGCCAAATTTACTTACATAACGAATACCCCAGATATTTAGACTTTTTAGTTGTTTTCACAGTAGCAGATTTGTAAAGTCCAGCTATTCTTTATTTTTTGTGTTTAACTACAAGATTGTTGACAGTGTTTGTATTCCCTAATTGTGCAACCTCTTTATTGAAATATATGTGTGTGTGTGTGTGTGTGTGTGTGTGTGTGTGTATTTTAGAGAGAGAGAGAGCGCACGTGCACGCGGGGCAGAGAGAGAAGGACACAGAATCCGAAGCAAGATCCAGGCTCTGAGCTGTCAACACAGAGCCCGATGTGGGGCTCAAACTCACAAGCTGTGAGATCACAACCCATGCCGAGTCGGCCGCCCAACCAACTGAGAGCCACCTAGGCACCTCATATTTTTTAATTCTAAAGAAAACTTTTACTCCTTTATTTGCTTTGTTTTGCAGCATTGCTTTGTTACTTAATTACTTATGGTTCATTTAGGACAACTTAATTTTTCATCCAAAGCTTGTTACAATAAATATTCATTTGCAGGCTAGCATTTTTTCCCCCTTTTCAATGACCCGATGTACACTTTTTGACCATTTAAATTCTATTTGTCTTTAAGGCATGAGGCACAGTAGGCTTTTGATTCATTGTTATTTTACGATGGTGTTTCTTAGGAAAAAAGTGGTTGGCTTGTTTATTTTTAAAATGGATTTTTAATTATATAAGTAATGCACAGAGAGTGTTCATTGTGAAGAAATTGAATAATAGAGAAGTATTTAGAGTGAACATTTAGAGTCTTCCCCCGCCCCCATACCATTTCCTTTCCTGAAGGCAGTTAATATTAACAACGGGTCCCATGGAAAGACATTACATGCTCATAGATTGGAAGAGCAAAGTTAAAATGTCTATACTAGCCAAAGCAACCTACATATTTTGTGCAGTCCCTATCAAAATACTAACAGCAGTTTTCACAGAACTAGAACAAACAATTCTAACATTTGTATGGAATCACAAAAGACCCTGAATAGCCAAAGCAATCTTAAAAAAGAAAAAGCTGGAGGCATCATAATTCTGGACTCCAAATTATACTACAAAACTGTAGTAATCAAAACAGTATGGTGCTGGCACAAAAATAGACACAGATCAGTGACATAGAATAGAAAACCCAGAAATAAACCCTCAGTTATATGGTCAATTCATCTTTGACAAAGCAGGAAAGAATATCCAATGGGAAAAGGACAGTCTCTTCAACAAATGGTGTTGGGAAAACTGGACCACCACATGCAAAAGAAAGAAACTGGACCATTTTCTTATACCTTACACAAAAATAAGTTCAAAATGGATTGAAGACCTAAATGTGAGACTTAAAACCATAAAAAAATCCTAGAAGAGAACATAGGCAGTAGTAATCTCTTTGACATTGGCCATAGCAACTTCTTTCTAGATATATCTCCAGGGAAACAAAAGCAAAAATAAACTATTGGGGCTACATCAAAATAAAAAGCTTATGCATAGCAAAGGAGATAATCAACAAAACTAAAAGGCAGCCTTCGGAATGGGAGAAGGTATTTGCAAATCACATATCAAATAAAGGGTTAGTATACAAAATACATAAAGAACTTATATAAAAACTCAACACTCCCTAAATCACTAATCCAATTAAGAATGGACAGAAGACATGAATAGACATTTCTCCAAAGAAGACATACAGATGGCCAAAAGACACATGAAAAGATGCTCAATATCACTTACCATCAAGGAAATAGAAATCGAAACTACAATGAGATAATCACCTCACACCTGTCAGAATGGCTAAACTCAAGAACACAAGAAATAACAGGTGTTGGTGAGGATGTGGAGAAAAAGGAACTCTCATGCACTGTTGGTGGGAATGCAAACTGGTGTAGCCACTGTGGAAAACAGGATAGAGGTTCCTCAGAAAGTTAAAAGTAGAACTACTCTGTGATCCAGCAATGGCATTAATGGGTATTTACCCAAGGAATAAAAAAACACTAATTCAAAGGAATACATGTACTCTTATGTTTATAGGAGCATTATTTATAATAGCCAGGATATGGAAGCATTAACTGATGAATGGGTAAAGAAGCTAAGTACATACATACTGTGGAATATTACTCAGCCATAAAAAGAATGAAATCTTGACATTTGCCATGACATGGATGGATCTAGAGAGTATAATGCTAAGCAAGATAAGGCAGAGAAAGACAAACATGTTATTTCGCTCATATGTGGAATTTAAGAAACAAAACAAACATGCAAAGGGAAAAAGATACAAACCAAGAAACAGATTCTTAATTATGGAGAACAAACTGATGGTTACCAGAGGGGAGGGGGCTGGGGGCTGGGTGAAATAGATGATGGGGATTAAGGAGGGCGCTTGTGATGAGCATGGGGTGATGTATAGAACTGTTGAATCACTGTTAAAAAAAAGGGTTCTTGCTAGAGGCTAACATATTCCAAGTAAAAAGGGAAAGCTTATGAATGTTATTAATTTTAATCATTTTTTTCACCCTAATAGAAACAAATGATGTTGGAGCTCCATGAGGGACATTTAAGTAGTACACAGATGCATGAACTTGGAGTATGAATCCCCTACTGAAAATAATGATGATGCCTTTTATTGGCACAGCACATTTAAACTTTGAACCCATTCTACAGTACTTGCAAAAGTGTCGTTATTTGTGTGCAAATTTTAGTTTTCTGTTACTTGTTGACAAATAGTGTCTTTTTTCATCTGCCTACGTTTCCTTTGTCTGCATGGCTGGTTTCTCTGGACAGGTAGAGGTTTGGCCTGCGTATTCTTATTCAGTGTCATGTTCATGTAAGTTCTTAAATCTTTTTTTTTTTTATCTATTCCATGCCAAAGTAATGACCTCAGTTCCTGTACTTAAGAATTAAAATTAATTGGTGCTTTTAAAACCCACTTCTTCCAGGCAGCTAGACATTTAAAAATATATGAAAAAGTTTTTTCATTATTGATTTTACTTGATTTTCTTATGAGTTATGAGAATTAAATATAAAATCCTAAGAGGCTGTTTATGTATCTCTTATCACCAGTAATGATGTCTTTGGATTCAGAGGCTTCAGGTATTTGTATTGTTTCTTTTTCCCTATTTAAATTCTTTTGTCGTGCGGTATCCCTGCAAAATCGTGCAACTGTCCCCAAGGCCCACACAAAACTCTGTCTTAGGTTTACCACTGCTCCTCCCTTTCAGACACTCCTGTAGCCTCTTCCTGCTTTGTGCAGACTCTCAGTCCCTTGCCCTGACAATCCCATTGCCCTTTAAATAGGACTCCAGCTTCTAGTCGTGCCCTCTCAAATCCATCTTCTACAGTGGTGGCAGAGTTCCACTTCTGGAAAGTATGTGGTTGTCTTTGCCCTGGTAATAGAGAGCGCACTCATAAACATCCTAGCTTCTGCCCCTTCCTTGTTCTGAAGCCCCTCCTGCACTGTGCCCCCTGTCCCCACCCCCTCCTTCCAGAGCTGAGTGGGGTGAGGAAAAAAACAGTGTAGTGGATCACAAAGACCCCACATTGGATAATTGCCTTTGTCCAGAAATGTCACTTGCTTGCTAAGAATTCACATCTTCCTCTTCTGAGCTCATCCTTTAAGAATAAGCTTGTTCCACAAGCAGTCTTTCCTCTCGCTCACCCCATACCCCCCAGCTGATTGTTCCCTCCTCTGTGATTCTACTACGCCTCGTTCATGCCTTCACAGTCCCTCATTTCAGGCCAGTTTTTTTTATTAAGGCTTGACTGTGTGTCTGTCCTCCCCCCGCTGAGGACTGAGCTCTTTGACTACAGGAACCCTGTGTGGCAAGCAACAAGCAAGTGGGTGTGAATAATTGGTTTGTAGGTGCCTGCAGGCATCTTACCAGTCACATTTCTCTACGAAGTTGGGTCTCTAAAATCTAAATGCCCGCTTTTCATAAATGATGGGACCTTGTATAGTCACACCCCTTCCTTCAGTTGCTGAGCACTCAGAGGCACACACTGGCCTGCTGTGCTCTGGCCCAGCCTGTGGAAGGGGATATGTGGGAGCTCTGAGACATGCAGAACCAACCAGGCTTTGAAATTACTCTGGAAGGCACTTCAGAGGAAAAACGCAGTGGAAAATACCTTGTAAGAGTAACCTGCAACATGGCCGATCTCACTTTTTTCGGGTAACATATACCTGATAACAGTGATTTCATAAGGTCTTTTTCCCCCCTCACTTTGAATGCATTTTACTTTACTAAAGGGAATATTGGTGCATTCTAAACCTTACATTTAAGAACTCTTGTTAGTTTCAGATGATAAATGCTGTAGCAGTGTCATTGTTGGTCTTCCCTGCTAAACGAAAGAGCACTTTTTAACGAGTGTTTTTGAGGTTCATGAATATTATAAAACCAAACAAAACAGAAGCCTCATTACCTCAAGTTACTGTTTTAATTCTGGTTTCACACTTCTTCTTGCCTGTGTCTTGGGCTAGAAATTGCTTAAAAAGCTGTGGACATTCCAACAGATGGGGAAGGAGTGAGCTAAAATGCCAAGAATGTAGCTGTCAACAAAATCCTGGGAGGTAGTTGTGTACTTTGGAGTCTTATTGTCTGAAATCCAGAGTTGCCAAGCTTCAGATTTCCTCCGTCCCTAGCTCAGGGGCCAGGCTGGGAGATGGGGTGCTTCGTTGGTTAAAGGAGTTGTTTTTATGACCTTGCACTCCTTTTCTGTGACCCACCGACAGGTGTTATCCATCTCAGATGCGTACAAATAATGCCTTTGAGCAGAGATGGTCAGTGTAGACATTTTGGCCCTTCGAAACTCGAATATTTGATCCTTTGGTTTTCAAAACTACCATATTATTAATTTTCTATTTGTTTCAGAATTTTGTGAGTGTAAATAAGGATGTAGTTTAGGACTTACAGTTTATTTATTTTGTGTCTATGAAATAATGACAGTGAATTTAGAAGTTTACTAGTATTTTAAAATGTTTTCTATTGCTTCAAAAGAGCTGAGGTCACCCGAAGAAGTGAGGACATTAGAAATTACCCAATGTGAACACATATATAATATTCAGAATATATATCATATATAACATATATGTGTGTATTCTGTAAGTGAATGGAGATGGATAAAAAAATTAAATACTCATTACTGTACATTAGAAACTCAGAAGTGCGTAAGTTGAGTGATTTTTTTTTAATGGGGAGAGAAATAATTTTCATGTAAGCTCTTGCACTTTCTTTGGAATTTTTCTTGTATGATTGATTTAAAAATGAGCAGACTCTGGGTGCTTTTTCAAAGCGCAGGAAACACCTGCCACAGGTAGACTGAGACAATAATTTCTTTCCAGGGGAAAGGGGAGGCATTGGAGGGCGGAGCAGAGCTCCCCATCTCCCACACCTACCTGCACTCAAGTGCTAGCTAGAATTGCTCTTACTAACCCATTAATGCACCCACAGGGTGGGGGGTTCGGTGAGAGGCTTCTGCTGCCAGGCCTTTCTAAAGTTCGGGTCTTCCCTCATTTATTGGGTTTCTTTCTGCTGAGCTGAATTCAGGAGATCTAGTAGCTCTTTTAAGCAGTTACTTTTAAGAACAAGGATTAATGTTGGCATTAGTTAAAAATATTAAGCTGAGTCATGCCAGCATGCACTCTCTCTGAACTTGGAAGTGGTAACTCTTCATGGCTTAATTTTGGTAATAAAGCACTTGGTTTTGTAGATCTTAGTAATAATAGCTAGGCTTTATTGCATGCCTGCTCTGTACCAGGCCCTGTCCAAACATTGTCTCTGTTTTTCTAGAGGCAAAGTAGTTGTTATTATTCGTATTTTATAGATGAGCTGCTGAGGCTCAAAGAAAAGAAGTGAGTTTCTCAAGACCTTGTGGCTGGTAAGGGGCCGACCTTGGTATTTTCACTTTCATCTTCTTATCATGGGTCACACACTGCTTCTCTTAGAATTAGGTGTGGCCAGGATTACGTGAAGGGTTTTTAGTAGGGAAAACAGATTTTCAAATTCCTGTCTGTTCCTTTGTTACTGTTGGGATGATCAATTGGTCTTCATGGCTTGTCTGTTTCTGTTTCATTCCTCTTTTTTCTCATGTTAAAGTGTGTGAGAGAGAAGGAACAAGTGTGTGTGAATTGTGTGTCCTCCCCGTGGGTCTGTGTGTATCTGGGAGACGGAGGAAGGAAGGGGGTTGATGCCACTTGTCACAAGTGCAGGACTGAGGCTGCTCGCTTCAGTCAAGGCTGGTTGTGATGAAAACCTCCATGGAGTGGAACGCTTCCACGTAAATTTCAAAAATCCTTGGCCCAGAAGACTATCAGTTTTTTATTTTTATTAATTTCTTAATGTTTATTTCTTTTTGAGAGAGAGCGAGTGGGGGAGGGGCAGAGAGAGAGAGGGAGACACAGAATCCGAAGCAGGTTCCAGGCTCCCAGCTGTCAGCACAGGGGCTGACGCGGGGCTCGAACCCATGAACCGCAAGATCATGACCTGAGCCAAAGTCAGACGCTCAATCGACTGAGCCACCCAGGCGCCCCTATCAGTTTTTTAAATTCAAAACTGGAGTTACTGAATTGCCCAGTTATACAGCAGTAATGCTGCTTTGAATTCTTAAGTTTAGAATGGAGAGTAACAGTGCAAGAAGTGGCAACAAATTAAATGGACAGTTAAAAGAAGGTCTTTTATGAACTCTGTATATGTATTTGTAGCTTCTCTCTTTTTTCACTTTTATCTTTTTTAGATATTTGTAAAAAGTTTATTTTGAGAGAGAGAAAGAGGGTGCGAGTGGGGGTAGGGGCAGAGAAAGAGGTCAGAGAGAGAGAACCCCAAGCAGGCTCCGTGTGCTCAGCGCAGAGCCCAACGTGGGGCCCAAACCCATAAACTGTGAGATCGTGACCTGAACTGTAACCAAGAGTCGGAGGCTCAACTGATTGAGCCACCTAGGCGCCCCTGCACTTTTATCGTTTTGCATCCTGCCTCCCCTGCCCAGGGCATGTCTTACCAAGTAGTCCTGTATGGTAAGATCTTAGGGCGTGGAGCAAATGCAGAAGAGAGAGGTAATTGATCAAAATAATATGGAAGGGCAAGAGTGCATGAGCCTGTGAGAACAGGCTAGTGACAGGCTAGAGAACAGAGGGAAAGCATGCTTGAGGAAGTGCACAGCATAACTGAAAGAGTTTACAACGAAGCCGTACTTGGAAGCATGTGTGGGGTGCAGAGTGTCAGTAGAGGGGGAGGCTGAAAGGCCTAAACAACAAGTGCTTTCTGCTCCCTGTCTTCATCAGAGGAGGGCCCTGCAAATTGGAAAGGTGACCATTCTCGAGGGGGCATTAGCGCCTAGATCAGGAGTTAGATGGGAAAACTACCCAGATCCTTCAGATGCCTAAATCAACATCCCGAGTAATGTGGGGATTTTACTCATGGTCTCAAGGCCACATTGTGCATCTTGTGAGAAAGTACCAGAAGAATGGAGATGATGCATGTCTTACTTAAGGGGGAACATTATTTTCTAGAAGGCAAAGACCTGAAGTAAGCTTGGTGTCCGTTCCTGGCAGAGCTGTGGATAAACGGCAAACCAGAGATCTTCCACGTGCTTAGGAAGGAATGTGGTGGTCACCAGGAGTCGTCATGGACACCACCGAGAACCCTTGCCCAGACTGATTTCCTTTAATTACTGCTTTCCTTTATTTATTTTTTGGAGGAGGGATGCTAGATTATCAGATATACAGATTCATAATCTTACATTTCATGTACGCTCATTCGGTTCAAATAATGGCTCACAAACTCATTTTTGGCAAGTATTGACTTCATCGCTAAAATACCTGAGAAATCTCTTCCGAACCTGTAAGAAGGAGGTGGCAAGCTAGTTAGATGCTAGTGTTACATAGATTCCCATATTTTGAAAACTAAGCCAAAACTTTGTTGAATAATGAATGACCTGGGTCTTCGTGAGGAAATGCTCAGGTAGGCACTATCACTGGCCTTATTTTTTGCCAGAAAAAAACCCAAAACCCAACAACAAAAAATTCCCAAAGAAAAAGGACACCCCTACTGTCAGATTTGCTGACAAGAGACAGGGGGAATAGCTGACAGCAAAGTGGAGAGACTAAAACTTCAAATCATTTTGTTGGCTTTTTATGATTACATTGTTCGCTATAATTATTAGCATAACTAGGCAAAATTTAATATTTGTAAATATCAGTCTTGAATTTATTACAGCAGCCATTTAAGCAATCGATATGAGATAGGGGAAATGTAATTTAGACGTAGTTATGGGAATTTTGGAATTTTAGCTAACCATAAATAATAATTGTGACTAATATATCTATAAACAAACAAATAAAAAAAAGAACAAAACCCCCACAACCTATAATAAGGAAAGTAAAACTGAAACAACTTTAGCTGGCATTTTATCAGTGGAATAGCCATACGTGAAACAGCAGGTTCTATCTTGACCATTCACTCCAGCATTATAAGGGGAAGGGTAGTTGGTTCTGTGTGGCATGTTGCAAGGACATTAAAAAATTGATTTAGTGTCCTGAGCATGTTGATGAGTGTGGTGAGTGCCATACCTGGATCTCATGTTCTAGAGACATCATTGAAGGAATTTGGAATGCTTAGCGCCAATAGGAGACTAAGGGAAGACACAGTGGCTGCCTTTAAATCGGAAGGTCATCTTTGAACAGGATTGTAAATGTATCTCCATCCTTAGGGCTGAACGAGAAGCAAAGAATTGACAGGACATAAGGGAGCAAGTTCAGCTCCACATCAGGAAAGCTAACAAGTGAGCCTGGCCAGTGACAGAATGAGAGGCCATGGGAAGAAATGATCATAACTTTGCTCTCGTACTGGAGACCACACTGCACCTACCTGATTGCATTAATGGCCCAGTTCCAATGTTACCGCCTCTGTTTCTCCCTGCAGCATGTTCTCTTTCTCGCTTGTTTCTGATCCGCAGTACCATACACTGTAGGGATCTCAGTGGGTGCCTAGGGAATATTGGGTGAAAGCCATGCAGCTGACCTGTGGACTCTCTTGGGTTCCTAAGTCACACAGTGCCCAGCATAGAACTAGAGCCATCGATTGTGTTCCCTCCACCATGCTATTGATTTCTTCCTGCTTTGAGTAGCTAGCTTTTAGAGAAAAGTTGTTCTAAATCATAGGAGAACAAAAGATTTTTTAGCTAATTACACCTAGAAAAGCATTTTTCCTGTATTTTGAATTTATAATCATTGATATTACTCATGTTTAAGCAAAGTAGCTTGGTTCACTAGAGAGTGTTTTGAAATCTTTAGAATGATCACCAAACTGTCATCGCTTGAGGATTCTAGTCAGTCATGAAGATCATTATTTTCAAATTTGGAAGATTTAAAGAAAGAAATGCAATAAATGAAAATGATGCTATCAAAGTTTTGAAAAGTTGCCTTTCTTCCAGTAGCGATAGGTCTTGAGATGCAGCGGGTTGAATGTCACTGAGTAATATCCCCCTTTGTTATTGTGTTTCATTTAGGCTGATTTGAAAGTCATTGAGAAGTGGATGGATGGTGTGAAAGACTTCTTAATGAAAGAGCAGGCTGTCCAAGGAGATGCTGAAGGGCTACAGCGTGAGCTTGACCAGTGCTCTGTGAGTTTTGCTGATTTAGGGACTCTGCTGTAATAAATAACATTTTCTTCTTTGTTATTTGCTGTTATTAAAATTGCAAAAATATGACGTGACCACAAACCTAGATAAAATATCTTTCATCATAGACCTTTTTTTTTTTTTAACTTTACAGTTATTAAAAGAATGACTGGTTATTTATATGTCCATGTTTTGGCTAGGGTTATCGAATTCTGCATAGAGAGAATGAGAGCAATTTTAATTCATTAGGAGCTGCTATTTTATGTTCTGATGACAATTTTAGTGTCATAATTACCAATTTTATATTGCTCTTATTGTGCCACCTGGTGAGGTTTAAAGAAAAACATATTTAACATGTGAAATTTACCAGTAATACTGCATGCAGTTTGTATTTGGTGAAATCATTAGGCTTCTCTGAATTAATTGAGAGGACCATTCCCTGCCGAGAGTCAAATATTTCCAATCTAATTTGGCAGCTGGCTATATGAAGTGCACAGGTGAAATGAATTTCTCAAGGCGCAGTATTGCTTAAGTAGTTGAAAGTCCTGACTCTCAAGTAGTCTGTTTTTATAGTATTTTCAGCGATGCAAGCAGACAAGTTATAGTTACGGCATCCACTTATATAGCAATGAACTCAACACTGGCTTGTTTTGTGTGTTCAGGCCTTTGTTAATGAAATAGAAACAATTGAATCATCTCTGAAAGACATGAAGGAAATAGAGGCCGACCTTCGAAGCTCTCCAGTTGCTGGAATCAAAACTTGGATACAGACAAAACTAGTTGACTGTCAAACCCAAGTGGAGAAATTCAGCAAGGAGGTAAGTTTTTCAACCTTGCTATCTGTGTTTAAGAGCCAGATAGCTTTTCTTCAGTGACTGAATTCATTTTATAGCCCATCCAGTTTGAGAAACAGTGGTCTAGAATAACTATAGCATGGTGGCAGGTTGGGGCAAAAAGTGGATTTTTCTTTTCATTAGGGGAGTGTACTAATTTTCTAGTTTGGCTGCTTGGTGGGAATGAGCTTGGGTGTTCAACAAAGACCTAGAAAGGCAGAGTAGCTGGAACAGAATGAAGAGAGGAGTTAGCGGGTGGGTAAGATTTGAGGTCAGAATGCAGGTGGCATGAATAGTATATGGCCTTTGAAGCAAAATTTTAAACTTTTATTTCAGGTATGATTTCACACAGAAAGCAGAGGGTCTTAAGCAGGGAAGTCATATTACCACGTGGACAATTTACTCTGGGAAAGCAAGAGTGAAAACAGATATTTAAGAGGTTATTGTTGTCTTGGCCCCTCAGACTAGAGAGATTGTGGTGGATGTCATGAGGAATGTTAGGTTTGGACTGTATTTTGAAGACAGAGATAAGAGTCTGGTAATGGATTAGATGTGTGATCTCGAAAAGGGAGTAGTCGGGAACAGCCGAGGGTCTGTGCAAAGCTTCCACTTTGTATGGATTGTGCTGCTATTGGCTGAAATGGTGGAGACTCGAGGAGAAGAAGCTTTTGTGAGGGCAGGTGAAACAATGATTTCCATTCTGGCAGGGTTAAGTGTGAGATTGAGACACATAGATGGGGCTCTTCAGCTCTTTCTGCTGGAAAGAGGAAAGAGCAAGGCCAAGGGTGCCGAGAAGGAAGGGTCAGCCAGAGGAGAAATGCCAAGAGCCTGTGAGGTCCTGGGGCCAGGTGGAGAAAGCTTTCCATGGTGCCCAGTACTGAGGATTTTTGAGCCCAAGGAGCACTGATAAAGTCAGGCTTTCGATCTAACAAGATAGAGGCTTTAAATGACCTTGAGAAAAGTGGATCCAGTGGCATGGCAGGCCAGAAAGTCACATTGGGGAATGTTGAGCAGAGAATGGGAAGTGAGCGATTGGGTCAAGTAGTAGCAACTTGGAGGAATTTTGCTATTTTTCTATTCGAGGGAGCAGAGAAATGAGGTGGGAGAGGGGACCTGGGGATCCAAGGAGGTATTTTTGTAATTTTAATTTTCATTATTTATTTATTTAAAGTTTATTTATCAAGAGAGAGAAAGAGAGAGAGCGAGAGAGAGAGCAGGGGAGTGGCAGAGAGAGGGAGAGAGAGAATACCAGGAAGGTTCTGCACTGTCTGCGCAGGGCTTGATTCCATGAACCGTGAGATCGTGACCTGAGCCAAAATCAAGAGTTGGATGCTTAACCGACTGAGCCATGCAGGTGCCCCTATAATTTCTAGAAATAAGGGATGTTATAGGATATTTGCATGCCCAAAAAGAAGGACCTTGCTTGGAGAAGATAATTTCTGGAGTGAAGTCTGTCATGTGAGAAGGCCAAGAGCCCCTCTACCAGTGAAAGAATTGCTGTTGGATAGTTTCTCCATGGAAATGGAAGGAAGGCAACTCTGGGTACAGTAGGAGATCGATGTAGTTTTACGATTGCTTCTGCTTTGCTAGTGAGGTTACACAAAGCTGAAGTGGGTGCAGAACTGGGGAAGTGGGAGGAGAAGGTGTGAATGCAGAAATGTTCCAGACAACCCTGTAGATGGTACCTATCTCTTCATGTGATATTTTTTGGTTAATGCTTATGTAGGAAAAACTTATATTTGCATCCTTGAATGTTTTGTTTTCATTGTTTTCCCCCAAATTCCTTACTCTGAATATGTCCAAACTTCAAGGAAGGTTTAGATAGTGGTAGAGGGAGCAGCCGTGGGCCCATTCCTTAATTTGCCGGTTGTTAACCTTCTCCCACATTTGCTTTCTCTCTCTCCCTTACTCTCTTCACACATAACACACAAACAGATTTTTTCCCCCTAAAAATGGACTTTTGACAGGAATTTGCAACTATCATGACACTTCCTCCCTGAATACTTTAGCATGAATACTAAATACTAAATACTTCACTTGTGAATAAAGACAATCTTCTACAAAACCACAAAACCATTGCCACACTTAAGAAAGTAATTCCATACTGTCATCTCTTCTGGCCAGGTTCAAATTTCTCAAAGTGTGCTATAATCTGATGGTTCGTGCTTGCATTTATTGAGATTTGGGGGCAAGTAAATAAGGAAAATGGTTTGAGAGTGCCAGCAAGGAGGAATGAAAGCAACAGCTAGATACATACATACATACGTATAGACATAGATATTTAAACCTATGCATCTATCTACATACATACATACGTACATACAGATAGGACAACAAAGAAATAATTATGAATTACTGTTGATTCATTGTGCGAGAGTAAATGTGTGGGGAATTTTTAAGTGTCCTCAGCACGCAGGCAACCATGTGTTGTGTGAGTAATTATCTAAAGCAGTTCCAGAATATTGTGCTTCATTGAGTAGTATAAAGGTGTAGATGTTTGGGGCAAATATAATGTGGCCAAATTTTTATTTTGCTAAGAAAGGATGGACATATGAAATCAACCAACAAATAAAAACAGTCTGTCTCATCTGTTATGTCCATGATGCCATGAAACGAGGAACATTTTAATGCCAAAAGATAGTAAATAACCTCAGGATGATCAATTATAGTTTTGAGCTTTTTCTTTTTTTTTTTTTTTAAAGTTTATTCCAGTGTCTTTCTTTTTCTCATTTCTCTCTGGATCTGTGAGAACTATATAATTGTCCAGTGTCTGCAAACTACTACTAAGGAGAATTTTCTGAAAGTGGAACCCAAGGAATCTGTATTTCTATGTATTTTTAAAAACAGCCGTCCCGTGTAAAGTGCTAATCACCAAGACTTAGGAACCAGGGCTGTGTGTATGGCTGGCAGTAAGCTCCTCAAGTGCCATGTGGGGCAATGAAATCAAAGCTCCTGTTTGGCCCCACTTATTTATTTGAAAAATTCTTTTGAGTTTGTTTATTTTTGAGAGCATGAGAGAGCGTGAGCTGGGGAGGGGCAGAGAGAGAGAGAGAGAGAGACAGAGACAGAGACAGAGGCACGGAATCCGAAGCAGGCTCCAGGCTCCGAGCTGTCAGCACAGAGCCCAATGTGGGGCTTGAACCCCTGAACTGTGAGGTCATGACCTGAGCCAAAGTCAGATGCTTAACCGACTGAGACACCCAGGCGTCCCTGTTTGGCTCCTTTCTATTTTTATGGCTCTGATCCTGCTTGGAGAGTGGGAACAGGAAAGCCTCTAAGGATTTTGCCTTTCTCTCATGAGAGCCATCCTGTTTCTACACTGGCTTTTGTTCACTATCAGCTTTGCAGCTGAGCAAGCCTGGCAAGGTGACTCTGAGGTTTGATTTGAGTCAGAGGAATATCGAATAATGAGGTGAACGCTGGGTGATCTCTGTGGGATGGTACCTTCTCCCACTGTGGACATCAGTTTGTGGTTGGAGGGAGGACCCCTCAACATATTTTTATATGAAATGTTTGGTTATCTGAAATATTTAAGTTATTGAATGAGATACAGATCATACCTGTTTTTCTAATGTAACTTTTTCTGTGTCTTTGTGCAATATACAAGTATAGTAGATTATCAAAACCAAAATTTTGTACAGCAGTGTTTTATAGGAGAAAACCAATTCTTTGGTTGCTTCCAGGTTTTTTTTTTTTCCATAATAAACAATGCTACAGTAAATTTCCTTAAAATATATGCTTTTATTGTTGCAGGTTAGATTCCTTCATTTGAGATTACTCTGTCAAAAGTTATACATTTTTAAAATTATAATAAATATTTCCAGGTTAGATTAATATCCAACATGTGGTGTAGAGTTATAATTATTATAATTATTGTTATAATTATTGTTTTCATTGTTGCTTATATTCTACAACATCAGCACAAAATGTATAAAGGATTTTATCTGAATGTGAAAACAAGGCTCTTTGTGGAAAGTTATCACTGTGTCCTTAGATATTGGAAACTAGAACTTGACATTTAATGTTTCAGCATTTGTTTATTTGGGTGAATGGCTTTTCCTTTCCAGATTGCTATTCAAAAAACTAGGTTGTCTGAAAGTCAGGAAAAAGCAGTGAACCTGAAGAAAGACTTGGCAGAGATGCAGGAATGGATGGCCCAGGCAGAAGAAGAATACCTCGAGAGGGATTTTGAGTACAAGTCACCAGAAGAGCTGGAGAGTGCAGTGGAAGAAATGAAGGTGAGTCTAGGCCGGTCAGTGCCCATGTAAATAGCCTTCGTAGCTCCCCTTCTCCCTTACATACGAATGAATAAATGAATGAATGAATGAGTCTGTCTATCTGTCTATCTATCTGTCTATCTATCTATCTATCTATCTATCTATCATCTGTAAAACATGATATGTACATATAATCTTTCATAGTTGGATTTCAATTTGAAAAAAAAAAAAGAAGGATAGCTACTATGACTCTAGTAGGGAAAGGAAGGCCACACTCCACTTGTTCACTTTCGCCCATGGGTTGAGTCCACGAAGGCCCCTGAGACGATCTCTTCCATTAGAACTTCAGGGAGCCACAGAGGATGACTCAAAAATTTAGTTTTATCAGCTATGTTCACAGTGTTGTGCAATATCAGTGCTATCTCTTTCCAAAAGTTTTAAGGGAGAATCATTTTTTTTTGTTAGGAACAAGAGTGACTTCCCAAATTGGTTGTGATTTATCTTCATTTCATCAAATGTATTCTTTCGGTTAATACATGGGAAACACATGAATATCAAAATTTTGTTAGAGCAGGTAAGAGTAGCAGTAGGAGCATTGTTGAGGGATTTAATATCAGTTTGGTCCACAGGATATATTTCCTATAAACTTAGATTCCTGTGTCATTAGTCTTGAACACTTTCTTTCCTCTTCTTCTTTTTTTTGTATAGTAAAAGAACTGGGCATCATTCCCAAATTTCTAACATTGCTTCAAGTGTCCTTCAGTGATCACGCCAAAGGAGATAGAGTCTTAAAGGCTATTTTTAAAAAAAATAAGAGTAAGCCACATATTGACTGTTTTATGCCAAATTTAACTTGCCTAAAAGTATAACTAAAGCAAAAATCTCTGTGCAGATATTTTAAAAAAGGATTATATTTCATGAGTGCATTATTGAATATGAATCAAAGTAAATACAATAAGGGACTTTGACTGTTCTTGTATGTGGTTATTTTCACTGAAGCAACTTTTTTAGTGTACTTTTTTGGGAAAGCTTTTTAAATACTCAGTATATAAGATATTTTAAAGGTAGCCTACCAGGTTAAGAATGGTCTTATTTATTTTCCTTACATTATTGGCATTGCAGTTCTGTGGTATTTCAAAGTCACTAGGGATGAAAGCTTAGAGAAATAAGTTTTTAACCCTTGATTGGGCAACGTTCCATCTATTTTTATTCTAACGACTGTTAGAATTTTAAAACCACTACATGTAATTAATTACTTTACTTGCAACTGAGGGAAATTTAAAACCATTTAGTAGTAAAGAAAGCTAAAAGGGAAAGTGAAAGGCATTTTAGGTTGATTTTCCTAAATGTGAGACTTCATCGCCAGCCTAGAGGGAGAGTCAGGAAAGAAGCTATTTCTAGATTAGATCCTCCTAGTATAACTTCTGTCACTCTTGAAATGCTGTTAATTATCAGAAGCATAGATAAACCTCTGTTCCAGGAGAAAAGAAATACGTTTAAGTTATTTTTAAATGATACATCTACTATGGTGCACCTTAGTTTTTGTGAAAATTTATTTATCTCACTCAGTTTAGTATGCTCAGACTTCCAGTGTTAAAATGAACTCACTTAGATTCTTATCATGGGCCCAGACTTTGAAAATACCTCCTGTTGGCAAACATAATTGAGCATGACTTAGGTGTGTTAACATTGCTTTTTGTTTTTATTTTTATTTTTTATAAATCTTACAGTTAGCCTTCTTATTTCAAAAGCACTCTCTGGAATGATTACCTACATAATGTTCCAATTAGGTCGTTAGAATCATGTCGGCATTTTAATTTTGGTTTAGTTATCTTTGAAAAAGGAAAGAAATTGGTGACTGAGAAAGGGACACAGTTTCAAGTTCATCCTTTCTTGGAACAGAGGGCAAAAGAGGATGTGTTGCAGAAGGAGGTGAGAGTGAAGATCCTCAAGGACAATATCAAGTTACTAGCTGCAAAGGTGCCCTCTGGTGGCCAGGAACTGACATCTGAGCTTAAAGTTGTGCTGGAGAATTACCAACTTCTGTGTAACAGAATTCGAGGAAAGTGCCACACGCTAGAGGTATGTTAATCAGTGATGTTTTTGAGATCAAACTCTGTAATTTACTGACCATTTCCATATCTTGGAAAACACTAAAAAGCTCTATTTTTCTTTTCCAATACGGGATCATAAAGGAAAAGTCATTCCTGGATAACAGTTGATAAAAAGGAAACTGGGATTAAAAAAAGAAATAGGAAACCATGATCTGCCTTCAGTTAGTAGAAGGTTCTTGGGAAAGTTATTTCATATATTTAGACTTTCCTTTTTTTATATGTGACATCAAGGTTTTCATATTTCAGATGATCTGTAGGGTCTGTTCCAATTTCTAACATTCTAGAACAATGTACTGTGAGCCTTTCTTTTGTTTTGTTTTGCCTGGTCAGTACACAGAGATGAATTGAGGGTTTTTTTTTTTTTTAATTTCATTTCAACTGGGTGTCTGAAGTTAGAGAGTCACCTGACAGAAAGAAGAACTTGAATGTGCTGGTATTTTGCTGGACTATTTTACCCCTCTTGCCATTGGTTGAAGATGATTCTATTAATTTTTTTTTTAAATAAAATTAAGGTTTTGCTTGCTTGCTTTTATATCAGTGTGACTTTTCTTGCATTTTACTGAAAAGATGTAAGCGTTTTGATTTATAAAAATTAAATTTAACTTAAGCCTAAAACAAATGATTGTATTGTAGTAAATCCTAAAATGGTAAACAATCACAGCTGTGATATTTAAACTAAACTCACTCACTTCTTGCTTTTTCTGAATCCGTTTTGTGCTAAGATAAATATGTATAATTCAGGATGGTTAATAAGAAAACTTCAAGTCAAATAAAACCTCACTCTGTAATATTAATACACAGTTGACCCTTAGAGAGTGTGGGGGTTAGGAGCACTGACCCCCCAACCTCACACAGTTGAATATCTATATATACTTTTGACTCCCCCAGAACTTAACTACTAATAGCCTGCTGTTGACCAGAATTCTTACTGATAACATCAGTGATTAGCACATGTTTTGTATGATATATATATCATATACTATATTCTTAGAATAAAGTAAGCTAGATAAGAGAAAATGTTATTAAGAAAATCATAAGAGAAAATACATTTATAGTACTGTGCTGTAAGAAATCCATGTATAAATTGATTCATGTGGTTCAAACCTGTGTTGTTTAAAGGTCAACTGTATTATCTAACATAAAATACCTGAGGTCACTCAATTGAGAATTGAAAATTTAAAATTCTGTAAACATAATATGTAATGTTATGTATGCCCAATCTTGAGTCCTAGTGGATGATCTGGACTTGAATTTTACCGTAGTTTTGTCCATGTTTTTGCTTTCCTGTTTATTTATAGGCAAAATAACAACTCATAATATATTTAAATAATGAGTGATGTCCCCAAGTTATCCTAAGCTAACAAAAGACCACCAGGTATTCTGTGTCATTTCTTCACATTGTGTTTATGACCCAAAGGTGACAATTTGAGAATGAGGAATAAAATACATATGTTGAGAATTTGGAATTGCTTTGAGAATTACTTTGGGATTAGTTTGAGAGAATTATTTTGAGAGAAGAGAAGGAAAAATGCCAGGAAAAATGATAAGAGAGAAAAGATGAGGCCTTGGTATCTTTAAAGGGGAAGATGAAAAGATGGAAATAAAGCTTAAAAATTGAAATGCTCTAAAAATGATGTCCGAGATGACTAAGGGGTCTGGGCAGAAATAGCCCAGAATCCGAAGTTTGGATAAGAATGCTTTTCTTCGGCAGAGTCCAACATTATTACCTTGATTATTTTTAGATTCCTTAACATATTTTTTAAATCATGAGATATTTCAAACTTCTAGAAAAGTACAGGTAATACTATTAATACCTATTTACATATCCTTCAGATATTAATGTTAACATTTTACCCTATCTTTCCAGATCTTGTTTTTAAAATAAAGCAAATTAGCATTCAGACTATATTTCCTTCTTTCTATCCCATCTCATGTCTCTCAATCCCTGTCTTTAAGTAATCATCATCCCGGAGTTAGTATATATTCTTTTCATCCATGTGTTTATATGTTTAATATATACACTTATGTTATCACTTGCTCTGTAACACACCTCACTGATATATAGAGCTTTATAAAAACAACCATTTATTCAGAAAAAATTTTTTTTTAATGTTTTTAATGTTTAATTTGTTTTGAGAGAGAGAGACAGAGTGAGGTGGGGGAAAGGGAGAGAGAGGGAGACACAGAATCCGAAGCAGGCTCCAGGTTCTAGGCTGTCAGCACAGAGCCCAACGCAGGGCTCGAACTCATGGGTCACGAGATCATGACCTGAGCCAAAGTCGGACACTCAACCAACTGAGCCACCCAGGCGCCCCCCAAAATAACCATTTATTATTTTATTATTTATGATGCTGTGGGCTGATTTGGCCCAACTGAATGGCCCTTCTGCTCCTATACCTATGTGGTATAGGGAGAGCTCTCTCGGATAGCTGTGTTCAACTGGGAGCTCTGCTGGGGCATTCACGATGGCCTCTCCTCCTGCAGGTCTTTCTCCACATGGCCTGTTTTATGGCTTCTGGGCACTGGGCAGCTGGTTTTTAAGAGGGAGAGAGCAGAAGCTGCTAGTCCCCTGAGAGGCTAGGTCTGCAGTTTGGTAGAACATCACCTGTGGAACATTCTTTTGTTCTAAGCAGGTTGCAAGGCCAACCCGCATCCTAGGGGAGGAGAAAACAATGTCACCACTTAATGGGAGTAGCAGCAAAAAATGTGTGGTTATCATTAGTTTGCCATGGTTATCATTAGTCTATCATTAGTCTCTGGACATACATTAGTTACATTCTTCACTAATGCAAAATGCACTTAGACTCTCAGGGACTCCCAAAGTCTTATCCAGTACAGCACAAGCTCAGAATCCACTGTCTTGTGATCCACATCAGGTCCACGTGCAGATGTGGCTCCTTGGAGCAGTTTCTTCAGGTGCAGGTGTGTGGGAGCAGTGCCTCTGGATCTGGTGACCTAGGCACGAAAAAGACAAGTTACCTGCTTCCCATATACCCAACATACAATGGCAGGGATGGGCTCAGAAAAATCTCAGTGGATACTTCCATTCAAAAAAGTTGGGGGAATAGAAGGTAAATAACTGTCACTGGTAATGGTGACTCAAAATTTAATAACAGTGATTCTGGAATCCAGCCAGGCACATGTGTGTAGCCCGTGCCCCACTTCAGGGGCAGGAGCCGTTGCTTGAATAGGGCCCAGTAGCTTCTTGGGAGTGCCTCTCTGGGAGCCATCTTTTTTTCCCCCCATAAGAAATAGGGTTCTTCTTAAAAAACTTTTTAAATGTTTATTTATTTGAGAGAGAGAGCAAGCAAGCAGGGGAGGGGCAGAGAGAGAGACACAGAATCCAAAGTAGGCTCCAGGCTCTGAG